>NC_072390.2:15950000-16575000 GCF_028885625.2 Pongo pygmaeus | reverse complement strand
CAGGAAGTTTGTGAGACTGCTTCTCTGTCGTTTTCATGTGAAGATATTACCTTTTCCACCACAGGCCTGAAAGCGGTCAACATATCCACTTGCACACTGTACAAATAGAGGGTTTCAAAACTTCTCGGTCAAAAGGAATGTTGAACATAGTGAGTTGAATGAACACACGACAAAGAAGTTTCAGAGAATGCTTCCGCATGGTTTTTATGTAAGGATGTTTCTTTTTCCACCACAAGCCTCCAACCTCTCCACATATCCACCCGCAGATTCTAGAAAAAAAGTGTTTCAAAACTTCTCTGCCCAAAGGAATGTTCAACTCTCTGAGGTGAATGCACACACTACAAAGTAGTTTCAGATAGTGCTTCTGCCTAGTTTTTATGTGGAGATATTTCCTTTTCCACCACAGGCCTCAAAGCCCACAAAATGTCCAATTGCAGATTCTACAAAAAGAGTATTTCAAAACTGGCCCATGAAAAGAAAGGTTCAACCCTGTGAGTTGAATGCACACATCACACAGAAGTTTGTGAGAATTCTTCTGTCTAGTTTTTGTGTGAGGATATCCCGTTTCCAACGAATTCCTGTAAGCCGTCCAAATATCCACTTGCAGATTCCACAAAAAGAGTGTTTCAAAACTTCTCTGACTAAAGGCATGTTCAACTCTCTGAGTTGAATGCACACCCCACAAACAAGTTTCAGAGAATGTTTCTGTCTTGTTTTTATGTGAAGATGTTTCCTTTTCCACCACAGGCTGCAAAGCCCTCCAAATGTCCCCTTGCAGATTCTAGAAATAGGGTGTTTCAAAACTGCTCTCTCAAAAGAAAGGTTCAACTCTTTGAGTTGAAAGCAATCGTCTAAAAGAAGTTTGTGAGAATGCTTCTGTCTAGTTTTTCTGTGAGGACATCCCGTTTCCAACGAATTCGTCACAGCGGTCCAAATATCCACTTGCAGATCCTGCAAAAAGAGTGTCTCAAAACTGCTCTTTCAAAAGGAAGGTTGAACTCTCTGAGTTGAAAGCACACATCACAAAGAACTTTCAGAGATTGCTTCTGTCTGGGTTTTACGTGAACATATCTCGTTTTCCACCGTACGCCTCAAAACGCTAATAGTGAACAATTGCAGATTCTACAAAAAGATTGTTTCAAAACTCCTATTTCAAAAGAAGTGTTCAACTCTGTGAGTTGGATTCACACTACACAAAGCAGTTTTACAGAACGCTTCTATCTAGTTTTTACGTGAAAATTGTCCCGTTTGCAACGAAGTCCTGAAAGAGCTTCAAATATCCACTTGCAGATTCTGCAAAAACACTGTTTTCAAACCTGCTCTATCAAAAGGAAGGTTCCAATCTCTGGGTTGAATGCACACATCATAAAGTTGTTTCTGAGAATGCGTCTCTCTAGTTTTCATATGAAGATATTTCCTTTTCCACCATAGGCCTCAAAGCTCTCCAAATGAAAACTTGCAGATTCTACAAAAAGGGTGTTTCATAACTGCTTTACCAAAGGAAAGCTTCAACTCTCTGAATTGAACACACACATCACAATGCAGTTTCTGCGAATGCTTCTGTCCAGTTTTTATGTGAAGATATTCCCGTTTCCAACGGAGGCCTCAAAGAGCTCCAAATCTCCACTTGCAGATTCTGTGAAAAGACTCTTTCCAAACTGCTCCATCAAAACGAAGGTTGAACTCTGTGAGTTGAAAGCACACATCATAAAGGACTTTCCGAGAATGCTTCTGTCTGGATTTTCTGTGAGGATATCTCGTTTTCCACCGTAGGCCTCAAAGCGCTCCTAATGAGGAATGGCAGATTCGACAAAACGAGTGTTTCAAAACTGTTCTTTCAAAAGAAGTGATCAACTCTGTAAGTTGGATTCACACTACACAAGGCAGTTTCACAGAATGCTTCTATCCAGTTTTTATGTGAAGGTAGTCTCGTTTCCAACAAAAGCCTGAAAGAGCTCCAAATATCCACGTGCAGAATCTGCAAAAGCACTGTGTCAAAACTGCTCTATCAAAAGGAAGGTTCAACTCTGTGAGTTGAATGCGCACATCATAAAGATGTCTCTGAGAACGCTTCTGTCTATTTTTTATTTGAAAATGTTTCCTTTTCCACCATAGGCCTCAAAGCACACCTAATGAACACTTGCAGATTCTACAAAAAGAGTGTTTCAAAACTGCTCTATCAAAAGAAAGATTCAACTCTGTGAGTTGAATGCAGACAACACGAAGCAGGTTCCGAGAACATTTCTATCTAGTTTTTATGTGAAGATAGTCCCGTTTCCAACAAACCCTTCAAACAGCTCCAAATATCCACATGCAGATCCTGCAAAAACACTGTTTCAAAACTGCTCTATCAGAAGGAAGGCTCATCTGTCTGAGTTGAATGCACACATCATAAAGATGTTTCTGAGAATGCTTCTGTCTAGTTTTTATGTGAAGAAATTTCCTTTTCCACCATAGGCCTCAAAGCACTCTAAATGAACACTTGCAGATTCTACAAAAAGGGTGTTTCAAAACTACCCTCTCAAAGGAAATGTTCAACTCTGTGAATTGAACACACACATCCCAAAGCAGTTTCTGCGAATGCTTCTGTCCAGTTTCTATGTGAAGATATTTCCTTTTCCAACAAAGGCCTCAAACCCTTCCAAATGTCCACTTGCAGACCCTACAAAAAGAGTGTTTCAAACTTTTCTGTCTAAAAGAATGTTCCACTCTTTGAGTTGAATGTCCACAACAGAAAGTAGTTTCAGAGAATGCTTCAGTCTTTTTTGTGTGTGAAGATATTTCCTTTTCCACCACAGGCAGGGAAGCCCTCCAAACGTCCACTTGCAGATTCCAGAAAAAGAGTTTTTCAAAATTTTTCTATCAGAAGAAAAGTTCAACTCTGTGAGTTGAATGCACACATCACCAGGAAGTTTGTGAGAATGCTTCTCTGTCGTTTTCATGTGAAGATATTACCTTTTCCACCACAGGCCTGAAAGCGGTCAACATATCCACTTGCACACTGTACAAAGAGAGGGTTTCAAAACTTCTCGGTCGAAAGGAATGTTGAACATAGTGAGTTGAATGAACACACGACAAAGAAGTTTCAGAGAATGCTTCCGCATGGTTTTTATGTAAGGATGTTTCTTTTTCCACCACAAGCCTCCAACCTCTCCACATATCCACCCGCAGATTCTAGAAAAAAAGTGTTTCAAAACTTCTCTGCCCAAAGGAATGTTCAACTCTCTGAGGTGAATGCACACACTACAAAGTAGTTTCAGATAGTGCTTCTGCCTAGTTTTTATGTGGAGATATTTCCTTTTCCACCACCGGCCTCAAAGCCCACAAAATGTCCAATTGCAGATTCTACAAAAAGAGTATTTCAAAACTGGCCCATGAAAAGAAAGGTTCAACCCTGTGAGTTGAATGCACACATCACACAGAAGTTTGTGAGAATTCTTCTGTCTAGTTTTTGTGTGAGGATATCCCGTTTCCAACGAATTCCTGTAAGCCGTCCAAATATCCACTTGCAGATTCCACAAAAAGAGTGTTTCAAAACTTCTCTGACTAAAGGCATGTTCAACTCTCTGAGTTGAATGCACACCCCACAAACAAGTTTCAGAGAATGTTTCTGTCTTGTTTTTATGTGAAGATGTTTCCTTTTCCACCACAGGCTGCAAAGCCCTCCAAATGTCCCCTTGCAGATTCTAGAAATAGGGTGTTTCAAAACTGCTCTCTCAAAAGAAAGGTTCAACTCTTTGAGTTGAAAGCAATCGTCTAAAAGAAGTTTGTGAGAATGCTTCTGTCTAGTTTTTCTGTGAGGACATCCCGTTTCCAACGAATTCGTCACAGCGGTCCAAATATCCACTTGCAGATCCTGCAAAAAGAGTGTCTCAAAACTGCTCTTTCAAAAGGAAGGTTGAACTCTCTGAGTTGAAAGCACACATCACAAAGAACTTTCAGAGATTGCTTCTGTCTGGGTTTTACGTGAACATATCTCGTTTTCCACCGTACGCCTCAAAACGCTAATAGTGAACAATTGCAGATTCTACAAAAAGATTGTTTCAAAACTCCTATTTCAAAAGAAGTGTTCAACTCTGTGAGTTGGATTCACACTACACAAAGCAGTTTTACAGAACGCTTCTATCTAGTTTTTACGTGAAAATTGTCCCGTTTGCAACGAAGTCCTGAAAGAGCTTCAAATATCCACTTGCAGATTCTGCAAAAACACTGTTTTCAAACCTGCTCTATCAAAAGGAAGGTTCCAATCTCTGGGTTGAATGCACACATCATAAAGTTGTTTCTGAGAATGCGTCTCTCTAGTTTTCATATGAAGATATTTCCTTTTCCACCATAGGCCTCAAAGCTCTCCAAATGAAAACTTGCAGATTCTACAAAAAGGGTGTTTCATAACTGCTTTACCAAAGGAAAGCTTCAACTCTCTGAATTGAACACACACATCACAATGCAGTTTCTGCGAATGCTTCTGTCCAGTTTTTATGTGAAGATATTCCCGTTTCCAACGGAGGCCTCAAAGAGCTCCAAATCTCCACTTGCAGATTCTGTGAAAAGACTCTTTCCAAACTGCTCCATCAAAACGAAGGTTGAACTCTGTGAGTTGAAAGCACACATCATAAAGGACTTTCCGAGAATGCTTCTGTCTGGATTTTCTGTGAGGATATCTCGTTTTCCACCGTAGGCCTCAAAGCGCTCCTAATGAGGAATGGCAGATTCGACAAAACGAGTGTTTCAAAACTGTTCTTTCAAAAGAAGTGATCAACTCTGTAAGTTGGATTCACACTACACAAGGCAGTTTCACAGAATGCTTCTATCCAGTTTTTATGTGAAGGTAGTCTCGTTTCCAACAAAAGCCTGAAAGAGCTCCAAATATCCACGTGCAGAATCTGCAAAAGCACTGTGTCAAAACTGCTCTATCAAAAGGAAGGTTCAACTCTGTGAGTTGAATGCGCACATCATAAAGATGTCTCTGAGAACGCTTCTGTCTATTTTTTATTTGAAAATGTTTCCTTTTCCACCATAGGCCTCAAAGCACACCTAATGAACACTTGCAGATTCTACAAAAAGAGTGTTTCAAAACTGCTCTATCAAAAGAAAGATTCAACTCTGTGAGTTGAATGCAGACAACACGAAGCAGGTTCCGAGAACATTTCTATCTAGTTTTTATGTGAAGATAGTCCCGTTTCCAACAAACCCTTCAAACAGCTCCAAATATCCACATGCAGATCCTGCAAAAACACTGTTTCAAAACTGCTCTATCAGAAGGAAGGCTCATCTGTCTGAGTTGAATGCACACATCATAAAGATGTTTCTGAGAATGCTTCTGTCTAGTTTTTATGTGAAGAAATTTCCTTTTCCACCATAGGCCTCAAAGCACTCTAAATGAACACTTGCAGATTCTACAAAAAGGGTGTTTCAAAACTACCCTCTCAAAGGAAATGTTCAACTCTGTGAATTGAACACACACATCCCAAAGCAGTTTCTGCGAATGCTTCTGTCCAGTTTCTATGTGAAGATATTTCCTTTTCCAACAAAGGCCTCAAACCCTTCCAAATGTCCACTTGCAGACCCTACAAAAAGAGTGTTTCAAACTTTTCTGTCTAAAAGAATGTTCCACTCTTTGAGTTGAATGTCCACAACAGAAAGTAGTTTCAGAGAATGCTTCAGTCTTTTTTGTGTGTGAAGATATTTCCTTTTCCACCACAGGCAGGGAAGCCCTCCAAACGTCCACTTGCAGATTCCAGAAAAAGAGTTTTTCAAAATTTTTCTATCAGAAGAAAAGTTCAACTCTGTGAGTTGAATGCACACATCACCAGGAAGTTTGTGAGAATGCTTCTCTGTCGTTTTCATGTGAAGATATTACCTTTTCCACCACAGGCCTGAAAGCGGTCAACATATCCACTTGCACACTGTACAAAGAGAGGGTTTCAAAACTTCTCGGTCGAAAGGAATGTTGAACATAGTGAGTTGAATGAACACACGACAAAGAAGTTTCAGAGAATGCTTCCGCATGGTTTTTATGTAAGGATGTTTCTTTTTCCACCACAAGCCTCCAACCTCTCCACATATCCACCCGCAGATTCTAGAAAAAAAGTGTTTCAAAACTTCTCTGCCCAAAGGAATGTTCAACTCTCTGAGGTGAATGCACACACTACAAAGTAGTTTCAGATAGTGCTTCTGCCTAGTTTTTATGTGGAGATATTTCCTTTTCCACCACCGGCCTCAAAGCCCACAAAATGTCCAATTGCAGATTCTACAAAAAGAGTATTTCAAAACTGGCCCATGAAAAGAAAGGTTCAACCCTGTGAGTTGAATGCACACATCACACAGAAGTTTGTGAGAATTCTTCTGTCTAGTTTTTGTGTGAGGATATCCCGTTTCCAACGAATTCCTGTAAGCCGTCCAAATATCCACTTGCAGATTCCACAAAAAGAGTGTTTCAAAACTTCTCTGACTAAAGGCATGTTCAACTCTCTGAGTTGAATGCACACCCCACAAACAAGTTTCAGAGAATGTTTCTGTCTTGTTTTTATGTGAAGATGTTTCCTTTTCCACCACAGGCTGCAAAGCCCTCCAAATGTCCCCTTGCAGATTCTAGAAATAGGGTGTTTCAAAACTGCTCTCTCAAAAGAAAGGTTCAACTCTTTGAGTTGAAAGCAATCGTCTAAAAGAAGTTTGTGAGAATGCTTCTGTCTAGTTTTTCTGTGAGGACATCCCGTTTCCAACGAATTCGTCACAGCGGTCCAAATATCCACTTGCAGATCCTGCAAAAAGAGTGTCTCAAAACTGCTCTTTCAAAAGGAAGGTTGAACTCTCTGAGTTGAAAGCACACATCACAAAGAACTTTCAGAGATTGCTTCTGTCTGGGTTTTACGTGAACATATCTCGTTTTCCACCGTACGCCTCAAAACGCTAATAGTGAACAATTGCAGATTCTACAAAAAGATTGTTTCAAAACTCCTATTTCAAAAGAAGTGTTCAACTCTGTGAGTTGGATTCACACTACACAAAGCAGTTTTACAGAACGCTTCTATCTAGTTTTTACGTGAAAATTGTCCCGTTTGCAACGAAGTCCTGAAAGAGCTTCAAATATCCACTTGCAGATTCTGCAAAAACACTGTTTTCAAACCTGCTCTATCAAAAGGAAGGTTCCAATCTCTGGGTTGAATGCACACATCATAAAGTTGTTTCTGAGAATGCGTCTCTCTAGTTTTCATATGAAGATATTTCCTTTTCCACCATAGGCCTCAAAGCTCTCCAAATGAAAACTTGCAGATTCTACAAAAAGGGTGTTTCATAACTGCTTTACCAAAGGAAAGCTTCAACTCTCTGAATTGAACACACACATCACAATGCAGTTTCTGCGAATGCTTCTGTCCAGTTTTTATGTGAAGATATTCCCGTTTCCAACGGAGGCCTCAAAGAGCTCCAAATCTCCACTTGCAGATTCTGTGAAAAGACTCTTTCCAAACTGCTCCATCAAAACGAAGGTTGAACTCTGTGAGTTGAAAGCACACATCATAAAGGACTTTCCGAGAATGCTTCTGTCTGGATTTTCTGTGAGGATATCTCGTTTTCCACCGTAGGCCTCAAAGCGCTCCTAATGAGGAATGGCAGATTCGACAAAACGAGTGTTTCAAAACTGTTCTTTCAAAAGAAGTGATCAACTCTGTAAGTTGGATTCACACTACACAAGGCAGTTTCACAGAATGCTTCTATCCAGTTTTTATGTGAAGGTAGTCTCGTTTCCAACAAAAGCCTGAAAGAGCTCCAAATATCCACGTGCAGAATCTGCAAAAGCACTGTGTCAAAACTGCTCTATCAAAAGGAAGGTTCAACTCTGTGAGTTGAATGCGCACATCATAAAGATGTCCCTGAGAACGCTTCTGTCTATTTTTTATTTGAAAATATTTCCTTTTCCACCGTAGGCCTCAAAGCACACCTAATGAACACTTGCAGATTCTACAAAAAGAGTGTTTCAAAACTGCTCTATCAAAAGAAAGATTCAACTCTGTGAGTTGAATGCAGACAACACGAAGCAGGTTCCGAGAACATTTCTATCTAGTTTTTATGTGAAGATAGTCCCGTTTCCAACAAACCCTTCAAACAGCTCCAAATATCCACATGCAGATCCTGCAAAAACACTGTTTCAAAACTGCTCTATCAGAAGGAAGGCTCATCTGTCTGAGTTGAATGCACACATCATAAAGATGTTTCTGAGAATGCTTCTGTCTAGTTTTTATGTGAAGAAATTTCCTTTTCCACCATAGGCCTCAAAGCACTCTAAATGAACACTTGCAGATTCTACAAAAAGGGTGTTTCAAAACTACCCTATCAAACGAAATGTTCAACTCTGTGAATTGAACACACACATCCCAAAGCAGTTTCTGCGAATGCTTCTGTCCAGTTTTTATGTGAAGATATTTCCTTTTCCAACAAAGGCCTCAAACCCTTCCAAATGTCCACTTGCAGACCCTACAAAAAGAGTGTTTCAAACTTTTCTGTCTAAAAGAATGTTCCACTCTTTGAGTTGAATGTCCACAACAGAAAGTAGTTTCAGAGAATGCTTCAGTCTTTTTTGTGTGTGAAGATATTTCCTTTTCCACCACAGGCAGGGAAGCCCTCCAAACGTCCACTTGCAGATTCCAGAAAAAGAGTTTTTCAAAATTTTTCTATCAGAAGAAAAGTTCAACTCTGTGAGTTGAATGCACACATCACCAGGAAGTTTGTGAGAATGCTTCTCTGTCGTTTTCATGTGAAGATATTACCTTTTCCACCGCAGGCCTGAAAGCGGTCAACATATCCACTTGCACACTGTACAAAGAGAGGGTTTCAAAACTTCTCGGTCAAAAGGAATGTTGAACATAGTGAGTTGAATGAACACACGACAAAGAAGTTTCAGAGAATGCTTCCACATGGTTTTTATGTAAGGATGTTTCTTTTTCCACCACAAGCCTCCAACCTCTCCACATATCCACCCGCAGATTCTAGAAAAAAAGTGTTTCAAAACTTCTCTGCCCAAAGGAATGTTCAACTCTCTGAGGTGAATGCACACACTACAAAGTAGTTTCAGATAGTGCTTCTGCCTAGTTTTTATGTGGAGATATTTCCTTTTCCACCACAGGCCTCAAAGCCCACAAAATGTCCAATTGCAGATTCTACAAAAAGAGTATTTCAAAACTGGCCCACGAAAAGAAAGGTTCAACCCTGTGAGTTGAATGCACACATCACACAGAAGTTTGTGAGAATTCTTCTGTCTAGTTTTTGTGTGAGGATATCCCGTTTCCAACGAATTCCTGTAAGCCGTCCAAATATCCACTTGCAGATTCCACAAAAAGAGTGTTTCAAAACTTCTCTGACAAAAGGCATGTTCAACTCTCTGAGTTGAATGCACACCCCACAAACAAGTTTCAGAGAATGTTTCTGTCTTGTTTTTATGTGAAGATATTTCCTTTTCCACCACAGGCTGCAAAGCCCTCCAAATGTCCCCTTGCAGATTCTAGAAATAGGGTGTTTCAAAACTGCTCTCTCAAAAGAAAGGGTCAACTCTTTGAGTTGAAAGCAATCGTCTAAAAGAAGTTTGTGAGAATGCTTCTGTCTAGTTTTTCTGTGAGGACATCCCGTTTCCAACGAATTCGTCACAGCGGTCCAAATATCCACTTGCAGATCCTGCAAAAAGAGTGTTTCAAAACTGCTCTTTCAAAAGGAAGGTTGAACTCTCTGAGTTGAAAGCACACATCACAAAGAACTTTCAGAGATTGCTTCTGTCTGGGTTTTACGTGAACATATCTCGTTTTCCACCGTACGCCTCAAAACGCTAATAGTGAACAATTGCAGATTCTACAAAAAGATTGTTTCAAAACTCCTATTTCAAAAGAAGTGTTCAACTCTGTGAGTTGGATTCACACTACACAAAGCAGTTTTACAGAACGCTTCTATCTAGTTTTTACGTGAAAATTGTCCCGTTTGCAATGAAGTCCTGAAAGAGCTTCAAATATCCACTTGCAGATTCTGCAAAAGCACTGTTTTCAAACCTGCTCTATCAAAAGGAAGGTTCCAATCTCTGGGTTGAATGCACACATCATAAAGTTGTTTCTGAGAATGCGTCTCTCTAGTTTTCATATGAAGATATTTCCTTTTCCACCATAGGCCTCAAAGCTCTCCAAATGAAAACTTGCAGATTCTACAAAAAGGGTGTTTCATAACTGCTTTACCAAAGGAAAGCTTCAACTCTCTGAATTGAACACACACATCACAATGCAGTTTCTGCGAATGCTTCTGTCCAGTTTTTATGTGAAGATATTCCCGTTTCCAACGGAGGCCTCAAAGAGCTCCAAATCTCCACTTGCAAATTCTGTGAAAAGACTCTTTCCAAACTGCTCCATCAAAACGAAGGTTGAACTCTGTGAGTTGAAAGCACACATCATAAAGGACTTTCCGAGAATGCTTCTGTCTGGATTTTCTGTGAGGATATCTCGTTTTCCACCGTAGGCCTCAAAGCGCTCCTAATGAGGAATGGCAGATTCGACAAAACGAGTGTTTCAAAACTGTTCTTTCAAAAGAAGTGATCAACTCTGTAAGTTGGATTCACACTACACAAGGCAGTTTCACAGAATGCTTCTATCTAGTTTTTATGTGAAGGTAGTCTCGTTTCCAACAAAAGCCTGAAAGAGCTCCAAATATCCACGTGCAGAATCTGCAAAAGCACTGTGTCAAAACTGCTCTATCAAAAGGAAGGTTCAACTCTGTGAGTTGAATGCGCACATCATAAAGATGTCTCTGAGAACGCTTCTGTCTATTTTTTATTTGAAAATATTTCCTTTTCCACCATAGGCCTCAAAGCACACCTAATGAACACTTGCAGATTCTACAAAAAGAGTGTTTCAAAACTGCTCTATCAAAAGAAAGATTCAACTCTGTGAGTTGAATGCAGACAACACGAAGCAGGTTCCGAGAACATTTCTATCTAGTTTTTATGTGAAGATAGTCCCGTTTCCAACAAACCCTTCAAACAGCTCCAAATATCCACATGCAGATCCTGCAAAAACACTGTTTCAAAACTGCTCTATCAGAAGGAAGGCTCATCTGTCTGAGTTGAATGCACACATCATAAAGATGTTTCTGAGAATGCTTCTGTCTAGTTTTTATGTGAAGAAATTTCCTTTTCCACCATAGGCCTCAAAGCACTCTAAATGAACACTTGCAGATTCTACAAAAAGGGTGTTTCAAAACTACCCTATCAAAGGAAATGTTCAACTCTGTGAATTGAACACACACATCCCAAAGCAGTTTCTGCGAATGCTTCTGTCCAGTTTTTATGTGAAGATATTTCCTTTTCCAACAAAGGCCTCAAACCCTTCCAAATGTCCACTTGCAGACCCTACAAAAAGAGTGTTTCAAACTTTTCTGTCTAAAAGAATGTTCCACTCTTTGAGTTGAATGTCCACAACAGAAAGTAGTTTCAGAGAATGCTTCAGTCTTTTTTGTGTGTGAAGATATTTCCTTTTCCACCACAGGCAGGGAAGCCCTCCAAACGTCCACTTGCAGATTCCAGAAAAAGAGTTTTTCAAAATTTTTCTATCAGAAGAAAAGTTCAACTCTGTGAGTTGAATGCACACATCACCAGGAAGTTTGTGAGAATGCTTCTCTGTCGTTTTCATGTGAAGATATTACCTTTTCCACCACAGGCCTGAAAGCGGTCAACATATCCACTTGCACACTGTACAAATAGAGGGTTTCAAAACTTCTCGGTCAAAAGGAATGTTGAACATAGTGAGTTGAATGAACACACGACAAAGAAGTTTCAGAGAATGCTTCCGCATGGTTTTTATGTAAGGATGTTTCTTTTTCCACCACAAGCCTCCAACCTCTCCACATATCCACCCGCAGATTCTAGAAAAAAAGTGTTTCAAAACTTCTCTGCCCAAAGGAATGTTCAACTCTCTGAGGTGAATGCACACACTACAAAGTAGTTTCAGATAGTGCTTCTGCCTAGTTTTTATGTGGAGATATTTCCTTTTCCACCACAGGCCTCAAAGCCCACAAAATGTCCAATTGCAGATTCTACAAAAAGAGTATTTCAAAACTGGCCCATGAAAAGAAAGGTTCAACCCTGTGAGTTGAATGCACACATCACACAGAAGTTTGTGAGAATTCTTCTGTCTAGTTTTTGTGTGAGGATATCCCGTTTCCAACGAATTCCTGTAAGCCGTCCAAATATCCACTTGCAGATTCCACAAAAAGAGTGTTTCAAAACTTCTCTGACAAAAGGCATGTTCAACTCTCTGAGTTGAATGCACACCCCACAAACAAGTTTCAGAGAATGTTTCTGTCTTGTTTTTATGTGAAGATGTTTCCTTTTCCACCACAGACTGCAAAGCCCTCCAAATGTCCCCTTGCAGATTCTAGAAATAGGGTGTTTCAAAACTGCTCTCTCAAAAGAAAGGTTCAACTCTTTGAGTTGAAAGCAATCGTCTAAAAGAAGTTTGTGAGAATGCTTCTGTCTAGTTTTTCTGTGAGGACATCCCGTTTCCAACGAATTCGTCACAGCGGTCCAAATATCCACTTGCAGATCCTGCAAAAAGAGTGTTTCAAAACTGCTCTTTCAAAAGGAAGGTTGAACTCTCTGAGTTGAAAGCACACATCACAAAGAACTTTCAGAGATTGCTTCTGTCTGGGTTTTACGTGAACATATCTCGTTTTCCACCGTACGCCTCAAAACGCTAATAGTGAACAATTGCAGATTCTACAAAAAGATTGTTTCAAAACTCCTATTTCAAAAGAAGTGTTCAACTCTGTGAGTTGGATTCACACTACACAAAGCAGTTTTACAGAACGCTTCTATCTAGTTTTTATGTGAAAATTGTCCCGTTTGCAACGAAGTCCTGAAAGAGCTTCAAATATCCACTTGCAGATTCTGCAAAAGCACTGTTTTCAAACCTGCTCTATCAAAAGGAAGGTTCCAATCTCTGGGTTGAATGCACACATCATAAAGTTGTTTCTGAGAATGCGTCTCTCTAGTTTTCATATGAAGATATTTCCTTTTCCACCATAGGCCTCAAAGCTCTCCAAATGAAAACTTGCAGATTCTACAAAAAGGGTGTTTCATAACTGCTTTACCAAAGGAAAGCTTCAACTCTCTGAATTGAACACACACATCACAATGCAGTTTCTGCGAATGCTTCTGTCCAGTTTTTATGTGAAGATATTCCCGTTTCCAACGGAGGCCTCAAAGAGCTCCAAATCTCCACTTGCAGATTCTGTGAAAAGACTCTTTCCAAACTGCTCCATCAAAACGAAGGTTGAACTCTGTGAGTTGAAAGCACACATCATAAAGGACTTTCCGAGAATGCTTCTGTCTGTATTTTCTGTGAGGATATCTCGTTTTCCACCGTAGGCCTCAAAGCGCTCCTAATGAGGAATGGCAGATTCTACAAAACGAGTGTTTCAAAACTGTTCTTTCAAAAGAAGTGATCAACTCTGTAAGTTAGATTCACACTACACAAGGCAGTTTCACAGAATGCTTCTATCCAGTTTTTATGTGAAGGTAGTCTCGTTTCCAACAAAAGCCTGAAAGAGCTCCAAATATCCACGTGCAGAATCTGCAAAAGCACTGTGTCAAAACTGCTCTATCAAAAGGAAGGTTCAACTCTGTGAGTTGAATGCGCACATCATAAAGATGTCCCTGAGAACGCTTCTGTCTGTTTTTTATTTGAAAATATTTCCTTTTCCACCATAGGCCTCAAAGCACACCTAATGAACACTTGCAGATTCTACAAAAAGAGTGTTTCAAAACTGCTCTATCAAAAGAAAGATTCAACTCTGTGAGTTGAATGCAGACAACACGAAGCAGGTTCCGAGAACATTTCTATCTAGTTTTTATGTGAAGATAGTCCCGTTTCCAACAAACCCTTCAAACAGCTCCAAATATCCACATGCAGATCCTGCAAAAACACTGTTTCAAAACTGCTCTATCAGAAGGAAGGCTCATCTGTCTGAGTTGAATGCACACATCATAAAGATGTTTCTGAGAATGCTTCTGTCTAGTTTTTATGTGAAGAAATTTCCTTTTCCACCATAGGCCTCAAAGCACTCTAAATGAACACTTGCAGATTCTACAAAAAGGGTGTTTCAAAACTACCCTATCAAAGGAAATGTTCAACTCTGTGAATTGAACACACACATCCCAAAGCAGTTTCTGCGAATGCTTCTGTCCAGTTTTTATGTGAAGATATTTCCTTTTCCAACAAAGGCCTCAAACCCTTCCAAATGTCCACTTGCAGACCCTACAAAAAGAGTGTTTCAAACTTTTCTGTCTAAAAGAATGTTCCACTCTTTGAGTTGAATGTCCACAACAGAAAGTAGTTTCAGAGAATGCTTCAGTCTTTTTTGTGTGTGAAGATATTTCCTTTTCCACCACAGGCAGGGAAGCCCTCCAAACGTCCACTTGCAGATTCCAGAAAAAGAGTTTTTCAAAATTTTTCTATCAGAAGAAAAGTTCAACTCTGTGAGTTGAATGCACACATCACCAGGAAGTTTGTGAGACTGCTTCTCTGTCGTTTTCATGTGAAGATATTACCTTTTCCACCACAGGCCTGAAAGCGGTCAACATATCCACTTGCACACTGTACAAATAGAGGGTTTCAAAACTTCTCGGTCAAAAGGAATGTTGAACATAGTGAGTTGAATGAACACACGACAAAGAAGTTTCAGAGAATGCTTCCGCATGGTTTTTATGTAAGGATGTTTCTTTTTCCACCACAAGCCTCCAACCTCTCCACATATCCACCCGCAGATTCTAGAAAAAAAGTGTTTCAAAACTTCTCTGCCCAAAGGAATGTTCAACTCTCTGAGGTGAATGCACACACTACAAAGTAGTTTCAGATAGTGCTTCTGCCTAGTTTTTATGTGGAGATATTTCCTTTTCCACCACAGGCCTCAAAGCCCACAAAATGTCCAATTGCAGATTCTACAAAAAGAGTATTTCAAAACTGGCCCATGAAAAGAAAGGTTCAACCCTGTGAGTTGAATGCACACATCACACAGAAGTTTGTGAGAATTCTTCTGTCTAGTTTTTGTGTGAGGATATCCCGTTTCCAACGAATTCCTGTAAGCCGTCCAAATATCCACTTGCAGATTCCACAAAAAGAGTGTTTCAAAACTTCTCTGACAAAAGGCATGTTCAACTCTCTGAGTTGAATGCACACCCCACAAACAAGTTTCAGAGAATGTTTCTGTCTTGTTTTTATGTGAAGATGTTTCCTTTTCCACCACAGGCTGCAAAGCCCTCCAAATGGCCCCTTGCAGATTCTAGAAATAGGGTGTTTCAAAACTGCTCTCTCAAAAGAAAGGTTCAACTCTTTGAGTTGAAAGCAATCGTCTAAAAGAAGTTTGTGAGAATGCTTCTGTCTAGTTTTTCTGTGAGGACATCCCGTTTCCAACGAATTCGTCACAGCGGTCCAAATATCCACTTGCAGATCCTGCAAAAAGAGTGTTTCAAAACTGCTCTTTCAAAAGGAAGGTTGAACTCTCTGAGTTGAAAGCACACATCACAAAGAACTTTCAGAGATTGCTTCTGTCTGGGTTTTACGTGAACATATCTCGTTTTCCACCGTACGCCTCAAAACGCTAATAGTGAACAATTGCAGATTCTACAAAAAGATTGTTTCAAAATTCCTATTTCAAAAGAAGTGTTCAACTCTGTGAGTTGGATTCACACTACACAAAGCAGTTTTACAGAACGCTTCTATCTAGTTTTTACGTGAAAATTGTCCCGTTTGCAACGAAGTCCTGAAAGAGCTTCAAATATCCACTTGCAGATTCTGCAAAAGCACTGTTTTCAAACCTGCTCTATCAAAAGGAAGGTTCCAATCTCTGGGTTGAATGCACACATCATAAAGTTGTTTCTGAGAATGCGTCTCTCTAGTTTTCATATGAAGATATTTCCTTTTCCACCATAGGCCTCAAAGCTCTCCAAATGAAAACTTGCAGATTCTACAAGAAGGGTGTTTCATAACTGCTTTACCAAAGGAAAGCTTCAACTCTCTGAATTGAACACACACATCACAATGCAGTTTCTGCGAATGCTTCTGTCCAGTTTTTATGTGAAGATATTCCCGTTTCCAACGGAGGCCTCAAAGAGCTCCAAATCTCCACTTGCAGATTCTGTGAAAAGACTCTTTCCAAACTGCTCCATCAAAACGAAGGTTGAACTCTGTGAGTTGAAAGCACACATCATAAAGGACTTTCCGAGAATGCTTCTGTCTGGATTTTCTGTGAGGATATCTCGTTTTCCACCGTAGGCCTCAAAGCGCTCCTAATGAGGAATGGCAGATTCGACAAAACGAGTGTTTCAAAACTGTTCTTTCAAAAGAAGTGATCAACTCTGTAAGTTGGATTCACACTACACAAGGCAGTTTCACAGAATGCTTCTATCCAGTTTTTATGTGAAGGTAGTCTCGTTTCCAACAAAAGCCTGAAAGAGCTCCAAATATCCACATGCAGAATCTGCAAAAGCACTGTGTCAAAACTGCTCTATCAAAAGGAAGGTTCAACTCTGTGAGTTGAATGCGCACATCATAAAGATGTCCCTGAGAACGCTTCTGTCTATTTTTTATTTGAAAATATTTCCTTTTCCACCATAGGCCTCAAAGCACACCTAATGAACACTTGCAGATTCTACAAAAAGAGTGTTTCAAAACTGCTCTATCAAAAGAAAGATTCAACTCTGAGAGTTGAATGCAGACAACACGAAGCAGGTTCTGAGAACATTTCTATCTAGTTTTTATGTGAAGATAGTCCCGTTTCCAACAAACCCTTCAAACAGCTCCAAATATCCACATGCAGATCCTGCAAAAACACTGTTTCAAAACTGCTCTATCAGAAGGAAGGCTCATCTGTCTGAGTTGAATGCACACATCATAAAGATGTTTCTGAGAATGCTTCTGTCTAGTTTTTATGTGAAGAAATTTCCTTTTCCACCATAGGCCTCAAAGCACTCTAAATGAACACTTGCAGATTCTACAAAAAGGGTGTTTCAAATCTACCCTATCAAAGGAAATGTTCAACTCTGTGAATTGAACACACACATCCCAAAGCAGTTTCTGCGAATGCTTCTGTCCAGTTTTTATGTGAAGATATTTCCTTTTCCAACAAAGGCCTCAAACCCTTCCAAATGTCCACTTGCAGACCCTACAAAAAGAGTGTTTCAAACTTTTCTGTCTAAAAGAATGTTCCACTCTTTGAGTTGAATGTCCACAACAGAAAGTAGTTTCAGAGAATGCTTCAGTCTTTTTTGTGTGTGAAGATATTTCCTTTTCCACCACAGGCAGGGAAGCCCTCCAAACGTACACTTGCAGATTCCAGAAAAAGAGTTTTTCAAAATTTTTCTATCAGAAGAAAAGTTCAACTCTGTGAGTTGAATGCACACATCACCAGGAAGTTTGTGAGAATGCTTCTCTGTCGTTTTCATGTGAAGATATTACCTTTTCCACCGCAGGCCTGAAAGCGGTCAACATATCCACTTGCACACTGTACAAATAGAGGGTTTCAAAACTTCTCGGTCAAAAGGAATGTTGAACATAGTGAGTTGAATGAACACACGACAAAGAAGTTTCAGAGAATGCTTCCGCATGGTTTTTATGTAAGGATGTTTCTTTTTCCACCACAAGCCTCCAACCTCTCCACATATCCACCCGCAGATTCTAGAAAAAAAGTGTTTCAAAACTTCTCTGCCCAAAGGAATGTTCAACTCTCTGAGGTGAATGCACACACTACAAAGTAGTTTCAGATAGTGCTTCTGCCTAGTTTTTATGTGGAGATATTTCCTTTTCCACCACAGGCCTCAAAGCCCACAAAATGTCCAATTGCAGATTCTACAAAAAGAGTATTTCAAAACTGGCCCACGAAAAGAAAGGTTCAACCCTGTGAGTTGAATGCACACATCACACAGAAGTTTGTGAGAATTCTTCTGTCTAGTTTTTGTGTGAGGATATCCCGTTTCCAACGAATTCCTGTAAGCCGTCCAAATATCCACTTGCAGATTCCACAAAAAGAGTGTTTCAAAACTTCTCTGACAAAAGGCATGTTCAACTCTCTGAGTTGAATGCACACCCCACAAACAAGTTTCAGAGAATGTTTCTGTCTTGTTTTTATGTGAAGATATTTCCTTTTCCACCACAGGCTGCAAAGCCCTCCAAATGTCCCCTTGCAGATTCTAGAAATAGGGTGTTTCAAAACTGCTCTCTCAAAAGAAAGGGTCAACTCTTTGAGTTGAAAGCAATCGTCTAAAAGAAGTTTGTGAGAATGCTTCTGTCTAGTTTTTCTGTGAGGACATCCCGTTTCCAACGAATTCGTCACAGTGGTCCAAATATCCACTTGCAGATCCTGCAAAAAGAGTGTTTCAAAACTGCTCTTTCAAAAGGAAGGTTGAACTCTCTGAGTTGAAAGCACACATCACAAAGAACTTTCAGAGATTGCTTCTGTCTGGGTTTTACGTGAACATATCTCGTTTTCCACCGTACGCCTCAAAACGCTAATAGTGAACAATTGCAGATTCTACAAAAAGATTGTTTCAAAACTCCTATTTCAAAAGAAGTGTTCAACTCTGTGAGTTGGATTCACACTACACAAAGCAGTTTTACAGAACGCTTCTATCTAGTTTTTACGTGAAAATTGTCCCGTTTGCAATGAAGTCCTGAAAGAGCTTCAAATATCCACTTGCAGATTCTGCAAAAGCACTGTTTTCAAACCTGCTCTATCAAAAGGAAGGTTCCAATCTCTGGGTTGAATGCACACATCATAAAGTTGTTTCTGAGAATGCGTCTCTCTAGTTTTCATATGAAGATATTTCCTTTTCCACCATAGGCCTCAAAGCTCTCCAAATGAAAACTTGCAGATTCTACAAAAAGGGTGTTTCATAACTGCTTTACCAAAGGAAAGCTTCAACTCTCTGAATTGAACACACACATCACAATGCAGTTTCTGCGAATGCTTCTGTCCAGTTTTTATGTGAAGATATTCCCGTTTCCAACGGAGGCCTCAAAGAGCTCCAAATCTCCACTTGCAGATTCTGTGAAAAGACTCTTTCCAAACTGCTCCATCAAAACGAAGGTTGAACTCTGTGAGTTGAAAGCACACATCATAAAGGACTTTCCGAGAATGCTTCTGTCTGGATTTTCTGTGAGGATATCTCGTTTTCCACCGTAGGCCTCAAAGCGCTCCTAATGAGGAATGGCAGATTCGACAAAACGAGTGTTTCAAAACTGTTCTTTCAAAAGAAGTGATCAACTCTGTAAGTTGGATTCACACTACACAAGGCAGTTTCACAGAATGCTTCTATCCAGTTTTTATGTGAAGGTAGTCTCGTTTCCAACAAAAGCCTGAAAGAGCTCCAAATATCCACGTGCAGAATCTGCAAAAGCACTGTGTCAAAACTGCTCTATCAAAAGGAAGGTTCAACTCTGTGAGTTGAATGCGCACATCATAAAGATGTCCCTGAGAACGCTTCTGTCTATTTTTTATTTGAAAATATTTCCTTTTCCACCGTAGGCCTCAAAGCACACCTAATGAACACTTGCAGATTCTACAAAAAGAGTGTTTCAAAACTGCTCTATCAAAAGAAAGATTCAACTCTGTGAGTTGAATGCAGACAACACGAAGCAGGTTCCGAGAACATTTCTATCTAGTTTTTATGTGAAGATAGTCCCGTTTCCAACAAACCCTTCAAACAGCTCCAAATATCCACATGCAGATCCTGCAAAAACACTGTTTCAAAACTGCTCTATCAGAAGGAAGGCTCATCTGTCTGAGTTGAATGCACACATCATAAAGATGTTTCTGAGAATGCTTCTGTCTAGTTTTTATGTGAAGAAATTTCCTTTTCCACCATAGGCCTCAAAGCACTCTAAATGAACACTTGCAGATTCTACAAAAAGGGTGTTTCAAAACTACCCTATCAAAGGAAATGTTCAACTCTGTGAATTGAACACACACATCCCAAAGCAGTTTCTGCGAATGCTTCTGTCCAGTTTTTATGTGAAGATATTTCCTTTTCCAACAAAGGCCTCAAACCCTTCCAAATGTCCACTTGCAGACCCTACAAAAAGAGTGTTTCAAACTTTTCTGTCTAAAAGAATGTTCCACTCTTTGAGTTGAATGTCCACAACAGAAAGTAGTTTCAGAGAATGCTTCAGTCTTTTTTGTGTGTGAAGATATTTCCTTTTCCACCACAGGCAGGGAAGCCCTCCAAACGTCCACTTGCAGATTCCAGAAAAAGAGTTTTTCAAAATTTTTCTATCAGAAGAAAAGTTCAACTCTGTGAGTTGAATGCACACATCACCAGGAAGTTTGTGAGAATGCTTCTCTGTCGTTTTCATGTGAAGATATTACCTTTTCCACCGCAGGCCTGAAAGCGGTCAACATATCCACTTGCACACTGTACAAATAGAGGGTTTCAAAACTTCTCGGTCAAAAGGAATGTTGAACATAGTGAGTTGAATGAACACACGACAAAGAAGTTTCAGAGAATGCTTCCGCATGGTTTTTATGTAAGGATGTTTCTTTTTCCACCACAAGCCTCCAACCTCTCCACATATCCACCCGCAGATTCTAGAAAAAAAGTGTTTCAAAACTTCTCTGCCCAAAGGAATGTTCAACTCTCTGAGGTGAATGCACACACTACAAAGTAGTTTCAGATAGTGCTTCTGCCTAGTTTTTATGTGGAGATATTTCCTTTTCCACCACAGGCCTCAAAGCCCACAAAATGTCCAATTGCAGATTCTACAAAAAGAGTATTTCAAAACTGGCCCACGAAAAGAAAGGTTCAACCCTGTGAGTTGAATGCACACATCACACAGAAGTTTGTGAGAATTCTTCTGTCTAGTTTTTGTGTGAGGATATCCCGTTTCCAACGAATTCCTGTAAGCCGTCCAAATATCCACTTGCAGATTCCACAAAAAGAGTGTTTCAAAACTTCTCTGACAAAAGGCATGTTCAACTCTCTGAGTTGAATGCACACCCCACAAACAAGTTTCAGAGAATGTTTCTGTCTTGTTTTTATGTGAAGATATTTCCTTTTCCACCACAGGCTGCAAAGCCCTCCAAATGTCCCCTTGCAGATTCTAGAAATAGGGTGTTTCAAAACTGCTCTCTCAAAAGAAAGGGTCAACTCTTTGAGTTGAAAGCAATCGTCTAAAAGAAGTTTGTGAGAATGCTTCTGTCTAGTTTTTCTGTGAGGACATCCCGTTTCCAACGAATTCGTCACAGCGGTCCAAATATCCACTTGCAGATCCTGCAAAAAGAGTGTTTCAAAACTGCTCTTTCAAAAGGAAGGTTGAACTCTCTGAGTTGAAAGCACACATCACAAAGAACTTTCAGAGATTGCTTCTGTCTGGGTTTTACGTGAACATATCTCGTTTTCCACCGTACGCCTCAAAACGCTAATAGTGAACAATTGCAGATTCTACAAAAAGATTGTTTCAAAACTCCTATTTCAAAAGAAGTGTTCAACTCTGTGAGTTGGATTCACACTACACAAAGCAGTTTTACAGAACGCTTCTATCTAGTTTTTACGTGAAAATTGTCCCGTTTGCAACGAAGTCCTGAAAGAGCTTCAAATATCCACTTGCAGATTCTGCAAAAGCACTGTTTTCAAACCTGCTCTATCAAAAGGAAGGTTCCAATCTCTGGGTTGAATGCACACATCATAAAGTTGTTTCTGAGAATGCGTCTCTCTAGTTTTCATATGAAGATATTTCCTTTTCCACCATAGGCCTCAAAGCTCTCCAAATGAAAACTTGCAGATTCTACAAAAAGGGTGTTTCATAACTGCTTTACCAAAGGAAAGCTTCAACTCTCTGAATTGAACACACACATCACAATGCAGTTTCTGCGAATGCTTCTGTCCAGTTTTTATGTGAAGATATTCCCGTTTCCAACGGAGGCCTCAAAGAGCTCCAAATCTCCACTTGCAGATTCTGTGAAAAGACTCTTTCCAAACTGCTCCATCAAAACGAAGGTTGAACTCTGTGAGTTGAAAGCACACATCATAAAGGACTTTCCGAGAATGCTTCTGTCTGGATTTTCTGTGAGGATATCTCGTTTTCCACCGTAGGCCTCAAAGCGCTCCTAATGAGGAATGGCAGATTCTACAAAACGAGTGTTTCAAAACTGTTCTTTCAAAAGAAGTGATCAACTCTGTAAGTTGGATTCACACTACACAAGGCAGTTTCACAGAATGCTTCTATCCAGTTTTTATGTGAAGGTAGTCTCGTTTCCAACAAAAGCCTGAAAGAGCTCCAAATATCCACGTGCAGAATCTGCAAAAGCACTGTGTCAAAACTGCTCTATCAAAAGGAAGGTTCAACTCTGTGAGTTGAATGCGCACATCATAAAGATGTCCCTGAGAACGCTTCTGTCTGTTTTTTATTTGAAAATATTTCCTTTTCCACCATAGGCCTCAAAGCACACCTAATGAACACTTGCAGATTCTACAAAAAGAGTTTTTCAAAACTGCTCTATCAAAAGAAAGATTCAACTCTGTGAGTTGAATGCAGACAACACGAAGCAGGTTCCGAGAACATTTCTATCTAGTTTTTATGTGATGATAGTCCCGTTTCCAACAAACCCTTCAAACAGCTCCAAATATCCACATGCAGATCCTGCAAAAACACTGTTTCAAAACTGCTCTATCAGAAGGAAGGCTCATCTGTCTGAGTTGAATGCACACATCATAAAGATGTTTCTGAGAATGCTTCTGTCTAGTTTTTATGTGAAGAAATTTCCTTTTCCACCATAGGCCTCAAAGCACTCTAAATGAACACTTGCAGATTCTACAAAAAGGGTGTTTCAAAACTACCCTATCAAAGGAAATGTTCAACTCTGTGAATTGAACACACACATCCCAAAGCAGTTTCTGCGAATGCTTCTGTCCAGTTTTTATGTGAAGATATTTCCTTTTCCAACAAAGGCCTCAAACCCTTCCAAATGTCCACTTGCAGACCCTACAAAAAGAGTGTTTCAAACTTTTCTGTCTAAAAGAATGTTCCACTCTTTGAGTTGAATGTCCACAACAGAAAGTAGTTTCAGAGAATGCTTCAGTCTTTTTTGTGTGTGAAGATATTTCCTTTTCCACCACAGGCAGGGAAGCCCTCCAAACGTCCACTTGCAGATTCCAGAAAAAGAGTTTTTCAAAATTTTTCTATCAGAAGAAAAGTTCAACTCTGTGAGTTGAATGCACACATCACCAGGAAGTTTGTGAGAATGCTTCTCTGTCGTTTTCATGTGAAGATATTACCTTTTCCACCACAGGCCTGAAAGCGGTCAACATATCCACTTGCACACTGTACAAATAGAGGGTTTCAAAACTTCTCGGTCAAAAGGAATGTTGAACATAGTGAGTTGAATGAACACACGACAAAGAAGTTTCAGAGAATGCTTCCGCATGGTTTTTATGTAAGGATGTTTCTTTTTCCACCACAAGCCTCCAACCTCTCCACATATCCACCCGCAGATTCTAGAAAAAAAGTGTTTCAAAACTTCTCTGCCCAAAGGAATGTTCAACTCTCTGAGGTGAGTGCACACACTACAAAGTAGTTTCAGATAGTGCTTCTGCCTAGTTTTTATCTGGAGATATTTCCTTTTCCACCACAGGCCTCAAAGCCCACAAAATGTCCAATTGCAGATTCTACAAAAAGAGTATTTCAAAACTGGCCCATGAAAAGAAAGGTTCAACCCTGTGAGTTGAATGCACACATCACACAGAAGTTTGTGAGAATTCTTCTGTCTAGTTTTTGTGTGAGGATATCCCGTTTCCAACGAATTCCTGTAAGCCGTCCAAATATCCACTTGCAGATCCCACAAAAAGAGTGTTTCAAAACTTCTCTGACAAAAGGCATGTTCAACTCTCTGAGTTGAATGCACACCCCACAAACAAGTTTCAGAGAATGTTTCTGTCTTGTTTTTATGTGAAGATGTTTCCTTTTCCACCACAGACTGCAAAGCCCTCCAAATGTCCCCTTGCAGATTCTAGAAATAGGGTGTTTCAAAACTGCTCTCTCAAAAGAAAGGTTCAACTCTTTGAGTTGAAAGCAATCGTCTAAAAGAAGTTTGTGAGAATGCTTCTGTCTAGTTTTTCTGTGAGGACATCCCGTTTCCAACGAATTCGTCACAGCGGTCCAAATATCCACTTGCAGATCCTGCAAAAAGAGTGTTTCAAAACTGCTCTTTCAAAAGGAAGGTTGAACTCTCTGAGTTGAAAGCACACATCACAAAGAACTTTCAGAGATTGCTTCTGTCTGGGATTTACGTGAACATATCTCGTTTTCCACCGTACGCCTCAAAACGCTAATAGTGAACAATTGCAGATTCTACAAAAAGATTGTTTCAAAACTCCTATTTCAAAAGAAGTGTTCAACTCTGTGAGTTGGATTCACACTACACAAAGCAGTTTTACAGAACGCTTCTATCTAGTTTTTACGTGAAAATTGTCCCGTTTGCAACGAAGTCCTGAAAGAGCTTCAAACATCCACTTGCAGATTCTGCAAAAGCACTGTTTTCAAACCTGCTCTATCAAAAGGAAGGTTCCAATCTCTGGGTTGAATGCACACATCATAAAGTTGTTTCTGAGAATGCGTCTCTCTAGTTTTCATATGAAGATATTTCCTTTTCCACCATAGGCCTCAAAGCTCTCCAAATGAAAACTTGCAGATTCTACAAAAAGGGTGTTTCATAACTGCTTTACCAAAGGAAAGCTTCAACTCTCTGAATTGAACACACACATCACAATGCAGTTTCTGCGAATGCTTCTGTCCAGTTTTTATGTGAAGATATTCCCGTTTCCAACGGAGGCCTCAAAGAGCTCCAAATCTCCACTTGCAGATTCTGTGAAAAGACTCTTTCCAAACTGCTCCATCAAAACGAAGGTTGAACTCTGTGAGTTGAAAGCACACATCATAAAGGACTTTCCGAGAATGCTTCTGTCTGGATTTTCTGTGAGGATATCTCGTTTTCCACCGTAGGCCTCAAAGCGCTCCTAATGAGGAATGGCAGATTCTACAAAACGAGTGTTTCAAAACTGTTCTTTCAAAAGAAGTGATCAACTCTGTAAGTTGGATTCACACTACACAAGGCAGTTTCACAGAATGCTTCTATCTAGTTTTTATGTGAAGGTAGTCTCGTTTCCAACAAAAGCCTGAAAGAGCTCCAAATATCCACGTGCAGAATCTGCAAAAGCACTGTGTCAAAACTGCTCTATCAAAAGGAAGGTTCAACTCTGTGAGTTGAATGCGCACATCATAAAGATGTCCCTGAGAATGCTTCTGTCTGTTTTTTATTTGAAAATATTTCCTTTTCCACCATAGGCCTCAAAGCACACCTAATGAACACTTGCAGATTCTACAAAAAGAGTGTTTCAAAACTGCTCTATCAAAAGAAAGATTCAACTCTGTGAGTTGAATGCAGACAACACGAAGCAGGTTCCGAGAACATTTCTATCTAGTTTTTATGTGAAGATAGTCCCGTTTCCAACAAACCCTTCAAACAGCTCCAAATATCCACATGCAGATCCTGCAAAAACACTGTTTCAAAACTGCTCTATCAGAAGGAAGGCTCATCTGTCTGAGTTGAATGCACACATCATAAAGATGTTTCTGAGAATGCTTCTGTCTAGTTTTTATGTGAAGAAATTTCCTTTTCCACCATAGGCCTCAAAGCACTCTAAATGAACACTTGCAGATTCTACAAAAAGGGTGTTTCAAAACTACCCTATCAAAGGAAATGTTCAACTCTGTGAATTGAACACACACATCCCAAAGCAGTTTCTGCGAATGCTTCTGTCCAGTTTTTATGTGAAGATATTTCCTTTTCCAACAAAGGCCTCAAACCCTTCCAAATGTCCACTTGCAGACCCTACAAAAAGAGTGTTTCAAACTTTTCTGTCTAAAAGAATGTTCCACTCTTTGAGTTGAATGTCCACAACAGAAAGTAGTTTCAGAGAATGCTTCAGTCTTTTTTGTGTGTGAAGATATTTCCTTTTCCACCACAGGCAGGGAAGCCCTCCAAACGTCCACTTGCAGATTCCAGAAAAAGAGTTTTTCAAAATTTTTCTATCAGAAGAAAAGTTCAACTCTGTGAGTTGAATGCACACATCACCAGGAAGTTTGTGAGAATGCTTCTCTGTCGTTTTCATGTGAAGATATTACCTTTTCCACCACAGGCCTGAAAGCGGTCAACATATCCACTTGCACACTGTACAAAGAGAGGGTTTCAAAACTTCTCGGTCAAAAGGAATGTTGAACATAGTGAGTTGAATGAACACACGACAAAGAAGTTTCAGAGAATGCTTCCGCATGGTTTTTATGTAAGGATGTTTCTTTTTCCACCACAAGCCTCCAACCTCTCCACATATCCACCCGCAGATTCTTGCAAAAAAGTGTTTCAAAACTTCTCTGCCCAAAGGAATGTTCAACTCTCTGAGGTGAATGCACACACTACAAAGTAGTTTCAGATAGTGCTTCTGCCTAGTTTTTATGTGGAGATATTTCCTTTTCCACCACCGGCCTCAAAGCCCACAAAATGTCCAATTGCAGATTCTACAAAAAGAGTATTTCAAAACTGGCCCATGAAAAGAAAGGTTCAACCCTGTGAGTTGAATGCACACATCACACAGAAGTTTGTGAGAATTCTTCTGTCTAGTTTTTGTGTGAGGATATCCCGTTTCCAACGAATTCCTGTAAGCCGTCCAAATATCCACTTGCAGATTCCACAAAAAGAGTGTTTCAAAACTTCTCTGACAAAAGGCATGTTCAACTCTCTGAGTTGAATGCACACCCCACAAACAAGTTTCAGAGAATGTTTCTGTCTTGTTTTTATGTGAAGATGTTTCCTTTTCCACCACAGACTGCAAAGCCCTCCAAATGTCCCCTTGCAGATTCTAGAAATAGGGTGTTTCAAAACTGCTCTCTCAAAAGAAAGGTTCAACTCTTTGAGTTGAAAGCAATCGTCTAAAAGAAGTTTGTGAGAATGCTTCTGTCTAGTTTTTCTGTGAGGACATCCCGTTTCCAACGAATTCGTCACAGCGGTCCAAATATCCACTTGCAGATCCTGCAAAAAGAGTGTTTCAAAACTGCTCTTTCAAAAGGAAGGTTGAACTCTCTGAGTTGAAAGCACACATCACAAAGAACTTTCAGAGATTGCTTCTGTCTGGGTTTTACGTGAACATATCTCGTTTTCCACCGTACGCCTCAAAACGCTAATAGTGAACAATTGCAGATTCTACAAAAAGATTGTTTCAAAACTCCTATTTCAAAAGAAGTGTTCAACTCTGTGAGTTGGATTCACACTACACAAAGCAGTTTTACAGAACGCTTCTATCTAGTTTTTATGTGAAAATTGTCCCGTTTGCAACGAAGTCCTGAAAGAGCTTCAAATATGAACTTGCAGATTCTGCAAAAGCACTGTTTTCAAACCTGCTCTATCAAAAGGAAGGTTCCAATCTCTGGGTTGAATGCACACATCATAAAGTTGTTTCTGAGAATGCGTCTCTCTAGTTTTCATATGAAGATATTTCCTTTTCCACCATAGGCCTCAAAGCTCTCCAAATGAAAACTTGCAGATTCTACAAAAAGGGTGTTTCATAACTGCTTTACCAAAGGAAAGCTTCAACTCTCTGAATTGAACACACACATCACAATGCAGTTTCTGCGAATGCTTCTGTCCAGTTTTTATGTGAAGATATTCCCGTTTCCAACGGAGGCCTCAAAGAGCTCCAAATCTCCACTTGCAGATTCTGTGAAAAGACTCTTTCCAAACTGCTCCATCAAAACGAAGGTTGAACTCTGTGAGTTGAAAGCACACATCATAAAGGACTTTCCGAGAATGCTTCTGTCTGGATTTTCTGTGAGGATATCTCGTTTTCCACCGTAGGCCTCAAAGCGCTCCTAATGAGGAATGGCAGATTCTACAAAACGAGTGTTTCAAAACTGTTCTTTCAAAAGAAGTGATCAACTCTGTAAGTTGGATTCACACTACACAAGGCAGTTTCACAGAATGCTTCTATCCAGTTTTCATGTGAAGGTAGTCTCGTTTCCAACAAAAGCCTGAAAGAGCTCCAAATATCCACGTGCAGAATCTGCAAAAGCACTGTGTCAAAACTGCTCTATCAAAAGGAAGGTTCAACTCTGTGAGTTGAATGCGCACATCATAAAGATGTCCCTGAGAACGCTTCTGTCTGTTTTTTATTTGAAAATATTTCCTTTTCCACCATAGGCCTCAAAGCACACCTAATGAACACTTGCAGATTCTACAAAAAGAGTGTTTCAAAACTGCTCTATCAAAAGAAAGATTCAACTCTGTGAGTTGAATGCAGACAACACGAAGCAGGTTCCGAGAACATTTCTATCTAGTTTTTATGTGAAGATAGTCCCGTTTCCAACAAACCCTTCAAACAGCTCCAAATATCCACATGCAGATCCTGCAAAAACACTGTTTCAAAACTGCTCTATCAGAAGGAAGGCTCATCTGTCTGAGTTGAATGCACACATCATAAAGATGTTTCTGAGAATGCTTCTGTCTAGTTTTTATGTGAAGAAATTTCCTTTTCCACCATAGGCCTCAAAGCACTCTAAATGAACACTTGCAGATTCTACAAAAAGGGTGTTTCAAAACTACCCTATCAAAGGAAATGTTCAACTCTGTGAATTGAACACACACATCCCAAAGCAGTTTCTGCGAATGCTTCTGTCCAGTTTTTATGTGAAGATATTTCCTTTTCCAACAAAGGCCTCAAACCCTTCCAAATGTCCACTTGCAGACCCTACAAAAAGAGTGTTTCAAACTTTTCTGTCTAAAAGAATGTTCCACTCTTTGAGTTGAATGTCGACAACAGAAAGTAGTTTCAGAGAATGCTTCAGTCTTTTTTGTGTGTGAAGATATTTCCTTTTCCACCACAGGCAGGGAAGCCCTCCAAACGTCCACTTGCAGATTCCAGAAAAAGAGTTTTTCAAAATTTTTCTATCAGAAGAAAAGTTCAACTCTGTGAGTTGAATGCACACATCACCAGGAAGTTTGTGAGACTGCTTCTCTGTCGTTTTCATGTGAAGATATTACCTTTTCCACCACAGGCCTGAAAGCGGTCAACATATCCACTTGCACACTGTACAAAGAGAGGGTTTCAAAACTTCTCGGTCAAAAGGAATGTTGAACATAGTGAGTTGAATGAACACACGACAAAGAAGTTTCAGAGAATGCTTCCGCATGGTTTTTATGTAAGGATGTTTCTTTTTCCACCACAAGCCTCCAACCTCTCCACATATCCACCCGCAGATTCTAGAAAAAAAGTGTTTCAAAACTTCTCTGCCCAAAGGAATGTTCAACTCTCTGAGGTGAATGCACACACTACAAAGTAGTTTCAGATAGTGCTTCTGCCTAGTTTTTATGTGGAGATATTTCCTTTTCCACCACAGGCCTCAAAGCCCACAAAATGTCCAATTGCAGATTCTACAAAAAGAGTATTTCAAAACTGGCCCATGAAAAGAAAGGTTCAACCCTGTGAGTTGAATGCACACATCACACAGAAGTTTGTGAGAATTCTTCTGTCTACTTTTTGTGTGAGGATATCCCGTTTCCAACGAATTCCTGTAAGCCGTCCAAATATCCACTTGCAGATTCCACAAAAAGAGTGTTTCAAAACTTCTCTGACTAAAGGCATGTTCAACTCTCTGAGTTGAATGCACACCCCACAAACAAGTTTCAGAGAATGTTTCTGTCTTGTTTTTATGTGAAGATATTTCCTTTTCCACCACAGGCTGCAAAGCCCTCCAAATGTCCCCTTGCAGATTCTAGAAATTGGGTGTTTCAAAACTGCTCTCTCAAAAGAAAGGTTCAACTCTTTGAGTTGAAAGCAATCGTCTAAAAGAAGTTTGTGAGAATGCTTCTGTCTAGTTTTTCTGTGAGGACATCCCGTTTCCAACGAATTCGTCACAGCGGTCCAAATATCCACTTGCAGATCCTGCAAAAAGAGTGTTTCAAAACTGCTCTTTCAAAAGGAAGGTTGAACTCTCTGAGTTGAAAGCACACATCACAAAGAACTTTCAGAGATTGCTTCTGTCTGGGTTTTACGTGAACATATCTCGTTTTCCACCGTACGCCTCAAAACGCTAATAGTGAACAATTGCAGATTCTACAAAAAGATTGTTTCAAAACTCCTATTTCAAAAGAAGTGTTCAACTCTGTGAGTTGGATTCACACTACACAAAGCAGTTTTACAGAACACTTCTATCTAGTTTTTACGTGAAAATTGTCCCGTTTGCAACGAAGTCCTGAAAGAGCTTCAAATATCCACTTGCAGATTCTGCAAAAGCACTGTTTTCAAACCTGCTCTATCAAAAGGAAGGTTCCAATCTCTGGGTTGAATGCACACATCATAAAGTTGTTTCTGAGAATGCGTCTCTCTAGTTTTCATATGAAGATATTTCCTTTTCCACCATAGGCCTCAAAGCTCTCCAAATGAAAACTTGCAGATTCTACAAAAAGGGTGTTTCATAACTGCTTTACCAAAGGAAAGCTTCAACTCTCTGAATTGAACACACACATCACAATGCAGTTTCTGCGAATGCTTCTGTCCAGTTTTTATGTGAAGATATTCCCGTTTCCAACGGAGGCCTCAAAGAGCTCCAAATCTCCACTTGCAGATTCTGTGAAAAGACTCTTTCCAAACTGCTCCATCAAAACGAAGGTTGAACTCTGTGAGTTGAAAGCACACATCATAAAGGACTTTCCGAGAATGCTTCTGTCTGGATTTTCTGTGAGGATATCTCGTTTTCCACCGTAGGCCTCAAAGCGCTCCTAATGAGGAATGGCAGATTCTACAAAACGAGTGTTTCAAAACTGTTCTTTCAAAAGAAGTGATCAACTCTGTAAGTTGGATTCACACTACACAAGGCAGTTTCACAGAATGCTTCTATCCAGTTTTTATGTGAAGGTAGTCTCGTTTCCAACAAAAGCCTGAAAGAGCTCCAAATATCCACGTGCAGAATCTGCAAAAGCACTGTGTCAAAACTGCTCTATCAAAAGGAAGGTTCAACTCTGTGAGTTGAATGCGCACATCATAAAGATGTCCCTGAGAATGCTTCTGTCTGTTTTTTATTTGAAAATATTTCCTTTTCCACCATAGGCCTCAAAGCACACCTAATGAACACTTGCAGATTCTACAAAAAGAGTGTTTCAAAACTGCTCTATCAAAAGAAAGATTCAACTCTGTGAGTTGAATGCAGACAACACGAAGCAGGTTCCGAGAACATTTCTATCTAGTTTTTATGTGAAGATAGTCCCGTTTCCAACAAACCCTTCAAACAGCTCCAAATATCCACATGCAGATCCTGCAAAAACACTGTTTCAAAACTGCTCTATCAGAAGGAAGGCTCATCTGTCTGAGTTGAATGCACACATCATAAAGATGTTTCTGAGAATGCTTCTGTCTAGTTTTTATGTGAAGAAATTTCCTTTTCCACCATAGGCCTCAAAGCACTCTAAATGAACACTTGCAGATTCTACAAAAAGGGTGTTTCAAAACTACCCTATCAAAGGAAATGTTCAACTCTGTGAATTGAACACACACATCCCAAAGCAGTTTCTGCGAATGCTTCTGTCCAGTTTTTATGTGAAGATATTTCCTTTTCCAACAAAGGCCTCAAACCCTTCCAAATGTCCACTTGCAGACCCTACAAAAAGAGTGTTTCAAACTTTTCTGTCTAAAAGAATGTTCCACTCTTTGAGTTGAATGTCCACAACAGAAAGTAGTTTCAGAGAATGCTTCAGTCTTTTTTGTGTGTGAAGATATTTCCTTTTCCACCACAGGCAGGGAAGCCCTCCAAACGTCCACTTGCAGATTCCAGAAAAAGAGTTTTTCAAAATTTTTCTATCAGAAGAAAAGTTCAACTCTGTGAGTTGAATGCACACATCACCAGGAAGTTTGTGAGAATGCTTCTCTGTCGTTTTCATGTGAAGATATTACCTTTTCCACCACAGGCCTGAAAGCGGTCAACATATCCACTTGCACACTGTACAAAGAGAGGGTTTCAAAACTTCTCGGTCAAAAGGAATGTTGAACATAGTGAGTTGAATGAACACACGACAAAGAAGTTTCAGAGAATGCTTCCGCATGGTTTTTATGTAAGGATGTTTCTTTTTCCACCACAAGCCTCCAACCTCTCCACATATCCACCCGCAGATTCTAGCAAAAAAGTGTTTCAAAACTTCTCTGCCCAAAGGAATGTTCAACTCTCTGAGGTGAATGCACACACTACAAAGTAGTTTCAGATAGTGCTTCTGCCTAGTTTTTATGTGGAGATATTTCCTTTTCCACCACCGGCCTCAAAGCCCACAAAATGTCCAATTGCAGATTCTACAAAAAGAGTATTTCAAAACTGGCCCATGAAAAGAAAGGTTCAACCCTGTGAGTTGAATGCACACATCACACAGAAGTTTGTGAGAATTCTTCTGTCTAGTTTTTGTGTGAGGATATCCCGTTTCCAACGAATTCCTGTAAGCCGTCCAAATATCCACTTGCAGATTCCACAAAAAGAGTGTTTCAAAACTTCTCTGACAAAAGGCATGTTCAACTCTCTGAGTTGAATGCACACCCCACAAACAAGTTTCAGAGAATGTTTCTGTCTTGTTTTTATGTGAAGATGTTTCCTTTTCCACCACAGACTGCAAAGCCCTCCAAATGTCCCCTTGCAGATTCTAGAAATAGGGTGTTTCAAAACTGCTCTCTCAAAAGAAAGGTTCAACTCTTTGAGTTGAAAGCAATCGTCTAAAAGAAGTTTGTGAGAATGCTTCTGTCTAGTTTTTCTGTGAGGACATCCCGTTTCCAACGAATTCGTCACAGCGGTCCAAATATCCACTTGCAGATCCTGCAAAAAGAGTGTTTCAAAACTGCTCTTTCAAAAGGAAGGTTGAACTCTCTGAGTTGAAAGCACACATCACAAAGAACTTTCAGAGATTGCTTCTGTCTGGGTTTTACGTGAACATATCTCGTTTTCCACCGTACGCCTCAAAACGCTAATAGTGAACAATTGCAGATTCTACAAAAAGATTGTTTCAAAACTCCTATTTCAAAAGAAGTGTTCAACTCTGTGAGTTGGATTCACACTACACAAAGCAGTTTTACAGAACGCTTCTATCTAGTTTTTATGTGAAAATTGTCCCGTTTGCAACGAAGTCCTGAAAGAGCTTCAAATATGAACTTGCAGATTCTGCAAAAGCACTGTTTTCAAACCTGCTCTATCAAAAGGAAGGTTCCAATCTCTGGGTTGAATGCACACATCATAAAGTTGTTTCTGAGAATGCGTCTCTCTAGTTTTCATATGAAGATATTTCCTTTTCCACCATAGGCCTCAAAGCTCTCCAAATGAAAACTTGCAGATTCTACAAAAAGGGTGTTTCATAACTGCTTTACCAAAGGAAAGCTTCAACTCTCTGAATTGAACACACACATCACAATGCAGTTTCTGCGAATGCTTCTGTCCAGTTTTTATGTGAAGATATTCCCGTTTCCAACGGAGGCCTCAAAGAGCTCCAAATCTCCACTTGCAGATTCTGTGAAAAGACTCTTTCCAAACTGCTCCATCAAAACGAAGGTTGAACTCTGTGAGTTGAAAGCACACATCATAAAGGACTTTCCGAGAATGCTTCTGTCTGGATTTTCTGTGAGGATATCTCGTTTTCCACCGTAGGCCTCAAAGCGCTCCTAATGAGGAATGGCAGATTCTACAAAACGAGTGTTTCAAAACTGTTCTTTCAAAAGAAGTGATCAACTCTGTAAGTTGGATTCACACTACACAAGGCAGTTTCACAGAATGCTTCTATCCAGTTTTCATGTGAAGGTAGTCTCGTTTCCAACAAAAGCCTGAAAGAGCTCCAAATATCCACGTGCAGAATCTGCAAAAGCACTGTGTCAAAACTGCTCTATCAAAAGGAAGGTTCAACTCTGTGAGTTGAATGCGCACATCATAAAGATGTCCCTGAGAACGCTTCTGTCTGTTTTTTATTTGAAAATATTTCCTTTTCCACCATAGGCCTCAAAGCACACCTAATGAACACTTGCAGATTCTACAAAAAGAGTGTTTCAAAACTGCTCTATCAAAAGAAAGATTCAACTCTGTGAGTTGAATGCAGACAACACGAAGCAGGTTCCGAGAACATTTCTATCTAGTTTTTATGTGAAGATAGTCCCGTTTCCAACAAACCCTTCAAACAGCTCCAAATATCCACATGCAGATCCTGCAAAAACACTGTTTCAAAACTGCTCTATCAGAAGGAAGGCTCATCTGTCTGAGTTGAATGCACACATCATAAAGATGTTTCTGAGAATGCTTCTGTCTAGTTTTTATGTGAAGAAATTTCCTTTTCCACCATAGGCCTCAAAGCACTCTAAATGAACACTTGCAGATTCTACAAAAAGGGTGTTTCAAAACTACCCTATCAAAGGAAATGTTCAACTCTGTGAATTGAACACACACATCCCAAAGCAGTTTCTGCGAATGCTTCTGTCCAGTTTTTATGTGAAGATATTTCCTTTTCCAACAAAGGCCTCAAACCCTTCCAAATGTCCACTTGCAGACCCTACAAAAAGAGTGTTTCAAACTTTTCTGTCTAAAAGAATGTTCCACTCTTTGAGTTGAATGTCCACAACAGAAAGTAGTTTCAGAGAATGCTTCAGTCTTTTTTGTGTGTGAAGATATTTCCTTTTCCACCACAGGCAGGGAAGCCCTCCAAACGTCCACTTGCAGATTCCAGAAAAAGAGTTTTTCAAAATTTTTCTATCAGAAGAAAAGTTCAACTCTGTGAGTTGAATGCACACATCACCAGGAAGTTTGTGAGACTGCTTCTCTGTCGTTTTCATGTGAAGATATTACCTTTTCCACCACAGGCCTGAAAGCGGTCAACATATCCACTTGCACACTGTACAAAGAGAGGGTTTCAAAACTTCTCGGTCAAAAGGAATGTTGAACATAGTGAGTTGAATGAACACACGACAAAGAAGTTTCAGAGAATGCTTCCGCATGGTTTTTATGTAAGGATGTTTCTTTTTCCACCACAAGCCTCCAACCTCTCCACATATCCACCCGCAGATTCTAGAAAAAAAGTGTTTCAAAACTTCTCTGCCCAAAGGAATGTTCAACTCTCTGAGGTGAATGCACACACTACAAAGTAGTTTCAGATAGTGCTTCTGCCTAGTTTTTATGTGGAGATATTTCCTTTTCCACCACAGGCCTCAAAGCCCACAAAATGTCCAATTGCAGATTCTACAAAAAGAGTATTTCAAAACTGGCCCATGAAAAGAAAGGTTCAACCCTGTGAGTTGAATGCACACATCACACAGAAGTTTGTGAGAATTCTTCTGTCTACTTTTTGTGTGAGGATATCCCGTTTCCAACGAATTCCTGTAAGCCGTCCAAATATCCACTTGCAGATTCCACAAAAAGAGTGTTTCAAAACTTCTCTGACTAAAGGCATGTTCAACTCTCTGAGTTGAATGCACACCCCACAAACAAGTTTCAGAGAATGTTTCTGTCTTGTTTTTATGTGAAGATATTTCCTTTTCCACCACAGGCTGCAAAGCCCTCCAAATGTCCCCTTGCAGATTCTAGAAATTGGGTGTTTCAAAACTGCTCTCTCAAAAGAAAGGTTCAACTCTTTGAGTTGAAAGCAATCGTCTAAAAGAAGTTTGTGAGAATGCTTCTGTCTAGTTTTTCTGTGAGGACATCCCGTTTCCAACGAATTCGTCACAGCGGTCCAAATATCCACTTGCAGATCCTGCAAAAAGAGTGTTTCAAAACTGCTCTTTCAAAAGGAAGGTTGAACTCTCTGAGTTGAAAGCACACATCACAAAGAACTTTCAGAGATTGCTTCTGTCTGGGTTTTACGTGAACATATCTCGTTTTCCACCGTACGCCTCAAAACGCTAATAGTGAACAATTGCAGATTCTACAAAAAGATTGTTTCAAAACTCCTATTTCAAAAGAAGTGTTCAACTCTGTGAGTTGGATTCACACTACACAAAGCAGTTTTACAGAACACTTCTATCTAGTTTTTACGTGAAAATTGTCCCGTTTGCAACGAAGTCCTGAAAGAGCTTCAAATATCCACTTGCAGATTCTGCAAAAGCACTGTTTTCAAACCTGCTCTATCAAAAGGAAGGTTCCAATCTCTGGGTTGAATGCACACATCATAAAGTTGTTTCTGAGAATGCGTCTCTCTAGTTTTCATATGAAGATATTTCCTTTTCCACCATAGGCCTCAAAGCTCTCCAAATGAAAACTTGCAGATTCTACAAAAAGGGTGTTTCATAACTGCTTTACCAAAGGAAAGCTTCAACTCTCTGAATTGAACACACACATCACAATGCAGTTTCTGCGAATGCTTCTGTCCAGTTTTTATGTGAAGATATTCCCGTTTCCAACGGAGGCCTCAAAGAGCTCCAAATCTCCACTTGCAGATTCTGTGAAGAGACTCTTTCCAAACTGCTCCATCAAAACGAAGGTTGAACTCTGTGAGTTGAAAGCACACATCATAAAGGACTTTCCGAGAATGCTTCTGTCTGGATTTTCTGTGAGGATATCTCGTTTTCCACCGTAGGCCTCAAAGCGCTCCTAATGAGGAATGGCAGATTCGACAAAACGAGTGTTTCAAAACTGTTCTTTCAAAAGAAGTGATCAACTCTGTAAGTTGGATTCACACTACACAAGGCAGTTTCACAGAATGCTTCTATGTAGTTTTTATGTGAAGGTAGTCTCGTTTCCAACAAAAGCCTGAAAGAGCTCCAAATATCCACGTGCAGAATCTGCAAAAGCACTGTGTCAAAACTGCTCTATCAAAAGGAAGGTTCAACTCTGTGAGTTGAATGCGCACATCATAAAGATGTCTCTGAGAACGCTTCTGTCTATTTTTTATTTGAAAATATTTCCTTTTCCACCATAGGCCTCAAAGCACACCTAATGAACACTTGCAGATTCTACAAAAAGAGTGTTTCAAAACTGCTCTATCAAAAGAAAGATTCAACTCTGTGAGTTGAATGCAGACAACACGAAGCAGGTTCCGAGAACATTTCTATCTAGTTTTTATGTGAAGATAGTCCCGTTTCCAACAAACCCTTCAAACAGCTCCAAATATCCACATGCAGATCCTGCAAAAACACTGTTTCAAAACTGCTCTATCAGAAGGAAGGCTCATCTGTCTGAGTTGAATGCACACATCATAAAGATGTTTCTGAGAATGCTTCTGTCTAGTTTTTATGTGAAGAAATTTCCTTTTCCACCATAGGCCTCAAAGCACTCTAAATGAACACTTGCAGATTCTACAAAAAGGGTGTTTCAAAACTACCCTCTCAAAGGAAATGTTCAACTCTGTGAATTGAACACACACATCCCAAAGCAGTTTCTGCGAATGCTTCTGTCCAGTTTTTATGTGAAGATATTTCCTTTTCCAACAAAGGCCTCAAACCCTTCCAAATGTCCACTTGCAGACCCTACAAAAAGAGTGTTTCAAACTTTTCTGTCTAAAAGAATGTTCCACTCTTTGAGTTGAATGTCCACAACAGAAAGTAGTTTCAGAGAATGCTTCAGTCTTTTTTGTGTGTGAAGATATTTCCTTTTCCACCACAGGCAGGGAAGCCCTCCAAACGTCCACTTGCAGATTCCAGAAAAAGAGTTTTTCAAAATTTTTCTATCAGAAGAAAAGTTCAACTCTGTGAGTTGAATGCACACATCACCAGGAAGTTTGTGAGAATGCTTCTCTGTCGTTTTCATGTGAAGATATTACCTTTTCCACCACAGGCCTGAAAGCGGTCAACATATCCACTTGCACACTGTACAAAGAGAGGGTTTCAAAACTTCTCGGTCAAAAGGAATGTTGAACATAGTGAGTTGAATGAACACACAACAAAGAAGTTTCAGAGAATGCTTCCGCATGGTTTTTATGTAAGGATGTTTCTTTTTCCACCACAAGCCTCCAACCTCTCCACATATCCACCCGCAGATTCTAGAAAAAAAGTGTTTCAGAACTTCTCTGCCCAAAGGAATGTTCAACTCTCTGAGGTGAATGCACACACTACAAAGTAGTTTCAGATAGTGCTTCTGCCTAGTTTTTATGTGGAGATATTTCCTTTTCCACCACAGGCCTCAAAGCCCACAAAATGTCCAATTGCAGATTCTACAAAAAGAGTATTTCAAAACTGGCCCATGAAAAGAAAGGTTCAACCCTGTGAGTTGAATGCACACATCACACAGAAGTTTGTGAGAATTCTTCTGTCTACTTTTTGTGTGAGGATATCCCGTTTCCAACGAATTCCTGTAAGCCGTCCAAATATCCACTTGCAGATTCCACAAAAAGAGTGTTTCAAAACTTCTCTGACTAAAGGCATGTTCAACTCTCTGAGTTGAATGCACACCCCACAAACAAGTTTCAGAGAATGTTTCTGTCTTGTTTTTATGTGAAGATATTTCCTTTTCCACCACAGGCTGCAAAGCCCTCCAAATGTCCCCTTGCAGATTCTAGAAATAGGGTGTTTCAAAACTGCTCTCTCAAAAGAAAGGGTCAACTCTTTGAGTTGAAAGCAATCGTCTAAAAGAAGTTTGTGAGAATGCTTCTGTCTAGTTTTTCTGTGAGGACATCCCGTTTCCAACGAATTCGTCACAGCGGTCCAAATATCCACTTGCAGATCCTGCAAAAAGAGTGTTTCAAAACTGCTCTTTCAAAAGGAAGGTTGAACTCTCTGAGTTGAAAGCACACATCACAAAGAACTTTCAGAGATTGCTTCTGTCTGGGTTTTACGTGAACATATCTCGTTTTCCACCGTACGCCTCAAAACGCTAATAGTGAACAATTGCAGATTCTACAAAAAGATTGTTTCAAAACTCCTATTTCAAAAGAAGTGTTCAACTCTGTGAGTTGGATTCACACTACACAAAGCAGTTTTACAGAACGCTTCTATCTAGTTTTTACGTGAAAATTGTCCCGTTTGCAACGAAGTCCTGAAAGAGCTTCAAATATCCACTTGCAGATTCTGCAAAAGCACTGTTTTCAAACCTGCTCTATCAAAAGGAAGGTTCCAATCTCTGGGTTGAATGCACACATCATAAAGTTGTTTCTGAGAATGCGTCTCTCTAGTTTTCATATGAAGATATTTCCTTTTCCACCATAGGCCTCAAAGCTCTCCAAATGAAAACTTGCAGATTCTACAAAAAGGGTGTTTCATAACTGCTTTACCAAAGGAAAGCTTCAACTCTCTGAATTGAACACACACATCACAATGCAGTTTCTGCGAATGCTTCTGTCCAGTTTTTATGTGAAGATATTCCCGTTTCCAACGGAGGCCTCAAAGAGCTCCAAATCTCCACTTGCAGATTCTGTGAAAAGACTCTTTCCAAACTGCTCCATCAAAACGAAGGTTGAACTCTGTGAGTTGAAAGCACACATCATAAAGGACTTTCCGAGAATGCTTCTGTCTGGATTTTCTGTGAGGATATCTCGTTTTCCACCGTAGGCCTCAAAGCGCTCCTAATGAGGAATGGCAGATTCTACAAAACGAGTGTTTCAAAACTGTTCTTTCAAAAGAAGTGATCAACTCTGTAAGTTGGATTCACACTACACAAGGCAGTTTCACAGAATGCTTCTATCCAGTTTTTATGTGAAGGTAGTCTCGTTTCCAACAAAAGCCTGAAAGAGCTCCAAATATCCACGTGCAGAATCTGCAAAAGCACTGTGTCAAAACTGCTCTATCAAAAGGAAGGTTCAACTCTGTGAGTTGAATGCGCACATCATAAAGATGTCCCTGAGAACGCTTCTGTCTGTTTTTTATTTGAAAATATTTCCTTTTCCACCATAGGCCTCAAAGCACACCTAATGAACACTTGCAGATTCTACAAAAAGAGTGTTTCAAAACTGCTCTATCAAAAGAAAGATTCAACTCTGTGAGTTGAATGCAGACAACACGAAGCAGGTTCCGAGAACATTTCTATCTAGTTTTTATGTGATGATAGTCCCGTTTCCAACAAACCCTTCAAACAGCTCCAAATATCCACATGCAGATCCTGCAAAAACACTGTTTCAAAACTGCTCTATCAGAAGGAAGGCTCATCTGTCTGAGTTGAATGCACACATCATAAAGATGTTTCTGAGAATGCTTCTGTCTAGTTTTTATGTGAAGAAATTTCCTTTTCCACCATAGGCCTCAAAGCACTCTAAATGAACACTTGCAGATTCTACAAAAAGGGTGTTTCAAAACTACCCTATCAAAGGAAATGTTCAACTCTGTGAATTGAACACACACATCCCAAAGCAGTTTCTGCGAATGCTTCTGTCCAGTTTTTATGTGAAGATATTTCCTTTTCCAACAAAGGCCTCAAACCCTTCCAAATGTCCACTTGCAGACCCTACAAAAAGAGTGTTTCAAACTTTTCTGTCTAAAAGAATGTTCCACTCTTTGAGTTGAATGTCCACAACAGAAAGTAGTTTCAGAGAATGCTTCAGTCTTTTTTGTGTGTGAAGATATTTCCTTTTCCACCACAGGCAGGGAAGCCCTCCAAACGTCCACTTGCAGATTCCAGAAAAAGAGTTTTTCAAAATTTTTCTATCAGAAGAAAAGTTCAACTCTGTGAGTTGAATGCACACATCACCAGGAAGTTTGTGAGAATGCTTCTCTGTCGTTTTCATGTGAAGATATTACCTTTTCCACCACAGGCCTGAAAGCGGTCAACATATCCACTTGCACACTGTACAAAGAGAGGGTTTCAAAACTTCTCGGTCAAAAGGAATGTTGAACATAGTGAGTTGAATGAACACACGACAAAGAAGTTTCAGAGAATGCTTCCGCATGGTTTTTATGTAAGGATGTTTCTTTTTCCACCACAAGCCTCCAACCTCTCCACATATCCACCCGCAGATTCTAGAAAAAAAGTGTTTCAAAACTTCTCTGCCCAAAGGAATGTTCAACTCTCTGAGGTGAGTGCACACACTACAAAGTAGTTTCAGATAGTGCTTCTGCCTAGTTTTTATCTGGAGATATTTCCTTTTCCACCACAGGCCTCAAAGCCCACAAAATGTCCAATTGCAGATTCTACAAAAAGAGTATTTCAAAACTGGCCCATGAAAAGAAAGGTTCAACCCTGTGAGTTGAATGCACACATCACACAGAAGTTTGTGAGAATTCTTCTGTCTAGTTTTTGTGTGAGGATATCCCGTTTCCAACGAATTCCTGTAAGCCGTCCAAATATCCACTTGCAGATCCCACAAAAAGAGTGTTTCAAAACTTCTCTGACAAAAGGCATGTTCAACTCTCTGAGTTGAATGCACACCCCACAAACAAGTTTCAGAGAATGTTTCTGTCTTGTTTTTATGTGAAGATGTTTCCTTTTCCACCACAGACTGCAAAGCCCTCCAAATGTCCCCTTGCAGATTCTAGAAATAGGGTGTTTCAAAACTGCTCTCTCAAAAGAAAGGTTCAACTCTTTGAGTTGAAAGCAATCGTCTAAAAGAAGTTTGTGAGAATGCTTCTGTCTAGTTTTTCTGTGAGGACATCCCGTTTCCAACGAATTCGTCACAGCGGTCCAAATATCCACTTGCAGATCCTGCAAAAAGAGTGTTTCAAAACTGCTCTTTCAAAAGGAAGGTTGAACTCTCTGAGTTGAAAGCACACATCACAAAGAACTTTCAGAGATTGCTTCTGTCTGGGTTTTACGTGAACATATCTCGTTTTCCACCGTACGCCTCAAAACGCTAATAGTGAACAATTGCAGATTCTACAAAAAGATTGTTTCAAAACTCCTATTTCAAAAGAAGTGTTCAACTCTGTGAGTTGGATTCACACTACACAAAGCAGTTTTACAGAACGCTTCTATCTAGTTTTTACGTGAAAATTGTCCCGTTTGCAACGAAGTCCTGAAAGAGCTTCAAACATCCACTTGCAGATTCTGCAAAAGCACTGTTTTCAAACCTGCTCTATCAAAAGGAAGGTTCCAATCTCTGGGTTGAATGCACACATCATAAAGTTGTTTCTGAGAATGCGTCTCTCTAGTTTTCATATGAAGATATTTCCTTTTCCACCATAGGCCTCAAAGCTCTCCAAATGAAAACTTGCAGATTCTACAAAAAGGGTGTTTCATAACTGCTTTACCAAAGGAAAGCTTCAACTCTCTGAATTGAACACACACATCACAATGCAGTTTCTGCGAATGCTTCTGTCCAGTTTTTATGTGAAGATATTCCCGTTTCCAACGGAGGCCTCAAAGAGCTCCAAATCTCCACTTGCAGATTCTGTGAAAAGACTCTTTCCAAACTGCTCCATCAAAACGAAGGTTGAACTCTGTGAGTTGAAAGCACACATCATAAAGGACTTTCCGAGAATGCTTCTGTCTGGATTTTCTGTGAGGATATCTCGTTTTCCACCGTAGGCCTCAAAGCGCTCCTAATGAGGAATGGCAGATTCTACAAAACGAGTGTTTCAAAACTGTTCTTTCAAAAGAAGTGATCAACTCTGTAAGTTGGATTCACACTACACAAGGCAGTTTCACAGAATGCTTCTATCTAGTTTTTATGTGAAGGTAGTCTCGTTTCCAACAAAAGCCTGAAAGAGCTCCAAATATCCACGTGCAGAATCTGCAAAAGCACTGTGTCAAAACTGCTCTATCAAAAGGAAGGTTCAACTCTGTGAGTTGAATGCGCACATCATAAAGATGTCCCTGAGAATGCTTCTGTCTGTTTTTTATTTGAAAATATTTCCTTTTCCACCATAGGCCTCAAAGCACACCTAATGAACACTTGCAGATTCTACAAAAAGAGTGTTTCAAAACTGCTCTATCAAAAGAAAGATTCAACTCTGTGAGTTGAATGCAGACAACACGAAGCAGGTTCCGAGAACATTTCTATCTAGTTTTTATGTGAAGATAGTCCCGTTTCCAACAAACCCTTCAAACAGCTCCAAATATCCACATGCAGATCCTGCAAAAACACTGTTTCAAAACTGCTCTATCAGAAGGAAGGCTCATCTGTCTGAGTTGAATGCACACATCATAAAGATGTTTCTGAGAATGCTTCTGTCTAGTTTTTATGTGAAGAAATTTCCTTTTCCACCATAGGCCTCAAAGCACTCTAAATGAACACTTGCAGATTCTACAAAAAGGGTGTTTCAAAACTACCCTATCAAAGGAAATGTTCAACTCTGTGAATTGAACACACACATCCCAAAGCAGTTTCTGCGAATGCTTCTGTCCAGTTTTTATGTGAAGATATTTCCTTTTCCAACAAAGGCCTCAAACCCTTCCAAATGTCCACTTGCAGACCCTACAAAAAGAGTGTTTCAAACTTTTCTGTCTAAAAGAATGTTCCACTCTTTGAGTTGAATGTCCACAACAGAAAGTAGTTTCAGAGAATGCTTCAGTCTTTTTTGTGTGTGAAGATATTTCCTTTTCCACCACAGGCAGGGAAGCCCTCCAAACGTCCACTTGCAGATTCCAGAAAAAGAGTTTTTCAAAATTTTTCTATCAGAAGAAAAGTTCAACTCTGTGAGTTGAATGCACACATCACCAGGAAGTTTGTGAGAATGCTTCTCTGTCGTTTTCATGTGAAGATATTACCTTTTCCACCACAGGCCTGAAAGCGGTCAACATATCCACTTGCACACTGTACAAAGAGAGGGTTTCAAAACTTCTCGGTCAAAAGGAATGTTGAACATAGTGAGTTGAATGAACACACGACAAAGAAGTTTCAGAGAATGCTTCCGCATGGTTTTTATGTAAGGATGTTTCTTTTTCCACCACAAGCCTCCAACCTCTCCACATATCCACCCGCAGATTCTAGCAAAAAAGTGTTTCAAAACTTCTCTGCCCAAAGGAATGTTCAACTCTCTGAGGTGAATGCACACACTACAAAGTAGTTTCAGATAGTGCTTCTGCCTAGTTTTTATGTGGAGATATTTCCTTTTCCACCACCGGCCTCAAAGCCCACAAAATGTCCAATTGCAGATTCTACAAAAAGAGTATTTCAAAACTGGCCCATGAAAAGAAAGGTTCAACCCTGTGAGTTGAATGCACACATCACACAGAAGTTTGTGAGAATTCTTCTGTCTAGTTTTTGTGTGAGGATATCCCGTTTCCAACGAATTCCTGTAAGCCGTCCAAATATCCACTTGCAGATTCCACAAAAAGAGTGTTTCAAAACTTCTCTGACAAAAGGCATGTTCAACTCTCTGAGTTGAATGCACACCCCACAAACAAGTTTCAGAGAATGTTTCTGTCTTGTTTTTATGTGAAGATGTTTCCTTTTCCACCACAGACTGCAAAGCCCTCCAAATGTCCCCTTGCAGATTCTAGAAATAGGGTGTTTCAAAACTGCTCTCTCAAAAGAAAGGTTCAACTCTTTGAGTTGAAAGCAATCGTCTAAAAGAAGTTTGTGAGAATGCTTCTGTCTAGTTTTTCTGTGAGGACATCCCGTTTCCAACGAATTCGTCACAGCGGTCCAAATATCCACTTGCAGATCCTGCAAAAAGAGTGTTTCAAAACTGCTCTTTCAAAAGGAAGGTTGAACTCTCTGAGTTGAAAGCACACATCACAAAGAACTTTCAGAGATTGCTTCTGTCTGGGTTTTACGTGAACATATCTCGTTTTCCACCGTACGCCTCAAAACGCTAATAGTGAACAATTGCAGATTCTACAAAAAGATTGTTTCAAAACTCCTATTTCAAAAGAAGTGTTCAACTCTGTGAGTTGGATTCACACTACACAAAGCAGTTTTACAGAACGCTTCTATCTAGTTTTTATGTGAAAATTGTCCCGTTTGCAACGAAGTCCTGAAAGAGCTTCAAATATGAACTTGCAGATTCTGCAAAAGCACTGTTTTCAAACCTGCTCTATCAAAAGGAAGGTTCCAATCTCTGGGTTGAATGCACACATCATAAAGTTGTTTCTGAGAATGCGTCTCTCTAGTTTTCATATGAAGATATTTCCTTTTCCACCATAGGCCTCAAAGCTCTCCAAATGAAAACTTGCAGATTCTACAAAAAGGGTGTTTCATAACTGCTTTACCAAAGGAAAGCTTCAACTCTCTGAATTGAACACACACATCACAATGCAGTTTCTGCGAATGCTTCTGTCCAGTTTTTATGTGAAGATATTCCCGTTTCCAACGGAGGCCTCAAAGAGCTCCAAATCTCCACTTGCAGATTCTGTGAAAAGACTCTTTCCAAACTGCTCCATCAAAACGAAGGTTGAACTCTGTGAGTTGAAAGCACACATCATAAAGGACTTTCCGAGAATGCTTCTGTCTGGATTTTCTGTGAGGATATCTCGTTTTCCACCGTAGGCCTCAAAGCGCTCCTAATGAGGAATGGCAGATTCGACAAAACGAGTGTTTCAAAACTGTTCTTTCAAAAGAAGTGATCAACTCTGTAAGTTGGATTCACACTACACAAGGCAGTTTCACAGAATGCTTCTATCCAGTTTTTATGTGAAGGTAGTCTCGTTTCCAACAAAAGCCTGAAAGAGCTCCAAATATCCACGTGCAGAATCTGCAAAAGCACTGTGTCAAAACTGCTCTATCAAAAGGAAGGTTCAACTCTGTGAGTTGAATGCGCACATCATAAAGATGTCTCTGAGAACGCTTCTGTCTACTTTTTATTTGAAAATGTTTCCTTTTCCACCATAGGCCTCAAAGCACACCTAATGAACACTTGCAGATTCTACAAAAAGAGTGTTTCAAAACTGCTCTATCAAAAGAAAGATTCAACTCTGTGAGTTGAATGCAGACAACACGAAGCAGGTTCCGAGAACATTTCTATCTAGTTTTTATGTGAAGATAGTCCCGTTTCCAACAAACCCTTCAAACAGCTCCAAATATCCACATGCAGATCCTGCAAAAACACTGTTTCAAAACTGCTCTATCAGAAGGAAGGCTCATCTGTCTGAGTTGAATGCACACATCATAAAGATGTTTCTGAGAATGCTTCTGTCTAGTTTTTATGTGAAGAAATTTCCTTTTCCACCATAGGCCTCAAAGCACTCTAAATGAACACTTGCAGATTCTACAAAAAGGGTGTTTCAAAACTACCCTATCAAAGGAAATGTTCAACTCTGTGAATTGAACACACACATCCCAAAGCAGTTTCTGCGAATGCTTCTGTCCAGTTTTTATGTGAAGATATTTCCTTTTCCAACAAAGGCCTCAAACCCTTCCAAATGTCCACTTGCAGACCCTACAAAAAGAGTGTTTCAAACTTTTCTGTCTAAAAGAATGTTCCACTCTTTGAGTTGAATGTCCACAACAGAAAGTAGTTTCAGAGAATGCTTCAGTCTTTTTTGTGTGTGAAGATATTTCCTTTTCCACCACAGGCAGGGAAGCCCTCCAAACGTCCACTTGCAGATTCCAGAAAAAGAGTTTTTCAAAATTTTTCTATCAGAAGAAAAGTTCAACTCTGTGAGTTGAATGCACACATCACCAGGAAGTTTGTGAGAATGCTTCTCTGTCGTTTTCATGTGAAGATATTACCTTTTCCACCACAGGCCTGAAAGCGGTCAACATATCCACTTGCACACTGTACAAAGAGAGGGTTTCAAAACTTCTCGGTCAAAAGGAATGTTGAACATAGTGAGTTGAATGAACACACGACAAAGAAGTTTCAGAGAATGCTTCCGCATGGTTTTTATGTAAGGATGTTTCTTTTTCCACCACAAGCCTCCAACCTCTCCACATATCCACCCGCAGATTCTAGAAAAAAAGTGTTTCAAAACTTCTCTGCCCAAAGGAATGTTCAACTCTCTGAGGTGAATGCACACACTACAAAGTAGTTTCAGATAGTGCTTCTGCCTAGTTTTTATGTGGAGATATTTCCTTTTCCACCACAGGCCTCAAAGCCCACAAAATGTCCAATTGCAGATTCTACAAAAAGAGTATTTCAAAACTGGCCCATGAAAAGAAAGGTTCAACCCTGTGAGTTGAATGCACACATCACACAGAAGTTTGTGAGAATTCTTCTGTCTACTTTTTGTGTGAGGATATCCCGTTTCCAACGAATTCCTGTAAGCCGTCCAAATATCCACTTGCAGATTCCACAAAAAGAGTGTTTCAAAACTTCTCTGACTAAAGGCATGTTCAACTCTCTGAGTTGAATGCACACCCCACAAACAAGTTTCAGAGAATGTTTCTGTCTTGTTTTTATGTGAAGATATTTCCTTTTCCACCACAGGCTGCAAAGCCCTCCAAATGTCCCCTTGCAGATTCTAGAAATTGGGTGTTTCAAAACTGCTCTCTCAAAAGAAAGGTTCAACTCTTTGAGTTGAAAGCAATCGTCTAAAAGAAGTTTGTGAGAATGCTTCTGTCTAGTTTTTCTGTGAGGACATCCCGTTTCCAACGAATTCGTCACAGCGGTCCAAATATCCACTTGCAGATCCTGCAAAAAGAGTGTTTCAAAACTGCTCTTTCAAAAGGAAGGTTGAACTCTCTGAGTTGAAAGCACACATCACAAAGAACTTTCAGAGATTGCTTCTGTCTGGGTTTTACGTGAACATATCTCGTTTTCCACCGTACGCCTCAAAACGCTAATAGTGAACAATTGCAGATTCTACAAAAAGATTGTTTCAAAACTCCTATTTCAAAAGAAGTGTTCAACTCTGTGAGTTGGATTCACACTACACAAAGCAGTTTTACAGAACACTTCTATCTAGTTTTTACGTGAAAATTGTCCCGTTTGCAACGAAGTCCTGAAAGAGCTTCAAATATCCACTTGCAGATTCTGCAAAAGCACTGTTTTCAAACCTGCTCTATCAAAAGGAAGGTTCCAATCTCTGGGTTGAATGCACACATCATAAAGTTGTTTCTGAGAATGCGTCTCTCTAGTTTTCATATGAAGATATTTCCTTTTCCACCATAGGCCTCAAAGCTCTCCAAATGAAAACTTGCAGATTCTACAAAAAGGGTGTTTCATAACTGCTTTACCAAAGGAAAGCTTCAACTCTCTGAATTGAACACACACATCACAATGCAGTTTCTGCGAATGCTTCTGTCCAGTTTTTATGTGAAGATATTCCCGTTTCCAACGGAGGCCTCAAAGAGCTCCAAATCTCCACTTGCAGATTCTGTGAAGAGACTCTTTCCAAACTGCTCCATCAAAACGAAGGTTGAACTCTGTGAGTTGAAAGCACACATCATAAAGGACTTTCCGAGAATGCTTCTGTCTGGATTTTCTGTGAGGATATCTCGTTTTCCACCGTAGGCCTCAAAGCGCTCCTAATGAGGAATGGCAGATTCGACAAAACGAGTGTTTCAAAACTGTTCTTTCAAAAGAAGTGATCAACTCTGTAAGTTGGATTCACACTACACAAGGCAGTTTCACAGAATGCTTCTATGTAGTTTTTATGTGAAGGTAGTCTCGTTTCCAACAAAAGCCTGAAAGAGCTCCAAATATCCACGTGCAGAATCTGCAAAAGCACTGTGTCAAAACTGCTCTATCAAAAGGAAGGTTCAACTCTGTGAGTTGAATGCGCACATCATAAAGATGTCTCTGAGAACGCTTCTGTCTATTTTTTATTTGAAAATATTTCCTTTTCCACCATAGGCCTCAAAGCACACCTAATGAACACTTGCAGATTCTACAAAAAGAGTGTTTCAAAACTGCTCTATCAAAAGAAAGATTCAACTCTGTGAGTTGAATGCAGACAACACGAAGCAGGTTCCGAGAACATTTCTATCTAGTTTTTATGTGAAGATAGTCCCGTTTCCAACAAACCCTTCAAACAGCTCCAAATATCCACATGCAGATCCTGCAAAAACACTGTTTCAAAACTGCTCTATCAGAAGGAAGGCTCATCTGTCTGAGTTGAATGCACACATCATAAAGATGTTTCTGAGAATGCTTCTGTCTAGTTTTTATGTGAAGAAATTTCCTTTTCCACCATAGGCCTCAAAGCACTCTAAATGAACACTTGCAGATTCTACAAAAAGGGTGTTTCAAAACTACCCTCTCAAAGGAAATGTTCAACTCTGTGAATTGAACACACACATCCCAAAGCAGTTTCTGCGAATGCTTCTGTCCAGTTTTTATGTGAAGATATTTCCTTTTCCAACAAAGGCCTCAAACCCTTCCAAATGTCCACTTGCAGACCCTACAAAAAGAGTGTTTCAAACTTTTCTGTCTAAAAGAATGTTCCACTCTTTGAGTTGAATGTCCACAACAGAAAGTAGTTTCAGAGAATGCTTCAGTCTTTTTTGTGTGTGAAGATATTTCCTTTTCCACCACAGGCAGGGAAGCCCTCCAAACGTCCACTTGCAGATTCCAGAAAAAGAGTTTTTCAAAATTTTTCTATCAGAAGAAAAGTTCAACTCTGTGAGTTGAATGCACACATCACCAGGAAGTTTGTGAGAATGCTTCTCTGTCGTTTTCATGTGAAGATATTACCTTTTCCACCACAGGCCTGAAAGCGGTCAACATATCCACTTGCACACTGTACAAAGAGAGGGTTTCAAAACTTCTCGGTCAAAAGGAATGTTGAACATAGTGAGTTGAATGAACACACAACAAAGAAGTTTCAGAGAATGCTTCCGCATGGTTTTTATGTAAGGATGTTTCTTTTTCCACCACAAGCCTCCAACCTCTCCACATATCCACCCGCAGATTCTAGAAAAAAAGTGTTTCAAAACTTCTCTGCCCAAAGGAATGTTCAACTCTCTGAGGTGAATGCACACACTACAAAGTAGTTTCAGATAGTGCTTCTGCCTAGTTTTTATGTGGAGATATTTCCTTTTCCACCACAGGCCTCAAAGCCCACAAAATGTCCAATTGCAGATTCTACAAAAAGAGTATTTCAAAACTGGCCCATGAAAAGAAAGGTTCAACCCTGTGAGTTGAATGCACACATCACACAGAAGTTTGTGAGAATTCTTCTGTCTACTTTTTGTGTGAGGATATCCCGTTTCCAACGAATTCCTGTAAGCCGTCCAAATATCCACTTGCAGATTCCACAAAAAGAGTGTTTCAAAACTTCTCTGACTAAAGGCATGTTCAACTCTCTGAGTTGAATGCACACCCCACAAACAAGTTTCAGAGAATGTTTCTGTCTTGTTTTTATGTGAAGATGTTTCCTTTTCCACCACAGGCTGCAAAGCCCTCCAAATGTCCCCTTGCAGATTCTAGAAATAGGGTGTTTCAAAACTGCTCTCTCAAAAGAAAGGTTCAACTCTTTGAGTTGAAAGCAATCGTCTAAAAGAAGTTTGTGAGAATGCTTCTGTCTAGTTTTTCTGTGAGGACATCCCGTTTCCAACGAATTCGTCACAGCGGTCCAAATATCCACTTGCAGATCCTGCAAAAAGAGTGTTTCAAAACTGCTCTTTCAAAAGGAAGGTTGAACTCTCTGAGTTGAAAGCACACATCACAAAGAACTTTCAGAGATTGCTTCTGTCTGGGTTTTACGTGAACATATCTCGTTTTCCACCGTACGCCTCAAAACGCTAATAGTGAACAATTGCAGATTCTACAAAAAGATTGTTTCAAAACTCCTATTTCAAAAGAAGTGTTCAACTCTGTGAGTTGGATTCACACTACACAAAGCAGTTTTACAGAACGCTTCTATCTAGTTTTTACGTGAAAATTGTCCCGTTTGCAACGAAGTCCTGAAAGAGCTTCAAATATCCACTTGCAGATTCTGCAAAAGCACTGTTTTCAAACCTGCTCTATCAAAAGGAAGGTTCCAATCTCTGGGTTGAATGCACACATCATAAAGTTGTTTCTGAGAATGCGTCTCTCTAGTTTTCATATGAAGATATTTCCTTTTCCACCATAGGCCTCAAAGCTCTCCAAATGAAAACTTGCAGATTCTACAAAAAGGGTGTTTCATAACTGCTTTACCAAAGGAAAGCTTCAACTCTCTGAATTGAACACACACATCACAATGCAGTTTCTGCGAATGCTTCTGTCCAGTTTTTATGTGAAGATATTCCCGTTTCCAACGGAGGCCTCAAAGAGCTCCAAATCTCCACTTGCAGATTCTGTGAAGAGACTCTTTCCAAAGTGCTCCATCAAAACGAAGGTTGAACTCTGTGAGTTGAAAGCACACATCATAAAGGACTTTCCGAGAATGCTTCTGTCTGGATTTTCTGTGAGGATATCTCGTTTTCCACCGTAGGCCTCAAAGCGCTCCTAATGAGGAATGGCAGATTCGACAAAACGAGTGTTTCAAAACTGTTCTTTCAAAAGAAGTGATCAACTCTGTAAGTTGGATTCACACTACACAAGGCAGTTTCACAGAATGCTTCTATCTAGTTTTTATGTGAAGGTAGTCTCGTTTCCAACAAAAGCCTGAAAGAGCTCCAAATATCCACGTGCAGAATCTGCAAAAGCACTGTGTCAAAACTGCTCTATCAAAAGGAAGGTTCAACTCTGTGAGTTGAATGCGCACATCATAAAGATGTCTCTGAGAACGCTTCTGTCTATTTTTTATTTGAAAATATTTCCTTTTCCACCGTAGGCCTCAAAGCACACCTAATGAACACTTGCAGATTCTACAAAAAGAGTGTTTCAAAACTGCTCTATCAAAAGAAAGATTCAACACTGTGAGTTGAATGCAGACAACACGAAGCAGGTTCCGAGAACATTTCTATCTAGTTTTTATGTGAAGATAGTCCCGTTTCCAACAAACCCTTCAAACAGCTCCAAATATCCACATGCAGATCCTGCAAAAACACTGTTTCAAAACTGCTCTATCAGAAGGAAGGCTCATCTGTCTGAGTTGAATGCACACATCATAAAGATGTTTCTGAGAATGCTTCTGTCTAGTTTTTATGTGAAGAAATTTCCTTTTCCACCATAGGCCTCAAAGCACTCTAAATGAACACTTGCAGATTCTACAAAAAGGGTGTTTCAAAACTACCCTCTCAAAGGAAATGTTCAACTCTGTGAATTGAACACACACATCCCAAAGCAGTTTCTGCGAATGCTTCTGTCCAGTTTTTATGGGAAGATATTTCCTTTTCCAACAAAGGCCTCAAACCCTTCCAAATGTCCACTTGCAGACCCTACAAAAAGAGTGTTTCAAACTTTTCTGTCTAAAAGAATGTTCCACTCTTTGAGTTGAATGTCCACAACAGAAAGTAGTTTCAGAGAATGCTTCAGTCTTTTTTGTGTGTGAAGATATTTCCTTTTCCACCACAGGCAGGGAAGCCCTCCAAACGTCCACTTGCAGATTCCAGAAAAAGAGTTTTTCAAAATTTTTCTATCAGAAGAAAAGTTCAACTCTGTGAGTTGAATGCACACATCACCAGGAAGTTTGTGAGAATGCTTCTCTGTCGTTTTCATGTGAAGATATTACCTTTTCCACCACAGGCCTGAAAGCGGTCAACATATCCACTTGCACACTGTACAAATAGAGGGTTTCAAAACTTCTCGGTCAAAAGGAATGTTGAACATAGTGAGTTGAATGAACACACGACAAAGAAGTTTCAGAGAATGCTTCCGCATGGTTTTTATGTAAGGATGTTTCTTTTTCCACCACAAGCCTCCAACCTCTCCACATATCCACCCGCAGATTCTAGAAAAAAAGTGTTTCAAAACTTCTCTGCCCAAAGGAATGTTCAACTCTGTGAGGTGAATGCACACACTACAAAGTAGTTTCAGATAGTGCTTCTGCCTAGTTTTTATGTGGAGATATTTCCTTTTCCACCACAGGCCTCAAAGCCCGCAAAATGTCCAATTGCAGATTCTACAAAAAGAGTATTTCAAAACTGGCCCATGAAAACAAAGGTTCAACCCTGTGAGTTGAATGCACACATCACACAGAAGTTTGTGAGAATTCTTCTGTCTACTTTTTGTGTGAGGATATCCCGTTTCCAACGAATTCCTGTAAGCCGTCCAAATATCCACTTGCAGATTCCACAAAAAGAGTGTTTCAAAACTTCTCTGACTAAAGGCATGTTCAACTCTCTGAGTTGAATGCACACCCCACAAACAAGTTTCAGAGAATGTTTCTGTCTTGTTTTTATGTGAAGATGTTTCCTTTTCCACCACAGGCTGCAAAGCCCTCCAAATGTCCCCTTGCAGATTCTAGAAATAGGGTGTTTCAAAACTGCTCTCTCAAAAGAAAGGTTCAACTCTTTGAGTTGAAAGCAATCGTCTAAAAGAAGTTTGTGAGAATGCTTCTGTCTAGTTTTTCTGTGAGGACATCCCGTTTCCAACGAATTCGTCACAGCGGTCCAAATATCCACTTGCAGATCCTGCAAAAAGAGTGTTTCAAAACTGCTCTTTCAAAAGGAAGGTTGAACTCTCTGAGTTGAAAGCACACATCACAAAGAACTTTCAGAGATTGCTTCTGTCTGGGTTTTACGTGAACATATCTCGTTTTCCACCGTACGCCTCAAAACGCTAATAGTGAACAATTGCAGATTCTACAAAAAGATTGTTTCAAAACTCCTATTTCAAAAGAAGTGTTCAACTCTGTGAGTTGGATTCACACTACACAAAGCAGTTTTACAGAACGCTTCTATCTAGTTTTTACGTGAAAATTGTCCCGTTTGCAACGAAGTCCTGAAAGAGCTTCAAATATCCACTTGCAGATTCTGCAAAAGCACTGTTTTCAAACCTGCTCTATCAAAAGGAAGGTTCCAATCTCTGGGTTGAATGCACACATCATAAAGTTGTTTCTGAGAATGCGTCTCTCTAGTTTTCATATGAAGATATTTCCTTTTCCACCATAGGCCTCAAAGCTCTCCAAATGAAAACTTGCAGATTCTACAAAAAGGGTGTTTCATAACTGCTTTACCAAAGGAAAGCTTCAACTCTCTGAATTGAACACACACATCACAATGCAGTTTCTGCGAATGCTTCTGTCCAGTTTTTATGTGAAGATATTCCCGTTTCCAACGGAGGCCTCAAAGAGCTCCAAATCTCCACTTGCAGATTCTGTGAAAAGACTCTTTCCAAACTGCTCCATCAAAACGAAGGTTGAACTCTGTGAGTTGAAAGCACACATCATAAAGGACTTTCCGAGAATGCTTCTGTCTGGATTTTCTGTGAGGATATCTCGTTTTCCACCGTAGGCCTCAAAGCGCTCCTAATGAGGAATGGCAGATTCTACAAAACGAGTGTTTCAAAACTGTTCTTTCAAAAGAAGTGATCAACTCTGTAAGTTGGATTCACACTACACAAGGCAGTTTCACAGAATGCTTCTATCTAGTTTTTATGTGAAGGTAGTCTCGTTTCCAACAAAAGCCTGAAAGAGCTCCAAATATCCACGTGCAGAATCTGCAAAAGCACTGTGTCAAAACTGCTCTATCAAAAGGAAGGTTCAACTCTGTGAGTTGAATGCGCACATCATAAAGATGTCCCTGAGAATGCTTCTGTCTGTTTTTTATTTGAAAATATTTCCTTTTCCACCATAGGCCTCAAAGCACACCTAATGAATACTTGCAGATTCTACAAAAAGAGTGTTTCAAAACTGCTCTATCAAAAGAAAGATTCAACTCTGTGAGTTGAATGCAGACAACACGAAGCAGGTTCCGAGAACATTTCTATCTAGTTTTTATGTGAAGATAGTCCCGTTTCCAACAAACCCTTCAAACAGCTCCAAATATCCACATGCAGATCCTGCAAAAACACTGTTTCAAAACTGCTCTATCAGAAGGAAGGCTCATCTGTCTGAGTTGAATGCACACATCATAAAGATGTTTCTGAGAATGCTTCTGTCTAGTTTTTATGTGAAGAAATTTCCTTTTCCACCATAGGCCTCAAAGCACTCTAAATGAACACTTGCAGATTCTACAAAAAGGGTGTTTCAAAACTACCCTATCAAAGGAAATGTTCAACTCTGTGAATTGAACACACACATCCCAAAGCAGTTTCTGCGAATGCTTCTGTCCAGTTTTTATGTGAAGATATTTCCTTTTCCAACAAAGGCCTCAAACCCTTCCAAATGTCCACTTGCAGACCCTACAAAAAGAGTGTTTCAAACTTTTCTGTCTAAAAGAATGTTCCACTCTTTGAGTTGAATGTCCACAACAGAAAGTAGTTTCAGAGAATGCTTCAGTCTTTTTTGTGTGTGAAGATATTTCCTTTTCCACCACAGGCAGGGAAGCCCTCCAAACGTCCACTTGCAGATTCCAGAAAAAGAGTTTTTCAAAATTTTTCTATCAGAAGAAAAGTTCAACTCTGTGAGTTGAATGCACACATCACCAGGAAGTTTGTGAGAATGCTTCTCTGTCGTTTTCATATGAAGATATTACCTTTTCCACCACAGGCCTGAAAGCGGTCAACATATCCACTTGCACACTGTACAAATAGAGGGTTTCAAAACTTCTCGGTCAAAAGGAATGTTGAACATAGTGAGTTGAATGAACACACGACAAAGAAGTTTCAGAGAATGCTTCCGCATGGTTTTTATGTAAGGATGTTTCTTTTTCCACCACAAGCCTCCAACCTCTCCACATATCCACCCGCAGATTCTAGAAAAAAAGTGTTTCAAAACTTCTCTGCCAAAAGGAATGTTCAACTCTGTGAGGTGAATGCACACACTACAAAGTAGTTTCAGATAATGCTTCTGCCTAGTTTTTATGTGGAGATATTTCCTTTTCCACCACAGGCCTCAAAGCCCGCAAAATGTCCAATTGCAGATTCTACTAAAAGAGTATTTCAAAACTGGCCCATGAAAAGAAAGGTTCAACCCTGTGAGTTGAATGCACACATCACACAGAAGTTTGTGAGAATTCTTCTGTCTAGTTTTTGTGTGAGGATATCCCGTTTCCAACGAATTCCTGTAAGCCGTCCAAATATCCACTTGCAGATTCCACAAAAAGAGTGTTTCAAAACTTCTCTGACTAAAGGCATGTTCAACTCTCTGAGTTGAATGCACACCCCACAAACAAGTTTCAGAGAATGTTTCTGTCTTGTTTTTATGTGAAGATGTTTCCTTTTCCACCACAGGCTGCAAAGCCCTCCAAATGTCCCCTTGCAGATTCTAGAAATAGGGTGTTTCAAAACTGCTCTCTCAAAAGAAAGGTTCAACTCTTTGAGTTGAAAGCAATCGTCTAAAAGAAGTTTGTGAGAATGCTTCTGTCTAGTTTTTCTGTGAGGACATCCCGTTTCCAACGAATTCGTCACAGCGGTCCAAATATCCACTTGCAGATCCTACAAAAAGAGTGTTTCAAAACTGCTCTTTCAAAAGGAAGGTTGAACTCTCTGAGTTGAAAGCACACATCACAAAGAACTTTCAGAGATTGCTTCTGTCTGGGTTTTACGTGAACATATCTCGTTTTCCACCGTACGCCTCAAAACGCTAATAGTGAACAATTGCAGATTCTACAAAAAGATTGTTTCAAAACTCCTATTTCAAAAGAAGTGTTCAACTCTGTGAGTTGGATTCACACTACACAAAGCAGTTTTACAGAACGCTTCTATCTAGTTTTTACGTGAAAATTGTCCCGTTTGCAACGAAGTCCTGAAAGAGCTTCCAATATCCACTTGCAGATTCTGCAAAAACACTGTTTTCAAACCTGCTCTATCAAAAGGAAGGTTCCAATCTCTGGGTTGAAGGCACACATCATAAAGTTGTTTCTGAGAATGCGTCTCTCTAGTTTTCATATGAAGATATTTCCTTTTCCACCATAGGCCTCAAAGCTCTCCAAATGAAAACTTGCAGATTCTACAAAAAGGGTGTTTCATAACTGCTTTACCAAAGGAAAGCTTCAACTCTCTGAATTGAACACACACATCACAATGCAGTTTCTGCGAATGCTTCTGTCCAGTTTTTATGTGAAGATATTCCCGTTTCCAACGGAGGCCTCAAAGAGCTCCAAATCTCCACTTGCAGATTCTGTGAAGAGACTCTTTCCAAACTGCTCCATCAAAACGAAGGTTGAACTCTGTGAGTTGAAAGCACACATCATAAAGGACTTTCCGAGAATGCTTCTGTCTGGATTTTCTGTGAGGATATCTCGTTTTCCACCGTAGGCCTCAAAGCGCTCCTAATGAGGAATGGCAGATTCGACAAAACGAGTGTTTCAAAACTGTTCTTTCAAAAGAAGTGATCAACTCGGTAAGTTGGATTCACACTACACAAGGCAGTTTCACAGAATGCTTCTATCCAGTTTTTATGTGAAGGTAGTCTCGTTTCCAACAAAAGCCTGAAAGAGCTCCAAATATCCACGTGCAGAATCTGCAAAAGCACTGTGTCAAAACTGCTCTATCAAAAGGAAGGTTCAACTCTGTGAGTTGAATGCGCACATCATAAAGATGTCTCTGAGAACGCTTCTGTCTATTTTTTGTTTGAAAATATTTCCTTTTCCACCATAGGCCTCAAAGCACACCTAATGAACACTTGCAGATTCTACAAAAAGAGTGTTTCAAAACTGCTCTATCAAAAGAAAGATTCAACTCTGTGAGTTGAATGCAGACAACACGAAGCAGGTTCCGAGAACATTTCTATCTAGTTTTTATGTGAAGATAGTCCCGTTTCCAACAAACCCTTCAAACAGCTCCAAATATCCACATGCAGATCCTGCAAAAACACTGTTTCAAAACTGCTCTATCAGAAGGAAGGCTCATCTGTCTGAGTTGAATGCACACATCATAAAGATGTTTCTGAGAATGCTTCTGTCTAGTTTTTATGTGAAGAAATTTCCTTTTCCACCATAGGCCTCAAAGCACTCTAAATGAACACTTGCAGATTCTACAAAAAGGGTGTTTCAAAACTACCCTATCAAAGGAAATGTTCAACTCTGTGAATTGAACACACACATCCCAAAGCAGTTTCTGCGAATGCTTCTGTCCAGTTTTTATGTGAAGATATTTCCTTTTCCAACAAAGGCCTCAAACCCTTCCAAATGTCCACTTGCAGACCCTACAAAAAGAGTGTTTCAAACTTTTCTGTCTAAAAGAATGTTCCACTCTTTGAGTTGAATGTCCACAACAGAAAGTAGTTTCAGAGAATGCTTCAGTCTTTTTTTTGTGTGAAGATATTTCCTTTTCCACCACAGGCAGGGAAGCCCTCCAAACGTGCACTTGCAGATTCCAGAAAAAGAGTTTTTCAAAATTTTTCTATCAGAAGAAAAGTTCAACTCTGTGAGTTGAATGCACACATCACCAGGAAGTTTGTGAGAATGCTTCTCTGTCGTTTTCATGTGAAGATATTTCCTTTTCCACCACAGGCCTGAAAGCGGTCAACATATCCACTTGCACACTGTACAAATAGAGGGTTTCAAAACTTCTCGGTCAAAAGGAATGTTGAACATAGTGAGTTGAATGAACACACGACAAAGAAGTTTCAGAGAATGCTTCCGCATGGTTTTTATGTAAGGATGTTTCTTTTTCCACCACAAGCCTCCAACCTCTCCACATATCCACCCGCAGATTCTAGAAAAAAAGTGTTTCAAAACTTCTCTGCCCAAAGGAATGTTCAACTCTGTGAGGTGAATGCACACACTACAAAGTAGTTTCAGATAATGCTTCTGCCTAGTTTTTATGTGGAGATATTTCCTTTTCCACCACAGGCCTCAAAGCCCACAAAATGTCCAATTGCAGATTCTACAAAAAGAGTATTTCAAAACTGGCCCATGAAAAGAAAGGTTCAACCCTGTGAGTTGAATGCACACATCACACAGAAGTTTGTGAGAATTCTTCTGTCTACTTTTTGTGTGAGGATATCCCGTTTCCAACGAATTCCTGTAAGCCGTCCAAATATCCACTTGCAGATTCCACAAAAAGAGTGTTTCAAAACTTCTCTGACTAAAGGCATGTTCAACTCTCTGAGTTGAATGCACACCCCACAAACAAGTTTCAGAGAATGTTTCTGTCTTGTTTTTATGTGAAGATATTTCCTTTTCCACCACAGGCTGCAAAGCCCTCCAAATGTCCCCTTGCAGATTCTAGAAATAGGGTGTTTCAAAACTGCTCTCTCAAAAGAAAGGTTCAACTCTTTGAGTTGAAAGCAATCGTCTAAAAGAAGTTTGTGAGAATGCTTCTGTCTAGTTTTTCTGTGAGGACATCCCGTTTCCAACGAATTCGTCACAGCGGTCCAAATATCCACTTGCAGATCCTACAAAAAGAGTGTTTCAAAACTGCTCTTTCAAAAGGAAGGTTGAACTCTCTGAGTTGAAAGCACACATCACAAAGAACTTTCAGAGATTGCTTCTGTCTGGGTTTTACGTGAACATATCTCGTTTTCCACCGTACGCCTCAAAACGCTAATAGTGAACAATTGCAGATTCTACAAAAAGATTGTTTCAAAACTCCTATTTCAAAAGAAGTGTTCAACTCTGTGAGTTGGATTCACACTACACAAAGCAGTTTTACAGAACGCTTCTATCTAGTTTTTACGTGAAAATTGTCCCGTTTGCAACGAAGTCCTGAAAGAGCTTCCAATATCCACTTGCAGATTCTGCAAAAACACTGTTTTCAAACCTGCTCTATCAAAAGGAAGGTTCCAATCTCTGGGTTGAATGCACACATCATAAAGTTGTTTCTGAGAATGCGTCTCTCTAGTTTTCATATGAAGATATTTCCTTTTCCACCATAGGCCTCAAAGCTCTCCAAATGATAACTTGCAGATTCTACAAAAAGGGTGTTTCATAACTGCTTTACCAAAGGAAAGCTTCAACTCTCTGAATTGAACACACACATCACAATGCAGTTTCTGCGAATGCTTCTGTCCAGTTTTTATGTGAAGATATTCCCGTTTCCAACGGAGGCCTCAAAGAGCTCCAAATCTCCACTTGCAGATTCTGTGAAAAGACTCTTTCCAAACTGCTCCATCAAAACGAAGGTTGAACTCTGTGAGTTGAAAGCACACATCATAAAGGACTTTCCGAGAATGCTTCTGTCTGGATTTTCTGTGAGGATATCTCGTTTTCCACCGTAGGCCTCAAAGCGCTCCTAATGAGGAATTGCAGATTCGACAAAACGAGTGTTTCAAAACTGTTCTTTCAAAAGAAGTGATCAACTCTGTAAGTTGGATTCACACTACACAAGGCAGTTTCACAGAATGCTTCTATCCAGTTTTTATGTGAAGGTAGTCTCGTTTCCAACAAAAGCCTGAAAGAGCTCCAAATATCCACGTGCAGAATCTGCAAAAGCACTGTGTCAAAACTGCTCTATCAAAAGGAAGGTTCAACTCTGTGAGTTGAATGCGCACATCATAAAGATGTCTCTGAGAACGCTTCTGTCTATTTTTTCTTTGAAAATATTTCCTTTTCCACCATAGGCCTCAAAGCACACCTAATGAACACTTGCAGATTCTACAAAAAGAGTGTTTCAAAACTGCTCTATCAAAAGAAAGATTCAACTCTGTGAGTTGAATGCAGACAACACGAAGCAGGTTCCGAGAACATTTCTATCTAGTTTTTATGTGAAGATAGTCCCGTTTCCAACAAACGCTTCAAACAGCTCCAAATATCCACATGCAGATCCTGCAAAAACACTGTTTCAAAACTGCTCTATCAGAAGGAAGGCTCATCTGTCTGAGTTGAATGCACACATCATAAAGATGTTTCTGAGAATGCTTCTGTCTATTTTTTATGTGAAGAAATTTCCTTTTCCACCATAGGCCTCAAAGCACTCTAAATGAACACTTGCAGATTCTACAAAAAGGGTGTTTCAAAACTACCCTATCAAAGGAAATGTTCAACTCTGTGAATTGAACACACACATCCCAAAGCAGTTTCTGCGAATGCTTCTGTCCAGTTTTTATGTGAAGATATTTCCTTTTCCAACAAAGGCCTCAAACCCTTCCAAATGTCCACTTGCAGACCCTACAAAAAGAGTGTTTCAAACTTTTCTGTCTAAAAGAATGTTCCACTCTTTGAGTTGAATGTCCACAACAGAAAGTAGTTTCAGAGAATGCTTCAGTCTTTTTTTTGTGTGAAGATATTTCCTTTTCCACCACAGGCAGGGAAGCCCTCCAAACGTCCACTTGCAGATTCCAGAAAAAGAGTTTTTCAAAATTTTTCTATCAGAAGAAAAGTTCAACTCTGTGAGTTGAATGCACACATCACCAGGAAGTTTGTGAGAACGCTTCTCTGTCGTTTTTATGTGAAGATATTACCTTTTCCACCACAGGCCTGAAAGCGGTCAACATATCCACTTGCACACTGTACAAATAGAGGGTTTCAAAACTTCTCGGTCAAAAGGAATGTTGAACATAGTGAGTTGAATGAACACACGACAAAGAAGTTTCAGAGAATGCTTCCGCATGGTTTTTATGTAAGGATGTTTCTTTTTCCACCACAAGCCTCCAACCTCTCCACATATCCACCCGCAGATTCTAGAAAAAAAGTGTTTCAAAACTTCTCTGCCCAAAGGAATGTTCAACTCTGTGAGGTGAATGCACACACTGCAAAGTAGTTTCAGATAATGCTTCTGCCTAGTTTTTATGTGGAGATATTTCCTTTTCCACCACAGGCCTCAAAGCCCACAAAATGTCCAATTGCAGATTCTACAAAAAGAGTATTTCAAAACTGGCCCATGAAAAGAAAGGTTCAACCCTGTGAGTTGAATGCACACATCACACAGAAGTTTGTGAGAATTCTTCTGTCTACTTTTTGTGTGAGGATATCCCGTTTCCAACGAATTCCTGTAAGCCGTCCAAATATCCACTTGCAGATTCCACAAAAAGAGTGTTTCAAAACTTCTCTGACTAAAGGCATGTTCAACTCTCTGAGTTGAATGCACACCCCACAAACAAGTTTCAGAGAATGTTTCTGTCTTGTTTTTATGTGAAGATATTTCCTTTTCCACCACAGGCTGCAAAGCCCTCCAAATGTCCCCTTGCAGATTCTAGAAATAGGGTGTTTCAAAACTGCTCTCTCAAAAGAAAGGTTCAACTCTTTGAGTTGAAAGCAATCGTCTAAAAGAAGTTTGTGAGAATGCTTCTGTCTAGTTTTTCTGTGAGGACATCCCGTTTCCAACGAATTCGTCACAGCGGTCCAAATATCCACTTGCAGATCCTACAAAAAGAGTGTTTCAAAACTGCTCTTTCAAAAGGAAGGTTGAACTCTCTGAGTTGAAAGCACACATCACAAAGAACTTTCAGAGATTGCTTCTGTCTGGGTTTTACGTGAACATATCTCGTTTTCCACCGTACGCCTCAAAACGCTAATAGTGAACAATTGCAGATTCTACAAAAAGATTGTTTCAAAACTCCTATTTCAAAAGAAGTGTTCAACTCTGTGAGTTGGATTCACACTACACAAAGCAGTTTTACAGAACGCTTCTATCTAGTTTTTACGTGAAAATTGTCCCGTTTGCAACGAAGTCCTGAAAGAGCTTCCAATATCCACTTGCAGATTCTGCAAAAACACTGTTTTCAAACCTGCTCTATCAAAAGGAAGGTTCCAATCTCTGGGTTGAATGCACACATCATAAAGTTGTTTCTGAGAATGCGTCTCTCTAGTTTTCATATGAAGATATTTCCTTTTCCACCATAGGCCTCAAAGCTCTCCAAATGAAAACTTGCAGATTCTACAAAAAGGGTGTTTCATAACTGCTTTACCAAAGGAAAGCTTCAACTCTCTGAATTGAACACACACATCACAATGCAGTTTCTGCGAATGCTTCTGTCCAGTTTTTATGTGAAGATATTCCCGTTTCCAACGGAGGCCTCAAAGAGCTCCAAATCTCCAGTTGCAGATTCTGTGAAAAGACTCTTTCCAAACTGCTCCATCAAAACGAAGGTTGAACTCTGTGAGTTGAAAGCACACATCATAAAGGACTTTCCGAGAATGCTTCTGTCTGGATTTTCTGTGAGGATATCTCGTTTTCCACCGTAGGCCTCAAAGCGCTCCTAATGAGGAATTGCAGATTCGACAAAACGAGTGTTTCAAAACTGTTCTTTCAAAAGAAGTGATCAACTCTGTAAGTTGGATTCACACTACACAAGGCAGTTTCACAGAATGCTTCTATCTAGTTTTTATGTGAAGGTAGTCTCGTTTCCAACAAAAGCCTGAAAGAGCTCCAAATATCCACGTGCAGAATCTGCAAAAGCACTGTGTCAAAACTGCTCTATCAAAAGGAAGGTTCAACTCTGTGAGTTGAATGCGCACATCATAAAGATGTCTCTGAGAACGCTTCTGTCTATTTTTTATTTGAAAATGTTTCCTTTTCCACCATAGGCCTCAAAGCACACCTAATGAACACTTGCAGATTCTACAAAAAGAGTGTTTCAAAACTGCTCTATCAAAAGAAAGATTCAACTCTGTGAGTTGAATGCAGACAACACGAAGCAGGTTCCGAGAACATTTCTATCTAGTTTTTATGTGAAGATAGTCCCGTTTCCAACAAACCCTTCAAACAGCTCCAAATATCCACATGCAGATCCTGCAAAAACACTGTTTCAAAACTGCTCTATCAGAAGGAAGGCTCATCTGTCTGAGTTGAATGCACACATCATAAAGATGTTTCTGAGAATGCTTCTGTCTATTTTTTATGTGAAGAAATTTCCTTTTCCACCATAGGCCTCAAAGCACTCTAAATGAACACTTGCAGATTCTACAAAAAGGGTGTTTCAAAACTACCCTATCAAAGGAAATGTTCAACTCTGTGAATTGAACACACACATCCCAAAGCAGTTTCTGCGAATGCTTCTGTCCAGTTTTTATGTGAAGATATTTCCTTTTCCAACAAAGGCCTCAAACCCTTCCAAATGTCCACTTGCAGACCCTACAAAAAGAGTGTTTCAAACTTTTCTGTCTAAAAGAATGTTCCACTCTTTGAGTTGAATGTCCACAACAGAAAGTAGTTTCAGAGAATGCTTCAGTCTTTTTTTTGTGTGAAGATATTTCCTTTTCCACCACAGGCAGGGAAGCCCTCCAAACGTCCACTTGCAGATTCCAGAAAAAGAGTTTTTCAAAATTTTTCTATCAGAAGAAAAGTTCAACTCTGTGAGTTGAATGCACACATCACCAGGAAGTTTGTGAGAATGCTTCTCTGTCGTTTTCATGTGAAGATATTACCTTTTCCACCACAGGCCTGAAAGCGGTCAACATATCCACTTGCACACTGTACAAATAGAGGGTTTCAAAACTTCTCGGTCAAAAGGAATGTTGAACATAGTGAGTTGAATGAACACACGACAAAGAAGTTTCAGAGAATGCTTCCGCATGGTTTTTATGTAAGGATGTTTCTTTTTCCACCACAAGCCTCCAACCTCTCCACATATCCACCCGCAGATTCTAGAAAAAAAGTGTTTCAAAACTTCTCTGCCCAAAGGAATGTTCAACTCTGTGAGGTGAATGCACACACTACAAAGTAGTTTCAGATAATGCTTCTGCCTAGTTTTTATGTGGAGATATTTCCTTTTCCACCACAGGCCTCAAAGCCCACAAAATGTCCAATTGCAGATTCTACAAAAAGAGTATTTCAAAACTGGCCCATGAAAAGAAAGGTTCAACCCTGTGAGTTGAATGCACACATCACACAGAAGTTTGTGAGAATTCTTCTGTCTACTTTTTGTGTGAGGATATCCCGTTTCCAACGAATTCCTGTAAGCCGTCCAAATATCCACTTGCAGATTCCACAAAAAGAGTGTTTCAAAACTTCTCTGACTAAAGGCATGTTCAACTCTCTGAGTTGAATGCACACCCCACAAACAAGTTTCAGAGAATGTTTCTGTCTTGTTTTTATGTGAAGATATTTCCTTTTCCACCACAGGCTGCAAAGCCCTCCAAATGTCCCCTTGCAGATTCTAGAAATAGGGTGTTTCAAAACTGCTCTCTCAAAAGAAAGGGTCAACTGTTTGAGTTGAAAGCAATCGTCTAAAAGAAGTTTGTGAGAATGCTTCTGTCTAGTTTTTCTGTGAGGACATCCCGTTTCCAACGAATTCGTCACAGCGGTCCAAATATCCACTTGCAGATCCTACAAAAAGAGTGTTTCAAAACTGCTCTTTCAAAAGGAAGGTTGAACTCTCTGAGTTGAAAGCACACATCACAAAGAACTTTCAGAGATTGCTTCTGTCTGGGTTTTACGTGAACATATCTCGTTTTCCACCGTACGCCTCAAAACGCTAATAGTGAACAATTGCAGATTCTACAAAAAGATTGTTTCAAAACTCCTATTTCAAAAGAAGTGTTCAACTCTGTGAGTTGGATTCACACTACACAAAGCAGTTTTACAGAACGCTTCTATCTAGTTTTTACGTGAAAATTGTCCCGTTTGCAACGAAGTCCTGAAAGAGCTTCCAATATCCACTTGCAGATTCTGCAAAAACACTGTTTTCAAACCTGCTCTATCAAAAGGAAGGTTCCAATCTCTGGGTTGAATGCACACATCATAAAGTTGTTTCTGAGAATGCGTCTCTCTAGTTTTCATATGAAGATATTTCCTTTTCCACCATAGGCCTCAAAGCTCTCCAAATGATAACTTGCAGATTCTACAAAAAGGGTGTTTCATAACTGCTTTACCAAAGGAAAGCTTCAACTCTCTGAATTGAACACACACATCACAATGCAGTTTCTGCGAATGCTTCTGTCCAGTTTTTATGTGAAGATATTCCCGTTTCCAACGGAGGCCTCAAAGAGCTCCAAATCTCCACTTGCAGATTCTGTGAAAAGACTCTTTCCAAACTGCTCCATCAAAACGAAGGTTGAACTCTGTGAGTTGAAAGCACACATCATAAAGGACTTTCCGAGAATGCTTCTGTCTGGATTTTCTGTGAGGATATCTCGTTTTCCACCGTAGGCCTCAAAGCGCTCCTAATGAGGAATTGCAGATTCGACAAAACGAGTGTTTCAAAACTGTTCTTTCAAAAGAAGTGATCAACTCTGTAAGTTGGATTCACACTACACAAGGCAGTTTCACAGAATGCTTCTATCCAGTTTTTATGTGAAGGTAGTCTCGTTTCCAACAAAAGCCTGAAAGAGCTCCAAATATCCACGTGCAGAATCTGCAAAAGCACTGTGTCAAAACTGCTCTATCAAAAGGAAGGTTCAACTCTGTGAGTTGAATGCGCACATCATAAAGATGTCTCTGAGAACGCTTCTGTCTATTTTTTATTTGAAAATATTTCCTTTTCCACCATAGGCCTCAAAGCACACCTAATGAACACTTGCAGATTCTACAAAAAGAGTGTTTCAAAACTGCTCTATCAAAAGAAAGATTCAACTCTGTGAGTTGAATGCAGACAACACGAAGCAGGTTCCGAGAACATTTCTATCTAGTTTTTATGTGAAGATAGTCCCGTTTCCAACAAACCCTTCAAACAGCTCCAAATATCCACATGCAGATCCTGCAAAAACACTGTTTCAAAACTGCTCTATCAGAAGGAAGGCTCATCTGTCTGAGTTGAATGCACACATCATAAAGATGTTTCTGAGAATGCTTCTGTCTAGTTTTTATGTGAAGAAATTTCCTTTTCCACCATAGGCCTCAAAGCACTCTAAATGAACACTTGCAGATTCTACAAAAAGGGTGTTTCAAAACTACCCTCTCAAAGGAAATGTTCAACTCTGTGAATTGAACACACACATCCCAAAGCAGTTTCTGCGAATGCTTCTGTCCAGTTTTTATGTGAAGATATTTCCTTTTCCAACAAAGGCCTCAAACCCTTCCAAATGTCCACTTGCAGACCCTACAAAAAGAGTGTTTCAAACTTTTCTGTCTAAAAGAATGTTCCACTCTTTGAGTTGAATGTCCACAACAGAAAGTAGTTTCAGAGAATGCTTCAGTCTTTTTTTTGTGTGAAGATATTTCCTTTTCCACCACAGGCAGGGAAGCCCTCCAAACGTCCACTTGCAGATTCCAGAAAAAGAGTTTTTCAAAATTTTTCTATCAGAAGAAAAGTTCAACTCTGTGAGTTGAATGCGCACATCACAAGGAAGTTTGTGAGAACGCTTCTCTGTCGTTTTTATGTGAAGATATTACCTTTTCCACCACAGGCCTGAAAGCGGTCAACATATCCACTTGCACACTGTACAAATAGAGTGTTTCAAAACTTCTCGGGCAAAAGGAATGTTGAACATAGTGAGTTGAATGAACACACGACAAAGAAGTTTCAGAGAATGCTTCCGCATGGTTTTTATGTAAGGATGTTTCTTTTTCCACCACAAGGCTCCAACCTCTCCACATATCCACCCGCAGATTCTAGAAAAAAAGTGTTTCAAAACTTCTCTGCCCAAAGGAATGTTCAACTCTGTGAGGTGAATGCACACACTACAAAGTAGTTTCAGATAATGCTCCTGCCTAGTTTTTATGTGGAGATATTTCCTTTTCCACCACAGGCCTCAAAGCCCACAAAATGTCCAATTGCAGATTCTACAAAAAGAGTATTTCAAAACTGGCCCATGAAAAGAAAGGTTCAACCCTGTGAGTTGAATGCACACATCACACAGAAGTTTGTGAGAATTCTTCTGTCTACTTTTTGTGTGAGGATATCCCGTTTCCAACGAATTCCTATAAGCCGTCCAAATATCCACTTGCAGATTCCACAAAAAGAGTGTTTCAAAACTTCTCTGACTAAAGGTATGTTCAACCCTCTGAGTTGAATGCACACCCCACAAACAAGTTTCAGAGAATGTTTCTGTCTTGTTTTTATGTGAAGATATTTCCTTTTCCACCACAGGCTGCAAAGCCCTCCAAATGTCCCCTTGCAGATTCTAGAAATAGGGTGTTTCAAAACTGCTCTCTCAAAAGAAAGGTTCAACTCTTTGAGTTGAAAGCAATCGTCTAAAAGAAGTTTCTGAGAATGCTTCTGTCTAGTTTTTCTGTGAGGACATCCCGTTTCCAACGAATTCGTCACAGCGGTCCAAATATCCACTTGCAGATCCTACAAAAAGAGTGTTTCAAAACTGCTCTTTCAAAAGGAAGGTTGAACTCTCTGAGTTGAAAGCACACATCACAAAGAACTTTCAGAGATTGCTTCTGTCTGGGTTTTACGTGAACATATCTCGTTTTCCACCGTACGCCTCAAAACGCTAATAGTGAACAATTGCAGATTCTACAAAAAGATTGTTTCAAAACTCCTATTTCAAAAGAAGTGTTCAACTCTGTGAGTTGGATTCACACTACACAAAGCAGTTTTACAGAACGCTTCTATCTAGTTTTTACGTGAAAATTGTCCCGTTTGCAACGAAGTCCTGAAAGAGCTTCAAATATCCACTTGCAGATTCTGCAAAAACACTGTTTTCAAACCTGCTCTATCAAAAGGAAGGTTCCAATCTCTGGGTTGAATGCACACATCATAAAGTTGTTTCTGAGAATGCGTCTCTCTAGTTTTCATATGAAGATATTTCCTTTTCCACCATAGGCCTCAAAGCTCTCCAAATGAAAACTTGCAGATTCTACAAAAAGGGTGTTTCATAACTGCTTTACCAAAGGAAAGCTTCAACTCTCTGAATTGAACACACACATCACAATGCAGTTTCTGCGAATGCTTCTGTCCAGTTTTTATGTGAAGATATTCCCGTTTCCAACGGAGGCCTCAAAGAGCTCCAAATCTCCACTTGCAGATTCTGTGAAAAGACTCTTTCCAAACTGCTCCATCAAAACGAAGGTTGAACTCTGTGAGTTGAAAGCACACATCATAAAGGACTTTCCGAGAATGCTTCTGTCTGGATTTTCTGTGAGGATATCTCGTTTTCCACCGTAGGCCTCAAAGCGCTCCTAATGAGGAATTGCAGATTCGACAAAACGAGTGTTTCAAAACTGTTCTTTCAAAAGAAGTGATCAACTCTGTAAGTTGGATTCACACTACACAAGGCAGTTTCACAGAATGCTTCTATGTAGTTTTTATGTGAAGGTAGTCTCGTTTCCAACAAAAGCCTGAAAGAGCTCCAAATATCCACGTGCAGAATCTGCAAAAGCACTGTGTCAAAACTGCTCTATCAAAAGGAAGGTTCAACTCTGTGAGTTGAATGCGCACATCATAAAGATGTCTCTGAGAACGCTTCTGTCTATTTTTTGTTTGAAAATATTTCCTTTTCCACCATAGGCCTCAAAGCACACCTAATGAACACTTGCAGATTCTACAAAAAGAGTGTTTCAAAACTGCTCTATCAAAAGAAAGATTCAACTCTGTGAGTTGAATGCAGACAACACGAAGCAGGTTCCGAGAACATTTCTATCTAGTTTTTATGTGAAGATAGTCCCGTTTCCAACAAACCCTTCAAACAGCTCCAAATATCCACATGCAGATCCTGCAAAAACACTGTTTCAAAACTGCTCTATCAGAAGGAAGGCTCATCTGTCTGAGTTGAATGCACACATCATAAAGATGTTTCTGAGAATGCTTCTGTCTAGTTTTTATGTGAAGAAATTTCCTTTTCCACCATAGGCCTCAAAGCACTCTAAATGAACACTTGCAGATTCTACAAAAAGGGTGTTTCAAAACTACCCTATCAAAGGAAATGTTCAACTCTGTGAATTGAACACACACATCCCAAAGCAGTTTCTGCGAATGCTTCTGTCCAGTTTTTATGTGAAGATATTTCCTTTTCCAACAAAGGCCTCAAACCCTTCCAAATGTCCACTTGCAGACCCTACAAAAAGAGTGTTTCAAACTTTTCTGTCTAAAAGAATGTTCCACTCTTTGAGTTGAATGTCCACAACAGAAAGTAGTTTCAGAGAATGCTTCAGTCTTTTTTTTGTGTGAAGATATTTCCTTTTCCACCACAGGCAGGGAAGCCCTCCAAACGTGCACTTGCAGATTCCAGAAAAAGAGTTTTTCAAAATTTTTCTATCAGAAGAAAAGTTCAACTCTGTGAGTTGAATGCACACATCACCAGGAAGTTTGTGAGAATGCTTCTCTGTCGTTTTCATGTGAAGATATTTCCTTTTCCACCACAGGCCTGAAAGCGGTCAACATATCCACTTGCACACTGTACAAATAGAGGGTTTCAAAACTTCTCGGTCAAAAGGAATGTTGAACATAGTGAGTTGAATGAACACACGACAAAGAAGTTTCAGAGAATGCTTCCGCATGGTTTTATGTAAGGATGTTTCTTTTTCCACCACAAGCCTCCAACCTCTCCACATATCCACCCGCAGATTCTAGAAAAAAAGTGTTTCAAAACTTCTCTGCCCAAAGGAATGTTCAACTCTGTGAGGTGAATGCACACACTACAAAGTAGTTTCAGATAATGCTTCTGCCTAGTTTTTATGTGGAGATATTTCCTTTTCCACCACAGGCCTCAAAGCCCACAAAATGTCCAATTGCAGATTCTACAAAAAGAGTATTTCAAAACTGGCCCATGAAAAGAAAGGTTCAACCCTGTGAGTTGAATGCACACATCACACAGAAGTTTGTGAGAATTCTTCTGTCTACTTTTTGTGTGAGGATATCCCGTTTCCAACGAATTCCTGTAAGCCGTCCAAATATCCACTTGCAGATTCCACAAAAAGAGTGTTTCAAAACTTCTCTGACTAAAGGCATGTTCAACTCTCTGAGTTGAATGCACACCCCACAAACAAGTTTCAGAGAATGTTTCTGTCTTGTTTTTATGTGAAGATATTTCCTTTTCCACCACAGGCTGCAAAGCCCTCCAAATGTCCCCTTGCAGATTCTAGAAATAGGGTGTTTCAAAACTGCTCTCTCAAAAGAAAGGTTCAACTCTTTGAGTTGAAAGCAATCGTCTAAAAGAAGTTTGTGAGAATGCTTCTGTCTAGTTTTTCTGTGAGGACATCCCGTTTCCAACGAATTCGTCACAGCGGTCCAAATATCCACTTGCAGATCCTACAAAAAGAGTGTTTCAAAACTGCTCTTTCAAAAGGAAGGTTGAACTCTCTGAGTTGAAAGCACACATCACAAAGAACTTTCAGAGATTGCTTCTGTCTGGGTTTTACGTGAACATATCTCGTTTTCCACCGTACGCCTCAAAACGCTAATAGTGAACAATTGCAGATTCTACAAAAAGATTGTTTCAAAACTCCTATTTCAAAAGAAGTGTTCAACTCTGTGAGTTGGATTCACACTACACAAAGCAGTTTTACAGAACGCTTCTATCTAGTTTTTACGTGAAAATTGTCCCGTTTGCAACGAAGTCCTGAAAGAGCTTCCAATATCCACTTGCAGATTCTGCAAAAACACTGTTTTCAAACCTGCTCTATCAAAAGGAAGGTTCCAATCTCTGGGTTGAATGCACACATCATAAAGTTGTTTCTGAGAATGCGTCTCTCTAGTTTTCATATGAAGATATTTCCTTTTCCACCATAGGCCTCAAAGCTCTCCAAATGATAACTTGCAGATTCTACAAAAAGGGTGTTTCATAACTGCTTTACCAAAGGAAAGCTTCAACTCTCTGAATTGAACACACACATCACAATGCAGTTTCTGCGAATGCTTCTGTCCAGTTTTTATGTGAAGATATTCCCGTTTCCAACGGAGGCCTCAAAGAGCTCCAAATCTCCACTTGCAGATTCTGTGAAAAGACTCTTTCCAAACTGCTCCATCAAAACGAAGGTTGAACTCTGTGAGTTGAAAGCACACATCATAAAGGACTTTCCGAGAATGCTTCTGTCTGGATTTTCTGTGAGGATATCTCGTTTTCCACCGTAGGCCTCAAAGCGCTCCTAATGAGGAATTGCAGATTCGACAAAACGAGTGTTTCAAAACTGTTCTTTCAAAAGAAGTGATCAACTCTGTAAGTTGGATTCACACTACACAAGACAGTTTCACAGAATGCTTCTATCCAGTTTTTATGTGAAGGTAGTCTCGTTTCCAACAAAAGCCTGAAAGAGCTCCAAATATCCACGTGCAGAATCTGCAAAAGCACTGTGTCAAAACTGCTCTATCAAAAGGAAGGTTCAACTCTGTGAGTTGAATGCGCACATCATAAAGATGTCTCTGAGAACGCTTCTGTCTATTTTTTATTTGAAAATATTTCCTTTTCCACCATAGGCCTCAAAGCACACCTAATGAACACTTGCAGATTCTACAAAAAGAGTGTTTCAAAACTGCTCTATCAAAAGAAAGATTCAACTCTGTGAGTTGAATGCAGACAACACGAAGCAGGTTCCGAGAACATTTCTATCTAGTTTTTATGTGAAGATAGTCCCGTTTCCAACAAACGCTTCAAACAGCTCCAAATATCCACATGCAGATCCTGCAAAAACACTGTTTCAAAACTGCTCTATCAGAAGGAAGGCTCATCTGTCTGAGTTGAATGCACACATCATAAAGATGTTTCTGAGAATGCTTCTGTCTATTTTTTATGTGAAGAAATTTCCTTTTCCACCATAGGCCTCAAAGCACTCTAAATGAACACTTGCAGATTCTACAAAAAGGGTGTTTCAAAACTACCCTATCAAAGGAAATGTTCAACTCTGTGAATTGAACACACACATCCCAAAGCAGTTTCTGCGAATGCTTCTGTCCAGTTTTTATGTGAAGATATTTCCTTTTCCAACAAAGGCCTCAAACCCTTCCAAATGTCCACTTGCAGACCCTACAAAAAGAGTGTTTCAAACTTTTCTGTCTAAAAGAATGTTCCACTCTTTGAGTTGAATGTCCACAACAGAAAGTAGTTTCAGAGAATGCTTCAGTCTTTTTTTTGTGTGAAGATATTTCCTTTTCCACCACAGGCAGGGAAGCCCTCCAAACGTCCACTTGCAGATTCCAGAAAAAGAGTTTTTCAAAATTTTTCTAACAGAAGAAAAGTTCAACTCTGTGAGTTGAATGCACACATCACCAGGAAGTTTGTGAGAACGCTTCTCTGTCGTTTTTATGTGAAGATATTACCTTTTCCACCACAGGCCTGAAAGCGGTCAACATATCCACTTGCACACTGTACAAATAGAGGGTTTCAAAACTTCTCGGTCAAAAGGAATGTTGAACATAGTGAGTTGAATGAACACACGACAAAGAAGTTTCAGAGAATGCTTCCGCATGGTTTTTATGTAAGGATGTTTCTTTTTCCACCACAAGCCTCCAACCTCTCCACATATCCACCCGCAGATTCTAGAAAAAAAGTGTTTCAAAACTTCTCTGCCCAAAGGAATGTTCAACTCTGTGAGGTGAATGCACACACTGCAAAGTAGTTTCAGATAATGCTTCTGCCTAGTTTTTATGTGGAGATATTTCCTTTTCCACCACAGGCCTCAAAGCCCACAAAATGTCCAATTGCAGATTCTACAAAAAGAGTATTTCAAAACTGGCCCATGAAAAGAAAGGTTCAACCCTGTGAGTTGAATGCACACATCACACAGAAGTTTGTGAGAATTCTTCTGTCTACTTTTTGTGTGAGGATATCCCGTTTCCAACGAATTCCTGTAAGCCGTCCAAATATCCACTTGCAGATTCCACAAAAAGAGTGTTTCAAAACTTCTCTGACTAAAGGCATGTTCAACTCTCTGAGTTGAATGCACACCCCACAAACAAGTTTCAGAGAATGTTTCTGTCTTGTTTTTATGTGAAGATATTTCCTTTTCCACCACAGGCTGCAAAGCCCTCCAAATGTCCCCTTGCAGATTCTAGAAATAGGGTGTTTCAAAACTGCTCTCTCAAAAGAAAGGTTCAACTCTTTGAGTTGAAAGCAATCGTCTAAAAGAAGTTTGTGAGAATGCTTCTGTCTAGTTTTTCTGTGAGGACATCCCGTTTCCAACGAATTCGTCACTGCGGTCCAAATATCCACTTGCAGATCCTACAAAAAGAGTGTTTCAAAACTGCTCTTTCAAAAGGAAGGTTGAACTCTCTGAGTTGAAAGCACACATCACAAAGAACTTTCAGAGATTGCTTCTGTCTGGGTTTTACGTGAACATATCTCGTTTTCCACCGTACGCCTCAAAACGCTAATAGTGAACAATTGCAGATTCTACAAAAAGATTGTTTCAAAACTCCTATTTCAAAAGAAGTGTTCAACTCTGTGAGTTGGATTCACACTACACAAAGCAGTTTTACAGAACGCTTCTATCTAGTTTTTACGTGAAAATTGTCCCGTTTGCAACGAAGTCCTGAAAGAGCTTCCAATATCCACTTGCAGATTCTGCAAAAACACTGTTTTCAAACCTGCTCTATCAAAAGGAAGGTTCCAATCTCTGGGTTGAATGCACACATCATAAAGTTGTTTCTGAGAATGCGTCTCTCTAGTTTTCATATGAAGATATTTCCTTTTCCACCATAGGCCTCAAAGCTCTCCAAATGATAACTTGCAGATTCTACAAAAAGGGTGTTTCATAACTGCTTTACCAAAGGAAAGCTTCAACTCTCTGAATTGAACACACACATCACAATGCAGTTTCTGCGAATGCTTCTGTCCAGTTTTTATGTGAAGATATTCCCGTTTCCAACGGAGGCCTCAAAGAGCTCCAAATCTCCACTTGCAGATTCTGTGAAAAGACTCTTTCCAAACTGCTCCATCAAAACGAAGGTTGAACTCTGTGAGTTGAAAGCACACATCATAAAGGACTTTCCGAGAATGCTTCTGTCTGGATTTTCTGTGAGGATATCTCGTTTTCCACCGTAGGCCTCAAAGCGCTCCTAATGAGGAATTGCAGATTGGACAAAACGAGTGTTTCAAAACTGTTCTTTCAAAAGAAGTGATCAACTCTGTAAGTTGGATTCACACTACACAAGGCAGTTTCACAGAATGCTTCTATCCAGTTTTTATGTGAAGGTAGTCTCGTTTCCAACAAAAGCCTGAAAGAGCTCCAAATATCCACGTGCAGAATCTGCAAAAGCACTGTGTCAAAACTGCTCTATCAAAAGGAAGGTTCAACTCTGTGAGTTGAATGCGCACATCATAAAGATGTCTCTGAGAACGCTTCTGTCTATTTTTTATTTGAAAATATTTCCTTTTCCACCATAGGCCTCAAAGCACACCTAATGAACACTTGCAGATTCTACAAAAAGAGTGTTTCAAAACTGCTCTATCAAAAGAAAGATTCAACTCTGTGAGTTGAATGCAGACAACACGAAGCAGGTTCCGAGAACATTTCTATCTAGTTTTTATGTGAAGATAGTCCCGTTTCCAACATACCCTTCAAACAGCTCCAAATATCCACATGCAGATCCTGCAAAAACACTGTTTCAAAACTGCTCTATCAGAAGGAAGGCTCATCTGTCTGAGTTGAATGCACACATCATAAAGATGTTTCTGAGAATGCTTCTGTCTAGTTTTTATGTGAAGAAATTTCCTTTTCCACCATAGGCCTCAAAGCACTCTAAATGAACACTTGCAGATTCTACAAAAAGGGTGTTTCAAAACTACCCTCTCAAAGGAAATGTTCAACTCTGTGAATTGAACACACACATCCCAAAGCAGTTTCTGCGAATGCTTCTGTCCAGTTTTTATGTGAAGATATTTCCTTTTCCAACAAAGGCCTCAAACCCTTCCAAATGTCCACTTGCAGACCCTACAAAAAGAGTGTTTCAAACTTTTCTGTCTAAAAGAATGTTCCACTCTTTGAGTTGAATGTCCACAACAGAAAGTAGTTTCAGAGAATGCTTCAGTCTTTTTTTTGTGTGAAGATATTTCCTTTTCCACCACAGGCAGGGAAGCCCTCCAAACGTCCACTTGCAGATTCCAGAAAAAGAGTTTTTCAAAATTTTTCTATCAGAAGAAAAGTTCAACTCTGTGAGTTGAATGCGCACATCACAAGGAAGTTTGTGAGAATGCTTCTCTGTCGTTTTCATGTGAAGATATTTCCTTTTCCACCACAGGCCTGAAAGCGGTCAACATATCCACTTGCACACTGTACAAATAGAGGGTTTCAAAACTTCTCGGTCAAAAGGAATGTTGAACATAGTGAGTTGAATGAACACACGACAAAGAAGTTTCAGAGAATGCTTCCGCATGGTTTTATGTAAGGATGTTTCTTTTTCCACCACAAGCCTCCAACCTCTCCACATATCCACCCGCAGATTCTAGAAAAAAAGTGTTTCAAAACTTCTCTGCCCAAAGGAATGTTCAACTCTGTGAGGTGAATGCACACACTACAAAGTAGTTTCAGATAATGCTTCTGCCTAGTTTTTATGTGGAGATATTTCCTTTTCCACCACAGGCCTCAAAGCCCACAAAATGTCCAATTGCAGATTCTACAAAAAGAGTATTTCAAAACTGGCCCATGAAAAGAAAGGTTCAACCCTGTGAGTTGAATGCACACATCACACAGAAGTTTGTGAGAATTCTTCTGTCTACTTTTTGTGTGAGGATATCCCGTTTCCAACGAATTCCTGTAAGCCGTCCAAATATCCACTTGCAGATTCCACAAAAAGAGTGTTTCAAAACTTCTCTGACTAAAGGCATGTTCAACTCTCTGAGTTGAATGCACACCCCACAAACAAGTTTCAGAGAATGTTTCTGTCTTGTTTTTATGTGAAGATATTTCCTTTTCCACCACAGGCTGCAAAGCCCTCCAAATGTCCCCTTGCAGATTCTAGAAATAGGGTGTTTCAAAACTGCTCTCTCAAAAGAAAGGTTCAACTCTTTGAGTTGAAAGCAATCGTCTAAAAGAAGTTTGTGAGAATGCTTCTGTCTAGTTTTTCTGTGAGGACATCCCGTTTCCAACGAATTCGTCACAGCAGTCCAAATATCCACTTGCAGATCCTACAAAAAGAGTGTTTCAAAACTGCTCTTTCAAAAGGAAGGTTGAACTCTCTGAGTTGAAAGCACACATCACAAAGAACTTTCAGAGATTGCTTCTGTCTGGGTTTTACGTGAACATATCTCGTTTTCCACCGTACGCCTCAAAACGCTAATAGTGAACAATTGCAGATTCTACAAAAAGATTGTTTCAAAACTCCTATTTCAAAAGAAGTGTTCAACTCTGTGAGTTGGATTCACACTACACAAAGCAGTTTTACAGAACGCTTCTATCTAGTTTTTACGTGAAAATTGTCCCGTTTGCAACGAAGTCCTGAAAGAGCTTCCAATATCCACTTGCAGATTCTGCAAAAACACTGTTTTCAAACCTGCTCTATCAAAAGGAAGGTTCCAATCTCTGGGTTGAATGCACACATCATAAAGTTGTTTCTGAGAATGCGTCTCTCTAGTTTTCATATGAAGATATTTCCTTTTCCACCATAGGCCTCAAAGCTCTCCAAATGATAACTTGCAGATTCTACAAAAAGGGTGTTTCATAACTGCTTTACCAAAGGAAAGCTTCAACTCTCTGAATTGAACACACACATCACAATGCAGTTTCTGCGAATGCTTCTGTCCAGTTTTTATGTGAAGATATTCCCGTTTCCAACGGAGGCCTCAAAGAGCTCCAAATCTCCACTTGCAGATTCTGTGAAAAGACTCTTTCCAAACTGCTCCATCAAAACGAAGGTTGAACTCTGTGAGTTGAAAGCACACATCATAAAGGACTTTCCGAGAATGCTTCTGTCTGGATTTTCTGTGAGGATATCTCGTTTTCCACCGTAGGCCTCAAAGCGCTCCTAATGAGGAATTGCAGATTCGACAAAACGAGTGTTTCAAAACTGTTCTTTCAAAAGAAGTGATCAACTCTGTAAGTTGGATTCACACTACACAAGGCAGTTTCACAGAATGCTTCTATCCAGTTTTTATGTGAAGGTAGTCTCGTTTCCAACAAAAGCCTGAAAGAGCTCCAAATATCCACGTGCAGAATCTGCAAAAGCACTGTGTCAAAACTGCTCTATCAAAAGGAAGGTTCAACTCTGTGAGTTGAATGCGCACATCATAAAGATGTCTCTGAGAACGCTTCTGTCTATTTTTTATTTGAAAATATTTCCTTTTCCACCATAGGCCTCAAAGCACACCTAATGAACACTTGCAGATTCTACAAAAAGAGTGTTTCAAAACTGCTCTATCAAAAGAAAGATTCAACTCTGTGAGTTGAATGCAGACAACACGAAGCAGGTTCCGAGAACATTTCTATCTAGTTTTTATGTGAAGATAGTCCCGTTTCCAACAAACGCTTCAAACAGCTCCAAATATCCACATGCAGATCCTGCAAAAACACTGTTTCAAAACTGCTCTATCAGAAGGAAGGCTCATCTGTCTGAGTTGAATGCACACATCATAAAGATGTTTCTGAGAATGCTTCTGTCTATTTTTTATGTGAAGAAATTTCCTTTTCCACCATAGGCCTCAAAGCACTCTAAATGAACACTTGCAGATTCTACAAAAAGGGTGTTTCAAAACTACCCTCTCAAAGGAAATGTTCAACTCTGTGAATTGAACACACACATCCCAAAGCAGTTTCTGCGAATGCTTCTGTCCAGTTTTTATGTGAAGATATTTCCTTTTCCAACAAAGGCCTCAAACCCTTCCAAATGTCCACTTGCAGACCCTACAAAAAGAGTGTTTCAAACTTTTCTGTCTAAAAGAATGTTCCACTCTTTGAGTTGAATGTCCACAACAGAAAGTAGTTTCAGAGAATGCTTCAGTCTTTTTTTTGTGTGAAGATATTTCCTTTTCCACCACAGGCAGGGAAGCCCTCCAAACGTCCACTTGCAGATTCCAGAAAAAGAGTTTTTCAAAATTTTTCTATCAGAAGAAAAGTTCAACTCTGTGAGTTGAATGCACACATCACCAGGAAGTTTGTGAGAACGCTTCTCTGTCGTTTTTATGTGAAGATATTACCTTTTCCACCACAGGCCTGAAAGCGGTCAACATATCCACTTGCACACTGTACAAATAGAGGGTTTCAAAACTTCTCGGTCAAAAGGAATGTTGAACATAGTGAGTTGAATGAACACACGACAAAGAAGTTTCAGAGAATGCTTCCGCATGGTTTTTATGTAAGGATGTTTCTTTTTCCACCACAAGCCTCCAACCTCTCCACATATCCACCCGCAGATTCTAGAAAAAAAGTGTTTCAAAACTTCTCTGCCCAAAGGAATGTTCAACTCTGTGAGGTGAATGCACACACTGCAAAGTAGTTTCAGATAATGCTTCTGCCTAGTTTTTATGTGGAGATATTTCCTTTTCCACCACAGGCCTCAAAGCCCACAAAATGTCCAATTGCAGATTCTACAAAAAGAGTATTTCAAAACTGGCCCATGAAAAGAAAGGTTCAACCCTGTGAGTTGAATGCACACATCACACAGAAGTTTGTGAGAATTCTTCTGTCTACTTTTTGTGTGAGGATATCCCGTTTCCAACGAATTCCTGTAAGCCGTCCAAATATCCACTTGCAGATTCCACAAAAAGAGTGTTTCAAAACTTCTCTGACTAAAGGCATGTTCAACTCTCTGAGTTGAATGCACACCCCACAAACAAGTTTCAGAGAATGTTTCTGTCTTGTTTTTATGTGAAGATATTTCCTTTTCCACCACAGGCTGCAAAGCCCTCCAAATGTCCCCTTGCAGATTCTAGAAATAGGGTGTTTCAAAACTGCTCTCTCAAAAGAAAGGGTCAACTCTTTGAGTTGAAAGCAATCGTCTAAAAGAAGTTTGTGAGAATGCTTCTGTCTAGTTTTTCTGTGAGGACATCCCGTTTCCAACGAATTCGTCACAGCGGTCCAAATATCCACTTGCAGATCCTGCAAAAAGAGTGTTTCAAAACTGCTCTTTCAAAAGGAAGGTTGAACTCTCTGAGTTGAAAGCACACATCACAAAGAACTTTCAGAGATTGCTTCTGTCTGGGTTTTACGTGAACATATCTCGTTTTCCACCGTACGCCTCAAAACGCTAATAGTGAACAATTGCAGATTCTACAAAAAGATTGTTTCAAAACTCCTATTTCAAAAGAAGTGTTCAACTCTGTGAGTTGGATTCACACTACACAAAGCAGTTTTACAGAACGCTTCTATCTAGTTTTTACGTGAAAATTGTCCCGTTTGCAACGAAGTCCTGAAAGAGCTTCCAATATCCACTTGCAGATTCTGCAAAAACACTGTTTTCAAACCTGCTCTATCAAAAGGAAGGTTCCAATCTCTGGGTTGAATGCACACATCATAAAGTTGTTTCTGAGAATGCGTCTCTCTAGTTTTCATATGAAGATATTTCCTTTTCCACCATAGGCCTCAAAGCTCTCCAAATGATAACTTGCAGATTCTACAAAAAGGGTGTTTCATAACTGCTTTACCAAAGGAAAGCTTCAACTCTCTGAATTGAACACACACATCACAATGCAGTTTCTGCGAATGCTTCTGTCCAGTTTTTATGTGAAGATATTCCCGTTTCCAACGGAGGCCTCAAAGAGCTCCAAATCTCCACTTGCAGATTCTGTGAAAAGACTCTTTCCAAACTGCTCCATCAAAACGAAGGTTGAACTCTGTGAGTTGAAAGCACACATCATAAAGGACTTTCCGAGAATGCTTCTGTCTGGATTTTCTGTGAGGATATCTCGTTTTCCACCGTAGGCCTCAAAGCGCTCCTAATGAGGAATTGCAGATTCGACAAAACGAGTGTTTCAAAACTGTTCTTTCAAAAGAAGTGATCAACTCTGTAAGTTGGATTCACACTACACAAGGCAGTTTCACAGAATGCTTCTATCCAGTTTTTATGTGAAGGTAGTCTCGTTTCCAACAAAAGCCTGAAAGAGCTCCAAATATCCACGTGCAGAATCTGCAAAAGCACTGTGTCAAAACTGCTCTATCAAAAGGAAGGTTCAACTCTGTGAGTTGAATGCGCACATCATAAAGATGTCTCTGAGAACGCTTCTGTCTATTTTTTATTTGAAAATATTTCCTTTTCCACCATAGGCCTCAAAGCACACCTAATGAACACTTGCAGATTCTACAAAAAGAGTGTTTCAAAACTGCTCTATCAAAAGAAAGATTCAACTCTGTGAGTTGAATGCAGACAACACGAAGCAGGTTCCGAGAACATTTCTATCTAGTTTTTATGTGAAGATAGTCCCGTTTCCAACAAACCCTTCAAACAGCTCCAAATATCCACATGCAGATCCTGCAAAAACACTGTTTCAAAACTGCTCTATCAGAAGGAAGGCTCATCTGTCTGAGTTGAATGCACACATCATAAAGATGTTTCTGAGAATGCTTCTGTCTAGTTTTTATGTGAAGAAATTTCCTTTTCCACCATAGGCCTCAAAGCACTCTAAATGAACACTTGCAGATTCTACAAAAAGGGTGTTTCAAAACTACCCTCTCAAAGGAAATGTTCAACTCTGTGAATTGAACACACACATCCCAAAGCAGTTTCTGCGAATGCTTCTGTCCAGTTTTTATGTGAAGATATTTCCTTTTCCAACAAAGGCCTCAAACCCTTCCAAATGTCCACTTGCAGACCCTACAAAAAGAGTGTTTCAAACTTTTCTGTCTAAAAGAATGTTCCACTCTTTGAGTTGAATGTCCACAACAGAAAGTAGTTTCAGAGAATGCTTCAGTCTTTTTTTTGTGTGAAGATATTTCCTTTTCCACCACAGGCAGGGAAGCCCTCCAAACGTCCACTTGCAGATTCCAGAAAAAGAGTTTTTCAAAATTTTTCTATCAGAAGAAAAGTTCAACTCTGTGAGTTGAATGCACACATCACCAGGAAGTTTGTGAGAACGCTTCTCTGTCGTTTTCATGTGAAGATATTACCTTTTCCACCACAGGCCTGAAAGCGGTCAACATATCCACTTGCACACTGTACAAATAGAGGGTTTCAAAACTTCTCGGTCAAAAGGAATGTTGAACATAGTGAGTTGAATGAACACACGACAAAGAAGTTTCAGAGAATGCTTCCGCATGGTTTTTATGTAAGGATGTTTCTTTTTCCACCACAAGCCTCCAACCTCTCCACATATCCACCCGCAGATTCTAGAAAAAAAGTGTTTCAAAACTTCTCTGCCCAAAGGAATGTTCAACTCTGTGAGGTGAATGCACACACTGCAAAGTAGTTTCAGACAATGCTTCTGCCTAGTTTTTATGTGGAGATATTTCCTTTTCCACCACAGGCCTCAAAGCCCACAAAATGTCCAATTGCAGATTCTACAAAGAGAGTATTTCAAAACTGGCCCATGAAAAGAAAGGTTCAACCCTGTGAGTTGAATGCACACATCACACAGAAGTTTGTGAGAATTCTTCTGTCTACTTTTTGTGTGAGGATATCCCGTTTCCAACGAATTCCTGTAAGCCGTCCAAATATCCACTTGCAGATTCCACAAAAAGAGTGTTTCAAAACTTCTCTGACTAAAGGCATGTTCAACTCTCTGAGTTGAATGCACACCCCACAAACAAGTTTCAGAGAATGTTTCTGTCTTGTTTTTATGTGAAGATATTTCCTTTTCCACCACAGGCTGCAAAGCCCTCCAAATGTCCCCTTGCAGATTCTAGAAATAGGGTGTTTCAAAACTGCTCTCTCAAAAGAAAGGTTCAACTCTTTGAGTTGAAAGCAATCGTCTAAAAGAAGTTTGTGAGAATGCTTCTGTCTAGTTTTTCTGTGAGGACATCCCGTTTCCAACGAATTCGTCACAGCGGTCCAAATATCCACTTGCAGATCCTACAAAAAGAGTGTTTCAAAACTGCTCTTTCAAAAGGAAGGTTGAACTCTCTGAGTTGAAAGCACACATCACAAAGAACTTTCAGAGATTGCTTCTGTCTGGGTTTTACGTGAACATATCTCGTTTTCCACCGTACGCCTCAAAACGCTAATAGTGAACAATTGCAGATTCTACAAAAAGATTGTTTCAAAACTCCTATTTCAAAAGAAGTGTTCAACTCTGTGAGTTGGATTCACACTACACAAAGCAGTTTTACAGAACGCTTCTATCTAGTTTTTACGTGAAAATTGTCCCGTTTGCAACGAAGTCCTGAAAGAGCTTCCAATATCCACTTGCAGATTCTGCAAAAACACTGTTTTCAAACCTGCTCTATCAAAAGGAAGGTTCCAATCTCTGGGTTGAATGCACACATCATAAAGTTGTTTCTGAGAATGCGTCTCTCTAGTTTTCATATGAAGATATTTCCTTTTCCACCATAGGCCTCAAAGCTCTCCAAATGAAAACTTGCAGATTCTACAAAAAGGGTGTTTCATAACTGCTTTACCAAAGGAAAGCTTCAACTCTCTGAATTGAACACACACATCACAATGCAGTTTCTGCGAATGCTTCTGTCCAGTTTTTATGTGAAGATATTCCCGTTTCCAACGGAGGCCTCAAAGAGCTCCAAATCTCCACTTGCAGATTCTGTGAAAAGACTCTTTCCAAACTGCTCCATCAAAACGAAGGTTGAACTCTGTGAGTTGAAAGCACACATCATAAAGGACTTTCCGAGAATGCTTCTGTCTGGATTTTCTGTGAGGATATCTCGTTTTCCACCGTAGGCCTCAAAGCGCTCCTAATGAGGAATGGCAGATTCGACAAAACGAGTGTTTCAAAACTGTTCTTTCAAAAGAAGTGATCAACTCTGTAAGTTGGATTCACACTACACAAGGCAGTTTCACAGAATGCTTCTATCTAGTTTTTATGTGAAGGTAGTCTCGTTTCCAACAAAAGCCTGAAAGAGCTCCAAATATCCACGTGCAGAATCTGCAAAAGCACTGTGTCAAAACTGGTCTATCAAAAGGAAGGTTCAACTCTGTGAGTTGAATGCGCACATCATAAAGATGTCTCTGAGAACGCTTCTGTCTATTTTTTATTTGAAAATATTTCCTTTTCCACCATAGGCCTCAAAGCACACCTAATGAACACTTGCAGATTCTACAAAAAGAGTGTTTCAAAACTGCTCTATCAAAAGAAAGATTCAACTCTGTGAGTTGAATGCAGACAACACGAAGCAGGTTCCGAGAACATTTCTATCTAGTTTTTATGTGAAGATAGTCCCGTTTCCAACAAACCCTTCAAACAGCTCCAAATATCCACATGCAGATCCTGCAAAAACACTGTTTCAAAACTGCTCTATCAGAAGGAAGGCTCATCTGTCTGAGTTGAATGCACACATCATAAAGATGTTTCTGAGAATGCTTCTGTCTAGTTTTTATGTGAAGAAATTTCCTTTTCCACCATAGGCCTCAAAGCACTCTAAATGAACACTTGCAGATTCTACAAAAAGGGTGTTTCAAAACTACCCTATCAAAGGAAATGTTCAACTCTGTGAATTGAACACACACATCCCAAAGCAGTTTCTGCGAATGCTTCTGTCCAGTTTTTATGTGAAGATATTTCCTTTTCCAACAAAGGCCTCAAACCCTTCCAAATGTCCACTTGCAGACCCTACAAAAAGAGTGTTTCAAACTTTTCTGTCTAAAAGAATGTTCCACTCTTTGAGTTGAATGTCCACAACAGAAAGTAGTTTCAGAGAATGCTTCAGTCTTTTTTGTGTGTGAAGATATTTCCTTTTCCACCACAGGCAGGGAAGCCCTCCAAACGTCCACTTGCAGATTCCAGAAAAAGAGTTTTTCAAAATTTTTCTATCAGAAGAAAAGTTCAACTCTGTGAGTTGAATGCACACATCACCAGGAAGTTTGTGAGAATGCTTCTCTGTCGTTTTCATGTGAAGATATTACCTTTTCCACCACAGGCCTGAAAGCGGTCAACATATCCACTTGCACACTGTACAAATAGAGGGTTTCAAAACTTCTCGGTCAAAAGGAATGTTGAACATAGTGAGTTGAATGAACACACGACAAAGAAGTTTCAGAGAATGCTTCCGCATGGTTTTTATGTAAGGATGTTTCTTTTTCCACCACAAGCCTCCAACCTCTCCAGATATCCACCCGCAGATTCTAGAAAAAAAGTGTTTCAAAACTTCTCTGCCCAAAGGAATGTTCAACTCTGTGAGGTGAATGCACACACTAGAAAGTAGTTTCAGATAATGCTTCTGCCTTGTTTTTATGTGGAGATATTTCCTTTTCCACCACAGGCCTCAAAGCCCACAAAATGTCCAATTGCAGATTCTACTAAAAGAGTATTTCAAAACTGGCCCATGAAAAGAAAGGTTCAACCCTGTGAGTTGAATGCACGCATCACACAGAAGTTTGTGAGAATTCTTCTGTCTAGTTTTTGTGTGAGGATATCCCGTTTCCAACGAATTCCTGTAAGCCGTCCAAATATCCACTTGCAGATTCCACAAAAAGAGTGTTTCAAAACTTCTCTGACAAAAGGCATGTTCAACTCTCTGAGTTGAATGCACACCCCACAAACAAGTTTCAGAGAATGTTTCTGTCTTGTTTTTATGTGAAGATATTTCCTTTTCCACCACAGGCTGCAAAGCCCTCCAAATGTCCCCTTGCAGATTCTAGAAATAGGGTGTTTCAAAACTGCTCTCTCAAAAGAAAGGGTCAACTCTTTGAGTTGAAAGCAATCGTCTAAAAGAAGTTTGTGAGAATGCTTCTGTCTAGTTTTTCTGTGAGGACATCCCGTTTCCAACGAATTCGTCACAGCGGTCCAAATATCCACTTGCAGATCCTACAAAAAGAGTGTTTCAAAACTGCTCTTTCAAAAGGAAGGTTGAACTCTCTGAGTTGAAAGCACACATCACAAAGAACTTTCAGAGATTGCTTCTGTCTGGGTTTTACGTGAACATATCTCGTTTTCCACCGTACGCCTCAAAACGCTAATAGTGAACAATTGCAGATTCTACAAAAAGATTGTTTCAAAACTCCTATTTCAAAAGAAGTGTTCAACTCTGTGAGTTGGATTCACACTACACAAAGCAGTTTTACAGAACGCTTCTATCTAGTTTTTACGTGAAAATTGTCCCGTTTGCAACGAAGTCCTGAAAGAGCTTCCAATATCCACTTGCAGATTCTGCAAAAACACTGTTTTCAAACCTGCTCTATCAAAAGGAAGGTTCCAATCTCTGGGTTGAAGGCACACATCATAAAGTTGTTTCTGAGAATGCGTCTCTCTAGTTTTCATATGAAGATATTTCCTTTTCCACCATAGGCCTCAAAGCTCTCCAAATGAAAACTTGCAGATTCTACAAAAAGGGTGTTTCATAACTGCTTTACCAAAGGAAAGCTTCAACTCTCTGAATTGAACACACACATCACAATGCAGTTTCTGCGAATGCTTCTGTCCAGTTTTTATGTGAAGATATTCCCGTTTCCAACGGAGGCCTCAAAGAGCTCCAAATCTCCACTTGCAGATTCTGTGAAGAGACTCTTTCCAAACTGCTCCATCAAAACGAAGGTTGAACTCTGTGAGTTGAAAGCACACATCATAAAGGACTTTCCGAGAATGCTTCTGTCTGGATTTTCTGTGAGGATATCTCGTTTTCCACCGTAGGCCTCAAAGCGCTCCTAATGAGGAATGGCAGATTCGACAAAACGAGTGTTTCAAAACTGTTCTTTCAAAAGAAGTGATCAACTCTGTAAGTTGGATTCACACTACACAAGGCAGTTTCACAGAATGCTTCTATCCAGTTTTTATGTGAAGGTAGTCTCGTTTCCAACAAAAGCCTGAAAGAGCTCCAAATATCCACGTGCAGAATCTGCAAAAGCACTGTGTCAAAACTGCTCTATCAAAAGGAAGGTTCAACTCTGTGAGTTGAATGCGCACATCATAAAGATGTCTCTGAGAACGCTTCTGTCTATTTTTTATTTGAAAATATTTCCTTTTCCACCATAGGCCTCAAAGCACACCTAATGAACACTTGCAGATTCTACAAAAAGAGTGTTTCAAAACTGCTCTATCAAAAGAAAGATTCAACTCTGTGAGTTGAATGCAGACAACACGAAGCAGGTTCCGAGAACATTTCTATCTAGTTTTTATGTGAAGATAGTCCCGTTTCCAACAAACCCTTCAAACAGCTCCAAATATCCACATGCAGATCCTGCAAAAACACTGTTTCAAAACTGCTCTATCAGAAGGAAGGCTCATCTGTCTGAGTTGAATGCACACATCATAAAGATGTTTCTGAGAATGCTTCTGTCTAGTTTTTATGTGAAGAAATTTCCTTTTCCACCATAGGCCTCAAAGCACTCTAAATCAACACTTGCAGATTCTACAAAAAGGGTGTTTCAAAACTACCCTATCAAAGGAAATGTTCAACTCTGTGAATTGAACACACACATCCCAAAGCAGTTTCTGCGAATGCTTCTGTCCAGTTTTTATGGGAAGATATTTCCTATTCCAACAAAGGCCTCAAACCCTTCCAAATGTCCACTTGCAGACCCTACAAAAAGAGTGTTTCAAACTTTTCTGTCTAAAAGAATGTTCCACTCTTTGAGTTGAATGTCCACAACAGAAAGTAGTTTCAGAGAATGCTTCAGTCTTTTTTGTGTGTGAAGATATTTCCTTTTCCACCACAGGCAGGGAAGCCCTCCAAACGTCCACTTGCAGATTCCAGAAAAAGAGTTTTTCAAAATTTTTCTATCAGAAGAAAAGTTCAACTCTGTGAGTTGAATGCACACATCACCAGGAAGTTTGTGAGAATGCTTCTCTGTCGTTTTCATGTGAAGATATTACCTTTTCCACCACAGGCCTGAAAGCGGTCAACATATCCACTTGCACACTGTACAAATAGAGGGTTTCAAAACTTCTCGGTCAAAAGGAATGTTGAACATAGTGAGTTGAATGAACACACGACAAAGAAGTTTCAGAGAATGCTTCCGCATGGTTTTTATGTAAGGATGTTTCTTTTTCCACCACAAGCCTCCAACCTCTCCACATATCCACCCGCAGATTCTAGAAAAAAAGTGTTTCAAAACTTCTCTGCCCAAAGGAATGTTCAACTCTGTGAGGTGAATGCACACACTACAAAGTAGTTTCAGATAGTGCTTCTGCCTAGTTTTTATGTGGAGATATTTCCTTTTCCACCACAGGCCTCAAAGCCCACAAAATGTCCAATTGCAGATTCTACAAAAAGAGTATTTCAAAACTGGCCCATGAAAAGAAAGGTTCAACCCTGTGAGTTGAATGCACACATCACACAGAAGTTTGTGAGAATTCTTCTGTCTAGTTTTTGTGTGAGGATATCCCGTTTCCAACGAATTCCTGTAAGCCGTCCAAATATCCACTTGCAGATTCCACAAAAAGAGTGTTTCAAAACTTCTCTGACAAAAGGCATGTTCAACTCTCTGAGTTGAATGCACACCCCACAAACAAGTTTCAGAGAATGTTTCTGTCTTGTTTTTATGTGAAGATATTTCCTTTTCCACCACAGGCTGCAAAGCCCTCCAAATGTCCCCTTGCAGATTCTAGAAATAGGGTGTTTCAAAACTGCTCTCTCAAAAGAAAGGGTCAACTCTTTGAGTTGAAAGCAATCGTCTAAAAGAAGTTTGTGAGAATGCTTCTGTCTAGTTTTTCTGTGAGGACATCCCGTTTCCAACGAATTCGTCACAGCGGTCCAAATATCCACTTGCAGATCCTGCAAAAAGAGTGTTTCAAAACTGCTCTTTCAAAAGGAAGGTTGAACTCTCTGAGTTGAAAGCACACATCACAAAGAACTTTCAGAGATTGCTTCTGTCTGGGTTTTACGTGAACATATCTCGTTTTCCACCGTACGCCTCAAAACGCTAATAGTGAACAATTGCAGATTCTACAAAAAGATTGTTTCAAAACTCCTATTTCAAAAGAAGTGTTCAACTCTGTGAGTTGGATTCACACTACACAAAGCAGTTTTACAGAACGCTTCTATCTAGTTTTTACGTGAAAATTGTCCCGTTTGCAACGAAGTCCTGAAAGAGCTTCCAATATCCACTTGCAGATTCTGCAAAAGCACTGTTTTCAAACCTGCTCTATCAAAAGGAAGGTTCCAATCTCTGGGTTGAATGCACACATCATAAAGTTGTTTCTGAGAATGCGTCTCTCTAGTTTTCATATGAAGATATTTCCTTTTCCACCATAGGCCTCAAAGCTCTCCAAATGAAAACTTGCAGATTCTACAAAAAGGGTGTTTCATAACTGCTTTACCAAAGGAAAGCTTCAACTCTCTGAATTGAACACACACATCACAATGCAGTTTCTGCGAATGCTTCTGTCCAGTTTTTATGTGAAGATATTCCCGTTTCCAACGGAGGCCTCAAAGAGCTCCAAATCTCCACTTGCAGATTCTGTGAAAAGACTCTTTCCAAACTGCTCCATCAAAACGAAGGTTGAACTCTGTGAGTTGAAAGCACACATCATAAAGGACTTTCCGAGAATGCTTCTGTCTGGATTTTCTGTGAGGATATCTCGTTTTCCACCGTAGGCCTCAAAGCGCTCCTAATGAGGAATGGCAGATTCGACAAAACGAGTGTTTCAAAACTGTTCTTTCAAAAGAAGTGATCAACTCTGTAAGTTGGATTCACACTACACAAGGCAGTTTCACAGAATGCTTCTATCCAGTTTTTATGTGAAGGTAGTCTCGTTTCCAACAAAAGCCTGAAAGAGCTCCAAATATCCACGTGCAGAATCTGCAAAAGCACTGTGTCAAAACTGCTCTATCAAAAGGAAGGTTCAACTCTGTGAGTTGAATGCGCACATCATAAAGATGTCCCTGAGAACGCTTCTGTCTATTTTTTATTTGAAAATATTTCCTTTTCCACCGTAGGCCTCAAAGCACACCTAATGAACACTTGCAGATTCTACAAAAAGAGTGTTTCAAAACTGCTCTATCAAAAGAAAGATTCAACTCTGTGAGTTGAATGCAGACAACACGAAGCAGGTTCCGAGAACATTTCTATCTAGTTTTTATGTGAAGATAGTCCCGTTTCCAACAAACCCTTCAAACAGCTCCAAATATCCACATGCAGATCCTGCAAAGACACTGTTTCAAAACTGCTCTATCAGAAGGAAGGCTCATCTGTCTGAGTTGAATGCACACATCATAAAGATGTTTCTGAGAATGCTTCTGTCTAGTTTTTATGTGAAGAAATTTCCTTTTCCACCATAGGCTTCAAAGCACTCTAAATGAACACTTGCAGATTCTACAAAAAGGGTGTTTCAAAACTACCCTATCAAAGGAAATGTTCAACTCTGTGAATTGAACACACACATCCCAAAGCAGTTTCTGCGAATGCTTCTGTCCAGGTTTTATGTGAAGATATTTCCTTTTCCAACAAAGGCCTCAAACCCTTCCAAATGTCCACTTGCAGACCCTACAAAAAGAGTGTTTCAAACTTTTCTGTCTAAAAGAATGTTCCACTCTTTGAGTTGAATGTCCACAACAGAAAGTAGTTTCAGAGAATGCTTCAGTCTTTTTTGTGTGTGAAGATATTTCCTTTTCCACCACAGGCAGGGAAGCCCTCCAAACGTCCACTTGCAGATTCCAGAAAAAGAGTTTTTCAAAATTTTTCTATCAGAAGAAAAGTTCAACTCTGTGAGTTGAATGCACACATCACCAGGAAGTTTGTGAGAATGCTTCTCTGTCGTTTTCATGTGAAGATATTACCTTTTCCACCACAGGCCTGAAAGCGGTCAACATATCCACTTGCACACTGTACAAATAGAGGGTTTCAAAACTTCTCGGTCAAAAGGAATGTTGAACATAGTGAGTTGAATGAACACACGACAAAGAAGTTTCAGAGAATGCTTCCGCATGGTTTTTATGTAAGGATGTTTCTTTTTCCACCACAAGCCTCCAACCTCTCCACATATCCACCCGCAGATTCTAGAAAAAAAGTGTTTCAAAACTTCTCTGCCAAAAGGAATGTTCAACTCTGTGAGGTGAATGCACACACTACAAAGTAGTTTCAGACAATGCTTCTGCCTAGTTTTTATGTGGAGATATTTCCTTTTCCACCACAGGCCTCAAAGCCCACAAAATGTCCAATTGCAGATTCTACTAAAAGAGTATTTCAAAACTGGCCCATGAAAAGAAAGGTTCAACCCTGTGAGTTGAATGCACACATCACACAGAAGTTTGTGAGAATTCTTCTGTCTACTTTTTGTGTGAGGATATCCCGTTTCCAACGAATTCCTGTAAGCCGTCCAAATATCCACTTGCAGATTCCACAAAAAGAGTGTTTCAAAACTTCTCTGACTAAAGGCATGTTCAACTCTCTGAGTTGAATGCACACCCCACAAACAAGTTTCAGAGAATGTTTCTGTCTTGTTTTTATGTGAAGATGTTTCCTTTTCCACCACAGGCTGCAAAGCCCTCCAAATGTCCCCTTGCAGATTCTAGAAATAGGGTGTTTCAAAACTGCTCTCTCAAAAGAAAGGTTCAACTCTTTGAGTTGAAAGCAATCGTCTAAAAGAAGTTTGTGAGAATGCTTCCGTCTAGTTTTTCTGTGAGGACATCCCGTTTCCAACGAATTCGTCACAGCGGTCCAAATATCCACTTGCAGATCCTACAAAAAGAGTGTTTCAAAACTGCTCTTTCAAAATGAAGGTTGAACTCTCTGAGTTGAAAGCACACATCACAAAGAACTTTCAGAGATTGCTTCTGTCTGGGTTTTACGTGAACATATCTCGTTTTCCACCGTACGCCTCAAAACGCTAATAGTGAACAATTGCAGATTCTACAAAAAGATTGTTTCAAAACTCCTATTTCAAAAGAAGTGTTCAACTCTGTGAGTTGGATTCACACTACACAAAGCAGTTTTACAGAACGCTTCTATCTAGTTTTTACGTGAAAATTGTCCCGTTTGCAACGAAGTCCTGAAAGAGCTTCAAATATCCACTTGCAGATTCTGCAAAAACACTGTTTTCAAACCTGCTCTATCAAAAGGAAGGTTCCAATCTCTGGGTTGAATGCACACATCATAAAGTTGTTTCTGAGAATGCGTCTCTCTAGTTTTCATATGAAGATATTTCCTTTTCCACCATAGGCCTCAAAGCTCTCCAAATGAAAACTTGCAGATTCTACAAAAAGGGTGTTTCATAACTGCTTTACCAAAGGAAAGCTTCAACTCTCTGAATTGAACACACACATCACAATGCAGTTTCTGCGAATGCTTCTGTCCAGTTTTTATGTGAAGATATTCCCGTTTCCAACGGAGGCCTCAAAGAGCTCCAAATCTCCACTTGCAGATTCTGTGAAGAGACTCTTTCCAAACTGCTCCATCAAAACGAAGGTTGAACTCTGTGAGTTGAAAGCACACATCATAAAGGACTTTCCGAGAATGCTTCTGTCTGGATTTTCTGTGAGGATATCTCGTTTTCCACCGTAGGCCTCAAAGCGCTCCTAATGAGGAATGGCAGATTCGACAAAACGAGTGTTTCAAAACTGTTCTTTCAAAAGAAGTGATCAACTCTGTAAGTTGGATTCACACTACACAAGGCAGTTTCACAGAATGCTTCTATCCAGTTTTTATGTGAAGGTAGTCTCGTTTCCAACAAAAGCCTGAAAGAGCTCCAAATATCCACGTGCAGAATCTGCAAAAGCACTGTGTCAAAACTGCTCTATCAAAAGGAAGGTTCAACTCTGTGAGTTGAATGCGCACATCATAAAGATGTCCCTGAGAACGCTTCTGTCTATTTTTTATTTGAAAATATTTCCTTTTCCACCGTAGGCCTCAAAGCACACCTAATGAACACTTGCAGATTCTACAAAAAGAGTGTTTCAAAACTGCTCTATCAAAAGAAAGATTCAACTCTGTGAGTTGAATGCAGACAACACGAAGCAGGTTCCGAGAACATTTCTATCTAGTTTTTATGTGAAGATAGTCCCGTTTCCAACAAACCCTTCAAACAGCTCCAAATATCCACATGCAGATCCTGCAAAGACACTGTTTCAAAACTGCTCTATCAGAAGGAAGGCTCATCTGTCTGAGTTGAATGCACACATCATAAAGATGTTTCTGAGAATGCTTCTGTCTAGTTTTTATGTGAAGAAATTTCCTTTTCCACCATAGGCTTCAAAGCACTCTAAATGAACACTTGCAGATTCTACAAAAAGGGTGTTTCAAAACTACCCTATCAAAGGAAATGTTCAACTCTGTGAATTGAACACACACATCCCAAAGCAGTTTCTGCGAATGCTTCTGTCCAGGTTTTATGTGAAGATATTTCCTTTTCCAACAAAGGCCTCAAACCCTTCCAAATGTCCACTTGCAGACCCTACAAAAAGAGTGTTTCAAACTTTTCTGTCTAAAAGAATGTTCCACTCTTTGAGTTGAATGTCCACAACAGAAAGTAGTTTCAGAGAATGCTTCAGTCTTTTTTGTGTGTGAAGATATTTCCTTTTCCACCACAGGCAGGGAAGCCCTCCAAACGTCCACTTGCAGATTCCAGAAAAAGAGTTTTTCAAAATTTTTCTATCAGAAGAAAAGTTCAACTCTGTGAGTTGAATGCACACATCACCAGGAAGTTTGTGAGAATGCTTCTCTGTCGTTTTCATGTGAAGATATTACCTTTTCCACCACAGGCCTGAAAGCGGTCAACATATCCACTTGCACACTGTACAAATAGAGGGTTTCAAAACTTCTCGGTCAAAAGGAATGTTGAACATAGTGAGTTGAATGAACACACGACAAAGAAGTTTCAGAGAATGCTTCCGCATGGTTTTTATGTAAGGATGTTTCTTTTTCCACCACAAGCCTCCAACCTCTCCACATATCCACCCGCAGATTCTAGAAAAAAAGTGTTTCAAAACTTCTCTGCCCAAAGGAATGTTCAACTCTGTGAGGTGAATGCACACACTACAAAGTAGTTTCAGACAATGCTTCTGCCTAGTTTTTATGTGGAGATATTTCCTTTTCCACCACAGGCCTCAAAGCCCACAAAATGTCCAATTGCAGATTCTACTAAAAGAGTATTTCAAAACTGGCCCATGAAAAGAAAGGTTCAACCCTGTGAGTTGAATGCACACATCACACAGAAGTTTGTGAGAATTCTTCTGTCTACTTTTTGTGTGAGGATATCCCGTTTCCAACGAATTCCTGTAAGCCGTCCAAATATCCACTTGCAGATTCCACAAAAAGAGTGTTTCAAAACTTCTCTGACTAAAGGCATGTTCAACTCTCTGAGTTGAATGCACACCCCACAAACAAGTTTCAGAGAATGTTTCTGTCTTGTTTTTATGTGAAGATGTTTCCTTTTCCACCACAGGCTGCAAAGCCCTCCAAATGTCCCCTTGCAGATTCTAGAAATAGGGTGTTTCAAAACTGCTCTCTCAAAAGAAAGGGTCAACTCTTTGAGTTGAAAGCAATCGTCTAAAAGAAGTTTGTGAGAATGCTTCTGTCTAGTTTTTCTGTGAGGACATCCCGTTTCCAACGAATTCGTCACAGCGGTCCAAATATCCACTTGCAGATCCTGCAAAAAGAGTGTTTCAAAACTGCTCTTTCAAAAGGAAGGTTGAACTCTCTGAGTTGAAAGCACACATCACAAAGAACTTTCAGAGATTGCTTCTGTCTGGGTTTTACGTGAACATATCTCGTTTTCCACCGTACGCCTCAAAACGCTAATAGTGAACAATTGCAGATTCTACAAAAAGATTGTTTCAAAACTCCTATTTCAAAAGAAGTGTTCAACTCTGTGAGTTGGATTCACACTACACAAAGCAGTTTTACAGAACGCTTCTATCTAGTTTTTACGTGAAAATTGTCCCGTTTGCAACGAAGTCCTGAAAGAGCTTCCAATATCCACTTGCAGATTCTGCAAAAACACTGTTTTCAAACCTGCTCTATCAAAAGGAAGGTTCCAATCTCTGGGTTGAAGGCACACATCATAAAGTTGTTTCTGAGAATGCGTCTCTCTAGTTTTCATATGAAGATATTTCCTTTTCCACCATAGGCCTCAAAGCTCTCCAAATGAAAACTTGCAGATTCTACAAAAAGGGTGTTTCATAACTGCTTTACCAAAGGAAAGCTTCAACTCTCTGAATTGAACACACACATCACAATGCAGTTTCTGCGAATGCTTCTGTCCAGTTTTTATGTGAAGATATTCCCGTTTCCAACGGAGGCCTCAAAGAGCTCCAAATCTCCACTTGCAGATTCTGTGAAGAGACTCTTTCCAAACTGCTCCATCAAAACGAAGGTTGAACTCTGTGAGTTGAAAGCACACATCATAAAGGACTTTCCGAGAATGCTTCTGTCTGGATTTTCTGTGAGGATATCTCGTTTTCCACCGTAGGCCTCAAAGCGCTCCTAATGAGGAATGGCAGATTCGACAAAACGAGTGTTTCAAAACTGTTCTTTCAAAAGAAGTGATCAACTCTGTAAGTTGGATTCACACTACACAAGGCAGTTTCACAGAATGCTTCTATGTAGTTTTTATGTGAAGGTAGTCTCGTTTCCAACAAAAGCCTGAAAGAGCTCCAAATATCCACGTGCAGAATCTGCAAAAGCACTGAGTCAAAACTGCTCTATCAAAAGGAAGGTTCAACTCTGTGAGTTGAATGCGCACATCATAAAGATGTCTCTGAGAACGCTTCTGTCTATTTTTTATTTGAAAATATTTCCTTTTCCACCATAGGCCTCAAAGCACACCTAATGAACACTTGCAGATTCTACAAAAAGAGTGTTTCAAAACTGCTCTATCAAAAGAAAGATTCAACTCTGTGAGTTGAATGCAGACAACACGAAGCAGGTTCCGAGAACATTTCTATCTAGTTTTTATGTGAAGATAGTCCCGTTTCCAACAAACCCTTCAAACAGCTCCAAATATCCACATGCAGATCCTGCAAAGACACTGTTTCAAAACTGCGCTATCAGAAGGAAGGCTCATCTGTCTGAGTTGAATGCACACATCATAAAGATGTTTCTGAGAATGCTTCTGTCTAGTTTTTATGTGAAGAAATTTCCTTTTCCACCATAGGCCTCAAAGCACTCTAAATGAACACTTGCAGATTCTACAAAAAGGGTGTTTCAAAACTACCCTATCAAAGGAAATGTTCAACTCTGTGAATTGAACACACACATCCCAAAGCAGTTTCTGCGAATGCTTCTGTCCAGTTTTTATGTGAAGATATTTCCTTTTCCAACAAAGGCCTCAAACCCTTCCAAATGTCCACTTGCAGACCCTACAAAAAGAGTGTTTCAAACTTTTCTGTCTAAAAGAATGTTCCACTCTTTGAGTTGAATGTCCACAACAGAAAGTAGTTTCAGAGAATGCTTCAGTCTTTTTTGTGTGTGAAGATATTTCCTTTTCCACCACAGGCAGGGAAGCCCTCCAAACGTCCACTTGCAGATTCCAGAAAAAGAGTTTTTCAAAATTTTTCTATCAGAAGAAAAGTTCAACTCTGTGAGTTGAATGCACACATCACCAGGAAGTTTGTGAGAATGCTTCTCTGTCGTTTTCATGTGAAGATATTACCTTTTCCACCACAGGCCTGAAAGCGGTCAACATATCCACTTGCACACTGTACAAATAGAGGGTTTCAAAACTTCTCGGTCAAAAGGAATGTTGAACATAGTGAGTTGAATGAACACACGACAAAGAAGTTTCAGAGAATGCTTCCGCATGGTTTTTATGTAAGGATGTTTCTTTTTCCACCACAAGCCTCCAACCTCTCCACATATCCACCCGCAGATTCTAGAAAAAAAGTGTTTCAAAACTTCTCTGCCCAAAGGAATGTTCAACTCTCTGAGGTGAATGCACACACTACAAAGTAGTTTCAGATAGTGCTTCTGCCTAGTTTTTATGTGGAGATATTTCCTTTTCCACCACAGGCCTCAAAGCCCACAAAATGTCCAATTGCAGATTCTACAAAAAGAGTATTTCAAAACTGGCCCATGAAAAGAAAGGTTCAACCCTGTGAGTTGAATGCACACATCACACAGAAGTTTGTGAGAATTCTTCTGTCTACTTTTTGTGTGAGGATATCCCGTTTCCAACGAATTCCTGTAAGCCGTCCAAATATCCACTTGCAGATTCCACAAATAGAGTGTTTCAAAACTTCTCTGACAAAAGGCATGTTCAACTCTCTGAGTTGAATGCACACCCCACAAACAAGTTTCAGAGAATGTTTCTGTCTTGTTTTTATGTGAAGATATTTCCTTTTCCACCACAGGCTGCAAAGCCCTCCAAATGTCCCCTTGCAGATTCTAGAAATAGGGTGTTTCAAAACTGCTCTCTCAAAAGAAAGGGTCAACTCTTTGAGTTGAAAGCAATCGTCTAAAAGAAGTTTGTGAGAATGCTTCTGTCTAGTTTTTCTGTGAGGACATCCCGTTTCCAACAAATTCGTCACAGCGGTCCAAATATCCACTTGCAGATCCTGCAAAAAGAGTGTTTCAAAACTGCTCTTTCAAAAGGAAGGTTGAACTCTCTGAGTTGAAAGCACACATCACAAAGAACTTTCAGAGATTGCTTCTGTCTGGGTTTTACGTGAACATATCTCGTTTTCCACCGTACGCCTCAAAACGCTAATAGTGAACAATTGCAGATTCTACAAAAAGATTGTTTCAAAACTCCTATTTCAAAAGAAGTGTTCAACTCTGTGAGTTGGATTCACACTACACAAAGCAGTTTTACAGAACGCTTCTATCTAGTTTTTACGTGAAAATTGTCCCGTTTGCAACGAAGTCCTGAAAGAGCTTCCAATATCCACTTGCAGATTCTGCAAAAACACTGTTTTCAAACCTGCTCTATCAAAAGGAAGGTTCCAATCTCTGGGTTGAAGGCACACATCATAAAGTTGTTTCTGAGAATGCGTCTCTCTAGTTTTCATATGAAGATATTTCCTTTTCCACCATAGGCCTCAAAGCTCTCCAAATGAAAACTTGCAGATTCTACAAAAAGGGTGTTTCATAACTGCTTTACCAAAGGAAAGCTTCAACTCTCTGAATTGAACACACACATCACAATGCAGTTTCTGCGAATGCTTCTGTCCAGTTTTTATGTGAAGATATTCCCGTTTCCAACGGAGGCCTCAAAGAGCTCCAAATCTCCACTTGCAGATTCTGTGAAAAGACTCTTTCCAAACTGCTCCATCAAAACGAAGGTTGAACTCTGTGAGTTGAAAGCACACATCATAAAGGACTTTCCGAGAATGCTTCTGTCTGGATTTTCTGTGAGGATATCTCGTTTTCCACCGTAGGCCTCAAAGCGCTCCTAATGAGGAATGGCAGATTCGACAAAACGAGTGTTTCAAAACTGTTCTTTCAAAAGAAGTGATCAACTCTGTAAGTTGGATTCACACTACACAAGGCAGTTTCACAGAATGCTTCTATCCAGTTTTTATGTGAAGGTAGTCTCGTTTCCAACAAAAGCCTGAAAGAGCTCCAAATATCCACGTGCAGAATCTGCAAAAGCACTGTGTCAAAACTGCTCTATCAAAAGGAAGGTTCAACTCTGTGAGTTGAATGCGCACATCATAAAGATGTCTCTGAGAACGCTTCTGTCTATTTTTTATTTGAAAATATTTCCTTTTCCACCATAGGCCTCAAAGCACACCTAATGAACACTTGCAGATTCTACAAAAAGAGTGTTTCAAAACTGCTCTATCAAAAGAAAGATTCAACTCTGTGAGTTGAATGCAGACAACACGAAGCAGGTTCCGAGAACATTTCTATCTAGTTTTTATGTGAAGATAGTCCCGTTTCCAACAAACCCTTCAAACAGCTCCAAATATCCACATGCAGATCCTGCAAAGACACTGTTTCAAAACTGCGCTATCAGAAGGAAGGCTCATCTGTCTGAGTTGAATGCACACATCATAAAGATGTTTCTGAGAATGCTTCTGTCTAGTTTTTATGTGAAGAAATTTCCTTTTCCACCATAGGCCTCAAAGCACTCTAAATGAACACTTGCAGATTCTACAAAAAGGGTGTTTCAAAACTACCCTATCAAAGGAAATGTTCAACTCTGTGAATTGAACACACACATCCCAAAGCAGTTTCTGCGAATGCTTCTGTCCAGTTTTTATGTGAAGATATTTCCTTTTCCAACAAAGGCCTCAAACCCTTCCAAATGTCCACTTGCAGACCCTACAAAAAGAGTGTTTCAAACTTTTCTGTCTAAAAGAATGTTCCACTCTTTGAGTTGAATGTCCACAACAGAAAGTAGTTTCAGAGAATGCTTCAGTCTTTTTTGTGTGTGAAGATATTTCCTTTTCCACCACAGGCAGGGAAGCCCTCCAAACGTCCACTTGCAGATTCCAGAAAAAGAGTTTTTCAAAATTTTTCTATCAGAAGAAAAGTTCAACTCTGTGAGTTGAATGCACACATCACCAGGAAGTTTGTGAGAATGCTTCTCTGTCGTTTTCATGTGAAGATATTACCTTTTCCACCACAGGCCTGAAAGCGGTCAACATATCCACTTGCACACTGTACAAATAGCGGGTTTCAAAACTTCTCGGTCAAAAGGAATGTTGAACATAGTGAGTTGAATGAACACACGACAAAGAAGTTTCAGAGAATGCTTCCGCATGGTTTTTATGTAAGGATGTTTCTTTTTCCACCACAAGCCTCCAACCTCTCCACATATCCACCCGCAGATTCTAGAAAAAAAGTGTTTCAAAACTTCTCTGCCCAAAGGAATGTTCAACTCTCTGAGGTGAATGCACACACTACAAAGTAGTTTCAGATAGTGCTTCTGCCTAGTTTTTATGTGGAGATATTTCCTTTTCCACCACAGGCCTCAAAGCCCACAAAATGTCCAATTGCAGATTCTACAAAAAGAGTATTTCAAAACTGGCCCATGAAAAGAAAGGTTCAACCCTGTGAGTTGAATGCACACATCACACAGAAGTTTGTGAGAATTCTTCTGTCTACTTTTTGTGTGAGGATATCCCGTTTCCAACGAATTCCTGTAAGCCGTCCAAATATCCACTTGCAGATTCCACAAAAAGAGTGTTTCAAAACTTCTCTGACTAAAGGCATGTTCAACTCTCTGAGTTGAATGCACACCCCACAAACAAGTTTCAGAGAATGTTTCTGTCTTGTTTTTATGTGAAGATATTTCCTTTTCCACCACAGGCTGCAAAGCCCTCCAAATGTCCCCTTGCAGATTCTAGAAATAGGGTGTTTCAAAACTGCTCTCTCAAAAGAAAGGGTCAACTCTTTGAGTTGAAAGCAATCGTCTAAAAGAAGTTTGTGAGAATGCTTCTGTCTAGTTTTTCTGTGAGGACATCCCGTTTCCAACGAATTCGTCACAGCGGTCCAAATATCCACTTGCAGATCCTGCAAAAAGAGTGTTTCAAAACTGCTCTTTCAAAAGGAAGGTTGAACTCTCTGAGTTGAAAGCACACATCACAAAGAACTTTCAGAGATTGCTTCTGTCTGGGTTTTACGTGAACATATCTCGTTTTCCACCGTACGCCTCAAAACGCTAATAGTGAACAATTGCCTATTCTACAAAAAGATTGTTTCAAAACTCCTATTTCAAAAGAAGTGTTCAACTCTGTGAGTTGGATTCACACTACACAAAGCAGTTTTACAGAACGCTTCTATCTAGTTTTTACGTGAAAATTGTCCCGTTTGCAACGAAGTCCTGAAAGAGCTTCAAATATCCACTTGCAGATTCTGCAAAAGCACTGTTTTCAAACCTGCTCTATCAAAAGGAAGGTTCCAATCTCTGGGTTGAATGCACACATCATAAAGTTGTTTCTGAGAATGCGTCTCTCTAGTTTTCATATGAAGATATTTCCTTTTCCACCATAGGCCTCAAAGCTCTCCAAATGAAAACTTGCAGATTCTACAAAAAGGGTGTTTCATAACTGCTTTACCAAAGGAAAGCTTCAACTCTCTGAATTGAACACACACATCACAATGCACTTTCTGCGAATGCTTCTGTCCAGTTTTTATGTGAAGATATTCCCGTTTCCAACGGAGGCCTCAAAGAGCTCCAAATCTCCACTTGCAGATTCTGTGAAGAGACTCTTTCCAAACTGCTCCATCAAAACGAAGGTTGAACTCTGTGAGTTGAAAGCACACATCATAAAGGACTTTCCGAGAATGCTTCTGTCTGGATTTTCTGTGAGGATATCTCGTTTTCCACCGTAGGCCTCAAAGCGCTCCTAATGAGGAATGGCAGATTCGACAAAACGAGTGTTTCAAAACTGTTCTTTCAAAAGAAGTGATCAACTCTGTAAGTTGGATTCACACTACACAAGGCAGTTTCACAGAATGCTTCTATGTAGTTTTTATGTGAAGGTAGTCTCGTTTCCAACAAAAGCCTGAAAGAGCTCCAAATATCCACGTGCAGAATCTGCAAAAGCACTGTGTCAAAACTGCTCTATCAAAAGGAAGGTTGAACTCTGTGAGTTGAATGCGCACATCATAAAGATGTCTCTGAGAACGCTTCTGTCTATTTTTTATTTGAAAATATTTCCTTTTCCACCATAGGCCTCAAAGCACACCTAATGAACACTTGCAGATTCTACAAAAAGAGTGTTTCAAAACTGCTCTATCAAAAGAAAGATTCAACTCTGTGAGTTGAATGCAGACAACACGAGGCAGGTTCGGAGAACATTTCTATATAGTTTTTATGTGAAGATAGTCCCGTTTCCAACAAACCCTTCAAACAGCTCCAAGTATCCACATGCAGATCCTGCGAAAACACTGTTTCAAAACTGCTCTATCAGAAGGAAGGCTCATCTGTCTGAGTTGAATGCACACATCATAAAGATGTTTCTGAGAATGCTTCTGTCTAGTTTTTATGTGAAGAAATTTCCTTTTCCACCATAGGCCTCAAAGCACTCTAAATGAACACTTGCAGATTCTACAAAAAGGGTGTTTCAAAACTACCCTATCAAAGGAAATGTTCAACTCTGTGAATTGAACACACACATCCCAAAGCAGTTTCTGCGAATGCTTCTGTCCAGTTTTTATGTGAAGATATTTCCTTTTCCAACAAAGGCCTCAAACCCTTCCAAATGTCCACTTGCAGACCCTACAAAAAGAGTGTTTCAAACTTTTCTGTCTAAAAGAATGTTCCACTCTTTGAGTTGAATGTCCACAACAGAAAGTAGTTTCAGAGAATGCTTCAGTCTTTTTTGTGTGTGAAGATATTTCCTTTTCCACCACAGGCAGGGAAGCCCTCCAAACGTCCACTTACAGATTCCAGAAAAAGAGTTTTTCAAAATTTTTCTATCAGAAGAAAAGTTCAACTCTGTGAGTTGAATGCACACATCACCAGGAAGTTTGTGAGAATGCTTCTCTCTCGTTTTCATGTGAAGATATTACCTTTTCCACCACAGGCCTGAAAGCGGTCAACATATCCACTTGCACACTGTACAAATAGAGGGTTTCAAAACTTCCCGGTCAAAAGGAATGTTGAACATAGTGAGTTGAATGAACACACGACAAAGAAGTTTCAGAGAATGCTTCCGCATGGTTTTTATGTAAGGATGTTTCTTTTTCCACCACAAGCCTCCAACCTCTCCACATATCCACCCGCAGATTCTAGAAAAAAAGTGTTTCAAAACTTCTCTGCCCAAAGGAATGTTCAACTCTCTGAGGTGAATGCACACACTACAAAGTAGTTTCAGATAGTGCTTCTGCCTAGTTTTTATGTGGAGATATTTCCTTTTCCACCACAGGCCTCAAAGCCCACAAAATGTCCAATTGCAGATTCTACAAAAAGAGTATTTCAAAACTGGCCCATGAAAAGAAAGGTTCAACCCTGTGAGTTGAATGCACACATCACACAGAAGTTTGTGAGAATTCTTCTGTCTAGTTTTTGTGTGAGGATATCCCGTTTCCAACGAATTCCTGTAAGCCGTCCAAATATCCACTTGCAGATTCCACAAAAAGAGTGTTTCAAAACTTCTCTGACAAAAGGCATGTTCAACTCTCTGAGTTGAATGCACACCCCACAAACAAGTTTCAGAGAATGTTTCTGTCTTGTTTTTATGTGAAGATGTTTCCTTTTCCACCACAGGCTGCAAAGCCCTCCAAATGTCCCCTTGCAGATTCTAGAAATAGGGTGTTTCAAAACTGCTCTCTCAAAAGAAAGGGTCAACTCTTTGAGTTGAAAGCAATCGTCTAAAAGAAGTTTGTGAGAATGCTTCTGTCTAGTTTTTCTGTGAGGACATCCCGTTTCCAACGAATTCGTCACAGCGGTCCAAATATCCACTTGCAGATCCTGCAAAAAGAGTGTTTCAAAACTGCTCTTTCAAAAGGAAGGTTGAACTCTCTGAGTTGAAAGCACACATCACAAAGAACTATCAGAGATTGCTTCTGTCTGGGTTTTACGTGAACATATCTCGTTTTCCACCGTACGCCTCAAAACGCTAATAGTGAACAATTGCAGATTCTACAAAAAGATTGTTTCAAAACTCCTATTTCAAAAGAAGTGTTCAACTCTGTGAGTTGGATTCACACTACACAAAGCAGTTTTACAGAACGCTTCTATCTAGTTTTTACGTGAAAATTGTCCCGTTTGCAACGAAGTCCTGAAAGAGCTTCAAATATCCACTTGCAGATTCTGCAAAAGCACTGTTTTCAAACCTGCTCTATCAAAAGGAAGGTTCCAATCTCTGGGTTGAATGCACACATCATAAAGTTGTTTCTGAGAATGCGTCTCTCTAGTTTTCATATGAAGATATTTCCTTTTCCACCATAGGCCTCAAAGCTCTCCAAATGAAAACTTGCAGATTCTACAAAAAGGGTGTTTCATAACTGCTTTACCAAAGGAAAGCTTCAACTCTCTGAATTGAACACACACATCACAATGCACTTTCTGCGAATGCTTCTGTCCAGTTTTTATGTGAAGATATTCCCGTTTCCAACGGAGGCCTCAAAGAGCTCCAAATCTCCACTTGCAGATTCTGTGAAGAGACTCTTTCCAAACTGCTCCATCAAAACGAAGGTTGAACTCTGTGAGTTGAAAGCACACATCATAAAGGACTTTCCGAGAATGCTTCTGTCTGGATTTTCTGTGAGGATATCTCGTTTTCCACCGTAGGCCTCAAAGCGCTCCTAATGAGGAATGGCAGATTCGACAAAACGAGTGTTTCAAAACTGTTCTTTCAAAAGAAGTGATCAACTCTGTAAGTTGGATTCACACTACACAAGGCAGTTTCACAGAATGCTTCTATGTAGTTTTTATGTGAAGGTAGTCTCGTTTCCAACAAAAGCCTGAAAGAGCTCCAAATATCCACGTGCAGAATCTGCAAAAGCACTGTGTCAAAACTGCTCTATCAAAAGGAAGGTTCAACTCTGTGAGTTGAATGCGCACATCATAAAGATGTCTCTGAGAACGCTTCTGTCTATTTTTTATTTGAAAATATTTCCTTTTCCACCATAGGCCTCAAAGCACACCTAATGAACACTTGCAGATTCTACAAAAAGAGTGTTTCAAAACTGCTCTATCAAAAGAAAGATTCAACTCTGTGAGTTGAATGCAGACAACACGAGGCAGGTTCGGAGAACATTTCTATATAGTTTTTATGTGAAGATAGTCCCGTTTCCAACAAACCCTTCAAACAGCTCCAAGTATCCACATGCAGATCCTGCGAAATCACTGTTTCAAAACTGCTCTATCAGAAGGAAGGCTCATCTGTCTGAGTTGAATGCACACATCATAAAGATGTTTCTGAGAATGCTTCTGTCTAGTTTTTATGTGAAGAAATTTCCTTTTCCACCATAGGCCTCAAAGCACTCTAAATGAACACTTGCAGATTCTACAAAAAGGGTGTTTCAAAACTACCCTATCAAAGGAAATGTTCAACTCTGTGAATTGAACACACACATCCCAAAGCAGTTTCTGCGAATGCTTCTGTCCAGTTTTTATGTGAAGATATTTCCTTTTCCAACAAAGGCCTCAAACCCTTCCAAATGTCCACTTGCAGACCCTACAAAAAGAGTGTTCAAACTTTTCTGTCTAAAAGAATGTTCCACTCCTTGAGTTGAATGTCCACAACAGAAAGTAGTTTCAGAGAATGCTTCAGTCTTTTTTGTGTGTGAAGATATTTCCTTTTCCACCACAGGCAGGGAAGCCCTCCAAACGTCCACTTGCAGATTCCAGAAAAAGGGTTTTTCAAAATTTTTCTATCAGAAGAAAAGTTCAACTCTGTGAGTTGAATGCACACATCGCCAGGAAGTTTGTGAGAATGCTTCTCTGTCGTTTTCATGTGAAGATATTACCTTTTCCACCACAGGCCTGAAAGCGGTCAACATATCCACTTGCACACTGTACAAAGAGAGGGTTTCAAAACTTCTCGGTCAAAAGGAATGTTGAACATAGTGAGTTGAATGAACACACGACAAAGAAGTTTCAGAGAATGCTTCCGCATGGTTTTTATGTAAGGATGTTTCTTTTTCCACCACAAGCCTCCAACCTCTCCACATATCCACCCGCAGATTCTAGAAAAAAAGTGTTTCAAAACTTCTCTGCCAAAAGGAATGTTCAACTCTGTGAGGTGAATGCACACACTACAAAGTAGTTTCAGATAATGCTTCTGCCTAGTTTTTATGTGGAGATATTTCCTTTTCCACCACAGGCCTCAAAGCCCACAAAATGTCCAATTGCAGATTCTACAAAAAGAGTATTTCAAAACTGGCCCATGAAAAGAAAGGTTCAACCCTGTGAGTTGAATGCACACATCACACAGAAGTTTGTGAGAATTCTTCTGTCTAGTTTTTGTGTGAGGATATCCCGTTTCCAACAAATTCCTGTAAGCCGTCCAAATATCCACTTGCAGATTCCACAAAAAGAGTGTTTCAAAACTTCTCTGACTAAAGGCATGTTCAACTCTCTGAGTTGAATGCACACCCCACAAACAAGTTTCAGAGAATGTTTCTGTCTTGTTTTTATGTGAAGATATTTCCTTTTCCACCACAGGCTGCAAAGCCCTCCAAATGTCCCCTTGCAGATTCTAGAAATAGGGTGTTTCAAAACTGCTCTCTCAAAAGAAAGGGTCAACTCTTTGAGTTGAAAGCAATCGTCTAAAAGAAGTTTGTGAGAATGCTTCTGTCTAGTTTTTCTGTGAGGACATCCCGTTTCCAACGAATTCGTCACAGCGGTCCAAATATCCACTTGCAGATCCTACAAAAAGAGTGTTTCAAAACTGCTCTTTCAAAAGGAAGGTTGAACTCTCTGAGTTGAAAGCACACATCACAAAGAACTTTCAGAGATTGCTTCTGTCTGGGTTTTACGTGAACATATCTCGTTTTCCACCGTACGCCTCAAAACGCTAATAGTGAACAATTGCAGATTCTACAAAAAGATTGTTTCAAAACTCCTATTTCAAAAGAAGTGTTCAACTCTGTGAGTTGGATTCACACTACACAAAGCAGTTTTACAGAACGCTTCTATCTAGTTTTTACGTGAAAATTGTCCCGTTTGCAACGAGGTCCTGAAAGAGCTTCAAATATCCACTTGCAGATTCTGCAAAAACACTGTTTTCAAACCTGCTCTATCAAAAGGAAGGTTCCAATCTCTGGGTTGAATGCACACATCATAAAGTTGTTTCTGAGAATGCGTCTCTCTAGTTTTCATATGAAGATATTTCCTTTTCCACCATAGGCCTCAAAGCTCTCCAAATGAAAACTTGCAGATTCTACAAAAAGGGTGTTTCATAACTGCTTTACCAAAGGAAAGCTTCAACTCTCTGAATTGAACACACACATCACAATGCAGTTTCTGCGAATGCTTCTGTCCAGTTTTCATGTGAAGATATTCCCGTTTCCAACGGAGGCCTCAAAGAGCTCCAAATCTCCACTTGCAGATTCTGTGAAAAGACTCTTTCCAAACTGCTCCATCAAAACGAAGGTTGAACTCTGTGAGTTGAAAGCACACATCATAAAGGACTTTCCGAGAATGCTTCTGTCTGGATTTTCTGTGAGGATATCTCGTTTTCCACCGTAGGCCTCAAAGCGCTCCTAATGAGGAATTGCAGATTCGACAAAACGAGTGTTTCAAAACTGTTCTTTCAAAAGAAGTGATCAACTCTGTAAGTTGGATTCACACGACACAAGGCAGTTTCACAGAATGCTTCTATGTAGTTTTTATGTGAAGGTAGTCTCGTTTCCAACAAAAGCCTGAAAGAGCTCCAAATATCCACGTGCAGAATCTGCAAAAGCACTGTGTCAAATCTGCTCTATCAAAAGGAAGGTTCAACTCTGTGAGTTGAATGCGCACATCATAAAGATGTCTCTGAGAACGCTTCTGTCTATTTTTTATTTGAAAATATTTCCTTTTCCACCATAGGCCTCAAAGCACACCTAATGAACACTTGCAGATTCTACAAAAAGAGTGTTTCAAAACTGCTCTATCAAAAGAAAGATTCAACTCTGTGAGTTGAATGCAGACAACACGAAGCAGGTTCCGAGAACATTTCTATCTAGTTTTTATGTGAAGATAGTCCCGTTTCCAACAAACCCTTCAAACAGCTCCAAATATCCACATGCAGATCCTGCAAAAACACTGTTTCAAAACTGCTCTATCAGAAGGAAGGCTCATCTGTCTGAGTTGAATGCACACATCATAAAGATGTTTCTGAGAATGCTTCTGTCTAGTTTTTATGTGAAGAAATTTCCTTTTCCACCATAGGCCACAAAGCACTCTAAATGAACACTTGCAGATTCTACAAAAAGGGTGTTTCAAAACTACCCTATCAAAGGAAATGTTCAACTCTGTGAATTGAACACACACATCCCAAAGCAGTTTCTGCGAATGCTTCTGTCCAGTTTTTATGTGAAGATACTTCCTTTTCCAACAAAGGCCTCAAACCCTTCCAAATGTCCACTTGCAGACCCTACAAAAAGAGTGTTTCAAACTTTTCTGTCTAAAAGAATGTTCCACCCTTTGAGTTGAATGTCCACAACAGAAAGTAGTTTCAGAGAATGCTTCAGTCTTTTTTGTGTGTGAAGATATTTCCTTTTCCACCACAGGCAGGGAAGCCCTCCAAACGTCCACTTGCAGATTCCAGAAAAAGAGTTTTTCAAAATTTTTCTATCAGAAGAAAAGTTCAACTCTGTGAGTTGAATGCACACATCACCAGGAAGTTTGTGAGAATGCTTCTCTGTCGTTTTTATGTGAAGATATTACCTTTTCCACCACAGGCCTGAAAGCGGTCAACATATCCACTTGCACACTGTACAAATAGAGGGTTTCAAAACTTCTCGGTCAAAAGGAATGTTGAACATAGTGAGTTGAATGAACACACGACAAAGAAGTTTCAGAGAATGCTTCCGCATGGTTTTTATGTAAGGATGTTTCTTTTTCCACCACAAGCCTCCAACCTCTCCACATATCCACCCGCAGATTCTAGAAAAAAAGTGTTTCAAAACTTCTCTGCCAAAAGGAATGTTCAACTCTGTGAGGTGAATGCACACACTACAAAGTAGTTTCAGATAATGCTTCTGCCTAGTTTTTATGTGGAGATATTTCCTTTTCCACCACAGGCCTCAAAGCCCACAAAATGTCCAATTGCAGATTCTACAAAAAGAGTATTTCAAAACTGGCCCATGAAAAGAAAGGTTCAACCCTGTGAGTTGAATGCACACATCACACAGAAGTTTGTGAGAATTCTTCTGTCTAGTTTTTGTGTGAGGATATCCCGTTTCCAACGAATTCCTGTAAGCCATCCAAATATCCACTTGCAGATTCCACAAAAAGAGTGTTTCAAAACTTCTCTGACTAAAGGCATGTTCAACTCTCTGAGTTGAATGCACACCCCACAAACAAGTTTCAGAGAATGTTTCTGTCTTGTTTTTATGTGAAGATATTTCCTTTTCCACCACAGGCTGCAAAGCCCTCCAAATGTCCCCTTGCAGATTCTAGAAATAGGGTGTTTCAAAACTGCTCTCTCAAAAGAAAGGTTCAACTCTTTGAGTTGAAAGCAATCGTCTAAAAAAGTTTGTGAGAATGCTTCTGTCTAGTTTTTCTGTGAGGACATCCCGTTTCCAACGAATTCGTCACAGCGGTCCAAATATCCACTTGCAGATCCTACAAAAAGAGTGTTTCAAAACTGCTCTTTCAAAAGGAAGGTTGAACTCTCTGAGTTGAAAGCACACATCACAAAGAACTTTCAGAGATTGCTTCTGTCTGGGTTTTACGTGAACATATCTCGTTTTCCACCGTACGCCTCAAAACGCTAATAGTGAACAATTGCAGATTCTACAAAAAGATTGTTTCAAAACTCCTATTTCAAAAGAAGTGATCAACTCTGTGAGTTGGATTCACACTACACAAAGCAGTTTTACAGAACGCTTCTATCTAGTTTTTACGTGAAAATTGTCCCGTTTGCAACGAAGTCCTGAAAGAGCTTCAAATATCCACTTGCAGATTCTGCAAAAACACTGTTTTCAAACCTGCTCTATCAAAAGGAAGGTTCCAATCTCTGGGTTGAATGCACACATCATAAAGTTGTTTCTGAGAATGCGTCTCTCTAGTTTTCATATGAAGATATTTCCTTTTCCACCATAGGCCTCAAAGCTCTCCAAATGAAAACTTGCAGATTCTACAAAAAGGGTGTTTCATAACTGCTTTACCAAAGGAAAGCTTCAACTCTCTGAATTGAACACACACATCACAATGCAGTTTCTGCGAATGCTTCTGTCCAGTTTTCATGTGAAGATATTCCCGTTTCCAACGGAGGCCTCAAAGAGCTCCAAATCTCCACTTGCAGATTCTGTGAAAAGACTCTTTCCAAACTGCTCCATCAAAACGAAGGTTGAACTCTGTGAGTTGAAAGCACACATCATAAAGGACTTTCCGAGAATGCTTCTGTCTGGATTTTCTGTGAGGATATCTCGTTTTCCACCGTAGGCCTCAAAGCGCTCCTAATGAGGAATTGCAGATTCGACAAAACGAGTGTTTCAAAACTGTTCTTTCAAAAGAAGTGATCAACTCTGTAAGTTGGATTCACACTACACAAGGCAGTTTCACAGAATGCTTCTATCCAGTTTTTATGTGAAGGTAGTCTCGTTTCCAACAAAAGCCTGAAAGAGCTCCAAATATCCACGTGCAGAATCTGCAAAAGCACTGTGTCAAAACTGCTCTATCAAAAGGAAGGTTCAACTCTGTGAGTTGAATGCGCACATCATAAAGATGTCTCTGAGAACGCTTCTGTCTATTTTTTATTTGAAAATATTTCCTTTTCCACCATAGGCCTCAAAGCACACCTAATGAACACTTGCAGATTCTACAAAAAGAGTGTTTCAAAACTGCTCTATCAAAAGAAAGATTCAACTCTGTGAGTTGAATGCAGACAACACGAGGCAGGTTCCGAGAACATTTCTATCTAGTTTTTATGTGAAGATAGTCCCGTTTCCAACAAACCCTTCAAACAGCTCCAAATATCCACATGCAGATCCTGCAAAAACACTGTTTCAAAACTGCTCTATCAGAAGGAAGGCTCATCTGTCTGAGTTGAATGCACACATCATAAAGATGTTTCTGAGAATGCTTCTGTCTAGTTTTTATGTGAAGAAATTTCCTTTTCCACCATAGGCCTCAAAGCACTCTAAATGAACACTTGCAGATTCTACAAAAAGGGTGTTTCAAAACTACCCTATCAAAGGAAATGTTCAACTCTGTGAATTGAACACACACATCCCAAAGCAGTTTCTGCGAATGCTTCTGTCCAGTTTTTATGTGAAGATATTTCCTTTTCCAACAAAGGCCTCAAACCCTTCCAAATGTCCACTTGCAGACCCTACAAAAAGAGTGTTTCAAACTTTTCTGTCTAAAAGAATGTTCCACTCTTTGAGTTGAATGTCCACAACAGAAAGTAGTTTCAGAGAATGCTTCAGTCTTTTTTGTGTGTGAAGATATTTCCTTTTCCACCACAGGCAGGGAAGCCCTCCAAACGTCCACTTGCAGATTTCAGAAAAAGAGTTTTTCAAAATTTTTCTATCAGAAGAAAAGTTCAACTCTGTGAGTTGAATGCACACATCACCAGGAAGTTTGTGAGAATGCTTCTCTATCGTTTTCATGTGAAGATATTACCTTTTCCACCACAGGCCTGAAAGCGGTCAACATATCCACTTGCACACTGTACAAATAGAGGGTTTCAAAACTTCTCGGTCAAAAGGAATGTTGAACATAGTGAGTTGAATGAACACACGACAAAGAAGTTTCAGAGAATGCTTCCGCATGGTTTTTATGTAAGGATGTTTCTTTTTCCACCACAAGCCTCCAACCTCTCCACATATCCACCCGCAGATTCTAGAAAAAAAGTGTTTCAAAACTTCTCTGCCAAAAGGAATGTTCAACTCTGTGAGGTGAATGCACACACTACAAAGTAGTTTCAGATAATGCTTCTGCCTAGTTTTTATGTGGAGATATTTCCTTTTCCACCACAGGCCTCAAAGCCCACAAAATGTCCAATTGCAGATTCTACAAAAAGAGTATTTCAAAACTGGCCCATGAAAAGAAAGGTTCAACCCTGTGAGTTGAATGCACACATCACACAGAAGTTTGTGAGAATTCTTCTGTCTAGTTTTTGTGTGAGGATATCCCGTTTCCAACGAATTCCTGTAAGCCGTCCAAATATCCACTTGCAGATTCCACAAAAAGAGTGTTTCAAAACTTCTCTGACAAAAGGCATGTTCAACTCTCTGAGTTGAATGCACACCCCACAAACAAGTTTCAGAGAATGTTTCTGTCTTGTTTTTATGTGAAGATGTTTCCTTTTCCACCACAGGCTGCAAAGCCCTCCATATGTCCCCTTGCAGATTCTAGAAATAGGGTGTTTCAAAACTGCTCTCTCAAAAGAAAGGTTCAACTCTTTGAGTTGAAAGCAATCGTCTAAAAGAAGTTTGTGAGAATGCTTCTGTCTAGTTTTTTTGTGAGGACATCCCGTTTCCATCAAATTCGTCACAGCGGTCCAAATATCCACTTGCAGATCCTACAAAAAGAGTGTTTCAAAACTGCTCTTTCAAAAGGAAGGTTGAACTCTCTGAGTTGAAAGCACACATCACAAAGAACTTTCAGAGATTGCTTCTGTCTGGGTTTTACGTGAACATATCTCGTTTTCCACCGTACGCCTCAAAACGCTAATAGTGAACAATTGCAGATTCTACAAAAAGATTGTTTCAAAACTCCTATTTCAAAAGAAGTGTTCAACTCTGTGAGTTGGATTCACACTACACAAAGCAGTTTTACAGAACGCTTCTATCTAGTTTTTACGTGAAAATTGTCCCGTTTGCAACGAAGTCCTGAAAGAGCTTCAAATATCCACTTGCAGATTCTGCAAAAACACTGTTTTCAAACCTGCTCTATCAAAAGGAAGGTTCCAATCTCTGGGTTGAATGCACACATCATAAAGTTGTTTCTGAGAATGCGTCTCTCTAGTTTTCATATGAAGATATTTCCTTTTCCACCATAGGCCTCAAAGCTCTCCAAATGAAAACTTGCAGATTCTACAAAAAGGGTGTTTCATAACTGCTTTACCAAAGGAAAGCTTCAACTCTCTGAATTGAACACACACATCACAATGCAGTTTCTGCGAATGCTTCTGTCCAGTTTTTATGTGAAGATATTCCCGTTTCCAACGGAGGCCTCAAAGAGCTCCAAATCTCCACTTGCAGATTCTGTGAAAAGACTCTTTCCAAAGTGCTCCATCAAAACGAAGGTTGAACTCTGTGAGTTGAAAGCACACATCATAAAGGACTTTCCGAGAATGCTTCTGTCTGGATTTTCTGTGAGGATATCTCGTTTTCCACCGTAGGCCTCAAAGCGCTCCTAATGAGGAATTGCAGATTCGACAAAACGAGTGTTTCAAAACTGTTCTTTCAAAAGAAGTGATCAACTCTGTAAGTTGGATTCACACTACACAAGGCAGTTTCACAGAATGCTTCTATCCAGTTTTTATGTGAAGGTAGTCTCGTTTCCAACAAAAGCCTGAAAGAGCTCCAAATATCCACGTGCAGAATCTGCAAAAGCACTGTGTCAAAACTGCTCTATCAAAAGGAAGGTTCAACTCTGTGAGTTGAATGCGCACATCATAAAGATGTCTCTGAGAACGCTTCTGTCTATTTTTTATTTGAAAATGTTTCCTTTTCCACCATAGGCCTCAAAGCACACCTAATGAACACTTGCAGATTCTACAAAAAGAGTGTTTCAAAACTGCTCTATCAAAAGAAAGATTCAACTCTGTGAGTTGAATGCAGACAACACGAAGCAGGTTCCGAGAACATTTCTATCTAGTTTTTATGTGAAGATAGTCCCGTTTCCAACAAACCCTTCAAACAGCTCCAAATATCCACATGCAGATCCTGCAAAAACACTGTTTCAAAACTGCTCTATCAGAAGGAAGGCTCATCTGTCTGAGTTGAATGCACACATCATAAAGATGTTTCTGAGAATGCTTCTGTCTAGTTTTTATGTGAAGAAATTTCCTTTTCCACCATAGGCCTCAAAGCACTCTAAATGAACACTTGCAGATTCTACAAAAAGGGTGTTTCAAAACTACCCTATCAAAGGAAATGTTCAACTCTGTGAATTGAACACACACATCCCAAAGCAGTTTCTGCGAATGCTTCTGTCCAGTTTTTATGTGAAGATATTTCCTTTTCCAACAAAGGCCTCAAACCCTTCCAAATGTCCACTTGCAGACCCTACAAAAAGAGTGTTTCAAACTTTTCTGTCTAAAAGAATGTTCCACTCTTTGAGTTGAATGTCCACAACAGAAAGTAGTTTCAGAGAATGCTTCAGTCTTTTTTGTGTGTGAAGATATTTCCTTTTCCACCACAGGCAGGGAAGCCCTCCAAACGTCCACTTGCAGATTCCAGAAAAAGAGTTTTTCAAAATTTTTCTATCAGAAGAAAAGTTCAACTCTGTGAGTTGAATGCACACATCACCAGGAAGTTTGTGAGAATGCTTCTCTGTCGTTTTCATGTGAAGATATTACCTTTTCCACCACAGGCCTGAAAGCGGTCAACATATCCACTTGCACACTGTACAAATAGAGGGTTTCAAAACTTCTCGGTCAAAAGGAATGTTGAACATAGTGAGTTGAATGAACACACGACAAAGAAGTTTCAGAGAATGCTTCCGCATGGTTTTTATGTAAGGATGTTTCTTTTTCCACCACAAGCCTCCAACCTCTCCACATATCCACCCGCAGATTCTAGAAAAAAAGTGTTTCAAAACTTCTCTGCCAAAAGGAATGTTCAACTCTGTGAGGTGAATGCACACACTACAAAGTAGTTTCAGATAATGCTTCTGCCTAGTTTTTATGTGGAGATATTTCCTTTTCCACCACAGGCCTCAAAGCCCACAAAATGTCCAATTGCAGATTCTACAAAAAGAGTATTTCAAAACTGGCCCATGAAAAGAAAGGTTCAACCCTGTGAGTTGAATGCACACATCACACAGAAGTTTGTGAGAATTCTTCTGTCTAGTTTTTGTGTGAGGATATCCCGTTTCCAACGAATTCCTGTAAGCCGTCCAAATATCCACTTGCAGATTCCACAAAAAGAGTGTTTCAAAACTTCTCTGACAAAAGGCATGTTCAACTCTCTGAGTTGAATGCACACCCCACAAACAAGTTTCAGAGAATGTTTCTGTCTTGTTTTTATGTGAAGATGTTTCCTTTTCCACCACAGGCTGCAAAGCCCTCCATATGTCCCCTTGCAGATTCTAGAAATAGGGTGTTTCAAAACTGCTCTCTCAAAAGAAAGGTTCAACTCTTTGAGTTGAAAGCAATCGTCTAAAAGAAGTTTGTGAGAATGCTTCTGTCTAGTTTTTTTGTGAGGACATCCCGTTTCCATCAAATTCGTCACAGCGGTCCAAATATCCACTTGCAGATCCTACAAAAAGAGTGTTTCAAAACTGCTCTTTCAAAAGGAAGGTTGAACTCTCTGAGTTGAAAGCACACATCACAAAGAACTTTCAGAGATTGCTTCTGTCTGGGTTTTACGTGAACATATCTCGTTTTCCACCATACGCCTCAAAACGCTAATAGTGAACAATTGCAGATTCTACAAAAAGATTGTTTCAAAACTCCTATTTCAAAAGAAGTGTTCAACTCTGTGAGTTGGATTCACACTACACAAAGCAGTTTTACAGAACGCTTCTATCTAATTTTTACGTGAAAATTGTCCCGTTTGCAACGAAGTCCTGAAAGAGCTTCAAATATCCACTTGCAGATTCTGCAAAAACACTGTTTTCAAACCTGCTCTATCAAAAGGAAGGTTCCAATCTCTGGGTTGAATGCACACATCATAAAGTTGTTTCTGAGAATGCGTCTCTCTAGTTTTCATATGAAGATATTTCCTTTTCCACCATAGGCCTCAAAGCTCTCCAAATGAAAACTTGCAGATTCTACAAAAAGGGTGTTTCATAACTGCTTTACCAAAGGAAAGCTTCAACTCTCTGAATTGAACACACACATCACAATGCAGTTTCTGCGAATGCTTCTGTCCAGTTTTTATGTGAAGATATTCCCGTTTCCAACGGAGGCCTCAAAGAGCTCCAAATCTCCACTTGCAGATTCTGTGAAAAGACTCTTTCCAAACTGCTCCATCAAAACGAAGGTTGAACTCTGTGAGTTGAAAGCACACATCATAAAGGACTTTCCGAGAATGCTTCTGTCTGGATTTTCTGTGAGGATATCTCGTTTTCCACCGTAGGCCTCAAAGCGCTCCTAATGAGGAATTGCAGATTCGACAAAACGAGTGTTTCAAAACTGTTCTTTCAAAAGAAGTGATCAACTCTGTAAGTTGGATTCACACTACACAAGGCAGTTTCACAGAATGCTTCTATCCAGTTTTTATGTGAAGGTAGTCTCGTTTCCAACAAAAGCCTGAAAGAGCTCCAAATATCCACGTGCAGAATCTGCAAAAGCACTGTGTCAAAACTGCTCTATCAAAAGGAAGGTTCAACTCTGTGAGTTGAATGCGCACATCATAAAGATGTCTCTGAGAACGCTTCTGTCTATTTTTTATTTGAAAATGTTTCCTTTTCCACCATAGGCCTCAAAGCACACCTAATGAACACTTGCAGATTCTACAAAAAGAGTGTTTCAAAACTGCTCTATCAAAAGAAAGATTCAACTCTGTGAGTTGAATGCAGACAACATGAAGCAGGTTCCGAGAACATTTCTATCTAGTTTTTATGTGAAGATAGTCCCGTTTCCAACAAACCCTTCAAACAGCTCCAAATATCCACATGCAGATCCTGCAAAAACACTGTTTCAAAACTGCTCTATCAGAAGGAAGGCTCATCTGTCTGAGTTGAATGCACACATCATAAAGATGTTTCTGAGAATGCTTCTGTCTAGTTTTTATGTGAAGAAATTTCCTTTTCCACCATAGGCCTCAAAGCACTCTAAATGAACACTTGCAGATTCTACAAAAAGGGTGTTTCAAAACTACCCTATCAAAGGAAATGTTCAACTCTGTGAATTGAACACACACATCCCAAAGCAGTTTCTGCGAATGCTTCTGTCCAGTTTTTATGTGAAGATATTTCCTTTTCCAACAAAGGCCTCAAACCCTTCCAAATGTCCACTTGCAGACCCTACAAAAAGAGTGTTTCAAACTTTTCTGTCTAAAAGAATGTTCCACTCTTTGAGTTGAATGTCCACAACAGAAAGTAGTTTCAGAGAATGCTTCAGTCTTTTTTGTGTGTGAAGATATTTCCTTTTCCACCACAGGCAGGGAAGCCCTCCAAACGTCCACTTACAGATTCCAGAAAAAGAGTTTTTCAAAATTTTTCTATCAGAAGAAAAGTTCAACTCTGTGAGTTGAATGCACACATCACCAGGAAGTTTGTGAGAATGCTTCTCTCTCGTTTTCATGTGAAGATATTACCTTTTCCACCACAGGCCTGAAAGCGGTCAACATATCCACTTGCACACTGTACAAATAGAGGGTTTCAAAACTTCCCGGTCAAAAGGAATGTTGAACATAGTGAGTTGAATGAACACACGACAAAGAAGTTTCAGAGAATGCTTCCGCATGGTTTTTATGTAAGGATGTTTCTTTTTCCACCACAAGCCTCCAACCTCTCCACATATCCACCCGCAGATTCTAGAAAAAAAGTGTTTCAAAACTTCTCTGCCCAAAGGAATGTTCAACTCTCTGAGGTGAATGCACACACTACAAAGTAGTTTCAGATAGTGCTTCTGCCTAGTTTTTATGTGGAGATATTTCCTTTTCCACCACAGGCCTCAAAGCCCACAAAATGTCCAATTGCAGATTCTACAAAAAGAGTATTTCAAAACTGGCCCATGAAAAGAAAGGTTCAACCCTGTGAGTTGAATGCACACATCACACAGAAGTTTGTGAGAATTCTTCTGTCTAGTTTTTGTGTGAGGATATCCCGTTTCCAACGAATTCCTGTAAGCCGTCCAAATATCCACTTGCAGATTCCACAAAAAGAGTGTTTCAAAACTTCTCTGACAAAAGGCATGTTCAACTCTCTGAGTTGAATGCACACCCCACAAACAAGTTTCAGAGAATGTTTCTGTCTTGTTTTTATGTGAAGATGTTTCCTTTTCCACCACAGGCTGCAAAGCCCTCCAAATGTCCCCTTGCAGATTCTAGAAATAGGGTGTTTCAAAACTGCTCTCTCAAAAGAAAGGGTCAACTCTTTGAGTTGAAAGCAATCGTCTAAAAGAAGTTTGTGAGAATGCTTCTGTCTAGTTTTTCTGTGAGGACATCCCGTTTCCAACGAATTCGTCACAGCGGTCCAAATATCCACTTGCAGATCCTGCAAAAAGAGTGTTTCAAAACTGCTCTTTCAAAAGGAAGGTTGAACTCTCTGAGTTGAAAGCACACATCACAAAGAACTATCAGAGATTGCTTCTGTCTGGGTTTTACGTGAACATATCTCGTTTTCCACCGTACGCCTCAAAACGCTAATAGTGAACAATTGCAGATTCTACAAAAAGATTGTTTCAAAACTCCTATTTCAAAAGAAGTGTTCAACTCTGTGAGTTGGATTCACACTACACAAAGCAGTTTTACAGAACGCTTCTATCTAGTTTTTACGTGAAAATTGTCCCGTTTGCAACGAAGTCCTGAAAGAGCTTCAAATATCCACTTGCAGATTCTGCAAAAACACTGTTTTCAAACCTGCTCTATCAAAAGGATGGTTCCAATCTCTGGGTTGAATGCACACATCATAAAGTTGTTTCTGAGAATGCGTCTCTCTAGTTTTCATATGAAGATATTTCCTTTTCCACCATAGGCCTCAAAGCTCTCCAAATGAAAACTTGCAGATTCTACAAAAAGGGTGTTTCATAACTGCTTTACCAAAGGAAAGCTTCAACTCTCTGAATTGAACACACACATCACAATGCAGTTTCTGCGAATGCTTCTGTCCAGTTTTTATGTGAAGATATTCCCGTTTCCAACGGAGGCCTCAAAGAGCTCCAAATCTCCACTTGCAGATTCTGTGAAAAGACTCTTTCCAAACTGCTCCATCAAAACGAAGGTTGAACTCTGTGAGTTGAAAGCACACATCATAAAGGACTTTCCGAGAATGCTTCTGTCTGGATTTTCTGTGAGGATATCTCGTTTTCCACCGTAGGCCTCAAAGCGCTCCTAATGAGGAATTGCAGATTCGACAAAACGAGTGTTTCAAAACTGTTCTTTCAAAAGAAGTGATCAACTCTGTAAGTTGGATTCACACTACACAAGGCAGTTTCACAGAATGCTTCTATCCAGTTTTTATGTGAAGGTAGTCTCGTTTCCAACAAAAGCCTGAAAGAGCTCCAAATATCCACGTGCAGAATCTGCAAAAGCACTGTGTCAAAACTGCTCTATCAAAAGGAAGGTTCAACTCTGTGAGTTGAATGCGCACATCATAAAGATGTCTCTGAGAACGCTTCTCTCTATTTTTTATTTGAAAATATTTCCTTTTCCACCATAGGCCTCAAAGCACACCTAATGAACACTTGCAGATTCTACAAAAAGAGTGTTTCAAAACTGCTCTATCAAAAGAAAGATTCAACTCTGTGAGTTGAATGCAGACAACACGAGGCAGGTTCCGAGAACATTTCTATCTAGTTTTTATGTGAAGATAGTCCCGTTTCCAACAAACCCTTCAAACAGCTCCAAATATCCACATGCAGATCCTGCAAAAACACTGTTTCAAAACTGCTCTATCAGAAGGAAGGCTCATCTGTCTGAGTTGAATGCACACATCATAAAGATGTTTCTGAGAATGCTTCTGTCTAGTTTTTATGTGAAGAAATTTCCTTTTCCACCATAGGCCTCAAAGCACTCTAAATGAACACTTGCAGATTCTACAAAAAGGGTGTTTCAAAACTACCCTATCAAAGGAAATGTTCAACTCTGTGAATTGAACACACACATCCCAAAGCAGTTTCTGCGAATGCTTCTGTCCAGTTTTTATGTGAAGATATTTCCTTTTCCAACAAAGGCCTCAAACCCTTCCAAATGTCCACTTGCAGACCCTACAAAAAGAGTGTTTCAAACTTTTCTGTCTAAAAGAATGTTCCACTCTTTGAGTTGAATGTCCACAACAGAAAGTAGTTTCAGAGAATGCTTCAGTCTTTTTTGTGTGTGAAGATATTTCCTTTTCCACCACAGGCAGGGAAGCCCTCCAAACGTCCACTTGCAGATTCCAGAAAAAGAGTTTTTCAAAATTTTTCTATCAGAAGAAAAGTTCAACTCTGTGAGTTGAATGCACACATCACCAGGAAGTTTGTGAGAATGCTTCTCTGTCGTTTTCATGTGAAGATATTACCTTTTCCACCACAGGCCTGAAAGCGGTCAACATATCCACTTGCACACTGTACAAATAGAGGGTTTCAAAACTTCTCGGTCAAAAGGAATGTTGAACATAGTGAGTTGAATGAACACACGACAAAGAAGTTTCAGAGAATGCTTCCGCATGGTTTTTATGTAAGGATGTTTCTTTTTCCACCACAAGCCTCCAACCTCTCCACATATCCACCCGCAGATTCTAGAAAAAAAGTGTTTCAAAACTTCTCTGCCCAAAGGAATGTTCAACTCTCTGAGGTGAATGCACACACTACAAAGTAGTTTCAGATAGTGCTTCTGCCTAGTTTTTATGTGGAGATATTTCCTTTTCCACCACAGGCCTCAAAGCCCACAAAATGTCCAATTGCAGATTCTACAAAAAGAGTATTTCAAAACTGGCCCATGAAAAGAAAGGTTCAACCCTGTGAGTTGAATGCACACATCACACAGAAGTTTGTGAGAATTCTTCTGTCTAGTTTTTGTGTGAGGATATCCCGTTTCCAACGAATTCCTGTAAGCCGTCCAAATATCCACTTGCAGATTCCACAAAAAGAGTGTTTCAAAACTTCTCTGACAAAAGGCATGTTCAACTCTCTGAGTTGAATGCACACCCCACAAACAAGTTTCAGAGAATGTTTCTGTCTTGTTTTTATGTGAAGATGTTTCCTTTTCCACCACAGGCTGCAAAGCCCTCCAAATGTCCCCTTGCAGATTCTAGAAATAGGGTGTTTCAAAACTGCTCTCTCAAAAGAAAGGGTCAACTCTTTGAGTTGAAAGCAATCGTCTAAAAGAAGTTTGTGAGAATGCTTCTGTCTAGTTTTTCTGTGAGGACATCCCGTTTCCAACGAATTCGTCACAGCGGTCCAAATATCCACTTGCAGATCCTGCAAAAAGAGTGTTTCAAAACTGCTCTTTCAAAAGGAAGGTTGAACTCTCTGAGTTGAAAGCACACATCACAAAGAACTTTCAGAGATTGCTTCTGTCTGGGTTTTACGTGAACATATCTCGTTTTCCACCGTACGCCTCAAAACGCTAATAGTGAACAATTGCAGATTCTACAAAAAGATTGTTTCAAAACTCCTATTTCAAAAGAAGTGTTCAACTCTGTGAGTTGGATTCACACTACACAAAGCAGTTTTACAGAACGCTTCTATCTAGTTTTTACGTGAAAATTGTCCCGTTTGCAACGAAGTCCTGAAAGAGCTTCAAATATCCACTTGCAGATTCTGCAAAAACACTGTTTTCAAACCTGCTCTATCAAAAGGATGGTTCCAATCTCTGGGTTGAATGCACACATCATAAAGTTGTTTCTGAGAATGCGTCTCTCTAGTTTTCATATGAAGATATTTCCTTTTCCACCATAGGCCTCAAAGCTCTCCAAATGAAAACTTGCAGATTCTACAAAAAGGGTGTTTCATAACTGCTTTACCAAAGGAAAGCTTCAACTCTCTGAATTGAACACACACATCACAATGCAGTTTCTGCGAATGCTTCTGTCCAGTTTTTATGTGAAGATATTCCCGTTTCCAACGGAGGCCTCAAAGAGCTCCAAATCTCCACTTGCAGATTCTGTGAAAAGACTCTTTCCAAACTGCTCCATCAAAACGAAGGTTGAACTCTGTGAGTTGAAAGCACACATCATAAAGGACTTTCCGAGAATGCTTCTGTCTGGATTTTCTGTGAGGATATCTCGTTTTCCACCGTAGGCCTCAAAGCGCTCCTAATGAGGAATTGCAGATTCGACAAAACGAGTGTTTCAAAACTGTTCTTTCAAAAGAAGTGATCAACTCTGTAAGTTGGATTCACACTACACAAGGCAGTTTCACAGAATGCTTCTATCCAGTTTTTATGTGAAGGTAGTCTCGTTTCCAACAAAAGCCTGAAAGAGCTCCAAATATCCACGTGCAGAATCTGCAAAAGCACTGTGTCAAAACTGCTCTATCAAAAGGAAGGTTCAACTCTGTGAGTTGAATGCGCACATCATAAAGATGTCTCTGAGAACGCTTCTGTCTATTTTTTATTTGAAAATATTTCCTTTTCCACCATAGGCCTCAAAGCACACCTAATGAACACTTGCAGATTCTACAAAAAGAGTGTTTCAAAACTGCTCTATCAAAAGAAAGATTCAACTCTGTGAGTTGAATGCAGACAACACGAGGCAGGTTCCGAGAACATTTCTATCTAGTTTTTATGTGAAGATAGTCCCGTTTCCAACAAACCCTTCAAACAGCTCCAAATATCCACATGCAGATCCTGCAAAAACACTGTTTCAAAACTGCTCTATCAGAAGGAAGGCTCATCTGTCTGAGTTGAATGCACACATCATAAAGATGTTTCTGAGAATGCTTCTGTCTAGTTTTTATGTGAAGAAATTTCCTTTTCCACCATAGGCCTCAAAGCACTCTAAATGAACACTTGCAGATTCTACAAAAAGGGTGTTTCAAAACTACCCTATCAAAGGAAATGTTCAACTCTGTGAATTGAACACACACATCCCAAAGCAGTTTCTGCGAATGCTTCTGTCCAGTTTTTATGTGAAGATATTTCCTTTTCCAACAAAGGCCTCAAACCCTTCCAAATGTCCACTTGCAGACCCTACAAAAAGAGTGTTTCAAACTTTTCTGTCTAAAAGAATGTTCCACTCTTTGAGTTGAATGTCCACAACAGAAAGTAGTTTCAGAGAATGCTTCAGTCTTTTTTGTGTGTGAAGATATTTCCTTTTCCACCACAGGCAGGGAAGCCCTCCAAACGTCCACTTGCAGATTCCAGAAAAAGAGTTTTTCAAAATTTTTCTATCAGAAGAAAAGTTCAACTCTGTGAGTTGAATGCACACATCACCAGGAAGTTTGTGAGAATGCTTCTCTGTCGTTTTCATGTGAAGATATTACCTTTTCCACCACAGGCCTGAAAGCGGTCAACATATCCACTTGCACACTGTACAAATAGAGGGTTTCAAAACTTCTCGGTCAAAAGGAATGTTGAACATAGTGAGTTGAATGAACACACGACAAAGAAGTTTCAGAGAATGCTTCCGCATGGTTTTTATGTAAGGATGTTTCTTTTTCCACCACAAGCCTCCAACCTCTCCACATATCCACCCGCAGATTCTAGAAAAAAAGTGTTTCAAAACTTCTCTGCCAAAAGGAATGTTCAACTCTGTGAGGTGAATGCACACACTACAAAGTAGTTTCAGATAATGCTTCTGCCTAGTTTTTATGTGGAGATATTTCCTTTTCCACCACAGGCCTCAAAGCCCACAAAATGTCCAATTGCAGATTCTACAAAAAGAGTATTTCAAAACTGGCCCATGAAAAGAAAGGTTCAACCCTGTGAGTTGAATGCACACATCACACAGAAGTTTGTGAGAATTCTTCTGTCTAGTTTTTGTGTGAGGATATCCCGTTTCCAACGAATTCCTGTAAGCCGTCCAAATATCCACTTGCAGATTCCACAAAAAGAGTGTTTCAAAACTTCTCTGACAAAAGGCATGTTCAACTCTCTGAGTTGAATGCACACCCCACAAACAAGTTTCAGAGAATGTTTCTGTCTTGTTTTTATGTGAAGATGTTTCCTTTTCCACCACAGGCTGCAAAGCCCTCCATATGTCCCCTTGCAGATTCTAGAAATAGGGTGTTTCAAAACTGCTCTCTCAAAAGAAAGGTTCAACTCTTTGAGTTGAAAGCAATCGTCTAAAAGAAGTTTGTGAGAATGCTTCTGTCTAGTTTTTTTGTGAGGACATCCCGTTTCCATCAAATTCGTCACAGCGGTCCAAATATCCACTTGCAGATCCTACAAAAAGAGTGTTTCAAAACTGCTCTTTCAAAAGGAAGGTTGAACTCTCTGAGTTGAAAGCACACATCACAAAGAACTTTCAGAGATTGCTTCTGTCTGGGTTTTACGTGAACATATCTCGTTTTCCACCGTACGCCTCAAAACGCTAATAGTGAACAATTGCAGATTCTACAAAAAGATTGTTTCAAAACTCCTATTTCAAAAGAAGTGTTCAACTCTGTGAGTTGGATTCACACTACACAAAGCAGTTTTACAGAACGCTTCTATCTAGTTTTTACGTGAAAATTGTCCCGTTTGCAACGAAGTCCTGAAAGAGCTTCAAATATCCACTTGCAGATTCTGCAAAAACACTGTTTTCAAACCTGCTCTATCAAAAGGAAGGTTCCAATCTCTGGGTTGAATGCACACATCATAAAGTTGTTTCTGAGAATGCGTCTCTCTAGTTTTCATATGAAGATATTTCCTTTTCCACCATAGGCCTCAAAGCTCTCCAAATGAAAACTTGCAGATTCTACAAAAAGGGTGTTTCATAACTGCTTTACCAAAGGAAAGCTTCAACTCTCTGAATTGAACACACACATCACAATGCAGTTTCTGCGAATGCTTCTGTCCAGTTTTTATGTGAAGATATTCCCGTTTCCAACGGAGGCCTCAAAGAGCTCCAAATCTCCACTTGCAGATTCTGTGAAAAGACTCTTTCCAAACTGCTCCATCAAAACGAAGGTTGAACTCTGTGAGTTGAAAGCACACATCATAAAGGACTTTCCGAGAATGCTTCTGTCTGGATTTTCTGTGAGGATATCTCGTTTTCCACCGTAGGCCTCAAAGCGCTCCTAATGAGGAATTGCAGATTCGACAAAACGAGTGTTTCAAAACTGTTCTTTCAAAAGAAGTGATCAACTCTGTAAGTTGGATTCACACTACACAAGGCAGTTTCACAGAATGCTTCTATCCAGTTTTTATGTGAAGGTAGTCTCGTTTCCAACAAAAGCCTGAAAGAGCTCCAAATATCCACGTGCAGAATCTGCAAAAGCACTGTGTCAAAACTGCTCTATCAAAAGGAAGGTTCAACTCTGTGAGTTGAATGCGCACATCATAAAGATGTCTCTGAGAACGCTTCTGTCTATTTTTTATTTGAAAATGTTTCCTTTTCCACCATAGGCCTCAAAGCACACCTAATGAACACTTGCAGATTCTACAAAAAGAGTGTTTCAAAACTGCTCTATCAAAAGAAAGATTCAACTCTGTGAGTTGAATGCAGACAACACGAAGCAGGTTCCGAGAACATTTCTATCTAGTTTTTATGTGAAGATAGTCCCGTTTCCAACAAACCCTTCAAACAGCTCCAAATATCCACATGCAGATCCTGCAAAAACACTGTTTCAAAACTGCTCTATCAGAAGGAAGGCTCATCTGTCTGAGTTGAATGCACACATCATAAAGATGTTTCTGAGAATGCTTCTGTCTAGTTTTTATGTGAAGAAATTTCCTTTTCCACCATAGGCCTCAAAGCACTCTAAATGAACACTTGCAGATTCTACAAAAAGGGTGTTTCCAAACTACCCTATCAAAGGAAATGTTCAACTCTGTGAATTGAACACACACATCCCAAAGCAGTTTCTGCGAATGCTTCTGTCCAGTTTTTATGTGAAGATATTTCCTTTTCCAACAAAGGCCTCAAACCCTTCCAAATGTCCACTTGCAGACCCTACAAAAAGAGTGTTTCAAACTTTTCTGTCTAAAAGAATGTTCCACTCTTTGAGTTGAATGTCCACAACAGAAAGTAGTTTCAGAGAATGCTTCAGTCTTTTTTGTGTGTGAAGATATTTCCTTTTCCACCACAGGCAGGGAAGCCCTCCAAACGTCCACTTGCAGATTCCAGAAAAAGAGTTTTTCAAAATTTTTCTATCAGAAGAAAAGTTCAACTCTGTGAGTTGAATGCACACATCACCAGGAAGTTTGTGAGAATGCTTCTCTGTCGTTTTCATGTGAAGATATTACCTTTTCCACCACAGGCCTGAAAGCGGTCAACATATCCACTTGCACACTGTTCAAATAGAGGGTTTCAAAACTTCTCGGTCAAAAGGAATGTTGAACATAGTGAGTTGAATGAACACACGACAAAGAAGTTTCAGAGAATGCTTCCGCATGGTTTTTATGTAAGGATGTTTCTTTTTCCACCACAAGCCTCCAACCTCTCCACATATCCACCCGCAGATTCTAGAAAAAAAGTGTTTCAAAACTTCTCTGCCAAAAGGAATGTTCAACTCTGTGAGGTGAATGCACACACTACAAAGTAGTTTCAGATAATGCTTCTGCCTAGTTTTTATGTGGAGATATTTCCTTTTCCACCACAGGCCTCAAAGCCCACAAAATGTCCAATTGCAGATTCTACAAAAAGAGTATTTCAAAACTGGCCCATGAAAAGAAAGGTTCAACCCTGTGAGTTGAATGCACACATCACACAGAAGTTTGTGAGAATTCTTCTGTCTAGTTTTTGTGTGAGGATATCCCGTTTCCAACGAATTCCTGTAAGCCGTCCAAATATCCACTTGCAGATTCCACAAAAAGAGTGTTTCAAAACTTCTCTGACAAAAGGCATGTTCAACTCTCTGAGTTGAATGCACACCCCACAAACAAGTTTCAGAGAATGTTTCTGTCTTGTTTTTATGTGAAGATGTTTCCTTTTCCACCACAGGCTGCAAAGCCCTCCATATGTCCCCTTGCAGATTCTAGAAATAGGGTGTTTCAAAACTGCTCTCTCAAAAGAAAGGTTCAACTCTTTGAGTTGAAAGCAATCGTCTAAAAGAAGTTTGTGAGAATGCTTCTGTCTAGTTTTTTTGTGAGGACATCCCGTTTCCATCAAATTCGTCACAGCGGTCCAAATATCCACTTGCAGATCCTACAAAAAGAGTGTTTCAAAACTGCTCTTTCAAAAGGAAGGTTGAACTCTCTGAGTTGAAAGCACACATCACAAAGAACTTTCAGAGATTGCTTCTGTCTGGGTTTTACGTGAACATATCTCGTTTTCCACCATACGCCTCAAAACGCTAATAGTGAACAATTGCAGATTCTACAAAAAGATTGTTTCAAAACTCCTATTTCAAAAGAAGTGTTCAACTCTGTGAGTTGGATTCACACTACACAAAGCAGTTTTACAGAACGCTTCTATCTAGTTTTTACGTGAAAATTGTCCCGTTTGCAACGAAGTCCTGAAAGAGCTTCAAATATCCACTTGCAGATTCTGCAAAAACACTGTTTTCAAACCTGCTCTATCAAAAGGAAGGTTCCAATCTCTGGGTTGAATGCACACATCATAAAGTTGTTTCTGAGAATGCGTCTCTCTAGTTTTCATATGAAGATATTTCCTTTTCCACCATAGGCCTCAAAGCTCTCCAAATGAAAACTTGCAGATTCTACAAAAAGGGTGTTTCATAACTGCTTTACCAAAGGAAAGCTTCAACTCTCTGAATTGAACACACACATCACAATGCAGTTTCTGCGAATGCTTCTGTCCAGTTTTTATGTGAAGATATTCCCGTTTCCAACGGAGGCCTCAAAGAGCTCCAAATCTCCACTTGCAGATTCTGTGAAAAGACTCTTTCCAAACTGCTCCATCAAAACGAAGGTTGAACTCTGTGAGTTGAAAGCACACATCATAAAGGACTTTCCGAGAATGCTTCTGTCTGGATTTTCTGTGAGGATATCTCGTTTTCCACCGTAGGCCTCAAAGCGCTCCTAATGAGGAATTGCAGATTCGACAAAACGAGTGTTTCAAAACTGTTCTTTCAAAAGAAGTGATCAACTCTGTAAGTTGGATTCACACTACACAAGGCAGTTTCACAGAATGCTTCTATCCAGTTTTTATGTGAAGGTAGTCTCGTTTCCAACAAAAGCCTGAAAGAGCTCCAAATATCCACGTGCAGAATCTGCAAAAGCACTGTGTCAAAACTGCTCTATCAAAAGGAAGGTTCAACTCTGTGAGTTGAATGCGCACATCATAAAGATGTCTCTGAGAACGCTTCTGTCTATTTTTTATTTGAAAATATTTCCTTTTCCACCATAGGCCTCAAAGCACACCTAATGAACACTTGCAGATTCTACAAAAAGAGTGTTTCAAAACTGCTCTATCAAAAGAAAGATTCAACTCTGTGAGTTGAATGCAGACAACACGAGGCAGGTTCCGAGAACATTTCTATCTAGTTTTTATGTGAAGATAGTCCCGTTTCCAACAAACCCTTCAAACAGCTCCAAATATCCACATGCAGATCCTGCAAAAACACTGTTTCAAAACTGCTCTATCAGAAGGAAGGCTCATCTGTCTGAATTGAATGCACACATCATAAAGATGTTTCTGAGAATGCTTCTGTCTAGTTTTTATGTGAAGAAATTTCCTTTTCCACCATAGGCCTCAAAGCACTCTAAATGAACACTTGCAGATTCTACAAAAAGGGTGTTTCAAAACTACCCTATCAAAGGAAATGTTCAACTCTGTGAATTGAACACACACATCCCAAAGCAGTTTCTGCGAATGCTTCTGTCCAGTTTTTATGTGAAGATATTTCCTTTTCCAACAAAGGCCTCAAACCCTTCCAAATGTCCACTTGCAGACCCTACAAAAAGAGTGTTTCAAACTTTTCTGTCTAAAAGAATGTTCCACTCTTTGAGTTGAATGTCCACAACAGAAAGTAGTTTCAGAGAATGCTTCAGTCTTTTTTGTGTGTGAAGATATTTCCTTTTCCACCACAGGCAGGGAAGCCCTCCAAACGTCCACTTGCAGATTCCAGAAAAAGAGTTTTTCAAAATTTTTCTATCAGAAGAAAAGTTCAACTCTGTGAGTTGAATGCACACATCACCAGGAAGTTTGTGAGAATGCTTCTCTGTCGTTTTCATGTGAAGATATTACCTTTTCCACCACAGGCCTGAAAGCGGTCAACATATCCACTTGCACACTGTACAAATAGAGGGTTTCAAAACTTCTCGGTCAAAAGGAATGTTGAACATAGTGAGTTGAATGAACACACGACAAAGAAGTTTCAGAGAATGCTTCCGCATGGTTTTTATGTAAGGATGTTTCTTTTTCCACCACAAGCCTCCAACCTCTCCACATATCCACCCGCAGATTCTAGAAAAAAAGTGTTTCAAAACTTCTCTGCCCAAAGGAATGTTCAACTCTCTGAGGTGAATGCACACACTACAAAGTAGTTTCAGATAGTGCTTCTGCCTAGTTTTTATGTGGAGATATTTCCTTTTCCACCACAGGCCTCAAAGCCCACAAAATGTCCAATTGCAGATTCTACAAAAAGAGTATTTCAAAACTGGCCCATGAAAAGAAAGGTTCAACCCTGTGAGTTGAATGCACACATCACACAGAAGTTTGTGAGAATTCTTCTGTCTAGTTTTTGTGTGAGGATATCCCGTTTCCAACGAATTCCTGTAAGCCGTCCAAATATCCACTTGCAGATTCCACAAAAAGAGTGTTTCAAAACTTCTCTGACAAAAGGCATGTTCAACTCTCTGAGTTGAATGCACACCCCACAAACAAGTTTCAGAGAATGTTTCTGTCTTGTTTTTATGTGAAGATGTTTCCTTTTCCACCACAGGCTGCAAAGCCCTCCAAATGTCCCCTTGCAGATTCTAGAAATAGGGTGTTTCAAAACTGCTCTCTCAAAAGAAAGGGTCAACTCTTTGAGTTGAAAGCAATCGTCTAAAAGAAGTTTGTGAGAATGCTTCTGTCTAGTTTTTCTGTGAGGACATCCCGTTTCCAACGAATTCGTCACAGCGGTCCAAATATCCACTTGCAGATCCTGCAAAAAGAGTGTTTCAAAACTGCTCTTTCAAAAGGAAGGTTGAACTCTCTGAGTTGAAAGCACACATCACAAAGAACTTTCAGAGATTGCTTCTGTCTGGGTTTTACGTGAACATATCTCGTTTTCCACCGTACGCCTCAAAACGCTAATAGTGAACAATTGCAGATTCTACAAAAAGATTGTTTCAAAACTCCTATTTCAAAAGAAGTGTTAAACTCTGTGAGTTGGATTCACACTACACAAAGCAGTTTTACAGAACGCTTCTATCTAGTTTTTACGTGAAAATTGTCCTGTTTGCAACGAAGTCCTGAAAGAGCTTCAAATATCCACTTGCAGATTCTGCAAAAACACTGTTTTCAAACCTGCTCTATCAAAAGGAAGGTTCCAATCTCTGGGTTGAATGCACACATCATAAAGTTGTTTCTGAGAATGCGTCTCTCTAGTTTTCATATGAAGATATTTCCTTTTCCACCATAGGCCTCAAAGCTCTCCAAATGAAAACTTGCAGATTCTACAAAAAGGGTGTTTCATAACTGCTTTACCAAAGGAAAGCTTCAACTCTCTGAATTGAACACACACATCACAATGCAGTTTCTGCGAATGCTTCTGTCCAGTTTTTATGTGAAGATATTCCCGTTTCCAACGGAGGCCTCAAAGAGCTCCAAATCTCCACTTGCAGATTCTGTGAAAAGACTCTTTCCAAACTGCTCCATCAAAACGAAGGTTGAACTCTGTGAGTTGAAAGCACACATCATAAAGGACTTTCCGAGAATGCTTCTGTCTGGATTTTCTGTGAGGATATCTCGTTTTCCACCGTAGGCCTCAAAGCGCTCCTAATGAGGAATTGCAGATTCGACAAAACGAGTGTTTCAAAACTGTTCTTTCAAAAGAAGTGATCAACTCTGTAAGTTGGATTCACACTACACAAGGCAGTTTCACAGAATGCTTCCATCTAGTTTTTATGTGAAGGTAGTCTCGTTTCCAACAAAAGCCTGAAAGAGCTCCAAATATCCACGTGCAGAATCTGCAAAAGCACTGTGTCAAAACTGCTCTATCAAAAGGAAGGTTCAACTCTGTGAGTTGAATGCGCACATCATAAAGATGTCTCTGAGAATGCTTCTGTCTATTTTTTATTTGAAAATATTTCCTTTTCCACCATAGGCCTCAAAGCACACCTAATGAACACTTGCAGATTCTACAAAAAGAGTGTTTCAAAACTGCTCTATCAAAAGAAAGATTCAACTCTGTGAGTTGAATGCAGACAACACGAGGCAGGTTCCGAGAACATTTCTATCTAATTTTTATGTGAAGATAGTCCCGTTTCCAACAAACCCTTCAAACAGCTCCAAATATCCACATGCAGATCCTGCAAAAACACTGTTTCAAAACTGCTCTATCAGAAGGAAGGCTCATCTGTCTGAGTTGAATGCACACATCATAAAGATGTTTCTGAGAATGCTTCTGTCTATTTTTTATGTGAAGAAATTTCCTTTTCCACCATAGGCCTCAAAGCACTCTAAATGAACACTTGCAGATTCTACAAAAAGGGTGTTTCAAAACTACCCTATCAAAGGAAATGTTCAACTCTGTGAATTGAACACACACATCCCAAAGCAGTTTCTGCGAATGCTTCTGTCCAGTTTTTATGTGAAGATATTTCCTTTTCCAACAAAGGCCTCAAACCCTTCCAAATGTCCACTTGCAGACCCTACAAAAAGAGTGTTTCAAACTTTTCTGTCTAAAAGAATGTTCCACTCTTTGAGTTGAATGTCCACAACAGAAAGTAGTTTCAGAGAATGCTTCAGTCTTTTTTGTGTGTGAAGATATTTCCTTTTCCACCACAGGCAGGGAAGCCCTCCAAACGTCCACTTGCAGATTCCAGAAAAAGAGTTTTTCAAAATTTTTCTATCAGAAGAAAAGTTCAACTCTGTGAGTTGAATGCACACATCACCAGGAAGTTTGTGAGAATGCTTCTCTGTCGTTTTCATGTGAAGATATTTCCTTTTCCACCACAGGCCTGAAAGCGGTCAACATATCCACTTGCACACTGTACAAAGAGAGGGTTTCAAAACTTCTCGGTCAAAAGGAATGTTGAACATAGTGAGTTGAATGAACACACGACAAAGAAGTTTCAGAGAATGCTTCCGCATGGTTTTTATGTAAGGATGTTTCTTTTTCCACCACAAGCCTCCAACCTCTCCACATATCCACCCGCAGATTCTAGAAAAAAAGTGTTTCAAAACTTCTCTGCCAAAAGGAATTTTCAACTCTGTGAGGTGAATGCACACACTACAAAGTAGTTTCAGATAATGCTTCTGCCTAGTTTTTATGTGGAGATATTTCCTTTTCCACCACAGGCCTCAAAGCCCACAAAATGTCCAATTGCAGATTCTACAAAAAGAGTATTTCAAAACTGGCCCATGAAAAGAAAGGTTCAACCCTGTGAGTTGAATGCACACATCACACAGAAGTTTGTGAGAATTCTTCTGTCTACTTTTTGTGTGAGGATATCCCGTTTCCAACGAATTCCTGTAAGCCGTCCAAATATCCACTTGCAGATTCCACAAAAAGAGTGTTTCAAAACATCTCTGACTAAAGGCATGTTCAACTCTCTGAGTTGAATGCACACCCCACAAACAAGTTTCAGAGAATGTTTCTGTCTTGTTTTTATGTGAAGATATTTCCTTTTCCACCACAGGCTGCAAAGCCCTCCAAATGTCCCCTTGCAGATTCTAGAAATAGGGTGTTTCAAAACTGCTCTCTCAAAAGAAAGGGTCAACTCTTTGAGTTGAAAGCAATCGTCTAAAAGAAGTTTGTGAGAATGCTTCTGTCTAGTTTTTTTGTGAGGACATCCCGTTTCCAACGAATTCGTCACAGCGGTCCAAACATCCACTTGCAGATCCTACAAAAAGAGTGTTTCAAAACTGCTCTTTCAAAAGGAAGGTTGAACTCTCTGAGTTGAAAGCACACATCACAAAGAACTTTCAGAGATTGCTTCTGTCTGGGTTTTACGTGAACATATCTCGTTTTCCACCGTACGCCTCAAAACGCTAATAGTGAACAATTGCAGATTCTACAAAAAGATTGTTTCAAAACTCCTATTTCAAAAGAAGTGTTCAACTCTGTGAGTTGGATTCACACTACACAAAGAAGTTTTACAGAACGCTTCTATCTAGTTTTCACGTGAAAATTGTCCCGTTTGCAACGAAGTCCTGAAAGAGCTTCAAATATCCACTTGCAGATTCTGCAAAAACACTGTTTTCAAACCTGCTCTATCAAAAGGAAGGTTCCAATCTCTGGGTTGAAGGCACACATCATAAAGTTGTTTCTGAGAATGCGTCTCTCTAGTTTTCATATGAAGATATTTCCTTTTCCACCATAGGCCTCAAAGCTCTCCAAATGAAAACTTGCAGATTCTACAAAAAGGGTGTTTCATAACTGCTTTACCAAAGGAAAGCTTCAACTCTCTGAATTGAACACACACATCACAATGCAGTTTCTGCGAATGCTTCTGTCCAGTTTTTATGTGAAGATATTCCCGTTTCCAACGGAGGCCTCAAAGAGCTCCAAATCTCCACTTGCAGATTCTGTGAAAAGACTCTTTCCAAACTGCTCCATCAAAACGAAGGTTGAACTCTGTGAGTTGAAAGCACACATCATAAAGGACTTTCCGAGAATGCTTCTGTCTGGATTTTCTGTGAGGATATCTCGTTTTCCACCGTAGGCCTCAAAGCGCTCCTAATGAGGAATTGCAGATTCGACAAAACGAGTGTTTCAAAACTGTTCTTTCAAAAGAAGTGATCAACTCTGTAAGTTGGATTCACACTACACAAGGCAGTTTCACAGAATGCTTCTATCCAGTTTTTATGTGAAGGTAGTCTCGTTTCCAACAAAAGCCTGAAAGAGCTCCAAATATCCACGTGCAGAATCTGCAAAAGCACTGTGTCAAAACTGCTCTATCAAAAGGAAGGTTCAACTCTGTGAGTTGAATGCGCACATCATAAAGATGTCTCTGAGAACGCTTCTCTCTATTTTTTATTTGAAAATATTTCCTTTTCCACCATAGGCCTCAAAGCACACCTAATGAACACTTGCAGATTCTACAAAAAGAGTGTTTCAAAACTGCTCTATCAAAAGAAAGATTCAACTCTGTGAGTTGAATGCAGACAACACGAGGCAGGTTCCGAGAACATTTCTATCTAGTTTTTATGTGAAGATAGTCCCGTTTCCAACAAACCCTTCAAACAGCTCCAAATATCCACATGCAGATCCTGCAAAAACACTGTTTCAAAACTGCTCTATCAGAAGGAAGGCTCATCTGTCTGAGTTGAATGCACACATCATAAAGATGTTTCTGAGAATGCTTCTGTCTAGTTTTTATGTGAAGAAATTTCCTTTTCCACCATAGGCCTCAAAGCACTCTAAATGAACACTTGCAGATTCTACAAAAAGGGTGTTTCAAAACTACCCTATCAAAGGAAATGTTCAACTCTGTGAATTGAACACACACATCCCAAAGCAGTTTCTGCGAATGCTTCTGTCCAGTTTTTATGTGAAGATATTTCCTTTTCCAACAAAGGCCTCAAACCCTTCCAAATGTCCACTTGCAGACCCTACAAAAAGAGTGTTTCAAACTTTTCTGTCTAAAAGAATGTTCCACTCTTTGAGTTGAATGTCCACAACAGAAAGTAGTTTCAGAGAATGCTTCAGTCTTTTTTGTGTGTGAAGATATTTCCTTTTCCACCACAGGCAGGGAAGCCCTCCAAACGTCCACTTGCAGATTCCAGAAAAAGAGTTTTTCAAAATTTTTCTATCAGAAGAAAAGTTCAACTCTGTGAGTTGAATGCACACATCACCAGGAAGTTTGTGAGAATGCTTCTCTGTCGTTTTCATGTGAAGATATTACCTTTTCCACCACAGGCCTGAAAGCGGTCAACATATCCACTTGCACACTGTACAAAGAGAGGGTTTCAAAACTTCTCGGTCAAAAGGAATGTTGAACATAGTGAGTTGAATGAACACACGACAAAGAAGTTTCAGAGAATGCTTCCGCATGGTTTTTATGTAAGGATGTTTCTTTTTCCACCACAAGCCTCCAACCTCTCCACATATCCACCCGCAGATTCTAGAAAAAAAGTGTTTCAAAACTTCTCTGCCAAAAGGAATGTTCAACTCTGTGAGGTGAATGCACACACTACAAAGTAGTTTCAGATAATGCTTCTGCCTAGTTTTTATGTGGAGATATTTCCTTTTCCACCACAGGCCTCAAAGCCCACAAAATGTCCAATTGCAGATTCTACAAAAAGAGTATTTCAAAACTGGCCCATGAAAAGAAAGGTTCAACCCTATGAGTTGAATGCACACATCACACAGAAGTTTGTGAGAATTCTTCTGTCTACTTTTTGTGTGAGGATATCCCGTTTCCAACGAATTCCTGTAAGCCGTCCAAATATCCACTTGCAGATTCCACAAAAAGAGTGTTTCAAAACTTCTCTGACTAAAGGCATGTTCAACTCCCTGAGTTGAATGCACACCCCACAAACAAGTTTCAGAGAATGTTTCTGTCTTGTTTTTATGTGAAGATATTTCCTTTTCCACCACAGGCTGCAAAGCCCTCCAAATGTCCCCTTGCAGATTCTAGAAATAGGGTGTTTCAAAACTGCTCTCTCAAAAGAAAGGGTCAACTCTTTGAGTTGAAAGCAATCGTCTAAAAGAAGTTTGTGAGAATGCTTCTGTCTAGTTTTTTTGTGAGGACATCCCGTTTCCAACGAATTCGTCACAGCGGTCCAAACATCCACTTCCAGATCCTACAAAAAGAGTGTTTCAAAACTGCTCTTTCAAAAGGAAGGTTGAACTCTCTGAGTTGAAAGCACACATCACAAAGAACTTTCAGAGATTGCTTCTGTCTGGGTTTTACGTGAACATATCTCGTTTTCCACCGTACGCCTCAAAACGCTAATAGTGAACAATTGCAGATTCTACAAAAAGATTGTTTCAAAACTCCTATTTCAAAAGAAGTGTTCAACTCTGTGAGTTGGATTCACACTACACAAAGAAGTTTTACAGAACGCTTCTATCTAGTTTTCACGTGAAAATTGTCCCGTTTGCAACGAAGTCCTGAAAGAGCTTCAAATATCCACTTGCAGATTCTGCAAAAACACTGTTTTCAAACCTGCTCTATCAAAAGGAAGGTTCCAATCTCTGGGTTGAATGCACACATCATAAAGTTGTTTCTGAGAATGCGTCTCTCTAGTTTTCATATGAAGATATTTCCTTTTCCACCATAGGCCTCAAAGCTCTCCAAATGAAAACTTGCAGATTCTACAAAAAGGTTGTTTCATAACTGCTTTACCAAAGGAAAGCTTCAACTCTCTGAATTGAACACACACATCACAATGCAGTTTCTGCGAATGCTTCTGTCCAGTTTTTATGTGAAGATATTCCCGTTTCCAACGGAGGCCTCAAAGAGCTCCAAATCTCCACTTGCAGATTCTGTGAAAAGACTCTTTCCAAACTGCTCCATCAAAACGAAGGTTCAACTCTGTGAGTTGAAAGCACACATCATAAAGGACTTTCCGAGAATGCTTCTGTCTGGATTTTCTGTGAGGATATCTCGTTTTCCACCGTAGGCCTCAAAGCGCTCCTAATGAGGAATTGCAGATTCGACAAAACGAGTGTTTCAAAACTGTTCTTTCAAAAGAAGTGATCAACTCTGTAAGTTGGATTCACACTACACAAGGCAGTTTCACAGAATGCTTCTATCCAGTTTTTATGTGAAGGTAGTCTCGTTTCCAACAAAAGCCTGAAAGAGCTCCAAATATCCACGTGCAGAATCTGCAAAAGCACTGTGTCAAAACTGCTCTATCAAAAGGAAGGTTCAACTCTGTGAGTTGAATGCGCACATCATAAAGATGTCTCTGAGAACGCTTCTCTCTATTTTTTATTTGAAAATATTTCCTTTTCCACCATAGGCCTCAAAGCACACCTAATGAACACTTGCAGATTCTACAAAAAGAGTGTTTCAAAACTGCTCTATCAAAAGAAAGATTCAACTCTGTGAGTTGAATGCAGACAACACGAGGCAGGTTCCGAGAACATTTCTATCTAGTTTTTATGTGAAGATAGTCCCGTTTCCAACAAACCCTTCAAACAGCTCCAAATATCCACATGCAGATCCTGCAAAAACACTGTTTCAAAACTGCTCTATCAGAAGGAAGGCTCATCTGTCTGAGTTGAATGCACACATCATAAAGATGTTTCTGAGAATGCTTCTGTCTAGTTTTTATGTGAAGAAATTTCCTTTTCCACCATAGGCCTCAAAGCACTCTAAATGAACACTTGCAGATTCTACAAAAAGGGTGTTTCCAAACTACCCTATCAAAGGAAATGTTCAACTCTGTGAATTGAACACACACATCCCAAAGCAGTTTCTGCGAATGCTTCTGTCCAGTTTTTATGTGAAGATATTTCCTTTTCCAACAAAGGCCTCAAACCCTTCCAAATGTCCACTTGCAGACCCTACAAAAAGAGTGTTTCAAACTTTTCTGTCTAAAAGAATGTTCCACTCTTTGAGTTGAATGTCCACAACAGAAAGTAGTTTCAGAGAATGCTTCAGGCTTTTTTGTGTGTGAAGATATTTCCTTTTCCACCACAGGCAGGGAAGCCCTCCAAACGTCCACTTGCAGATTCCAGAAAAAGAGTTTTTCAAAATTTTTCTATCAGAAGAAAAGTTCAACTCTGTGAGTTGAATGCACACATCACCAGGAAGTTTGTGAGAATGCTTCTCTGTCGTTTTCATGTGAAGATATTACCTTTTCCACCACAGGCCTGAAAGCGGTCAACATATCCACTTGCACACTGTACAAAGAGAGGGTTTCAAAACTTCTCGGTCAAAAGGAATGTTGAACATAGTGAGTTGAATGAACACACGACAAAGAAGTTTCAGAGAATGCTTCCGCATGGTTTTTATGTAAGGATGTTTCTTTTTCCACCACAAGCCTCCAACCTCTCCACATATCCACCCGCAGATTCTAGAAAAAAAGTGTTTCAAAACTTCTCTGCCAAAAGGAATGTTCAACTCTCTGAGGTGAATGCACACACTACAAAGTAGTTTCAGATAATGCTTCTGCCTAGTTTTTATGTGGAGATATTTCCTTTTCCACCACAGGCCTCAAAGCCCACAAAATGTCCAATTGCAGATTCTACAAAAAGAGTATTTCAAAACTGGCCCATGAAAAGAAAGGTTCAACCCTGTGAGTTGAATGCACACATCACACAGAAGTTTGTGAGAATTCTTCTGTCTACTTTTTGTGTGAGGATATCCCGTTTCCAACGAATTCCTGTAAGCCGTCCAAATATCCACTTGCAGATTCCACAAAAAGAGTGTTTCAAAACTTCTCTGACTAAAGGCATGTTCAACTCTCTGAGTTGAATGCACACCCCACAAACAAGTTTCAGAGAATGATTCTGTCTTGTTTTTATGTGAAGATGTTTCCTTTTCCACCACAGGCTGCAAAGCCCTCCAAATGTCCCCTTGCAGATTCTAGAAATAGGGTGTTTCAAAACTGCTCTCTCAAAAGAAAGGTTCAACTGTTTGAGTTGAAAGCAATCGTCTAAAAGAAGTTTGTGAGAATGCTTCTGTCTAGTTTTTTTGTGAGGACATCCCGTTCCCATCGAATTCGTCACAGCGGTCCAAATATCCACTTGCAGATCCTGCAAAAAGAGTGTTTCAAAACTGCTCTTTCAAAAGGAAGGTTGAACTCTCTGAGTTGAAAGCACACATCACAAAGAACTTTCAGAGATTGCTTCTGTCTGGGTTTTACGTGAACATATCTCGTTTTCCACCGTACGCCTCAAAACGCTAATAGTGAACAATTGCAGATTCTACAAAAAGATTGTTTCAAAACTCCTATTTCAAAAGAAGTGTTCAACTCTGTGAGTTGGATTCACACTACACAAAGCAGTTTTACAGAACGCTTCTATCTAGTTTTTACGTGAAAATTGTCCCGTTTGCAACGAAGTCCTCAAAGAGCTTCAAATATCCACTTGCAGATTCTGCAAAAACACTGTTTTCAAACCTGCTCTATCAAAAGGAAGGTTCCAATCTCTGGGTTGAATGCACACATCATAAAGTTGTTTCTGAGAATGCGTCTCTCTAGTTTTCATATGAAGATATTTCCTTTTCCACCATAGGCCTCCAAGCTCTCCAAATGAAAACTTGCAGATTCTACAAAAAGGGTGTTTCATAACTGCTTTACCAAAGGAAAGCTTCAACTCTCTGAATTGAACACACACATCACAATGCAGTTTCTGCGAATGCTTCTGTCCAGTTTTTATGTGAAGATATTCCCGTTTCCAACGGAGGCCTCAAAGAGCTCCAAATCTCCACTTGCAGATTCTGTGAAAAGACTCTTTCCAAACTGCTCCATCAAAACGAAGGTTGAACTCTGTGAGTTGAAAGCACACATCATAAAGGACTTTCCGAGAATGCTTCTGTCTGGATTTTCTGTGAGGATATCTCGTTTTCCACCGTAGGCCTCAAAGCGCTCCTAATGAGGAATGGCAGATTCGACAAAACGAGTGTTTCAAAACTGTTCTTTCAAAAGAAGTGATCAACTCTGTAAGTTGGATTCACACTACACAAGGCAGTTTCACAGAATGCTTCTATCTAGTTTTTATGTGAAGGTAGTCTCGTTTCCAACAAAAGCCTGAAAGAGCTCCAAATATCCACGTGCAGAATCTGCAAAAGCACTGTGTCAAAACTGCTCTATCAAAAGGAAGGTTCAACTCTGTGAGTTGAATGCGCACATCATAAAGATGTCTCTGAGAACGCTTCTGTCTATTTTTTATTTGAAAATATTTCCTTTTCCACCATAGGCCTCAAAGCACACCTAATGAACACTTGCAGATTCTACAAAAAGAGTGTTTCAAAACTGCTCTATCAAAAGAAAGATTCAACTCTGTGAGTTGAATGCAGACAACACGAAGCAGGTTCCGAGAACATTTCTATCTAGTTTTTATGTGAAGATAGTCCCGTTTCCAACAAACCCTTCAAACAGCTCCAAATATCCACATGCAGATCCTGCAAAAACACTGTTTCAAAACTGCTCTATCAGAAGGAAGGCTCATCTGTCTGAGTTGAATGCACACATCATAAAGATGTTTCTGAGAATGCTTCTGTCTAGTTTTTATGTGAAGAAATTTCCTTTTCCACCATAGGCCTCAAAGCACTCTAAATGAACACTTGCAGATTCTACAAAAAGGGTGTTTCAAAACTACCCTATCAAAGGAAATGTTCAACTCTGTGAATTGAACACACACATCCCAAAGCAGTTTCTGCGAATGCTTCTGTCCAGTTTTTATGTGAAGATATTTCCTTTTCCAACAAAGGCCTCAAACCCTTCCAAATGTCCACTTGCAGACCCTACAAAAAGAGTGTTTCAAACTTTTCTGTCTAAAAGAATGTTCCACTCTTTGAGTTGAATGTCCACAACAGAAAGTAGTTTCAGAGAATGCTTCAGTCTTTTTTTTGTGTGAAGATATTTCCTTTTCCACCACAGGCAGGGAAGCCCTCCAAACGTCCACTTGCAGATTCCAGAAAAAGAGTTTTTCAAAATTTTTCTATCAGAAGAAAAGTTCAACTCTGTGAGTTGAATGCACACATCACCAGGAAGTTTGTGAGAATGCTTCTCTGTCGTTTTCATGTGAAGATATTACCTTTTCCACCACAGGCCTGAAAGCGGTCAACATATCCACTTGCACACTGTACAAAGAGAGGGTTTCAAAACTTCTCGGTCAAAAGGAATGTTGAACATAGTGAGTTGAATGAACACACGACAAAGAAGTTTCAGAGAATGCTTCCGCATGGTTTTTATGTAAGGATGTTTCTTTTTCCACCACAAGCCTCCAACCTCTCCACATATCCACCCGCAGATTCTAGAAAAAAAGTGTTTCAAAACTTCTCTGCCCAAAGGAATGTTCAACTCTCTGAGGTGAATGCACACACTACAAAGTAGTTTCAGATAGTGCTTCTGCCTAGTTTTTATGTGGAGATATTTCCTTTTCCACCACAGGCCTCAAAGCCCACAAAATGTCCAATTGCAGATTCTACAAAAAGAGTATTTCAAAACTGGCCCATGAAAAGAAAGGTTCAACCCTGTGAGTTGAATGCACACATCACACAGAAGTTTGTGAGAATTCTTCTGTCTAGTTTTTGTGTGAGGATATCCCGTTTCCAACGAATTCCTGTAAGCCGTCCAAATATCCACTTGCAGATTCCACAAAAAGAGTGTTTCAAAACTTCTCTGACAAAAGGCATGTTCAACTCTCTGAGTTGAATGCACACCCCACAAACAAGTTTCAGAGAATGTTTCTGTCTTGTTTTTATGTGAAGATGTTTCCTTTTCCACCACAGGCTGCAAAGCCCTCCAAATGTCCCCTTGCAGATTCTAGAAATAGGGTGTTTCAAAACTGCTCTCTCAAAAGAAAGGTTCAACTGTTTGAGTTGAAAGCAATCGTCTAAAAGAAGTTTGTGAGAATGCTTCTGTCTAGTTTTTTTGTGAGGACATCCCGTTTCCATCAAATTCGTCACAGCGGTCCAAATATCCACTTGCAGATCCTACAAAAAGAGTGTTTCAAAACTGCTCTTTCAAAAGGAAGGTTGAACTCTCTGAGTTGAAAGCACACATCACAAAGAACTTTCAGAGATTGCTTCTGTCTGGGTTTTACGTGAACATATCTCGTTTTCTACCGTACGCCTCAAAACGCTAATAGTGAACAATTGCAGATTCTACAAAAAGATTGTTTCAAAACTCCTATTTCAAAAGAAGTGTTCAACTCTGTGAGTTGGATTCACACTACACAAAGCAGTTTTACAGAACGCTTCTATCTAGTTTTTACGTGAAAATTGTCCCGTTTGCAACGAAGTCCTGAAAGAGCTTCAAATATCCACTTGCAGATTCTGCAAAAACACTGTTTTCAAACCTGCTCTATCAAAAGGAAGGTTCCAATCTCTGGGTTGAATGCACACATCATAAAGTTGTTTCTGAGAATGCGTCTCTCTAGTTTTCATATGAAGATATTTCCTTTTCCACCATAGGCCTCAAAGCTCTCCAAATGAAAACTTGCAGATTCTACAAAAAGGGTGTTTCATAACTGCTTTACCAAAGGAAAGCTTCAACTCTCTGAATTGAACACACACATCACAATGCAGTTTCTGCGAATGCTTCTGTCCAGTTTTTATGTGAAGATATTCCCGTTTCCAACGGAGGCCTCAAAGAGCTCCAAATCTCCACTTGCAGATTCTGTGAAAAGACTCTTTCCAAACTGCTCCATCAAAACGAAGGTTGAACTCTGTGAGTTGAAAGCACACATCATAAAGGACTTTCCGAGAATGCTTCTGTCTGGATTTTCTGTGAGGATATCTCGTTTTCCACCGTAGGCCTCAAAGCGCTCCTAATGAGGAATTGCAGATTCGACAAAACGAGTGTTTCAAAACTGTTCTTTCAAAAGAAGTGATCAACTCTGTAAGTTGGATTCACACTACACAAGGCAGTTTCACAGAATGCTTCTATCCAGTTTTTATGTGAAGGTAGTCTCGTTTCCAACAAAAGCCTGAAAGAGCTCCAAATATCCACGTGCAGAATCTGCAAAAGCACTGTGTCAAAACTGCTCTATCAAAAGGAAGGTTCAACTCTGTGAGTTGAATGCGCACATCATAAAGATGTCTCTGAGAACGCTTCTGTCTATTTTTTATTTGAAAATGTTTCCTTTTCCACCATAGGCCTCAAAGCACACCTAATGAACACTTGCAGATTCTACAAAAAGAGTGTTTCAAAACTGCTCTATCAAAAGAAAGATTCAACTCTGTGAGTTGAATGCAGACAACACGAAGCAGGTTCCGAGAACATTTCTATCTAGTTTTTATGTGAAGATAGTCCCGTTTCCAACAAACCCTTCAAACAGCTCCAAATATCCACATGCAGATCCTGCAAAAACACTGTTTCAAAACTGCTCTATCAGAAGGAAGGCTCATCTGTCTGAGTTGAATGCACACATCATAAAGATGTTTCTGAGAATGCTTCTGTCTAGTTTTTATGTGAAGAAATTTCCTTTTCCACCATAGGCCTCAAAGCACTCTAAATGAACACTTGCAGATTCTACAAAAAGGGTGTTTCAAAACTACCCTATCAAAGGAAATGTTCAACTCTGTGAATTGAACACACACATCCCAAAGCAGTTTCTGCGAATGCTTCTGTCCAGTTTTTATGTGAAGATATTTCCTTTTCCAACAAAGGCCTCAAACCCTTCCAAATGTCCACTTGCAGACCCTACAAAAAGAGTGTTTCAAACTTTTCTGTCTAAAAGAATGTTCCACTCTTTGAGTTGAATGTCCACAACAGAAAGTAGTTTCAGAGAATGCTTCAGTCTTTTTTTTGTGTGAAGATATTTCCTTTTCCACCACAGGCAGGGAAGCCCTCCAAACGTCCACTTGCAGATTCCAGAAAAAGAGTTTTTCAAAATTTTTCTATCAGAAGAAAAGTTCAACTCTGTGAGTTGAATGCACACATCACCAGGAAGTTTGTGAGAATGCTTCTCTGTCGTTTTCATGTGAAGATATTACCTTTTCCACCACAGGCCTGAAAGCGGTCAACATATCCACTTGCACACTGTACAAATAGAGTGTTTCAAAACTTCTCGGTCAAAAGGAATGTTGAACATAGTGAGTTGAATGAACACACGACAAAGAAGTTTCAGAGAATGCTTCCGCATGGTTTTTATGTAAGGATGTTTCTTTTTCCACCACAAGCCTCCAACCTCTCCACATATCCACCCGCAGATTCTAGAAAAAAAGTGTTTCAAAACTTCTCTGCCCAAAGGAATGTTCAACTCTCTGAGGTGAATGCACACACTACAAAGTAGTTTCAGATAGTGCTTCTGCCTAGTTTTTATGTGGAGATATTTCCTTTTCCACCACAGGCCTCAAAGCCCACAAAATGTCCAATTGCAGATTCTACAAAAAGAGTATTTCAAAACTGGCCCATGAAAAGAAAGGTTCAACCCTGTGAGTTGAATGCACACATCACACAGAAGTTTGTGAGAATTCTTCTGTCTAGTTTTTGTGTGAGGATATCCCGTTTCCAACGAATTCCTGTAAGCCGTCCAAATATCCACTTGCAGATTCCACAAAAAGAGTGTTTCAAAACTTCTCTGACAAAAGGCATGTTCAACTCTCTGAGTTGAATGCACACCCCACAAACAAGTTTCAGAGAATGTTTCTGTCTTGTTTTTATGTGAAGATGTTTCCTTTTCCACCACAGGCTGCAAAGCCCTCCAAATGTCCCCTTGCAGATTCTAGAAATAGGGTGTTTCAAAACTGCTCTCTCAAAAGAAAGGTTCAACTCTTTGAGTTGAAAGCAATCGTCTAAAAGAAGTTTGTGAGAATGCTTCTGTCTAGTTTTTTTGTGAGGACATCCCGTTTCCATCAAATTCGTCACAGCGGTCCAAATATCCACTTGCAGATCCTACAAAAAGAGTGTTTCAAAACTGCTCTTTCAAAAGGAAGGTTGAACTCTCTGAGTTGAAAGCACACATCACAAAGAACTTTCAGAGATTGCTTCTGTCTGGGTTTTACGTGAACATATCTCGTTTTCCACCGTACGCCTCAAAACGCTAATAGTGAACAATTGCAGATTCTACAAAAAGATTGTTTCAAAACTCCTATTTCAAAAGAAGTGTTCAACTCTGTGAGTTGGATTCACACTACACAAAGCAGTTTTACAGAACGCTTCTATCTAGTTTTTACGTGAAAATTGTCCCGTTTGCAACGAAGTCCTGAAAGAGCTTCAAATATCCACTTGCAGATTCTGCAAAAACACTGTTTTCAAACCTGCTCTATCAAAAGGAAGGTTCCAATCTCTGGGTTGAATGCACACATCATAAAGTTGTTTCTGAGAATGCGTCTCTCTAGTTTTCATATGAAGATATTTCCTTTTCCACCATAGGCCTCAAAGCTCTCCAAATGAAAACTTGCAGATTCTACAAAAAGGGTGTTTCATAACTGCTTTACCAAAGGAAAGCTTCAACTCTCTGAATTGAACACACACATCACAATGCAGTTTCTGCGAATGCTTCTGTCCAGTTTTTATGTGAAGATATTCCCGTTTCCAACGGAGGCCTCAAAGAGCTCCAAATCTCCACTTGCAGATTCTGTGAAAAGACTCTTTCCAAACTGCTCCATCAAAACGAAGGTTGAACTCTGTGAGTTGAAAGCACACATCATAAAGGACTTTCCGAGAATGCTTCTGTCTGGATTTTCTGTGAGGATATCTCGTTTTCCACCGTAGGCCTCAAAGCGCTCCTAATGAGGAATTGCAGATTCGACAAAACGAGTGTTTCAAAACTGTTCTTTCAAAAGAAGTGATCAACTCTGTAAGTTGGATTCACACTACACAAGGCAGTTTCACAGAATGCTTCTATCCAGTTTTTATGTGAAGGTAGTCTCGTTTCCAACAAAAGCCTGAAAGAGCTCCAAATATCCACGTGCAGAATCTGCAAAAGCACTGTGTCAAAACTGCTCTATCAAAAGGAAGGTTCAACTCTGTGAGTTGAATGCGCACATCATAAAGATGTCTCTGAGAACGCTTCTGTCTATTTTTTATTTGAAAATGTTTCCTTTTCCACCATAGGCCTCAAAGCACACCTAATGAACACTTGCAGATTCTACAAAAAGAGTGTTTCAAAACTGCTCTATCAAAAGAAAGATTCAACTCTGTGAGTTGAATGCAGACAACACGAAGCAGGTTCCGAGAACATTTCTATCTAGTTTTTATGTGAAGATAGTCCCGTTTCCAACAAACCCTTCAAACAGCTCCAAATATCCACATGCAGATCCTGCAAAAACACTGTTTCAAAACTGCTCTATCAGAAGGAAGGCTCATCTGTCTGAGTTGAATGCACACATCATAAAGATGTTTCTGAGAATGCTTCTGTCTACTTTTTATGTGAAGAAATTTCCTTTTCCACCATAGGCCTCAAAGCACTCTAAATGAACACTTGCAGATTCTACAAAAAGGGTGTTTCAAAACTACCCTATCAAAGGAAATGTTCTACTCTATGAATTGAACACACACATCCCAAAGCAGTTTCTGCGAATGCTTCTGTCCAGTTTTTATGTGAAGATATTTCCTTTTCCAACAAAGGCCTCAAACCCTTCCAAATGTCCACTTGCAGACCCTACAAAAAGAGTGTTTCAAACTTTTCTGTCTAAAAGAATGTTCCACTCTTTGAGTTGAATGTCCACAACAGAAAGTAGTTTCAGAGAATGCTTCAGTCTTTTTTTTGTGTGAAGATATTTCCTTTTCCACCACAGGCAGGGAAGCCCTCCAAACGTCCACTTGCAGATTCCAGAAAAAGAGTTTTTCAAAATTTTTCTATCAGAAGAAAAGTTCAACTCTGTGAGTTGAATGCACACATCACCAGGAAGTTTGTGAGAATGCTTCTCTGTCGTTTTCATGTGAAGATATTACCTTTTCCACCACAGGCCTGAAAGCGGTCAACATATCCACTTGCACACTGTACAAAGAGAGGGTTTCAAAACTTCTCGGTCAAAAGGAATGTTGAACATAGTGAGTTGAATGAACACACGACAAAGAAGTTTCAGAGAATGCTTCCGCATGGTTTTTATGTAAAGATGTTTCTTTTTCCACCACAAGCCTCCAACCTCTCCACATATCCACCCGCAGATTCTAGAAAAAAAGTGTTTCAAAACTTCTCTGCCAAAAGGAATGTTCAACTCTGTGAGGTGAATGCACACACTACAAAGTAGTTTCAGATAATGCTTCTGCCTAGTTTTTATGTGGAGATATTTCCTTTTCCACCACAGGCCTCAAAGCCCACAAAATGTCCAATTGCAGATTCTACAAAAAGAGTATTTCAAAACTGGCCCATGAAAAGAAAGGTTCAACCCTGTGAGTTGAATGCACACATCACACAGAAGTTTGTGAGAATTCTTCTGTCTAGTTTTTGTGTGAGGATATCCCGTTTCCAACGAATTCCTGTAAGCCGTCCAAATATCCACTTGCAGATTCCACAAAAAGAGTGTTTCAAAACTTCTCTGACTAAAGGCATGTTCAACTCTCTGAGTTGAATGCACACCCCACAAACAAGTTTCAGAGAATGTTTCTGTCTTGTTTTTATGTGAAGATGTTTCCTTTTCCACCACAGGCTGCAAAGCCCTCCAAATGTCCCCTTGCAGATTCTAGAAATAGGGTGTTTCAAAACTGCTCTCTCAAAAGAAAGGTTCAACTCTTTGAGTTGAAAGCAATCGTCTAAAAGAAGTTTGTGAGAATGCTTCTGTCTAGTTTTTTTGTGAGGACATCCCGTTTCCATCAAATTCGTCACAGCGGTCCAAATATCCACTTGCAGATCCTACAAAAAGAGTGTTTCAAAACTGCTCTTTCAAAAGGAAGGTTGAACTCTCTGAGTTGAAAGCACACATCACAAAGAACTTTCAGAGATTGCTTCTGTCTGGGTTTTACGTGAACATATCTCGTTTTCCACCGTACGCCTCAAAACGCTAATAGTGAACAATTGCAGATTCTACAAAAAGATTGTTTCAAAACTCCTATTTCAAAAGAAGTGTTCAACTCTGTGAGTTGGATTCACACTACACAAAGCAGTTTTACAGAACGCTTCTATCTAGTTTTTACGTGAAAATTGTCCCGTTTGCAACGAAGTCCTGAAAGAGCTTCAAATATCCACTTGCAGATTCTGCAAAAACACTGTTTTCAAACCTGCTCTATCAAAAGGAAGGTTCCAATCTCTGGGTTGAATGCACACATCATAAAGTTGTTTCTGAGAATGCGTCTCTCTAGTTTTCATATGAAGATATTTCCTTTTCCACCATAGGCCTCAAAGCTCTCCAAATGAAAACTTGCAGATTCTACAAAAAGGGTGTTTCATAACTGCTTTACCAAAGGAAAGCTTCAACTCTCTGAATTGAACACACACATCACAATGCAGTTTCTGCGAATGCTTCTGTCCAGTTTTTATGTGAAGATATTCCCGTTTCCAACGGAGGCCTCAAAGAGCTCCAAATCTCCACTTGCAGATTCTGTGAAAAGACTCTTTCCAAACTGCTCCATCAAAACGAAGGTTGAACTCTGTGAGTTGAAAGCACACATCATAAAGGACTTTCCGAGAATGCTTCTGTCTGGATTTTCTGTGAGGATATCTCGTTTTCCACCGTAGGCCTCAAAGCGCTCCTAATGAGGAATTGCAGATTCGACAAAACGAGTGTTTCAAAACTGTTCTTTCAAAAGAAGTGATCAACTCTGTAAGTTGGATTCACACTACACAAGGCAGTTTCACAGAATGCTTCTATCCAGTTTTTATGTGAAGGTAGTCTCGTTTCCAACAAAAGCCTGAAAGAGCTCCAAATATCCACGTGCAGAATCTGCAAAAGCACTGTGTCAAAACTGCTCTATCAAAAGGAAGGTTCAACTCTGTGAGTTGAATGCGCACATCATAAAGATGTCTCTGAGAACGCTTCTGTCTATTTTTTATTTGAAAATGTTTCCTTTTCCACCATAGGCCTCAAAGCACACCTAATGAACACTTGCAGATTCTACAAAAAGAGTGTTTCAAAACTGCTCTATCAAAAGAAAGATTCAACTCTGTGAGTTGAATGCAGACAACACGAAGCAGGTTCCGAGAACATTTCTATCTAGTTTTTATGTGAAGATAGTCCCGTTTCCAACAAACCCTTCAAACAGCTCCAAATATCCACATGCAGATCCTGCAAAAACACTGTTTCAAAACTGCTCTATCAGAAGGAAGGCTCATCTGTCTGAGTTGAATGCACACATCATAAAGATGTTTCTGAGAATGCTTCTGTCTAGTTTTTATGTGAAGAAATTTCCTTTTCCACCATAGGCCTCAAAGCACTCTAAATGAACACTTGCAGATTCTACAAAAAGGGTGTTTCAAAACTACCCTATCAAAGGAAATGTTCAACTCTGTGAATTGAACACACACATCCCAAAGCAGTTTCTGCGAATGCTTCTGTCCAGTTTTTATGTGAAGATATTTCCTTTTCCAACAAAGGCCTCAAACCCTTCCAAATGTCCACTTGCAGACCCTACAAAAAGAGTGTTTCAAACTTTTCTGTCTAAAAGAATGTTCCACTCTTTGAGTTGAATGTCCACAACAGAAAGTAGTTTCAGAGAATGCTTCAGTCTTTTTTGTGTGTGAAGATATTTCCTTTTCCACCACAGGCAGGGAAGCCCTCCAAACGTCCACTTGCAGATTCCAGAAAAAGAGTTTTTCAAAATTTTTCTATCAGAAGAAAAGTTCAACTCTGTGAGTTGAATGCACACATCACCAGGAAGTTTGTGAGAATGCTTCTCTGTCGTTTTCATGTGAAGATATTACCTTTTCCACCACAGGCCTGAAAGCGGTCAACATATCCACTTGCACACTGTACAAAGAGAGGGTTTCAAAACTTCTCGGTCAAAAGGAATGTTGAACATAGTGAGTTGAATGAACACACGACAAAGAAGTTTCAGAGAATGCTTCCGCATGGTTTTTATGTAAGGATGTTTCTTTTTCCACCACAAGCCTCCAACCTCTCCACATATCCACCCGCAGATTCTAGAAAAAAAGTGTTTCAAAACTTCTCTGCCCAAAGGAATGTTCAACTCTCTGAGGTGAATGCACACACTACAAAGTAGTTTCAGATAGTGCTTCTGCCTAGTTTTTATGTGGAGATATTTCCTTTTCCACCACAGGCCTCAAAGCCCACAAAATGTCCAATTGCAGATTCTACAAAAAGAGTATTTCAAAACTGGCCCATGAAAAGAAAGGTTCAACCCTGTGAGTTGAATGCACACATCACACAGAAGTTTGTGAGAATTCTTCTGTCTAGTTTTTGTGTGAGGATATCCCGTTTCCAACGAATTCCTGTAAGCCGTCCAAATATCCACTTGCAGATTCCACAAAAAGAGTGTTTCAAAACTTCTCTGACAAAAGGCATGTTCAACTCTCTGAGTTGAATGCACACCCCACAAACAAGTTTCAGAGAATGTTTCTGTCTTGTTTTTATGTGAAGATGTTTCCTTTTCCACCACAGGCTGCAAAGCCCTCCAAATGTCCCCTTGCAGATTCTAGAAATAGGGTGTTTCAAAACTGCTCTCTCAAAAGAAAGGTTCAACTCTTTGAGTTGAAAGCAATCGTCTAAAAGAAGTATGTGAGAATGCTTCTGTCTAGTTTTTTTGTGAGGACATCCCGTTTCCATCAAATTCGTCACAGCGGTCCAAATATCCACTTGCAGATCCTACAAAAAGAGTGTTTCAAAACTGCTCTTTCAAAAGGAAGGTTGAACTCTCTGAGTTGAAAGCACACATCACAAAGAACTTTCAGAGATTGCTTCTGTCTGGGTTTTACGTGAACATATCTCGTTTTCCACCGTACGCCTCAAAACGCTAATAGTGAACAATTGCAGATTCTACAAAAAGATTGTTTCAAAACTCCTATTTCAAAAGAAGTGTTCAACTCTGTGAGTTGGATTCACACTACACAAAGCAGTTTTACAGAACGCTTCTATCTAGTTTTTACGTGAAAATTGTCCCGTTTGCAACGAAGTCCTGAAAGAGCTTCAAATATCCACTTGCAGATTCTGCAAAAACACTGTTTTCAAACCTGCTCTATCAAAAGGAAGGTTCCAATCTCTGGGTTGAATGCACACATCATAAAGTTGTTTCTGAGAATGCGTCTCTCTAGTTTTCATATGAAGATATTTCCTTTTCCACCATAGGCCTCAAAGCTCTCCAAATGAAAACTTGCAGATTCTACAAAAAGGGTGTTTCATAACTGCTTTACCAAAGGAAAGCTTCAACTCTCTGAATTGAACACACACATCACAATGCAGTTTCTGCGAATGCTTCTGTCCAGTTTTTATGTGAAGATATTCCCGTTTCCAACGGAGGCCTCAAAGAGCTCCAAATCTCCACTTGCAGATTCTGTGAAAAGACTCTTTCCAAACTGCTCCATCAAAACGAAGGTTGAACTCTGTGAGTTGAAAGCACACATCATAAAGGACTTTCCGAGAATGCTTCTGTCTGGATTTTCTGTGAGGATATCTCGTTTTCCACCGTAGGCCTCAAAGCGCTCCTAATGAGGAATTGCAGATTCGACAAAACGAGTGTTTCAAAACTGTTCTTTCAAAAGAAGTGATCAACTCTGTAAGTTGGATTCACACTACACAAGGCAGTTTCACAGAATGCTTCTATCCAGTTTTTATGTGAAGGTAGTCTCGTTTCCAACAAAAGCCTGAAAGAGCTCCAAATATCCACGTGCAGAATCTGCAAAAGCACTGTGTCAAAACTGCTCTATCAAAAGGAAGGTTCAACTCTGTGAGTTGAATGCGCACATCATAAAGATGTCTCTGAGAACGCTTCTGTCTATTTTTTATTTGAAAATGTTTCCTTTTCCACCATAGGCCTCAAAGCACACCTAATGAACACTTGCAGATTCTACAAAAAGAGTGTTTCAAAACTGCTCTATCAAAAGAAAGATTCAACTCTGTGAGTTGAATGCAGACAACACGAAGCAGGTTCCGAGAACATTTCTATCTAGTTTTTATGTGAAGATAGTCCCGTTTCCAACAAACCCTTCAAACAGCTCCAAATATCCACATGCAGATCCTGCAAAAACACTGTTTCAAAACTGCTCTATCAGAAGGAAGGCTCATCTGTCTGAGTTGAATGCACACATCATAAAGATGTTTCTGAGAATGCTTCTGTCTACTTTTTATGTGAAGAAATTTCCTTTTCCACCATAGGCCTCAAAGCACTCTAAATGAACACTTGCAGATTCTACAAAAAGGGTGTTTCAAAACTACCCTATCAAAGGAAATGTTCTACTCTATGAATTGAACACACACATCCCAAAGCAGTTTCTGCGAATGCTTCTGTCCAGTTTTTATGTGAAGATATTTCCTTTTCCAACAAAGGCCTCAAACCCTTCCAAATGTCCACTTGCAGACCCTACAAAAAGAGTGTTTCAAACTTTTCTGTCTAAAAGAATGTTCCACTCTTTGAGTTGAATGTCCACAACAGAAAGTAGTTTCAGAGAATGCTTCAGTCTTTTTTTTGTGTGAAGATATTTCCTTTTCCACCACAGGCAGGGAAGCCCTCCAAACGTCCACTTGCAGATTCCAGAAAAAGAGTTTTTCAAAATTTTTCTATCAGAAGAAAAGTTCAACTCTGTGAGTTGAATGCACACATCACCAGGAAGTTTGTGAGAATGCTTCTCTGTCGTTTTCATGTGAAGATATTACCTTTTCCACCACAGGCCTGAAAGCGGTCAACATATCCACTTGCACACTGTACAAAGAGAGGGTTTCAAAACTTCTCGGTCAAAAGGAATGTTGAACATAGTGAGTTGAATGAACACACGACAAAGAAGTTTCAGAGAATGCTTCCGCATGGTTTTTATGTAAAGATGTTTCTTTTTCCACCACAAGCCTCCAACCTCTCCACATATCCACCCGCAGATTCTAGAAAAAAAGTGTTTCAAAACTTCTCTGCCAAAAGGAATGTTCAACTCTGTGAGGTGAATGCACACACTACAAAGTAGTTTCAGATAATGCTTCTGCCTAGTTTTTATGTGGAGATATTTCCTTTTCCACCACAGGCCTCAAAGCCCACAAAATGTCCAATTGCAGATTCTACAAAAAGAGTATTTCAAAACTGGCCCATGAAAAGAAAGGTTCAACCCTGTGAGTTGAATGCACACATCACACAGAAGTTTGTGAGAATTCTTCTGTCTAGTTTTTGTGTGAGGATATCCCGTTTCCAACGAATTCCTGTAAGCCGTCCAAATATCCACTTGCAGATTCCACAAAAAGAGTGTTTCAAAACTTCTCTGACTAAAGGCATGTTCAACTCTCTGAGTTGAATGCACACCCCACAAACAAGTTTCAGAGAATGTTTCTGTCTTGTTTTTATGTGAAGATGTTTCCTTTTCCACCACAGGCTGCAAAGCCCTCCAAATGTCCCCTTGCAGATTCTAGAAATAGGGTGTTTCAAAACTGCTCTCTCAAAAGAAAGGTTCAACTCTTTGAGTTGAAAGCAATCGTCTAAAAGAAGTTTGTGAGAATGCTTCTGTCTAGTTTTTTTGTGAGGACATCCCGTTTCCATCAAATTCGTCACAGCGGTCCAAATATCCACTTGCAGATCCTACAAAAAGAGTGTTTCAAAACTGCTCTTTCAAAAGGAAGGTTGAACTCTCTGAGTTGAAAGCACACATCACAAAGAACTTTCAGAGATTGCTTCTGTCTGGGTTTTACGTGAACATATCTCGTTTTCCACCGTACGCCTCAAAACGCTAATAGTGAACAATTGCAGATTCTACAAAAAGATTGTTTCAAAACTCCTATTTCAAAAGAAGTGTTCAACTCTGTGAGTTGGATTCACACTACACAAAGCAGTTTTACAGAACGCTTCTATCTAGTTTTTACGTGAAAATTGTCCCGTTTGCAACGAAGTCCTGAAAGAGCTTCAAATATCCACTTGCAGATTCTGCAAAAACACTGTTTTCAAACCTGCTCTATCAAAAGGAAGGTTCCAATCTCTGGGTTGAATGCACACATCATAAAGTTGTTTCTGAGAATGCGTCTCTCTAGTTTTCATATGAAGATATTTCCTTTTCCACCATAGGCCTCAAAGCTCTCCAAATGAAAACTTGCAGATTCTACAAAAAGGGTGTTTCATAACTGCTTTACCAAAGGAAAGCTTCAACTCTCTGAATTGAACACACACATCACAATGCAGTTTCTGCGAATGCTTCTGTCCAGTTTTTATGTGAAGATATTCCCGTTTCCAACGGAGGCCTCAAAGAGCTCCAAATCTCCACTTGCAGATTCTGTGAAAAGACTCTTTCCAAACTGCTCCATCAAAACGAAGGTTGAACTCTGTGAGTTGAAAGCACACATCATAAAGGACTTTCCGAGAATGCTTCTGTCTGGATTTTCTGTGAGGATATCTCGTTTTCCACCGTAGGCCTCAAAGCGCTCCTAATGAGGAATTGCAGATTCGACAAAACGAGTGTTTCAAAACTGTTCTTTCAAAAGAAGTGATCAACTCTGTAAGTTGGATTCACACTACACAAGGCAGTTTCACAGAATGCTTCTATCCAGTTTTTATGTGAAGGTAGTCTCGTTTCCAACAAAAGCCTGAAAGAGCTCCAAATATCCACGTGCAGAATCTGCAAAAGCACTGTGTCAAAACTGCTCTATCAAAAGGAAGGTTCAACTCTGTGAGTTGAATGCGCACATCATAAAGATGTCTCTGAGAACGCTTCTGTCTATTTTTTATTTGAAAATGTTTCCTTTTCCACCATAGGCCTCAAAGCACACCTAATGAACACTTGCAGATTCTACAAAAAGTGTGTTTCAAAACTGCTCTATCAAAAGAAAGATTCAACTCTGTGAGTTGAATGCGGACAACATGAAGCAGGTTCCGAGAACATTTCTATCTAGTTTTTATGTGAAGATAGTCCCGTTTCCAACAAACCCTTCAAACAGCTCCAAATATCCACATGCAGATCCTGCAAAAACACTGTTTCAAAACTGCTCTATCAGAAGGAAGGCTCATCTGTCTGAGTTGAATGCACACATCATAAAGATGTTTCTGAGAATGCTTCTGTCTAGTTTTTATGTGAAGAAATTTCCTTTTCCACCATAGGCCTCAAAGCACTCTAAATGAACACTTGCAGATTCTACAAAAAGGGTGTTTCAAAACTACCCTATCAAAGGAAATGTTCAACTCTATGAATTGAACACACACATCCCAAAGCAGTTTCTGCGAATGCTTCTGTCCAGTTTTTATGTGAAGATATTTCCTTTTCCAACAAAGGCCTCAAACCCTTCCAAATGTCCACTTGCAGACCCTACAAAAAGAGTGTTTCAAACTTTTCTGTCTAAAAGAATGTTCCACTCTTTGAGTTGAATGTCCACAACAGAAAGTAGTTTCAGAGAATGCTTCAGTCTTTTTTGTGTGTGAAGATATTTCCTTTTCCACCACAGGCAGGGAAGCCCTCCAAACGTCCACTTGCAGATTCCAGAAAAAGAGTTTTTCAAAATTTTTCTATCAGAAGAAAAGTTCAACTCTGTGAGTTGAATGCACACATCACCAGGAAGTTTGTGAGAATGCTTCTCTGTCGTTTTCATGTGAAGATATTACCTTTTCCACCACAGGCCTGAAAGCGGTCAACATATCCACTTGCACACTGTACAAAGAGAGGGTTTCAAAACTTCTCGGTCAAAAGGAATGTTGAACATAGTGAGTTGAATGAACACACGACAAAGAAGTTTCAGAGAATGCTTCCGCATGGTTTTTATGTAAGGATGTTTCTTTTTCCACCACAAGCCTCCAACCTCTCCACATATCCACCCGCAGATTCTAGAAAAAAAGTGTTTCAAAACTTCTCTGCCAAAAGGAATGTTCAACTCTCTGAGGTGAATGCACACACTACAAAGTAGTTTCAGATAGTGCTTCTGCCTAGTTTTTATGTGGAGATATTTCCTTTTCCACCACAGGCCTCAAAGCCCACAAAATGTCCAATTGCAGATTCTACAAAAAGAGTATTTCAAAACTGGCCCATGAAAAGAAAGGTTCAACCCTGTGAGTTGAATGCACACATCACACAGAAGTTTGTGAGAATTCTTCTGTCTAGTTTTTGTGTGAGGATATCCCGTTTCCAACGAATTCCTGTAAGCCATCCAAATATCCACTTGCAGATTCCACAAAAAGAGTGTTTCAAAACTTCTCTGACTAAAGGCATGTTCAACTCTCTGAGTTGAATGCACACCCCACAAACAAGTTTCAGAGAATGTTTCTGTCTTGTTTTTATGTGAAGATATTTCCTTTTCCACCACAGGCTGCAAAGCCCTCCAAATGTCCCCATGCAGATTCTAGAAATAGGGTGTTTCAAAACTGCTCTCTCAAAAGAAAGGTTCAACTCTTTGAGTTGAAAGCAATCGTCTAAAAGAAGTTTGTGAGAATGCTTCTGTCTAGTTTTTCTGTGAGGACATCCCGTTTCCAACGAATTCGTCACAGCGGTCCAAATATCCACTTGCAGATCCTGCAAAAAGAGTGTTTCAAAACTGCTCTTTCAAAAGGAAGGTTGAACTCTCTGAGTTGAAAGCACACATCACAAAGAACTTTCAGAGATTGCTTCTGTCTGGGTTTTACGTGAACATATCTCGTTTTCCACCGTACGCCTCAAAACGCTAATAGTGAACAATTGCAGATTCTACAAAAAGATTGTTTCAAAACTCCTATTTCAAAAGAAGTGTTCAACTCTGTGAGTTGGATTCACACTACACAAAGCAGTTTTACAGAACGCTTCTATCTAGTTTTTACGTGAAAATTGTCCCGTTTGCAACGAAGTCCTGAAAGAGCTTCAAATATCCACTTGCAGATTCTGCAAAAACACTGTTTTCAAACCTGCTCTATCAAAAGGAAGGTTCCAATCTCTGGGTTGAATGCACACATCATAAAGTTGTTTCTGAGAATGCGTCTCTCTAGTTTTCATATGAAGATATTTCCTTTTCCACCATAGGCCTCAAAGCTCTCCAAATGAAAACTTGCAGATTCTACAAAAAGGGTGTTTCATAACTGCTTTACCAAAGGAAAGCTTCAACTCTCTGAATTGAACACACACATCACAATGCAGTTTCTGCGAATGCTTCTGTCCAGTTTTTATGTGAAGATATTCCCGTTTCCAACGGAGGCCTCAAAGAGCTCCAAATCTCCACTTGCAGATTCTGTGAAAAGACTCTTTCCAAACTGCTCCATCAAAACGAAGGTTCAACTCTGTGAGTTGAAAGCACACATCATAAAGGACTTTCCGAGAATGCTTCTGTCTGGATTTTCTGTGAGGATATCTCGTTTTCCACCGTAGGCCTCAAAGCGCTCCTAATGAGGAATTGCAGATTCGACAAAACGAGTGTTTCAAAACTGTTCTTTCAAAAGAAGTGATCAACTCTGTAAGTTGGATTCACACTACACAAGGCGGTTTCACAGAATGCTTCTATCCAGTTTTTATGTGAAGGTAGTCTCGTTTCCAACAAAAGCCTGAAAGAGCTCCAAATATCCACGTGCAGAATCTGCAAAAGCACTGTGTCAAAACTGCTCTATCAAAAGGAAGGTTCAACTCTGTGAGTTGAATGCGCACATCATAAAGATGTCTCTGAGAACGCTTCTGTCTATTTTTTATTTGAAAATGTTTCCTTTTCCACCATAGGCCTCAAAGCACACCTAATGAACACTTGCAGATTCTACAAAAAGAGTGTTTCAAAACTGCTCTATCAAAAGAAAGATTCAACTCTGTGAGTTGAATGCAGACAACACGAAGCAGGTTCCGAGAACATTTCTATCTAGTTTTTATGTGAAGATAGTCCCGTTTCCAACAAACCCTTCAAACAGCTCCAAATATCCACATGCAGATCCTGCAAAAACACTGTTTCAAAACTGCTCTATCAGAAGGAAGGCTCATCTGTCTGAGTTGAATGCACACATCATAAAGATGTTTCTGAGAATGCTTCTGTCTAGTTTTTATGTGAAGAAATTTCCTTTTCCACCATAGGCCTCAAAGCACTCTAAATGAACACTTGCAGATTCTACAAAAAGGGTGTTTCAAAACTACCCTATCAAAGGAAATGTTCAACTCTGTGAATTGAACACACACATCCCAAAGCAGTTTCTGCGAATGCTTCTGTCCAGTTTTTATGTGAAGATATTTCCTTTTCCAACAAAGGCCTCAAACCCTTCCAAATGTCCACTTGCAGACCCTACAAAAAGAGTGTTTCAAACTTTTCTGTCTAAAAGAATGTTCCACTCTTTGAGTTGAATGTCCACAACAGAAAGTAGTTTCAGAGAATGCTTCAGTCTTTTTTTTGTGTGAAGATATTTCCTTTTCCACCACAGGCAGGGAAGCCCTCCAAACGTCCACTAGCAGATTCCAGAAAAAGAGTTTTTCAAAATTTTTCTATCAGAAGAAAAGTTCAACTCTGTGAGTTGAATGCACACATCACCAGGAAGTTTTTGAGAATGCTTCTCTGTCGTTTTCATGTGAAGATATTACCTTTTCCACCACAGGCCTGAAAGCCATCAACATATCCACTTGCACACTGTACAAAGAGAGGGTTTCAAAACTTCTCGGTCAAAAGGAATGTTGAACATAGTGAGTTGAATGAACACACGGCAAAGAAGTTTCAGAGAATGCTTCCGCATGGTTTTTATGTAAGGATGTTTCTTTTTCCACCACAAGCCTCCAACCTCTCCACATATCCACCCGCAGATTCTAGAAAAAAAGTGTTTCAAAACTTCTCTGCCCAAAGGAATGTTCAACTCTCTGAGGTGAATGCACACACTACAAAGTAGTTTCAGATAGTGCTTCTGCCTAGTTTTTATGTGGAGATATTTCCTTTTCCACCACAGGCCTCAAAGCCCACAAAATGTCCAATTGCAGATTCTACAAAAAGAGTATTTCAAAACTGGCCCATGAAAAGAAAGGTTCAACCCTGTGAGTTGAATGCACACATCACACAGAAGTTTGTGAGAATTCTTCTGTCTAGTTTTTGTGTGAGGATATCCCGTATCCAACGAATTCCTGTAAGCCGTCCAAATATCCACTTGCAGATTCCACAAAAAGAGTGTTTCAAAACTTCTCTGACAAAAGGCATGTTCAAATCTCTGAGTTGAATGCACACCCCACAAACAAGTTTCAGAGAATGTTTCTGTCTTGTTTTTATGTGAAGATGTTTCCTTTTCCACCACAGGCTGCAAAGCCCTCCAAATGTCCCCTTGCAGATTCTAGAAATAGGGTGTTTCAAAACTGCTCTCTCAAAAGAAAGGTTCAACTCTTTGAGTTGAAAGCAATCGTCTAAAAGAAGTTTGTGAGAATGCTTCTGTCTAGTTTTTTTGTGAGGACATCCCGTTTCCATCAAATTCGTCACAGCGGTCCAAATATCCACTTGCAGATCCTACAAAAAGAGTGTTTCAAAACTGCTCTTTCAAAAGGAAGGTTGAACTCTCTGAGTTGAAAGCACACATCACAAAGAACTTTCAGAGATTGCTTCTGTCTGGGTTTTACGTGAACATATCTCGTTTTCCACCGTACGCCTCAAAACGCTAATAGTGAACAATTGCAGATTCTACAAAAAGATTGTTTCAAAACTCCTATTTCAAAAGAAGTGTTCAACTCTGTGAGTTGGATTCACACTACACAAAGCAGTTTTACAGAACGCTTCTATCTAGTTTTTACGTGAAAATTGTCCCGTTTGCAACGAAGTCCTGAAAGAGCTTCAAATATCCACTTGCAGATTCTGCAAAAACACTGTTTTCAAACCTGCTCTATCAAAAGGAAGGTTCCAATCTCTGGGTTGAATGCACACATCATAAAGTTGTTTCTGAGAATGCGTCTCTCTAGTTTTCATATGAAGATATTTCCTTTTCCACCATAGGCCTCAAAGCTCTCCAAATGAAAACTTGCAGATTCTACAAAAAGGGTGTTTCATAACTGCTTTACCAAAGGAAAGCTTCAACTCTCTGAATTGAACACACACATCACAATGCAGTTTCTGCGAATGCTTCTGTCCAGTTTTTATGTGAAGATATTCCCGTTTCCAACGGAGGCCTCAAAGAGCTCCAAATCTCCACTTGCAGATTCTGTGAAAAGACTCTTTCCAAACTGCTCCATCAAAACGAAGGTTGAACTCTGTGAGTTGAAAGCACACATCATAAAGGACTTTCCGAGAATGCTTCTGTCTGGATTTTCTGTGAGGATATCTCGTTTTCCACCGTAGGCCTCAAAGCGCTCCTAATGAGGAATTGCAGATTCGACAAAACGAGTGTTTCAAAACTGTTCTTTCAAAAGAAGTGATCAACTCTGTAAGTTGGATTCACACTACACAAGGCAGTTTCACAGAATGCTTCTATCCAGTTTTTATGTGAAGGTAGTCTCGTTTCCAACAAAAGCCTGAAAGAGCTCCAAATATCCACGTGCAGAATCTGCAAAAGCACTGTGTCAAAACTGCTCTATCAAAAGGAAGGTTCAACTCTGTGAGTTGAATGCGCACATCATAAAGATGTCTCTGAGAACGCTTCTGTCTATTTTTTATTTGAAAATGTTTCCTTTTCCACCATAGGCCTCAAAGCACACCTAATGAACACTTGCAGATTCTACAAAAAGAGTGTTTCAAAACTGCTCTATCAAAAGAAAGATTCAACTCTGTGAGTTGAATGCAGACAACACGAAGCAGGTTCCGAGAACATTTCTATCTAGTTTTTATGTGAAGATAGTCCCGTTTCCAACAAACCCTTCAAATAGCTCCAAATATCCACATGCAGATCCTGCAAAAACACTGTTTCAAAACTGCTCTATCAGAAGGAAGGCTCATCTGTCTGAGTTGAATGCACACATCATAAAGATGTTTCTGAGAATGCTTCTGTCTAGTTTTTATGTGAAGAAATTTCCTTTTCCACCATAGGCCTCAAAGCACTCTAAATGAACACTTGCAGATTCTACAAAAAGGGTGTTTCAAAACTACCCTATCAAAGGAAATGTTCAACTCTGTGAATTGAACACACACATCCCAAAGCAGTTTCTGCGAATGCTTCTGTCCAGTTTTTATGTGAAGATATTTCCTTTTCCAACAAAGGCCTCAAACCCTTCCAAATGTCCACTTGCAGACCCTACAAAAAGAGTGTTTCAAACTTTTCTGTCTAAAAGAATGTTCCACTCTTTGAGTTGAATGTCCACAACAGAAAGTAGTTTCAGAGAATGCTTCAGTCTTTTTTGTGTGTGAAGATATTTCCTTTTCCACCACAGGCAGGGAAGCCCTCCAAACGTCCACTTGCAGATTCCAGAAAAAGAGTTTTTCAAAATTTTTCTATCAGAAGAAAAGTTCAACTCTGTGAGTTGAATGCACACATCACCAGGAAGTTTGTGAGAATGCTTCTCTGTCGTTTTCATGTGAAGATATTACCTTTTCCACCACAGGCCTGAAAGCGGTCAACATATCCACTTGCACACTGTACAAAGAGAGGGTTTCAAAACTTCTCGGTCAAAAGGAATGTTGAACATAGTGAGTTGAATGAACACACGACAAAGAAGTTTCAGAGAATGCTTCCGCATGGTTTTTATGTAAGGATGTTTCTTTTTCCACCACAAGCCTCCAACCTCTCCACATATCCACCCGCAGATTCTAGAAAAAAAGTGTTTCAAAACTTCTCTGCCAAAAGGAATGTTCAACTCTCTGAGGTGAATGCACACACTACAAAGTAGTTTCAGATAGTGCTTCTGCCTAGTTTTTATGTGGAGATATTTCCTTTTCCACCACAGGCCTCAAAGCCCACAAAATGTCCAATTGCAGATTCTACAAAAAGAGTATTTCAAAACTGGCCCATGAAAAGAAAGGTTCAACCCTGTGAGTTGAATGCACACATCACACAGAAGTTTGTGAGAATTCTTCTGTCTAGTTTTTGTGTGAGGATATCCCGTTTCCAACGAATTCCTGTAAGCCATCCAAATATCCACTTGCAGATTCCACAAAAAGAGTGTTTCAAAACTTCTCTGACTAAAGGCATGTTCAACTCTCTGAGTTGAATGCACACCCCACAAACAAGTTTCAGAGAATGTTTCTGTCTTGTTTTTATGTGAAGATATTTCCTTTTCCACCACAGGCTGCAAAGCCCTCCAAATGTCCCCATGCAGATTCTAGAAATAGGGTGTTTCAAAACTGCTCTCTCAAAAGAAAGGTTCAACTCTTTGAGTTGAAAGCAATCGTCTAAAAGAAGTTTGTGAGAATGCTTCTGTCTAGTTTTTCTGTGAGGACATCCCGTTTCCAACGAATTCGTCACAGCGGTCCAAATATCCACTTGCAGATCCTGCAAAAAGAGTGTTTCAAAACTGCTCTTTCAAAAGGAAGGTTGAACTCTCTGAGTTGAAAGCACACATCACAAAGAACTTTCAGAGATTGCTTCTGTCTGGGTTTTACGTGAACATATCTCGTTTTCCACCGTACGCCTCAAAACGCTAATAGTGAACAATTGCAGATTCTACAAAAAGATTGTTTCAAAACTCCTATTTCAAAAGAAGTGTTCAACTCTGTGAGTTGGATTCACACTACACAAAGCAGTTTTACAGAACGCTTCTATCTAGTTTTTACGTGAAAATTGTCCCGTTTGCAACGAAGTCCTGAAAGAGCTTCAAATATCCACTTGCAGATTCTGCAAAAACACTGTTTTCAAACCTGCTCTATCAAAAGGAAGGTTCCAATCTCTGGGTTGAATGCACACATCATAAAGTTGTTTCTGAGAATGCGTCTCTCTAGTTTTCATATGAAGATATTTCCTTTTCCACCATAGGCCTCAAAGCTCTCCAAATGAAAACTTGCAGATTCTACAAAAAGGGTGTTTCATAACTGCTTTACCAAAGGAAAGCTTCAACTCTCTGAATTGAACACACACATCACAATGCAGTTTCTGCGAATGCTTCTGTCCAGTTTTTATGTGAAGATATTCCCGTTTCCAACGGAGGCCTCAAAGAGCTCCAAATCTCCACTTGCAGATTCTGTGAAAAGACTCTTTCCAAACTGCTCCATCAAAACGAAGGTTCAACTCTGTGAGTTGAAAGCACACATCATAAAGGACTTTCCGAGAATGCTTCTGTCTGGATTTTCTGTGAGGATATCTCGTTTTCCACCGTAGGCCTCAAAGCGCTCCTAATGAGGAATTGCAGATTCGACAAAACGAGTGTTTCAAAACTGTTCTTTCAAAAGAAGTGATCAACTCTGTAAGTTGGATTCACACTACACAAGGCGGTTTCACAGAATGCTTCTATCCAGTTTTTATGTGAAGGTAGTCTCGTTTCCAACAAAAGCCTGAAAGAGCTCCAAATATCCACGTGCAGAATCTGCAAAAGCACTGTGTCAAAACTGCTCTATCAAAAGGAAGGTTCAACTCTGTGAGTTGAATGCGCACATCATAAAGATGTCTCTGAGAACGCTTCTGTCTATTTTTTATTTGAAAATGTTTCCTTTTCCACCATAGGCCTCAAAGCACACCTAATGAACACTTGCAGATTCTACAAAAAGAGTGTTTCAAAACTGCTCTATCAAAAGAAAGATTCAACTCTGTGAGTTGAATGCAGACAACACGAAGCAGGTTCCGAGAACATTTCTATCTAGTTTTTATGTGAAGATAGTCCCGTTTCCAACAAACCCTTCAAACAGCTCCAAATATCCACATGCAGATCCTGCAAAAACACTGTTTCAAAACTGCTCTATCAGAAGGAAGGCTCATCTGTCTGAGTTGAATGCACACATCATAAAGATGTTTCTGAGAATGCTTCTGTCTAGTTTTTATGTGAAGAAATTTCCTTTTCCACCATAGGCCTCAAAGCACTCTAAATGAACACTTGCAGATTCTACAAAAAGGGTGTTTCAAAACTACCCTATCAAAGGAAATGTTCAACTCTGTGAATTGAACACACACATCCCAAAGCAGTTTCTGCGAATGCTTCTGTCCAGTTTTTATGTGAAGATATTTCCTTTTCCAACAAAGGCCTCAAACCCTTCCAAATGTCCACTTGCAGACCCTACAAAAAGAGTGTTTCAAACTTTTCTGTCTAAAAGAATGTTCCACTCTTTGAGTTGAATGTCCACAACAGAAAGTAGTTTCAGAGAATGCTTCAGTCTTTTTTTTGTGTGAAGATATTTCCTTTTCCACCACAGGCAGGGAAGCCCTCCAAACGTCCACTAGCAGATTCCAGAAAAAGAGTTTTTCAAAATTTTTCTATCAGAAGAAAAGTTCAACTCTGTGAGTTGAATGCACACATCACCAGGAAGTTTTTGAGAATGCTTCTCTGTCGTTTTCATGTGAAGATATTACCTTTTCCACCACAGGCCTGAAAGCCATCAACATATCCACTTGCACACTGTACAAAGAGAGGGTTTCAAAACTTCTCGGTCAAAAGGAATGTTGAACATAGTGAGTTGAATGAACACACGGCAAAGAAGTTTCAGAGAATGCTTCCGCATGGTTTTTATGTAAGGATGTTTCTTTTTCCACCACAAGCCTCCAACCTCTCCACATATCCACCCGCAGATTCTAGAAAAAAAGTGTTTCAAAACTTCTCTGCCCAAAGGAATGTTCAACTCTCTGAGGTGAATGCACACACTACAAAGTAGTTTCAGATAGTGCTTCTGCCTAGTTTTTATGTGGAGATATTTCCTTTTCCACCACAGGCCTCAAAGCCCACAAAATGTCCAATTGCAGATTCTACAAAAAGAGTATTTCAAAACTGGCCCATGAAAAGAAAGGTTCAACCCTGTGAGTTGAATGCACACATCACACAGAAGTTTGTGAGAATTCTTCTGTCTAGTTTTTGTGTGAGGATATCCCGTATCCAACGAATTCCTGTAAGCCGTCCAAATATCCACTTGCAGATTCCACAAAAAGAGTGTTTCAAAACTTCTCTGACAAAAGGCATGTTCAAATCTCTGAGTTGAATGCACACCCCACAAACAAGTTTCAGAGAATGTTTCTGTCTTGTTTTTATGTGAAGATGTTTCCTTTTCCACCACAGGCTGCAAAGCCCTCCAAATGTCCCCTTGCAGATTCTAGAAATAGGGTGTTTCAAAACTGCTCTCTCAAAAGAAAGGTTCAACTCTTTGAGTTGAAAGCAATCGTCTAAAAGAAGTTTGTGAGAATGCTTCTGTCTAGTTTTTTTGTGAGGACATCCCGTTTCCATCAAATTCGTCACAGCGGTCCAAATATCCACTTGCAGATCCTACAAAAAGAGTGTTTCAAAACTGCTCTTTCAAAAGGAAGGTTGAACTCTCTGAGTTGAAAGCACACATCACAAAGAACTTTCAGAGATTGCTTCTGTCTGGGTTTTACGTGAACATATCTCGTTTTCCACCGTACGCCTCAAAACGCTAATAGTGAACAATTGCAGATTCTACAAAAAGATTGTTTCAAAACTCCTATTTCAAAAGAAGTGTTCAACTCTGTGAGTTGGATTCACACTACACAAAGCAGTTTTACAGAACGCTTCTATCTAGTTTTTACGTGAAAATTGTCCCGTTTGCAACGAAGTCCTGAAAGAGCTTCAAATATCCACTTGCAGATTCTGCAAAAACACTGTTTTCAAACCTGCTCTATCAAAAGGAAGGTTCCAATCTCTGGGTTGAATGCACACATCATAAAGTTGTTTCTGAGAATGCGTCTCTCTAGTTTTCATATGAAGATATTTCCTTTTCCACCATAGGCCTCAAAGCTCTCCAAATGAAAACTTGCAGATTCTACAAAAAGGGTGTTTCATAACTGCTTTACCAAAGGAAAGCTTCAACTCTCTGAATTGAACACACACATCACAATGCAGTTTCTGCGAATGCTTCTGTCCAGTTTTTATGTGAAGATATTCCCGTTTCCAACGGAGGCCTCAAAGAGCTCCAAATCTCCACTTGCAGATTCTGTGAAAAGACTCTTTCCAAACTGCTCCATCAAAACGAAGGTTGAACTCTGTGAGTTGAAAGCACACATCATAAAGGACTTTCCGAGAATGCTTCTGTCTGGATTTTCTGTGAGGATATCTCGTTTTCCACCGTAGGCCTCAAAGCGCTCCTAATGAGGAATTGCAGATTCGACAAAACGAGTGTTTCAAAACTGTTCTTTCAAAAGAAGTGATCAACTCTGTAAGTTGGATTCACACTACACAAGGCAGTTTCACAGAATGCTTCTATCCAGTTTTTATGTGAAGGTAGTCTCGTTTCCAACAAAAGCCTGAAAGAGCTCCAAATATCCACGTGCAGAATCTGCAAAAGCACTGTGTCAAAACTGCTCTATCAAAAGGAAGGTTCAACTCTGTGAGTTGAATGCGCACATCATAAAGATGTCTCTGAGAACGCTTCTGTCTATTTTTTATTTGAAAATGTTTCCTTTTCCACCATAGGCCTCAAAGCACACCTAATGAACACTTGCAGATTCTACAAAAAGAGTGTTTCAAAACTGCTCTATCAAAAGAAAGATTCAACTCTGTGAGTTGAATGCAGACAACACGAAGCAGGTTCCGAGAACATTTCTATCTAGTTTTTATGTGAAGATAGTCCCGTTTCCAACAAACCCTTCAAATAGCTCCAAATATCCACATGCAGATCCTGCAAAAACACTGTTTCAAAACTGCTCTATCAGAAGGAAGGCTCATCTGTCTGAGTTGAATGCACACATCATAAAGATGTTTCTGAGAATGCTTCTGTCTAGTTTTTATGTGAAGAAATTTCCTTTTCCACCATAGGCCTCAAAGCACTCTAAATGAACACTTGCAGATTCTACAAAAAGGGTGTTTCAAAACTACCCTATCAAAGGAAATGTTCAACTCTGTGAATTGAACACACACATCCCAAAGCAGTTTCTGCGAATGCTTCTGTCCAGTTTTTATGTGAAGATATTTCCTTTTCCAACAAAGGCCTCAAACCCTTCCAAATGTCCACTTGCAGACCCTACAAAAAGAGTGTTTCAAACTTTTCTGTCTAAAAGAATGTTCCACTCTTTGAGTTGAATGTCCACAACAGAAAGTAGTTTCAGAGAATGCTTCAGTCTTTTTTGTGTGTGAAGATATTTCCTTTTCCACCACAGGCAGGGAAGCCCTCCAAACGTCCACTTGCAGATTCCAGAAAAAGAGTTTTTCAAAATTTTTCTATCAGAAGAAAAGTTCAACTCTGTGAGTTGAATGCACACATCACCAGGAAGTTTGTGAGAATGCTTCTCTGTCGTTTTCATGTGAAGATATTACCTTTTCCACCACAGGCCTGAAAGCGGTCAACATATCCACTTGCACACTGTACAAAGAGAGGGTTTCAAAACTTCTCGGTCAAAAGGAATGTTGAACATAGTGAGTTGAATGAACACACGACAAAGAAGTTTCAGAGAATGCTTCCGCATGGTTTTTATGTAAGGATGTTTCTTTTTCCACCACAAGCCTCCAACCTCTCCACATATCCACCCGCAGATTCTAGAAAAAAAGTGTTTCAAAACTTCTCTGCCCAAAGGAATGTTCAACTCTCTGAGGTGAATGCACACACTACAAAGTAGTTTCAGATAGTGCTTCTGCCTAGTTTTTATGTGGAGATATTTCCTTTTCCACCACAGGCCTCAAAGCCCACAAAATGTCCAATTGCAGATTCTACAAAAAGAGTATTTCAAAACTGGCCCATGAAAAGAAAGGTTCAACCCTGTGAGTTGAATGCACACATCACACAGAAGGTTGTGAGAATTCTTCTGTCTAGTTTTTGTGTGAGGATATCCCGTTTCCAACGAATTCCTGTAAGCCGTCCAAATATCCACTTGCAGATTCCACAAAAAGAGTGTTTCAAAACTTCTCTGACAAAAGGCATGTTCAACTCTCTGAGTTGAATGCACACCCCACAAACAAGTTTCAGAGAATGTTTCTGTCTTGTTTTTATGTGAAGATGTTTCCTTTTCCACCACAGGCTGCAAAGCCCTCCAAATGTCCCCATGCAGATTCTAGAAATAGGGTGTTTCAAAACTGCTCTCTCAAAAGAAAGGTTCAACTCTTTGAGTTGAAAGCAATCGTCTAAAAGAAGTTTGTGAGAATGCTTCTGTCTAGTTTTTCTGTGAGGACATCCCGTTTCCAACGAATTCGTCACAGCGGTCCAAATATCCACTTGCAGATCCTGCAAAAAGAGTGTTTCAAAACTGCTCTTTCAAAAGGAAGGTTGAACTCTCTGAGTTGAAAGCACACATCACAAAGAACTTTCAGAGATTACTTCTGTCTGGGTTTTACGTGAACATATCTCGTTTTCCACCGTACGCCTCAAAACGCTAATAGTGAACAATTGCAGATTCTACAAAAAGATTGTTTCAAAACTCCTATTTCAAAAGAAGTGTTCAACTCTGTGAGTTGGATTCACACTACACAAAGCAGTTTTACAGAACGCTTCTATCTAGTTTTTACGTGAAAATTGTCCCGTTTGCAACGAAGTCCTGAAAGAGCTTCAAATATCCACTTGCAGATTCTGCAAAAACACTGTTTTCAAACCTGCTCTATCAAAAGGAAGGTTCCAATCTCTGGGTTGAATGCACACATCATAAAGTTGTTTCTGAGAATGCGTCTCTCTAGTTTTCATATGAAGATATTTCCTTTTCCACCATAGGCCTCAAAGCTCTCCAAATGAAAACTTGCAGATTCTACAAAAAGGGTGTTTCATAACTGCTTTACCAAAGGAAAGCTTCAACTCTCTGAATTGAACACACACATCACAATGCAGTTTCTGCGAATGCTTCTGTCCAGTTTTTATGTGAAGATATTCCCGTTTCCAACGGAGGCCTCAAAGAGCTCCAAATCTCCACTTGCAGATTCTGTGAAAAGACTCTTTCCAAACTGCTCCATCAAAACGAAGGTTGAACTCTGTGAGTTGAAAGCACACATCATAAAGGACTTTCCGAGAATGCTTCTGTCTGGATTTTCTGTGAGGATATCTCGTTTTCCACCGTAGGCCTCAAAGCGCTCCTAATGAGGAATTGCAGATTCGACAAAACGAGTGTTTCAAAACTGTTCTTTCAAAAGAAGTGATCAACTCTGTAAGTTGGATTCACACTACACAAGGCAGTTTCACAGAATGCTTCTATCCAGTTTTTATGTGAAGGTAGTCTCGTTTCCAACAAAAGCCTGAAAGAGCTCCAAATATCCACGTGCAGAATCTGCAAAAGCACTGTGTCAAAACTGCTCTATCAAAAGGAAGGTTCAACTCTGTGAGTTGAATGCGCACATCATAAAGATGTCTCTGAGAACGCTTCTGTCTATTTTTTATTTGAAAATGTTTCCTTTTCCACCATAGGCCTCAAAGCACACCTAATGAACACTTGCAGATTCTACAAAAAGAGTGTTTCAAAACTGCTCTATCAAAAGAAAGATTCAACTCTGTTAGTTGAATGCAGACAACACGAAGCAGGTTCCGAGAACATTTCTATCTAGTTTTTATGTGAAGATAGTCCCGTTTCCAACAAACCCTTCAAACAGCTCCAAATATCCACATGCAGATCCTGCAAAAACACTGTTTCAAAACTGCTCTATCAGAAGGAAGGCTCATCTGTCTGAGTTGAATGCACACATCATAAAGATGTTTCTGAGAATGCTTCTGTCTAGTTTTTATGTGAAGAAATTTCCTTTTCCACCATAGGCCTCAAAGCACTCTAAATGAACACTTGCAGATTCTACAAAAAGGGTGTTTCAAAACTACCCTATCAAAGGAAATGTTCAACTCTGTGAATTGAACACACACATCCCAAAGCAGTTTCTGCGAATGCTTCTGTCCAGTTTTTATGTGAAGATATTTCCTTTTCCAACAAAGGCCTCAAACCCTTCCAAATGTCCACTTGCAGACCCTACAAAAAGAGTGTTTCAAACTTTTCTGTCTAAAAGAATGTTCCACTCTTTGAGTTGAATGTCCACAACAGAAAGTAGTTTCAGAGAATGCTTCAGTCTTTTTTGTGTGTGAAGATATTTCCTTTTCCACCACAGGCAGGGAAGCCCTCCAAACGTCCACTTGCAGATTCCAGAAAAAGAGTTTTTCAAAATTTTTCTATCAGAAGAAAAGTTCAACTCTGTGAGTTGAATGCACACATCACCAGGAAGTTTGTGAGAATGCTTCTCTGTCGTTTTCATGTGAAGATATTACCTTTTCCACCACAGGCCTGAAAGCGGTCAACATATCCACTTGCACACTGTACAAAGAGAGGGTTTCAAAACTTCTCGGTCAAAAGGAATGTTGAACATAGTGAGTTGAATGAACACACGACAAAGAAGTTTCAGAGAATGCTTCCGCATGGTTTTTATGTAAGGATGTTTCTTTTTCCACCACAAGCCTCCAACCTCTCCACATATCCACCCGCAGATTCTAGAAAAAAAGTGTTTCAAAACTTCTCTGCCCAAAGGAATGTTCAACTCTCTGAGGTGAATGCACACACTACAAAGTAGTTTCAGATAGTGCTTCTGCCTAGTTTTTATGTGGAGATATTTCCTTTTCCACCACAGGCCTCAAAGCCCACAAAATGTCCAATTGCAGATTCTACAAAAAGAGTATTTCAAAACTGGCCCATGAAAAGAAAGGTTCAACCCTGTGAGTTGAATGCACACATCACACAGAAGGTTGTGAGAATTCTTCTGTCTAGTTTTTGTGTGAGGATATCCCGTTTCCAATGAATTCCTGTAAGCCGTCCAAATATCCACTTGCAGATTCCACAAAAAGAGTGTTTCAAAACTTCTCTGACAAAAGGCATGTTCAACTCTCTGAGTTGAATGCACACCCCACAAACAAGTTTCAGAGAATGTTTCTGTCTTGTTTTTATGTGAAGATGTTTCCTTTTCCACCACAGGCTGCAAAGCCCTCCAAATGTCCCCATGCAGATTCTAGAAATAGGGTGTTTCAAAACTGCTCTCTCAAAAGAAAGGTTCAACTCTTTGAGTTGAAAGCAATCGTCTAAAAGAAGTTTGTGAGAATGCTTCTGTCTAGTTTTTCTGTGAGGACATCCCGTTTCCAACGAATTCGTCACAGCGGTCCAAATATCCACTTGCAGATCCTGCAAAAAGAGTGTTTCAAAACTGCTCTTTCAAAAGGAAGGTTGAACTCTCTGAGTTGAAAGCACACATCACAAAGAACTTTCAGAGATTACTTCTGTCTGGGTTTTACGTGAACATATCTCGTTTTCCACCGTACGCCTCAAAACGCTAATAGTGAACAATTGCAGATTCTACAAAAAGATTGTTTCAAAACTCCTATTTCAAAAGAAGTGTTCAACTCTGTGAGTTGGATTCACACTACACAAAGCAGTTTTACAGAACGCTTCTATCTAGTTTTTACGTGAAAATTGTCCCGTTTGCAACGAAGTCCTGAAAGAGCTTCAAATATCCACTTGCAGATTCTGCAAAAACACTGTTTTCAAACCTGCTCTATCAAAAGGAAGGTTCCAATCTCTGGGTTGAATGCACACATCATAAAGTTGTTTCTGAGAATGCGTCTCTCTAGTTTTCATATGAAGATATTTCCTTTTCCACCATAGGCCTCAAAGCTCTCCAAATGAAAACTTGCAGATTCTACAAAAAGGGTGTTTCATAACTGCTTTACCAAAGGAAAGCTTCAACTCTCTGAATTGAACACACACATCACAATGCAGTTTCTGCGAATGCTTCTGTCCAGTTTTTATGTGAAGATATTCCCGTTTCCAACGGAGGCCTCAAAGAGCTCCAAATCTCCACTTGCAGATTCTGTGAAAAGACTCTTTCCAAACTGCTCCATCAAAACGAAGGTTGAACTCTGTGAGTTGAAAGCACACATCATAAAGGACTTTCCGAGAATGCTTCTGTCTGGATTTTCTGTGAGGATATCTCGTTTTCCACCGTAGGCCTCAAAGCGCTCCTAATGAGGAATTGCAGATTCGACAAAACGAGTGTTTCAAAACTGTTCTTTCAAAAGAAGTGATCAACTCTGTAAGTTGGATTCACACTACACAAGGCAGTTTCACAGAATGCTTCTATCCAGTTTTTATGTGAAGGTAGTCTCGTTTCCAACAAAAGCCTGAAAGAGCTCCAAATATCCACGTGCAGAATCTGCAAAAGCACTGTGTCAAAACTGCTCTATCAAAAGGAAGGTTCAACTCTGTGAGTTGAATGCGCACATCATAAAGATGTCTCTGAGAACGCTTCTGTCTATTTTTTATTTGAAAATGTTTCCTTTTCCACCATAGGCCTCAAAGCACACCTAATGAACACTTGCAGATTCTACAAAAAGAGTGTTTCAAAACTGCTCTATCAAAAGAAAGATTCAACTCTGTGAGTTGAATGCAGACAACACGAAGCAGGTTCCGAGAACATTTCTATCTAGTTTTTATGTGAAGATAGTCCCGTTTCCAACAAACCCTTCAAACAGCTCCAAATATCCACATGCAGATCCTGCAAAAACACTGTTTCAAAACTGCTCTATCAGAAGGAAGGCTCATCTGTCTGAGTTGAATGCACACATCATAAAGATGTTTCTGAGAATGCTTCTGTCTAGTTTTTATGTGAAGAAATTTCCTTTTCCACCATAGGCCTCAAAGCACTCTAAATCAACACTTGCAGATTCTACAAAAAGGGTGTTTCAAAACTACCCTATCAAAGGAAATGTTCAACTCTGTGAATTGAACACACACATCCCAAAGCAGTTTCTGCGAATGCTTCTGTCCAGTTTTTATGTGAAGATATTTCCTTTTCCAACAAAGGCCTCAAACCCTTCCAAATGTCCACTTGCAGACCCTACAAAAAGAGTGTTTCAAACTTTTCTGTCTAAAAGAATGTTCCACTCTTTGAGTTGAATGTCCACAACAGAAAGTAGTTTCAGAGAATGCTTCAGTCTTTTTTGTGTGTGAAGATATTTCCTTTTCCACCACAGGCAGGGAAGCCCTCCAAACGTCCACTTGCAGATTCCAGAAAAAGAGTGTTTCAAAATTTTTCTATCAGAAGAAAAGTTCAACTCTGTGAGTTGAATGCACACATCACCAGGAAGTTTGTGAGAATGCTTCTCTGTCGTTTTCATGTGAAGATATTACCTTTTCCACCACAGGCTTGAAAGCGGTCAACATATCCACTTGTACACTGTACAAAGAGAGGGTTTCAAAACTTCTCGGTCAAAAGGAATGTTGAACATAGTGAGTTGAATGAACACACGACAAAGAAGTTTCAGAGAATGCTTCCGCATGGTTTTTATGTAAAGATGTTTCTTTTTCCACCACAAGCCTCCAACCTCTCCACATATCCACCCGCAGATTCTAGAAAAAAAGTGTTTCAAAACTTCTCTGCCAAAAGGAATGTTCAACTCTGTGAGGTGAATGCACACACTACAAAGTAGTTTCAGATAATGCTTCTGCCTAGTTTTTATGTGGAGATATTTCCTTTTCCACCACAGGCCTCAAAGCCCACAAAATGTCCAATTGCAGATTCTACAAAAAGAGTATTTCAAAACTGGCCCATGAAAAGAAAGGTTCAACCCTGTGAGTTGAATGCACACATCACACAGAAGTTTGTGAGAATTCTTCTGTCTAGTTTTTGTGTGAGGATATCCCGTTTCCAACGAATTCCTGTAAGCCGTCCAAATATCCACTTGCAGATTCCACAAAAAGAGTGTTTCAAAACTTCTCTGACTAAAGGCATGTTCAACTCTCTGAGTTGAATGCACACCCCACAAACAAGTTTCAGAGAATGTTTCTGTCTTCTTTTTATGTGAAGATATTTCCTTTTCCACCACAGGCTGCAAAGCCCTCCAAATGTCCCCTTGCAGATTCTAGAAATAGGGTGTTTCAAAACTGCTCTCTCAAAAGAAAGGTTCAACTCTTTGAGTTGAAAGCAATCGTCTAAAAGAAGTTTGTGAGAATGCTTCTGTCTAGTTTTTTTGTGAGGACATCCCGTTTCCATCAAATTCGACACAGCGGTCCAAATATCCACTTGCAGATCCTACAAAAAGAGTGTTTCAAAACTGCTCTTTCAAAAGGAAGGTTGAACTCTCTGAGTTGAAAGCACACATCACAAAGAACTTTCAGAGATTGCTTCTGTCTGGGTTTTACGTGAACATATCTCGTTTTCCACCGTACGCCTCAAAACGCTAATAGTGAACAATTGCAGATTCTACAAAAAGATTGTTTCAAAACTCCTATTTCAAAAGAAGTGTTCAACTCTGTGAGTTGGATTCACACTACACAAAGCAGTTTTACAGAACGCTTCTATCTAGTTTTTACGTGAAAATTGTCCCGTTTGCAACGAAGTCCTGAAAGAGCTTCAAATATCCACTTGCAGATTCTGCAAAAACACTGTTTTCAAACCTGCTCTATCAAAAGGAAGGTTCCAATCTCTGGGTTGAATGCACACATCATAAAGTTGTTTCTGAGAATGCGTCTCTCTAGTTTTCATATGAAGATATTTCCTTTCCCACCATAGGCCTCAAAGCTCTCCAAATGAAAACTTGCAGATTCTACAAAAAGGGTGTTTCATAACTGCTTTACCAAAGGAAAGCTTCAACTCTCTGAATTGAACACACACATCACAATGCAGTTTCTGCGAATGCTTCTGTCCAGTTTTTATGTGAAGATATTCCCGTTTCCAACGGAGGCCTCAAAGAGCTCCAAATCTCCACTTGCAGATTCTGTGAAAAGACTCTTTCCAAACTGCTCCATCAAAACGAAGGTTGAACTCTGTGAGTTGAAAGCACACATCATAAAGGACTTTCCGAGAATGCTTCTGTCTGGATTTTCTGTGAGGATATCTCGTTTTCCACCGTAGGCCTCAAAGCGCTCCTAATGAGGAATTGCAGATTCGACAAAACGAGTGTTTCAAAACTGTTCTTTCAAAAGAAGTGATCAACTCTGTAAGTTGGATTCACACTACACAAGGCAGTTTCACAGAATGCTTCTATGTAGTTTTTATGTGAAGGTAGTCTCGTTTCCAACAAAAGCCTGAAAGAGCTCCAAATATCCACGTGTAGAATCTGCAAAAGCACTGTGTCAAAACTGCTCTATCAAAAGGAAGGTTCAACTCTGTGAGTTGAATGCGCACATCATAAAGATGTCTCTGAGAACGCTTCTGTCTATTTTTTATTTGAAAATGTTTCCTTTTCCACCATAGGCCTCAAAGCACACCTAATGAACACTTGCAGATTCTACAAAAAGAGTGTTTCAAAACTGCTCTATCAAAAGAAAGATTCAACTCTGTGAGTTGAATGCAGACAACACGAAGCAGGTTCCGAGAACATTTCTATCTAGTTTTTATGTGAAGATAGTCCCGTTTCCAACAAACCCTTCAAACAGCTCCAAATATCCACATGCAGATCCTGCAAAAACACTGTTTCAAAACTGCTCTATCAGAAGGAAGGCTCATCTGTCTGAGTTGAATGCACACATCATAAAGATGTTTCTGATAATGCTTCTGTCTACTTTTTATGTGAAGAAATTTCCTTTTCCACCATAGGCCTCAAAGCACTCTAAATGAACACTTGCAGATTCTACAAAAAGGGTGTTTCAAAACTACCCTATCAAAGGAAATGTTCAACTCTATGAATTGAACACACACATCCCAAAGCAGTTTCTGCGAATGCTTCTGTCCAGTTTTTATGTGAAGATATTTCCTTATCCAACAAAGGCCTCAAACCCTTCCAAATGTCCACTTGCAGACCCTACAAAAAGAGTGTTTCAAACTTTTCTGTCTAAAAGAATGTTCCACTCTTTGAGTTGAATGTCCACAACAGAAAGTAGTTTCAGAGAATGCTTCAGTCTTTTTTTTGTGTGAAGATATTTCCTTTTCCACCACAGGCAGGGAAGCCCTCCCAACGTCCACTTGCAGATTCCAGAAAAAGAGTTTTTCAAAATTTTTCTATCAGAAGAAAAGTTCAACTCTGTGAGTTGAATGCACACATCACCAGGAAGTTTGTGAGAATGCTTCTCTGTCGTTTTCATGTGAAGATATTACCTTTTCCACCACAGGCCTGAAAGCCGTCAACATATCCACTTGCACACTGTACAAAGAGAGGGTTTCAAAACTTCTCGGTCAAAAGGAATGTTGAACATAGTGAGTTGAATGAACACACGACAAAGAAGTTTCAGAGAATGCTTCCGCATGGTTTTTATGTAAGGATGTTTCTTTTTCCACCACAAGCCTCCAACCTCTCCACATATCCACCCGCAGATTCTAGAAAAAAAGTGTTTCAAAACTTCTCTGCCCAAAGGAATGTTCAACTCTCTGAGGTGAATGCACACACTACAAAGTAGTTTCAGATAGTGCTTCTGCCTAGTTTTTATGTGGAGATATTTCCTTTTCCACCACAGGCCTCAAAGCCCACAAAATGTCCAATTGCAGATTCTACAAAAAGAGTATTTCAAAACTGGCCCATGAAAAGAAAGGTTCAACCCTGTGAGTTGAATGCACACATCACACAGAAGTTTGTGAGAATTCTTCTGTCTAGTTTTTGTGTGAGGATATCCCGTTTCCAACGAATTCCTGTAAGCCGTCCAAATATCCACTTGCAGATTCCACAAAAAGAGTGTTTCAAAACTTCTCTGACAAAAGGCATGTTCAACTCTCTGAGTTGAATGCACACCCCACAAACAAGTTTCAGAGAATGTTTCTGTCTTGTTTTTATGTGAAGATATTTCCTTTTCCACCACAGGCTGCAAAGCCCTCCAAATGTCCCCATGCAGATTCTAGAAATAGGGTGTTTCAAAACTGCTCTCTCAAAAGAAAGGTTCAACTCTTTGAGTTGAAAGCAATCGTCTAAAAGAAGTTTGTGAGAATGCTTCTGTCTAGTTTTTCTGTGAGGACATCCCGTTTCCAACGAATTCGTCACAGCGGTCCAAATATCCACTTGCAGATCCTGCAAAAAGAGTGTTTCAAAACTGCTCTTTCAAAAGGAAGGTTGAACTCTCTGAGTTGAAAGCACACATCACAAAGAACTTTCAGAGATTGCTTCTGTCTGGGTTTTACGTGAACATATCTCGTTTTCCACCGTACGCCTCAAAACGCTAATAGTGAACAATTGCAGATTCTACAAAAAGATTGTTTCAAAACTCCTATTTCAAAAGAAGTGTTCAACTCTGTGAGTTGGATTCACACTACACAAAGCAGTTTTACAGAACGCTTCTATCTAGTTTTTACGTGAAAATTGTCCCGTTTGCAACGAAGTCCTGAAAGAGCTTCCAATATCCACTTGCAGATTCTGCAAAAGCACTGTTTTCAAACCTGCTCTATCAAAAGGAAGGTTCCAATCTCTGGGTTGAATGCACACATCATAAAGTTGTTTCTGAGAATGCGTCTCTCTAGTTTTCATATGAAGATATTTCCTTTTCCACCATAGGCCTCAAAGCTCTCCAAATGAAAACTTGCAGATTCTACAAAAAGGGTGTTTCATAACTGCTTTACCAAAGGAAAGCTTCAACTCTCTGAATTGAACACACACATCACAATGCAGTTTCTGCGAATGCTTCTGTCCAGTTTTTATGTGAAGATATTCCCGTTTCCAACGGAGGCCTCAAAGAGCTCCAAATCTCCACTTGCAGATTCTGTGAAGAGACTCTTTCCAAACTGCTCCATCAAAACGAAGGTTGAACTCTGTGAGTTGAAAGCACACATCATAAAGGACTTTCCGAGAATGCTTCTGTCTGGATTTTCTGTGAGGATATCTCGTTTTCCACCGTAGGCCTCAAAGCGCTCCTAATGAGGAATGGCAGATTCGACAAAACGAGTGTTTCAAAACTGTTCTTTCAAAAGAAGTGATCAACTCTGTAAGTTGGATTCACACTACACAAGGCAGATTCACAGAATGCTTCTATGTAGTTTTTATGTGAAGGTAGTCTCGTTTCCAACAAAAGCCTGAAAGAGCTCCAAATATCCACGTGCAGAATCTGCAAAAGCACTGTGTCAAAACTGCTCTATCAAAAGGAAGGTTCAACTCTGTGAGTTGAATGCGCACATCATAAAGATGTCTCTGAGAACGCTTCTGTCTATTTTTTATTTGAAAATGTTTCCTTTTCCACCATAGGCCTCAAAGCACACCTAATGAACACTTGCAGATTCTACAAAAAGAGTGTTTCAAAACTGCTCTATCAAAAGAAAGATTCAACTCTGTGAGTTGAATGCAGACAACACGAAGCAGGTTCCGAGAACATTTCTATCTAGTTTTTATGTGAAGATAGTCCCGTTTCCAACAAACCCTTCAAACAGCTCCAAATATCCACATGCAGATCCTGCAAAAACACTGTTTCAAAACTGCTCTATCAGAAGGAAGGCTCATCTGTCTGAGTTGAATGCACACATCATAAAGATGTTTCTGAGAATGCTTCTGTCTAGTTTTTATGTGAAGAAATTTCCTTTTCCACCATAGGCCTCAAAGCACTCTAAATGAACACTTGCAGATTCTACAAAAAGGGTGTTTCAAAACTACCCTATCAAAGGAAATGTTCAACTCTATGAATTGAACACACACATCCCAAAGCAGTTTCTGCGAATGCTTCTGTCCAGTTTTTATGTGAAGATATTTCCTTTTCCAACAAAGGCCTCAAACCCTTCCAAATGTCCACTTGCAGACCCTACAAAAAGAGTGTTTCAAACTTTTCTGTCTAAAAGAATGTTCCACTCTTTGAGTTGAATGTCCACAACAGAAAGTAGTTTCAGAGAATGCTTCAGTCTTTTTTGTGTGTGAAGATATTTCCTTTTCCACCACAGGCAGGGAAGCCCTCCAAACGTCCACTTGCAGATTCCAGAAAAAGAGTTTTTCAAAATTTTTCTATCAGAAGAAAAGTTCAACTCTGTGAGTTGAATGCACACATCACCAGGAAGTTTGTGAGAATGCTTCTCTGTCGTTTTCATGTGAAGATATTACCTTTTCCACCACAGGCCTGAAAGCGGTCAACATATCCACTTGCACACTGTACAAATAGAGGGTTTCAAAACTTCTCGGTCAAAAGGAATGTTGAACATAGTGAGTTGAATGAACACACGACAAAGAAGTTTCAGAGAATGCTTCCGCATGGTTTTTATGTAAGGATGTTTCTTTTTCCACCACAAGCCTCCAACCTCTCCACATATCCACCCGCAGATTCTAGAAAAAAAGTGTTTCAAAACTTCTCTGCCCAAAGGAATGTTCAACTCTCTGAGGTGAATGCACACACTACAAAGTAGTTTCAGATAGTGCTTCTGCCTAGTTTTTATGTGGAGATATTTCCTTTTCCACCACAGGCCTCAAAGCCCACAAAATGTCCAATTGCAGATTCTACAAAAAGAGTATTTCAAAACTGGCCCATGAAAAGAAAGGTTCAACCCTGTGAGTTGAATGCACACATCACACAGAAGATTGTGAGAATTCTTCTGTCTAGTTTTTGTGTGAGGATATCCCGTTTCCAACGAATTCCTGTAAGCCGTCCAAATATCCACTTGCAGATTCCACAAAAAGAGTGTTTCAAAACTTCTCTGACCAAAGGCATGTTCAACTCTCTGAGTTGAATGCACACCCCACAAACAAGTTTCAGAGAATGTTTCTGTCTTGTTTTTATGTGAAGATATTTCCTTTTCCACCACAGGCTGCAAAGCCCTCCAAATGTCCCCTTGCAGATTCTAGAAATAGGGTGTTTCAAAACTGCTCTCTCAAAAGAAAGGTTCAACTCTTTGAGTTGAAAGCAATCGTCTAAAAGAAGTTTGTGAGAATGCTTCTGTCTAGTTCTTCTGTGAGGACATCCCGTTTCCAACGAATTCGTCACAGCGGTCCAAATATCCACTTGCAGATCCTGCAAAAAGAGTGTTTCAAAACTGCTCTTTCAAAAGGAAGGTTGAACTCTCTGAGTTGAAAGCACACATCACAAAGAACTTTCAGAGATTGCTTCTGTCTGGGTTTTACGTGAACATATCTCGTTTTCCACCGTACGCCTCAAAACGCTAATAGTGAACAATTGCAGATTCTACAAAAAGATTGTTTCAAAACTCCTATTTCAAAAGAAGTGTTCAACTCTGTGAGTTGGATTCACACTACACAAAGCAGTTTTACAGAACGCTTCTATCTAGTTTTTACGTGAAAATTGTCCCGTTTGCAACGAAGTCCTGAAAGAGCTTCAAACATCCACTTGCAGATTCTGCAAAAGCACTGTTTTCAAACCTGCTCTATCAAAAGGAAGGTTCCAATCTCTGGGTTGAATGCACACATCATAAAGTTGTTTCTGAGAATGCGTCTCTCTAGTTTTCATATGAAGATATTTCCTTTTCCACCATAGGCCTCAAAGCTCTCCAAATGAAAACTTTCAGATTCTACAAACAGGGTGTTTCATAACTGCTTTACCAAAGGAAAGCTTCAACTCTCTGAATTGAACACACACATCACAATGCAGTTTCTGCGAATGCTTCTGTCCAGTTTTTATGTGAAGATATTCCCGTTTCCAACGGAGGCCTCAAAGAGCTCCAAATCTCCAGTTGCAGATTCTGTGAAAAGACTCTTTCCAAACTGCTCCATCAAAACGAAGGTTGAACTCTGTGAGTTGAAAGCACACATCATAAAGGACTTTCCGAGAATGCTTCTGTCTGGATTTTCTGTGAGGATATCTCGTTTTCCACCGTAGGCCTCAAAGCGCTCCTAATGAGGAATGGCAGATTCGACAAAACGAGTGTTTCAAAACTGTTCTTTCAAAAGAAGTGATCAACTCTGTAAGTTGGATTCACACTACACAAGGCAGTTTCACAGAATGCTTCTATGTAGTTTTTATGTGAAGGTAGTCTCGTTTCCAACAAAAGCCTGAAAGAGCTCCAAATATTCACGTGCAGAATCTGCAAAAGCACTGTGTCAAAACTGCTCTATCAAAAGGAAGGTTCAACTCTGTGAGTTGAATGCGCACATCATAAAGATGTCTCTGAGAACGCTTCTGTCTATTTTTTATTTGAAAATATTTCCTTTTCCACCATAGGCCTCAAAGCACACCTAATGAACACTTGCAGATTCTACAAAAAGAGTGTTTCAAAACTGCTCTATCAAAAGAAAGATTCAACTCTGTGAGTTGAATGCAGACAACACGAAGCAGGTTCCGAGAACATTTCTATCTAGTTTTTATGTGAAGATAGTCCCGTTTCCAACAAACCCTTCAAACAGCTCCAAATATCCACATGCAGATCCTGCAAAAACACTGTTTCAAAACTGCTCTATCAGAAGGAAGGCTCATCTGTCTGAGTTGAATGCACACATCATAAAGATGTTTCTGAGAATGCTTCTGTCTAGTTTTTATGTGAAGAAATTTCCTTTTCCACCATAGGCCTCAAAGCACTCTAAATGAACACTTGCAGATTCTACAAAAAGGGTGTTTCAAAACTACCCTATCAAAGGAAATGTTCAACTCTGTGAATTGAACACACACATCCCAAAGCAGTTTCTGCGAATGCTTCTGTCCAGTTTTTATGTGAAGATATTTCCTTTTCCAACAAAGGCCTCAAACCCTTCCAAATGTCCACTTGCAGACCCTACAAAAAGAGTGTTTCAAACTTTTCTGTCTAAAAGAATGTTCCACTCTTTGAGTTGAATGTCCACAACAGAAAGTAGTTTCAGAGAATGCTTCAGTCTTTTTTGTGTGTGAAGATATTTCCTTTTCCACCACAGGCAGGGAAGCCCTCCAAACGTCCACTTGCAGATTCCAGAAAAAGAGTTTTTCAAAATTTTTCTATCAGAAGAAAAGTTCAACTCTGTGAGTTGAATGCACACATCACCAGGAAGTTTGTGAGAATGCTTCTCTGTCGTTTTCATGTGAAGATATTACCTTTTCCACCACAGGCCTGAAAGCGGTCAACATATCCACTTGCACACTGTACAAATAGAGGGTTTCAAAACTTCTCGGTCAAAAGGAATGTTGAACATAATGAGTTGAATGAACACACGACAAAGAAGTTTCAGAGAATGCTTCCGCATGGTTTTTATGTAAGGATGTTTCTTTTTCCACCACAAGCCTCCAACCTCTCCACATATCCACCCGCAGATTCTAGAAAAAAAGTGTTTCAAAACTTCTCTGCCCAAAGGAATGTTCAACTCTCTGAGGTGAATGCACACACTACAAAGTAGTTTCAGATAGTGCTTCTGCCTAGTTTTTATGTGGAGATATTTCCTTTTCCACCACAGGCCTCAAAGCCCACAAAATGTCCAATTGCAGATTCTACAAAAAGAGTATTTCAAAACTGGCCCATGAAAAGAAAGGTTCAACCCTGTGAGTTGAATGCACACATCACACAGAAGATTGTGAGAATTCTTCTGTCTAGTTTTTGTGTGAGGATATCCCGTTTCCAACGAATTCCTGAAAGCCGTCCAAATATCCACTTGCAGATTCCACAAAAAGAGTGTTTCAAAACTTCTCTGACCAAAGGCATGTTCAACTCTCTGAGTTGAATGCACACCCCACAAACAAGTTTCAGAGAATGTTTCTGTCTTGGTTTTATGTGAAGATATTTCCTTTTCCACCACAGGCTGCAAAGCCCTCCAAATGTCCCCTTGCAGATTCTAGAAATAGGGTGTTTCAAAACTGCTCTCTCAAAAGAAAGGTTCAACTCTTTGAGTTGAAAGCAATCGTCTAAAAGAAGTTTGTGAGAATGCTTCTGTCTAGTTTTTCTGTGAGGACATCCCGTTTCCAACGAATTCGTCACAGCGGTCCAAATATCCGCTTGCAGATCCTACAAAAAGAGTGTTTCAAAACTGCTCTTTCAAAAGGAAGGTTGAACTCTCTGAGTTGAAAGCACACATCACAAAGAACTTTCAGAGATTGCTTCTGTCTGGGTTTTACGTGAACATATCTCGTTTTCCACCGTACGCCTCAAAACGCTAATAGTGAACAATTGCAGATTCTACAAAAAGATTGTTGCAAAACTCCTATTTCAAAAGAAGTGTTCAACTCTGTGAGTTGGATTCACACTACACAAAGAAGTTTTACAGAACGCTTCTATCTAGTTTTCACGTGAAAATTGTCCCGTTTGCAACGAAGTCCTGAAAGAGCTTCAAATATCCACTTGCAGATTCTGCAAAAACACTGTTTTCAAACCTGCTCTATCAAAAGGAAGGCTCCAATCTCTGGGTTGAATGCACACATCATAAAGTTGTTTCTGAGAATGCGTCTCTCTAGTTTTCATATGAAGATATTTCCTTTTCCACCATAGGCCTCAAAGCTCTCCAAATGAAAACTTGCAGATTCTACAAAAAGGGTGTTTCATAACTGCTTTACCAAAGGAAAGCTTCAACTCTCTGAATTGAACACACACATCACAATGCAGTTTCTGCGAATGCTTCTGTCCAGTTTTTATGTGAAGATATTCCCGTTTCCAACGGAGGCCTCAAAGAGCTCCAAATCTCCACTTGCAGATTCTGTGAAGAGACTCTTTCCAAACTGCTCCATCAAAACGAAGGTTGAACTCTGTGAGTTGAAAGCACACATCATAAAGGACTTTCCAAGAATGCTTCTGTCTGGATTTTCTGTGAGGATATCTCGTTTTCCACCGTAGGCCTCAAAGCGCTCCTAATGAGGAATGGCAGATTCGACAAAACGAGTGTTTCAAAACTGTTCTTTCAAAAGAAGTGATCAACTCTGTAAGTTGGATTCACACTACACAAGGCAGTTTCACAGAATGCTTCTATCCAGTTTTTATGTGAAGGTAGTCTCGTTTCCAACAAAAGCCTGAAAGAGCTCCAAATATCCACGTGCAGAATCTGCAAAAGCACTGTGTCAAAACTGCTCTATCAAAAGGAAGGTTCAACTCTGTGAGTTGAATGCGCACATCATAAAGATGTCTCTGAGAACGCTTCTGTCTATTTTTTATTTGAAAATATTTCCTTTTCCACCATAGGCCTCAAAGCACACCTAATGAACACTTGCAGATTCTACAAAAAGAGTGTTTCAAAACTGCTCTATCAAAAGAAAGATTCAACTCTGTGAGTTGAATGCAGACAACACGAGGCAGGTTCTGAGAACATTTCTATCTAGTTTTTATGTGAAGATAGTCCCGTTTCCAACAAACCCTTCAAACAGCTCCAAATATCCACATGCAGATCCTGCAAAAACACTGTTTCAAAACTGCTCTATCAGAAGGAAGGCTCATCTGTCTGAGTTGAGTGCACACATCATAAAGATGTTTCTGAGAATGCTTCTGTCTAGTTTTTATGTGAAGAAATTTCCTTTTCCACCATAGGCCTCAAAGCACTCTAAATGAACACTTGCAGATTCTACAAAAAGGGTGTTTCAAAACTACCCTATCAAAGGAAATGTTCAACTCTGTGAATTGAACACACACATCCCAAAGCAGTTTCTGCGAATGCTTCTGTCCAGTTTTTATGTGAAGATATTTCCTTTTCCAACAAAGGCCTCAAACCCTTCCAAATGTCCACTTGCAGACCCTACAAAAAGAGTGTTTCAAACTTTTCTGTCTAAAAGAATGTTCCACTCTTTGAGTTGAATGTCCACAACAGAAAGTAGTTTCAGAGAATGCTTCAGTCTTTTTTGTGTGTGAAGATATTTCCTTTTCCACCACAGGCAGGGAAGCCCTCCAAACGTCCACTTGCAGATTCCAGAAAAAGAGTTTTTCAAAATTTTTCTATCAGAAGAAAAGTTCAACTCTGTGAGTTGAATGCACACATCACCAGGAAGTTTGTGAGAATGCTTCTCTGTCGTTTTCATGTGAAGATATTACCTTTTCCACCACAGGCCTGAAAGCGGTCAACATATCCACTTGCACACTGTACAAATAGAGGGTTTCAAAACTTCTCGGTCAAAAGGAATGTTGAACATAGTGAGTTGAATGAACACACGACAAAGAAGTTTCAGAGAATGCTTCCGCATGGTTTTTATGTAAGGATGTTTCTTTTTCCACCACAAGCCTCCAACCTCTCCACATATCCACCCGCAGATTCTAGAAAAAAAGTGTTTCAAAACTTCTCTGCCAAAAGGAATGTTCAACTCTCTGAGGTGAATGCACACACTACAAAGTAGTTTCAGATAGTGCTTCTGCCTAGTTTTTATGTGGAGATATTTCCTTTTCCACCACAGGCCTCAAAGCCCACAAAATGTCCAATTGCAGATTCTACAAAAAGAGTATTTCAAAACTGGCCCATGAAAAGAAAGGTTCAACCCTGTGAGTTGAATGCACACATCACACAGAAGTTTGTGAGAATTCTTCTGTCTAGTTTTTGTGTGAGGATATCCCGTTTCCAACGAATTCCTGTAAGCCGTCCAAATATCCACTTGCAGATTCCACAAAAAGAGTGTTTCAAAACTTCTCTGACCAAAGGCATGTTCAACTCTCTGAGTTGAATGCACACCCCACAAACAAGTTTCAGAGAATGTTTCTGTCTTGGTTTTATGTGAAGATATTTCCTTTTCCACCACAGGCTGCAAAGCCCTCCAAATGTCCCCTTGCAGATTCTAGAAATAGGGTGTTTCAAAACTGCTCTCTCAAAAGAAAGGTTCAACTCTTTGAGTTGAAAGCAATCGTCTAAAAGAAGTTTGTGAGAATGCTTCTGTCTAGTTTTTCTGTGAGGACATCCCGTTTCCAACGAATTCGTCACAGCGGTCCAAATATCCGCTTGCAGATCCTACAAAAAGAGTGTTTCAAAACTGCTCTTTCAAAAGGAAGGTTGAACTCTCTGAGTTGAAAGCACACATCACAAAGAACTTTCAGAGATTGCTTCTGTCTGGGTTTTACGTGAACATATCTCGTTTTCCACCGTACGCCTCAAAACGCTAATAGTGAACAATTGCAGATTCTACAAAAAGATTGTTGCAAAACTCCTATTTCAAAAGAAGTGTTCAACTCTGTGAGTTGGATTCACACTACACAAAGAAGTTTTACAGAACGCTTCTATCTAGTTTTCACGTGAAAATTGTCCCGTTTGCAACGAAGTCCTGAAAGAGCTTCAAATATCCACTTGCAGATTCTGCAAAAACACTGTTTTCAAACCTGCTCTATCAAAAGGAAGGCTCCAATCTCTGGGTTGAATGCACACATCATAAAGTTGTTTCTGAGAATGCGTCTCTCTAGTTTTCATATGAAGATATTTCCTTTTCCACCATAGGCCTCAAAGCTCTCCAAATGAAAACTTGCAGATTCTACAAAAAGGGTGTTTCATAACTGCTTTACCAAAGGAAAGCTTCAACTCTCTGAATTGAACACACACATCACAATGCAGTTTCTGCGAATGCTTCTGTCCAGTTTTTATGTGAAGATATTCCCGTTTCCAACGGAGGCCTCAAAGAGCTCCAAATCTCCACTTGCAGATTCTGTGAACAGACTCTTTCCAAACTGCTCCATCAAAACGAAGGTTGAACTCTGTGAGTTGAAAGCACACATCATAAAGGACTTTCCGAGAATGCTTCTGTCTGGATTTTCTGTGAGGATATCTCGTTTTCCACCGTAGGCCTCAAAGCGCTCCTAATGAGGAATGGCAGATTCGACAAAACGAGTGTTTCAAAACTGTTCTTTCAAAAGAAGTGATCAACTCTGTAAGTTGGATTCACACTACACAAGGCAGTTTCACAGAATGCTTCTATCCAGTTTTTATGTGAAGGTAGTCTCGTTTCCAACAAAAGCCTGAAAGAGCTCCAAATATCCACGTGCAGAATCTGCAAAAGCACTGTGTCAAAACTGCTCTATCAAAAGGAAGGTTCAACTCTGTGAGTTGAATGCGCACATCATAAAGATGTCTCTGAGAACGCTTCTGTCTATTTTTTATTTGAAAATATTTCCTTTTCCACCATAGGCCTCAAAGCACACCTAATGAACACTTGCAGATTCTACAAAAAGAGTGTTTCAAAACTGCTCTATCAAAAGAAAGATTCAACTCTGTGAGTTGAATGCAGACAACACGAAGCAGGTTCCGAGAACATTTCTATCTAGTTTTAATGTGAAGATAGTCCCGTTTCCAACAAACCCTTCAAACAGCTCCAAATATCCACATGCAGATCCTGCAAAAACACTGTTTCAAAACTGCTCTATCAGAAGGAAGGCTCATCTGTCTGAGTTGAATGCACACATCATAAAGATGTTTCTGAGAATGCTTCTGTCTAGTTTTTATGTGAAGAAATTTCCTTTTCCACCATAGGCCTCAAAGCACTCTAAATGAACACTTGCAGATTCTACAAAAAGGGTGTTTCAAAACTACCCTATCAAAGGAAATGTTCAACTCTGTGAATTGAACACACACATCCCAAAGCAGTTTCTGCGAATGCTTCTGTCCAGTTTTTATGTGAAGATATTTCCTTTTCCAACAAAGGCCTCAAACCCTTCCAAATGTCCACTTGCAGACCCTACAAAAAGAGTGTTTCAAACTTTTCTGTCTAAAAGAATGTTCCACTCTTTGAGTTGAATGTCCACAACAGAAAGTAGTTTCAGAGAATGCTTCAGTCTTTTTTTTGTGTGAAGATATTTCCTTTTCCACCACAGGCAGGGAAGCCCTCCAAACGTCCACTTGCAGATTCCAGAAAAAGAGTTTTTCAAAATTTTTCTATCAGAAGAAAAGTTCAACTCTGTGAGTTGAATGCACACATCATGAGGAAGTTTGTGAGAATGCTTCTCTGTCGTTTTTATGTGAAGATATTACCTTTTCCACCACAGGCCTGAAAGCGGTCAACATATCCACTTGCACACTGTACAAAGAGAGGGTTTCAAAACTTCTCGGTCAAAAGGAATGTTGAACATAGTGAGTTGAATGAACACACGACAAAGAAGTTTCAGAGAATGCTTCCGCATGGTTTTTATGTAAGGATGTTTCTTTTTCCACCACAAGCCTCCAACCTCTCCACATATCCACCCGCAGATTCTAGAAAAAAAGTGTTTCAAAACTTCTCTGCCAAAAGGAATGTTCAACTCTGTGAGGTGAATGCACACACTACAAAGTAGTTTCAGATAATGCTTCTGCCTAGTTTTTATGTGGAGATATTTCCTTTTCCACCACAGGCCTCAAAGCCCACAAAATGTCCAATTGCAGATTCTACAAAAAGAGTATTTCAAAACTGGCCCATGAAAAGAAAGGTTCAACCCTGTGAGTTGAATGCACACATCACACAGAAGTTTGTGAGAATTCTTCTGTCTAGTTTTTGTGTGAGGATATCCCGTTTCCAACGAATTCCTGTAAGCCGTCGAAATATCCACTTGCAGATTCCACAAAAAGAGTGTTTCAAAACTTCTCTGACTAAAGGCATGTTCAACTCTCTGAGTTGAATGCACACCTCACAAACAAGTTTCAGAGAATGTTTCTGTCTTGTTTTTATGTGAAGATATTTCCTTTTCCACCACAGGCTGCAAAGCCCTCCAAATGTCCCCTTGCAGATTCTAGAAATAGGGTGTTTCAAAACTGCTCTCTCAAAAGAAAGGTTCAACTCTTTGAGTTGAAAGCAATCGTCTAAAAGAAGTTTGTGAGAATGCTTCTGTCTAGTTTTTCTGTGAGGACATCCCGTTTCCAACGAATTCGTCACAGCGGTCCAAATATCCACTTGCAGATCCTACAAAAAGAGTGTTTCAAAACTGCTCTTTCAAAAGGAAGGTTGAACTCTCTGAGTTGAAAGGACACATCACAAAGAACTTTCAGAGATTGCTTCTTTCTGGGTTTTACGTGAACATCTCTCGTTTTCCACCGTACGCCTCAAAACGCTAATAGTGAACAATTGCAGATTCTACAAAAAGATTGTTTCAAAACTCCTATTTCAAAAGAAGTGTTCAACTCTGTGAGTTGGATTCACACTACACAAAGCAGTTTTACAGAACGCTTCTATCTAGTTTTCACGTGAAAATTGTCCCGTTTGCAACGAAGTCCTGAAAGAGCTTCCAATATCCACTTGCAGATTCTGCAAAAACACTGTTTTCAAACCTGCTCTATCAAAAGGAAGGTTCCAATCTCTGGGTTGAATGCACACATCATAAAGTTGTTTCTGAGAATGCGTCTCTCTAGTTTTCATATGAAGATATTTCCTTTTCCACCATAGGCCTCAAAGCTCTCCAAATGAAAACTTGCAGATTCTACAAAAAGGGTGTTTCATAACTGCTTTACCAAAGGAAAGCTTCAACTCTCTGAATTGAACACACACATCACAATGCAGTTTCTGCGAATGCTTCTGTCCAGTTTTTATGTGAAGATATTCCCGTTTCCAACGGAGGCCTCAAAGAGCTCCAAATCTCCACTTGCAGATTCTGTGAAAAGACTCTTTCCAAACTGCTCCATCAAAACGAAGGTTGAACTCTGTGAGTTGAAAGCACACATCATAAAGGACTTTCCGAGAATGCTTCTGTCTGGATTTTCTGTGAGGATATCTCGTTTTCCACCGTAGGCCTCAAAGCGCTCCTAATGAGGAATGGCAGATTCGACAAAACGAGTGTTTCAAAACTGTTCTTTCAAAAGAAGTGATCAACTCTGTAAGTTGGATTCACACTACACAAGGCAGTTTCACAGAATGCTTCTATCCAGTTTTTATGTGAAGGTAGTCTCGTTTCCAACAAAAGCCTGAAAGAGCTCCAAATATCCACGTGCAGAATCTGCAAAAGCACTGTGTCAAAACTGCTCTATCAAAAGGAAGGTTCAACTCTGTGAGTTGAATGCGCACATCATAAAGATGTCTCTGAGAACGCTTCTGTCTATTTTTTATTTGAAAATATTTCCTTTTCCACCATAGGCCTCAAAGCACACCTAATGAACACTTGCAGATTCTACAAAAAGAGTGTTTCAAAACTGCTCTATCAAAAGAAAGATTCAACTCTGTGAGTTGAATTCAGACAACACGAAGCAGGTTCCGAGAACATTTCTATCTAGTTTTTATGTGAAGATAGTCCCGTTTCCAACAAACCCTTCAAACAGCTCCAAATATCCACATGCAGATCCTGCAAAAACACTGTTTCAAAACTGCTCTATCAGAAGGAAGGCTCATCTGTCTGAGTTGAATGCACACATCATAAAGATGTTTCTGAGAATGCTTCTGTCTAGTTTTTATGTGAAGAAATTTCCTTTTCCACCATAGGCCTCAAAGCACTCTAAATCAACACTTGCAGATTCTACAAAAAGGGTGTTTCATAACTACCCTATCAAAGGAAATGTTCAACTCTGTGAATTGAACACACACATCCCAAAGCAGTTTCTGCGAATGCTTCTGTCCAGTTTTTATGTGAAGATATTTCCTTTTCCAACAAAGGCCTCAAACCCTTCCAAATGTCCACTTGCAGACCCTACAAAAAGAGTGTTTCAAACTTTTCTGTCTAAAAGAATGTTCCACTCTTTGAGTTGAATGTCCACAACAGAAAGTAGTTTCAGAGAATGCTTCAGTCTTTTTTTTGTGTGAAGATATTTCCTTTTCCACCACAGGCAGGGAAGCCCTCCAAACGTCCACTTGCAGATTCCAGAAAAAGAGTTTTTCAAAATTTTTCTATCAGAAGAAAAGTTCAACTCTGTGAGTTGAATGCACACATCACCAGGAAGTTTGTGAGAATGCTTCTCTGTCGTTTTCATGTGAAGATATTACCTTTTCCACCACAGGCCTGAAAGCGGTCAACATATCCACTTGCACACTGTACAAATAGAGGGTTTCAAAACTTCTCGGTCAAAAGGAATGTTGAACATAGTGAGTTGAATGAACACACGACAAAGAAGTTTCAGAGAATGCTTCTGCATGGTTTTTATGTAAGGATGTTTCTTTTTCCACCACAAGCCTCCAACCTCTCCACATATCCACCCGCAGATTCTAGAAAAAAAGTGTTTCAAAACTTCTCTGTCAAAAGGAATGTTCAACTCTGTGAGGTGAATGCACACACTACAAAGTAGTTTCAGATAATGCTTCTGCCTAGTTTTTATGTGGAGATATTTCCTTTTCCACCACAGGCCTCAAAGCCCGCAAAATGTCCAATTGCAGATTCTACTAAAAGAGTATTTCAAAACTGGCCCATGAAAAGAAAGGTTCAACCCTGTGAGTTGAATGCACACATCACACAGAAGTTTGTGAGAATTCTTCTGTCTAGTTTTTGTGTGAGGATATCCCGTTTCCAACGAATTCCTGTAAGCCGTCCAAATATCCAATTGCAGATTCCACAAAAAGAGTGTTTCAAAACTTCTCTGACTAAAGGCATGTTCAACTCTCTGAGTTGAATGCACACCCCACAAACAAGTTTCAGAGAATGTTTCTGTCTTGTTTTTATGTGAAGATGTTTCCTTTTCCACCACAGGCTGCAAAGCCCTCCAAATGTCCCCTTGCAGATTCTAGAAATAGGGTGTTTCAAAACTGCTCTCTCAAAAGAAAGGTTCAACTCTTTGAGTTGAAAGCAATCGTCTAAAAGAAGTTTGTGAGAATGCTTCTGTCTAGTTTTTCTGTGAGGACATCCCGTTTCCAACGAATTCGTCACAGCGGTCCAAATATCCACTTGCAGATCCTGCAAAAAGAGTGTTTCAAAACTGCTCTTTCAAAAGGAAGGTTGAACTCTCTGAGTTGAAAGCACACATCACAAAGAACTTTCAGAGATTGCTTCTGTCTGGGTTTTACGTGAACATATCTCGTTTTCCACCGTACGCCTCAAAACGCTAATAGTGAACAATTGCAGATTCTACAAAAAGATTGTTTCAAAACTCCTATTTCAAAAGAAGTGTTCAACTCTGTGAGTTGGATTCACACTACACAAAGCAGTTTTACAGAACGCTTCTATCTAGTTTTTACGTGAAAATTGTCCCGTTTGCAACGAAGTCCTGAAAGAGCTTCAAATATCCACTTGCAGATTCTGCAAAAGCACTGTTTTCAAACCTGCTCTATCAAAAGGAAGGTTCCAATCTCTGGGTTGAATGCACACATCATAAAGTTGTTTCTGAGAATGCGTCTCTCTAGTTTTCATATGAAGATATTTCCTTTTCCACCATAGGCCTCAAAGCTCTCCAAATGAAAACTTGCAGATTCTACAAAAAGGGTGTTTCATAACTGCTTTACCAAAGGAAAGCTTCAACTCTCTGAATTGAACACACACATCACAATGCAGTTTCTGCGAATGCTTCTGTCCAGTTTTTATGTGAAGATATTCCCGTTTCCAACGGAGGCCTCAAAGAGCTCCAAATCTCCACTTGCAGATTCTGTGAAAAGACTCTTTCCAAACTGCTCCATCAAAACGAAGGTTGAACTCTGTGAGTTGAAAGCACACATCATAAAGGACTTTCCGAGAATGCTTCTGTCTGGATTTTCTGTGAGGATATCTCGTTTTCCACCGTAGGCCTCAAAGCGCTCCTAATGAGGAATGGCAGATTCGACAAAACGAGTGTTTCAAAACTGTTCTTTCAAAAGAAGTGATCAACTCTGTAAGTTGGATTCACACTACACAAGGCAGTTTCACAGAATGCTTCTATCCAGTTTTTATGTGAAGGTAGTCTCGTTTCCAACAAAAGCCTGAAAGAGCTCCAAATATCCACGTGCAGAATCTGCAAAAGCACTGTGTCAAAACTGCTCTATCAAAAGGAAGGTTCAACTCTGTGAGTTGAATGCGCACATCATAAAGATGTCTCTGAGAACGCTTCTGTCTATTTTTTATTTGAAAATATTTCCTTTTCCACCATAGGCCTCAAAGCACACCTAATGAACACTTGCAGATTCTACAAAAAGAGTGTTTCAAAACTGCTCTATCAAAAGAAAGATTCAACTCTGTGAGTTGAATGCAGACAACACGAAGCAGGTTCCGAGAACATTTCTATCTAGTTTTTATGTGAAGATAGTCCCGTTTCCAACAAACCCTTCAAACAGCTCCAAATATCCACATGCAGATCCTGCAAAAACACTGTTTCAAAACTGCTCTATCAGAAGGAAGGCTCATCTGTCTGAGTTGAATGCACACATCATAAAGATGTTTCTGAGAATGCTTCTGTCTAGTTTTTATGTGAAGAAATTTCCTTTTCCACCATAGGCCTCAAAGCACTCTAAATGAACACTTGCAGATTCTACAAAAAGGGTGTTTCAAAACTACCCTATCAAAGGAAATGTTCAACTCTGTGAATTGAACACACACATCCCAAAGCAGTTTCTGCGAATGCTTCTGTCCAGTTTTTATGTGAAGATATTTCCTTTTCCAACAAAGGCCTCAAACCCTTCCAAATGTCCACTTGCAGACCCTACAAAAAGCGTGTTTCAAACTTTTCTGTCTAAAAGAATGTTCCACTCTTTGAGTTGAATGTCCACAACAGAAAGTAGTTTCAGAGAATGCTTCAGTCTTTTTTGTGTGTGAAGATATTTCCTTTTCCACCACAGGCAGGGAAGCCCTCCAAACGTCCACTTGCAGATTCCAGAAAAAGAGTTTTTCAAAATTTTTCTATCAGAAGAAAAGTTCAACTCTGTGAGTTGAATGCACACATCACCAGGAAGTTTGTGAGAATGCTTCTCTGTCGTTTTTATGTGAAGATATTACCTTTTCCACCACAGGCCTGAAAGCGGTCAACATATCCACTTGCACACTGTACAAATAGAGGGTTTCAAAACTTCTCGGTCAAAAGGAATGTTGAACATAGTGAGTTGAATGAACACACGACAAAGAAGTTTCAGAGAATGCTTCCGCATGGTTTTTATGTAAGGATGTTTCTTTTTCCACCACAAGCCTCCAACCTCTCCACATATCCACCCGCAGATTCTAGAAAAAAAGTGTTTCAAAACTTCTCTGCCAAAAGGAATGTTCAACTCTGTGAGGTGAATGCACACACTACAAAGTAGTTTCAGATAATGCTTCTGCCTAGTTTTTATGTGGAGATATTTCCTTTTCCACCACAGGCCTCAAAGCCCACAAAATGTCCAATTGCAGATTCTACAAAAAGAGTATTTCAAAACTGGCCCATGAAAAGAAAGGTTCAACCCTGTGAGTTGAATGCACACATCACACAGAAGTTTGTGAGAATTCTTCTGTCTAGTTTTTGTGTGAGGATATCCCGTTTCCAACGAATTCCTGTAAGCCGTCCAAATATCCACTTGCAGATTCCACAAAAAGAGTGTTTCAAAACTTCTCTGACTAAAGGCATGTTCAACTCTCTGAGTTGAATGCACACCCCACAAACAAGTTTCAGAGAATGTTTCTGTCTTGTTTTTATGTGAAGATATTTCCTTTTCCACCACAGGCTGCAAAGCCCTCCAAATGTCCCCTTGCAGATTCTAGAAATAGGGTGTTTCAAAACTGCTCTCTCAAAAGAAAGGGTCAACTCTTTGAGTTGAAAGCAATCGTCTAAAAGAAGTTTGTGAGAATGCTTCTGTCTAGTTTTTCTGTGAGGACATCCCGTTTCCAACGAATTCGTCACAGCGGTCCAAATATCCACTTGCAGATCCTACAAAAAGAGTGTTTCAAAACTGCTCTTTCAAAAGGAAGGTTGAACTCTCTGAGTTGAAAGCACACATCACAAAGAACTTTCAGAGATTGCTTCTGTCTGGGTTTTACGTGAACATATCTCGTTTTCCACCGTACGCCTCAAAACGCTAATAGTGAACAATTGCAGATTCTACAAAAAGATTGTTTCAAAACTCCTATTTCAAAAGAAGTGTTCAACTCTGTTAGTTGGATTCACACTACACAAAGCAGTTTTACAGAACGCTTCTATCTAGTTTTTACGTGAAAATTGTCCCGTTTGCAACGAAGTCCTGAAAGAGCTTCCAATATCCACTTGCAGATTCTGCAAAAACACTGTTTTCAAACCTGCTCTATCAAAAGGAAGGTTCCAATCTCTGGGTTGAATGCACACATCATAAAGTTGTTTCTGAGAATACGTCTCTCTAGTTTTCATATGAAGATATTTCCTTTTCCACCATAGGCCCCAAAGCTCTCCAAATGATAACTTGCAGATTCTACAAAAAGGGTGTTTCATAACTGCTTTACCAAAGGAAAGCTTCAACTCTCTGAATTGAACACACACATCACAATGCAGTTTCTGCGAATGCTTCTGTCCAGTTTTTATGTGAAGATATTCCCGTTTCCAACGGAGGCCTCAAAGAGCTCCAAATCTCCACTTGCAGATTCTGTGAAAAGACTCTTTCCAAACTGCTCCATCGAAACGAAGGTTGAACTCTGTGAGTTGAAAGCACACATCATAAAGGACTTTCCGAGAATGCTTCTGTCTGGATTTTCTGTGAGGATATCTCGTTTTCCACCGTAGGCCTCAAAGCGCTCCTAATGAGGAATGGCAGATTCGACAAAACGAGTGTTTCAAAACTGTTCTTTCAAAAGAAGTGATCAACTCTGTAAGTTGGATTCACACTACACAAGGCAGTTTCACAGAATGCTTCTATCCAGTTTTTATGTGAAGGTAGTCTCGTTTCCAACAAAAGCCTGAAAGAGCTCCAAATATCCACGTGCAGAATCTGCAAAAGCACTGTGTCAAAACTGCTCTATCAAAAGGAAGGTTCAACTCTGTGAGTTGAATGCGCACATCATAAAGATGTCTCTGAGAACGCTTCTGTCTATTTTTTATTTGAAAATATTTCCTTTTCCACCATAGGCCTCAAAGCACACCTAATGAACACTTGCAGATTCTACAAAAAGAGTGTTTCAAAACTGCTCTATCAAAAGAAAGATTCAACTCTGTGAGTTGAATGCAGACAACACGAAGCAGGTTCCGAGAACATTTCTATCTAGTTTTTATGTGAAGATAGTCCCGTTTCCAACAAACCCTTCAAACAGCTCCAAATATCCACATGCAGATCCTGCAAAAACACTGTTTCAAAACTGCTCTATCAGAAGGAAGGCTCATCTGTCTGAGTTGAATGCACACATCATAAAGATGTTTCTGAGAATGCTTCTGTCTAGTTTTTATGTGAAGAAATTTCCTTTTCCACCATAGGCCTCAAAGCACTCTAAATGAACACTTGCAGATTCTACAAAAAGGGTGTTTCAAAACTACCCTATCAAAGGAAATGTTCAACTCTGTGAATTGAACACACACATCCCAAAGCAGTTTCTGCGAATGCTTCTGTCCAGTTTTTATGTGAAGATATTTCCTTTTCCAACAAAGGCCTCAAACCCTTCCAAATGTCCACTTGCAGACCCTACAAAAAGCGTGTTTCAAACTTTTCTGTCTAAAAGAATGTTCCACTCTTTGAGTTGAATGTCCACAACAGAAAGTAGTTTCAGAGAATGCTTCAGTCTTTTTTGTGTGTGAAGATATTTCCTTTTCCACCACAGGCAGGGAAGCCCTCCAAACGTCCACTTGCAGATTCCAGAAAAAGAGTTTTTCAAAATTTTTCTATCAGAAGAAAAGTTCAACTCTGTGAGTTGAATGCACACATCACCAGGAAGTTTGTGAGAATGCTTCTCTGTCGTTTTTATGTGAAGATATTACCTTTTCCACCACAGGCCTGAAAGCGGTCAACATATCCACTTGCACACTGTACAAATAGAGGGTTTCAAAACTTCTCGGTCAAAAGGAATGTTGAACATAGTGAGTTGAATGAACACACGACAAAGAAGTTTCAGAGAATGCTTCCGCATGGTTTTTATGTAAGGATGTTTCTTTTTCCACCACAAGCCTCCAACCTCTCCACATATCCACCCGCAGATTCTAGAAAAAAAGTGTTTCAAAACTTCTCTGCCAAAAGGAATGTTCAACTCTGTGAGGTGAATGCACACACTACAAAGTAGTTTCAGATAATGCTTCTGCCTAGTTTTTATGTGGAGATATTTCCTTTTCCACCACAGGCCTCAAAGCCCACAAAATGTCCAATTGCAGATTCTACAAAAAGAGTATTTCAAAACTGGCCCATGAAAAGAAAGGTTCAACCCTGTGAGTTGAATGCACACATCACACAGAAGTTTGTGAGAATTCTTCTGTCTAGTTTTTGTGTGAGGATATCCCGTTTCCAACGAATTCCTGTAAGCCGTCCAAATATCCACTTGCAGATTCCACAAAAAGAGTGTTTCAAAACTTCTCTGACTAAAGGCATGTTCAACTCTCTGAGTTGAATGCACACCCCACAAACAAGTTTCAGAGAATGTTTCTGTCTTGTTTTTATGTGAAGATATTTCCTTTTCCACCACAGGCTGCAAAGCCCTCCAAATGTCCCCTTGCAGATTCTAGAAATAGGGTGTTTCAAAACTGCTCTCTCAAAAGAAAGGGTCAACTCTTTGAGTTGAAAGCAATCGTCTAAAAGAAGTTTGTGAGAATGCTTCTGTCTAGTTTTTCTGTGAGGACATCCCGTTTCCAACGAATTCGTCACAGCGGTCCAAATATCCACTTGCAGATCCTACAAAAAGAGTGTTTCAAAACTGCTCTTTCAAAAGGAAGGTTGAACTCTCTGAGTTGAAAGCACACATCACAAAGAACTTTCAGAGATTGCTTCTGTCTGGGTTTTACGTGAACATATCTCGTTTTCCACCGTACGCCTCAAAACGCTAATAGTGAACAATTGCAGATTCTACAAAAAGATTGTTTCAAAACTCCTATTTCAAAAGAAGTGTTCAACTCTGTGAGTTGGATTCACACTACACAAAGCAGTTTTACAGAACGCTTCTATCTAGTTTTTACGTGAAAATTGTCCCGTTTGCAACGAAGTCCTGAAAGAGCTTCCAATATCCACTTGCAGATTCTGCAAAAACACTGTTTTCAAACCTGCTCTATCAAAAGGAAGGTTCCAATCTCTGGGTTGAATGCACACATCATAAAGTTGTTTCTGAGAATACGTCTCTCTAGTTTTCATATGAAGATATTTCCTTTTCCACCATAGGCCCCAAAGCTCTCCAAATGATAACTTGCAGATTCTACAAAAAGGGTGTTTCATAACTGCTTTACCAAAGGAAAGCTTCAACTCTCTGAATTGAACACACACATCACAATGCAGTTTCTGCGAATGCTTCTGTCCAGTTTTTATGTGAAGATATTCCCGTTTCCAACGGAGGCCTCAAAGAGCTCCAAATCTCCACTTGCAGATTCTGTGAAAAGACTCTTTCCAAACTGCTCCATCGAAACGAAGGTTGAACTCTGTGAGTTGAAAGCACACATCATAAAGGACTTTCCGAGAATGCTTCTGTCTGGATTTTCTGTGAGGATATCTCGTTTTCCACCGTAGGCCTCAAAGCGCTCCTAATGAGGAATGGCAGATTCGACAAAACGAGTGTTTCAAAACTGTTCTTTCAAAAGAAGTGATCAACTCTGTAAGTTGGATTCACACTACACAAGGCAGTTTCACAGAATGCTTCTATCCAGTTTTTATGTGAAGGTAGTCTCGTTTCCAACAAAAGCCTGAAAGAGCTCCAAATATCCACGTGCAGAATCTGCAAAAGCACTGTGTCAAAACTGCTCTATCAAAAGGAAGGTTCAACTCTGTGAGTTGAATGCGCACATCATAAAGATGTCTCTGAGAACGCTTCTGTCTATTTTTTATTTGAAAATATTTCCTTTTCCACCATAGGCCTCAAAGCACACCTAATGAACACTTGCAGATTCTACAAAAAGAGTGTTTCAAAACTGCTCTATCAAAAGAAAGATTCAACTCTGTGAGTTGAATGCAGACAACACGAAGCAGGTTCCGAGAACATTTCTATCTAGTTTTTATGTGAAGATAGTCCCGTTTCCAACAAACCCTTCAAACAGCTCCAAATATCCACATGCAGATCCTGCAAAAACACTGTTTCAAAACTGCTCTATCAGAAGGAAGGCTCATCTGTCTGAGTTGAATGCACACATCATAAAGATGTTTCTGAGAATGCTTCTGTCTAGTTTTTATGTGAAGAAATTTCCTTTTCCACCATAGGCCTCAAAGCACTCTAAATGAACACTTGCAGATTCTACAAAAAGGGTGTTTCAAAACTACCCTATCAAAGGAAATGTTCAACTCTGTGAATTGAACACACACATCCCAAAGCAGTTTCTGCGAATGCTTCTGTCCAGTTTTTATGTGAAGATATTTCCTTTTCCAACAAAGGCCTCAAACCCTTCCAAATGTCCACTTGCAGACCCTACAAAAAGCGTGTTTCAAACTTTTCTGTCTAAAAGAATGTTCCACTCTTTGAGTTGAATGTCCACAACAGAAAGTAGTTTCAGAGAATGCTTCAGTCTTTTTTGTGTGTGAAGATATTTCCTTTTCCACCACAGGCAGGGAAGCCCTCCAAACGTCCACTTGCAGATTCCAGAAAAAGAGTTTTTCAAAATTTTTCTATCAGAAGAAAAGTTCAACTCTGTGAGTTGAATGCACACATCACCAGGAAGTTTGTGAGAATGCTTCTCTGTCGTTTTTATGTGAAGATATTACCTTTTCCACCACAGGCCTGAAAGCGGTCAACATATCCACTTGCACACTGTACAAATAGAGGGTTTCAAAACTTCTCGGTCAAAAGGAATGTTGAACATAGTGAGTTGAATGAACACACGACAAAGAAGTTTCAGAGAATGCTTCCGCATGGTTTTTATGTAAGGATGTTTCTTTTTCCACCACAAGCCTCCAACCTCTCCACATATCCACCCGCAGATTCTAGAAAAAAAGTGTTTCAAAACTTCTCTGCCAAAAGGAATGTTCAACTCTGTGAGGTGAATGCACACACTACAAAGTAGTTTCAGATAATGCTTCTGCCTAGTTTTTATGTGGAGATATTTCCTTTTCCACCACAGGCCTCAAAGCCCACAAAATGTCCAATTGCAGATTCTACAAAAAGAGTATTTCAAAACTGGCCCATGAAAAGAAAGGTTCAACCCTGTGAGTTGAATGCACACATCACACAGAAGTTTGTGAGAATTCTTCTGTCTAGTTTTTGTGTGAGGATATCCCGTTTCCAACGAATTCCTGTAAGCCGTCCAAATATCCACTTGCAGATTCCACAAAAAGAGTGTTTCAAAACTTCTCTGACTAAAGGCATGTTCAACTCTCTGAGTTGAATGCACACCCCACAAACAAGTTTCAGAGAATGTTTCTGTCTTGTTTTTATGTGAAGATATTTCCTTTTCCACCACAGGCTGCAAAGCCCTCCAAATGTCCCCTTGCAGATTCTAGAAATAGGGTGTTTCAAAACTGCTCTCTCAAAAGAAAGGGTCAACTCTTTGAGTTGAAAGCAATCGTCTAAAAGAAGTTTGTGAGAATGCTTCTGTCTAGTTTTTCTGTGAGGACATCCCGTTTCCAACGAATTCGTCACAGCGGTCCAAATATCCACTTGCAGATCCTACAAAAAGAGTGTTTCAAAACTGCTCTTTCAAAAGGAAGGTTGAACTCTCTGAGTTGAAAGCACACATCACAAAGAACTTTCAGAGATTGCTTCTGTCTGGGTTTTACGTGAACATATCTCGTTTTCCACCGTACGCCTCAAAACGCTAATAGTGAACAATTGCAGATTCTACAAAAAGATTGTTTCAAAACTCCTATTTCAAAAGAAGTGTTCAACTCTGTGAGTTGGATTCACACTACACAAAGCAGTTTTACAGAACGCTTCTATCTAGTTTTTACGTGAAAATTGTCCCGTTTGCAACGAAGTCCTGAAAGAGCTTCCAATATCCACTTGCAGATTCTGCAAAAACACTGTTTTCAAACCTGCTCTATCAAAAGGAAGGTTCCAATCTCTGGGTTGAATGCACACATCATAAAGTTGTTTCTGAGAATACGTCTCTCTAGTTTTCATATGAAGATATTTCCTTTTCCACCATAGGCCCCAAAGCTCTCCAAATGATAACTTGCAGATTCTACAAAAAGGGTGTTTCATAACTGCTTTACCAAAGGAAAGCTTCAACTCTCTGAATTGAACACACACATCACAATGCAGTTTCTGCGAATGCTTCTGTCCAGTTTTTATGTGAAGATATTCCCGTTTCCAACGGAGGCCTCAAAGAGCTCCAAATCTCCACTTGCAGATTCTGTGAAAAGACTCTTTCCAAACTGCTCCATCGAAACGAAGGTTGAACTCTGTGAGTTGAAAGCACACATCATAAAGGACTTTCCGAGAATGCTTCTGTCTGGATTTTCTGTGAGGATATCTCGTTTTCCACCGTAGGCCTCAAAGCGCTCCTAATGAGGAATTGCAGATTCGACAAAACGAGTGTTTCAAAACTGTTCTTTCAAAAGAAGTGATCAACTCTGTAAGTTGGATTCACACTACACAAGGCAGTTTCACAGAATGCTTCTATGTAGTTTTTATGTGAAGGTAGTCTCGTTTCCAACAAAAGCCTGAAAGAGCTCCAAATATCCACGTGCAGAATCTGCAAAAGCACTGTGTCAAAACTGCTCTATCAAAAGGAAGGTTCAACTCTGTGAGTTGAATGCGCACATCATAAAGATGTCTCTGAGAACGCTTCTGTCTATTTTTTATTTGAAAATATTTCCTTTTCCACCATAGGCCTCAAAGCACACCTAATGAACACTTGCAGATTCTACAAAAAGAGTGTTTCAAAACTGCTCTATCAAAAGAAAGATTCAACTCTGTGAGTTGAATGCAGACAACACGAAGCAGGTTCCGAGAACATTTCTATCTAGTTTTTATGTGAAGATAGTCCCGTTTCCAACAAACCCTTCAAACAGCTCCAAATATCCACATGCAGATCCTGCAAAAACACTGTTTCAAAACTGCTCTATCAGAAGGAAGGCTCATCTGTCTGAGTTGAATGCACACATCATAAAGATGTTTCTGAGAATGCTTCTGTCTAGTTTTTATGTGAAGAAATTTCCTTTTCCACCATAGGCCTCAAAGCACTCTAAATGAACACTTGCAGATTCTACAAAAAGGGTGTTTCAAAACTACCCTATCAAAGGAAATGTTCAACTCTGTGAATTGAACACACACATCCCAAAGCAGTTTCTGCGAATGCTTCTGTCCAGTTTTTATGTGAAGATATTTCCTTTTCCAACAAAGGCCTCAAACCCTTCCAAATGTCCACTTGCAGACCCTACAAAAAGAGTGTTTCAAACTTTTCTGTCTGAAAGAATGTTCCACTCTTTGAGTTGAATGTCCACAACAGAAAGTAGTTTCAGAGAATGCTTCCGTCTTTTTTTTGTGTGAAGATATTTCCTTTTCCACCACAGGCAGGGAAGCCCTCCAAACGTCCACTTGCAGATTCCAGAAAAAGAGTGTTTCAAAATTTTTCTATCAGAAGAAAAGTTCAACTCTGTGAGTTGAATGCACACATCACCAGGGAGTTTGTGAGAATGCTTCTCTGTCGTTTTTATGTGAAGATATATTACCTTTTCCACCACAGGCCTGAAAGCGGTCAACATATCCACTTGCACACTGTACAAATAGAGTGTTTCAAAACTTCTCGGACAAAGGGAATGTTGAACATAGTGAGTTGAATGAACACACGACAAAGGAGTTTCAGAGAATGCTTCCGCATGGTTTTTATGTAAGGATGTGTCTTTTTCCACCACAAGCCTCCAACCTCTCCACATATCCACCCGCAGATTCTAGAAAAAAAGTGTTTCAAAACTTCTCTGCCCAAAGGAATGTTCAACTCTGTGAGGTGAATGCACACACTACAAAGTAGTTTCAGATAATGCTTCTGCCTAGTTTTTATGTGGAGATATTTCCTTTTCCACCACAGGCCTCAAAGCCCACAAAATGTCCAATTGCAGATTCTACAAAAAGAGTATTTCAAAACTGGCCCATGAAAAGAAAGGTTCAACCCTGTGAGTTGAATGCACATATCACACAGAAGTTTGTGAGAATTCTTCTGTCTAGTTTTTGTGTGAGGATATCCCGTTTCCAACGAATTCCTATAAGCAGTCCAAATATCCACTTGCAGATTCCACAAAAAGAGTGTTTCAAAACTTCTCTGACAAAAGGCATGTTCAACTCTCTGAGTTGAATGCACACCCCACAAACAAGTTTCAGAGAATGTTTCTGTCTTGTTTTTATGTGAAGATATTTCCTTTTCCACCACAGGCTGCTAAGCCCTCCAAATGTCCACTTGCAGATTCTAGAAATAGGGTGTTTCAAAACTGCTCTATCAAAAGAAAGGGTCAACTCTTTGAGTTGAAAGCAATCGTCTAAAAGAAGTTTGTGAGAATGCTTCTGTCTAGTTTTTTTGTGAGGATATCCCGTTTCCAACGAATTCGTAACAGCGGTCCAAATATCCCCTTGCAGATCCTACAAAAAGAGTGTTTCAAAACTGCTCTTTCAAAAGGAAGGTTGAACTCTCTGAGTTGAAAGCACACATCACAAAGAACTTTCAGAGATTGCTTCTGTCTGGGTTTTACGTGAACATATCTCGTTTTCCACCGTACGCCTCAAAACGCTAATAGTGAACAATTGCAGATTCTACAAAAAGACAGTTTCAAAACTCCTATTTCAAAAGAAGTGTTCAACTCTGTGAGTTGGATTCACACTACACAAAGCAGTTTTACAGAACGCTTCTATCTAGTTCTTACGTGAAAATTGTCCCGTTTGCAACGAAGTCCTGAAAGAGCTTCCAATATCCACTTGCAGATTCTGCAAAAACACTGTTTTCAAACCTGCTCTATCAAAAGGAAGGTTCAAACCTCTGGGTTGAATGCACACATCATAAAGTTGTTTCTGAGAATGCGTCTGTCTAGTTTTCATATGAAGATATTTCCTTTTCCACCATAGGCCTCAAAGCTCTCCAAATGAAAACTTGCAGATTCTACAAAAAGGGTGTTTCATAACTGCTTTCCCAAAGGAAAGGTTCAACTCTCTGAATTGATCACACACATCACAATGCGGTTTCTGCGAATGCTTCTGTCCAGTTTTTATGTGAAGATATTCCCGTTTCCAACGGAGGCCTCAAAGAGCTCCAAATCTCCACTTGCAGATTCTGTGAAAAGACTCTTTCCAAACTGCTCCATCAAAACGAAGGTTGAACTCTGTGAGTTGAATGCACACATCATTAAGGACTTTCCGAGAATGCTTCTGTCTGGATTTTCTCTGAGGATATCACGTTTTCCACCGTAGGCCTCAAAGCGCTCCTAATGAGGAATTGCAGATTCTACAAAATGAATGTTTCAAAACTGTTCTTTCAAAAGAAGTGATCAACTCTGTAAGTCGGATTCACACTACACAAGGCAGTTTCACAGAATGCTTCTATCTAGTTTTTATGTGAAGGTAGTCTCGTTTCCAACAAAAGCCTGAAAGAGCTCCAAATATCCACGTGCAGAATCTGCAAAAACACTGTGTCAAAACTGCTCTATCAAAAGGAAGGTTCAACTCTGTGAGTTGAATGCGCACATCATAAAGATGTCTCTGAGAACGCTTCTGTCTATTTTTTATTTGAAAATATTTCCTTTTCCACCATAGGCCTCAAAGCACACCTAATGAACACTTGCAGATTCTACAAAAAGAGTGTTTCAAAACTGCTCTATCAAAAGAAAGATTCAACTCTGTGAGTTGAATGCAGACAACACGAAGCAGGTTCCGAGAACATTTCTATCTAGTTTTTATGTGAAGATAGTCCCGTTTCCAACAAACGCTTCAAACAGCTCCAAATATCCACATGCAGATCCTGCAAAAACACTGTTTCAAAACTGCTCTATCAGAAGGAAGGCTCATCTGTCTGAGTTGAATGCACACATCATAAAGATGTTTCTGAGAATGCTTCTGTCTAGTTTTTATGTGAAGAAATTTCCTTTTCCACCATAGGCCTCAAAGCACTCTAAATGAACACTTGCAGATTCTACAAAAAGGGTGTTTCAAAACTACCCTATCAAAGGAAATGTTCAACTCTGTGAATTGAACACACACATCACAAAGCAGTTTCCGTGAATGCTTCTGTCCAGTTTTTATGTGAAGATATTTCCTTTTCCAACAAAGGCCTCAAACCCTTCCAAATGTCCACTTGCAGACCCTACAAAAAGAGTGTTTCAAACTTTTCTGTCTGAAAGAATGTTCCACTCTTTGAGTTGAATGTCCACAACAGATAGTAGTTTCAGAGAATGCTTCCGTCTTTTTTTTGTGTGAAGATATTTCCTTTTCCACCACAGGCAGGGAAGCCCTCCAAACGTCCACTTGCAGATTCCAGAAAAAGAGTGTTTCAAAATTTTTCTATCAGAAGAAAAGTTCAACTCTGTGAGTTGAATGCACACATCACCAGGAAGTTTGTGAGAATGCTTCTCTGTCGTTTTTATGTGAAGATATATTACCTTTTCCACCACAGGCCTGAAAGCGGTCAACATATCCACTTGCACACTGTACAAATAGAGTGTTTCAAAACTTCTCGGTCAAAAGGAATGTTGAACATAGTGAGTTGAATGAACACACGACAAAGGAGTTTCAGAGAATGCTTCCGCATGGTTTTTATGTAAGGATGTGTCTTTTTCCACCACAAGCCTCCAACCTCTCCACATATCCACCCGCAGATTCTAGAAAAAAAGTGTTTCAAAACTTCTCTGCCCAAAGGAATGTTCAACTCTGTGAGGTGAATGCACACACTACAAAGTAGTTTCAGATAATGCTTCTGCCTAGTTTTTATGTGGAGATATTTCCTTTTCCACCACAGGCCTCAAAGCCCACAAAATGTCCAATTGCAGATTCTACAAAAAGAGTATTTCAAAACTGGCCCATGAAAAGAAAGGTTCAACCCTGTGAGTTGAATGCACACATCACACAGAAGTTTGTGAGAATTCTTCTGTCTAGTTTTTGTGTGAGGATATCCCGTTTCCAACGAATTCCTATAAGCAGTCCAAATATCCACTTGCAGATTCCACAAAAAGAGTGTTTCAAAACTTCTCTGACAAAAGGCATGTTCAACTCTCTGAGTTGAATGCACACCCCACAAACAAGTTTCAGAGAATGTTTCTGTCTTGTTTTTATGTGAAGATATTTCCTTTTCCACCACAGGCTGCAAAGCCCTCCAAATGTCCACTTGCAGATTCTAGAAATACGGTGTTTCAAAACTGCTCTATCAAAAGAAAGGTTCAACTCTTTGAGTTGAAAGCAATCGTCTAAAAGAAGTTTGTGAGAATGCTTCTGTCTAGTTTTTTTGTGAGGATATCCCGTTTCCAACGAATTCGTCACAGCGGTCCAAATATCCACTTGCAGATCCTACAAAAAGAGTGTTTCAAAACTGCTCTTTCAAAAGGAAGGTTGAACTCTCTGAGTTGAAAGCACACATCACAAAGAACTTTCAGAGATTGCTTCTGTCTGGGTTTTACGTGAACATATCTCGTTTTCCACCGTACGCCTCAAAACGCTAATAGTGAACAATTGCAGATTCTACAAAAAGACTGTTTCAAAACTCCTATTTCAAAAGAAGTGTTCAACTCTGTGAGTTGGATTCACACTACACAAAGCAGTTTTACAGAACGCTTCTATCTAGTTTTTACGTGAAAATTGTCCCGTTTGCAACGAAGTCCTGAAAGAGCTTCCAATATCCACTTGCAGATTCTGCAAAAACACTGTTTTCAAACCTGCTCTATCAAAAGGAAGGTTCAAATCTCTGGGTTGAATGCACACATCATAAAGTTGTTTCTGAGAATGCGTCTGTCTAGTTTTCATATGAAGATATTTCCTTTTCCACCGTAGGCCTCAAAGCTCTCCAAATGAAAACTTGCAGATTCTACAAAAAGGGTGTTTCATAACTGCTTTCCCAAAGGAAAGGTTCAACTCTCTGATTTGATCACACACATCACAATGCGGTTTCTGCGAATGCTTCTGTCCAGTTTTTATGTGAAGATATTCCCGTTTCCAACGGAGGCCTCAAAGAGCTCCAAATCTCCACTTGCAGATTCTGTGAAAAGACTCTTTCCAAACTGCTCCATCAAAACGAAGGTTGAACTCTGTGAGTTGAATGCACACATCATTAAGGAATTTCCGAGAATGCTTCTGTCTGGATTTTCTCTGAGGATATCTCGTTTTCCACCGTAGGCCTCAAAGCGCTCCTAATGAGGAATTGCAGATTCTACAAAATGAGTGTTTCAAAACTGTTCTTTCAAAAGAAGTGATCAACTCTGTAAGTCGGATTCACACTACACAAGGCAGTTTCACAGAATGCTTCTATCTAGTTTTTATGTGAAGGTAGTCTCGTTTCCAACAAAAGCCTGAAAGAGCTCCAAATATCCAAGTGCAGAATCTGCAAAAACACTGTGTCAAAACTGCTCTATCAAAAGGAAGGTTCAACTCTGTGAGTTGAATGCGCACATCATAAAGATGTTTCTGAGAACGCTTCTGTCTATTTTTTATTTGAAAATATTTCCTTTTCCACCATAGGCCTCAAAGCACACCTAATGAACACTTGCAGATTCTACAAAAAGAGTGTTTCAAAACTGCTCTATCAAAAGAAAGATTCAACTCTGTGAGTTGAATGCAGACAACATGAAGCAGGTTCCGAGAACATTTCTATCTAGTTTTTATGTGAAGATAGTCCCGTTTCCAACAAACGCTTCAAACAGCTCCAAATATCCACATGCAGATCCTGCAAAAACACTGTTTCAAAACTGCTCTATCAGAAGGAAGGCTCATCTGTCTGAGTTGAATGCACACATCATAAAGATGTTTCTGAGAATGCTTCTGTCTAGTTTTTATGTGAAGAAATTTCCTTTTCCACCATAGGCCTCAAAGCACTCTAAATGAACACTTGCAGATTCTACAAAAAGGGTGTTTCAAAACTACCCTATCAAAGGAAATGTTCAACTCTGTGAATTGAACACACACATCACAAAGCAGTTTCCGCGAATGCTTCTGTCCAGTTTTTATGTGAAGATATTTCCTTTTCCAACAAAGGCCTCAAACCCTTCCAAATGTCCACTTGCTGACCCTACAAAAAGAGTGTTTCAAACTTTTCTGTCTGAAAGAATGTTCCACTCTTTGAGTTGAATGTCCACAACAGAAAGTAGTTTCAGAGAATGCTTCCGTCTTTTTTTGTGTGAAGATATTTCCTTTTCCACCACAGGCAGGGAAGCCCTCCAAACGTCCACTTGCAGATTCCAGAAAAAGAGTGTTTCAAAATTTTTCTATCAGAAGAAAAGTTCAACTCTGTGAGTTGAATGCACACATCACCAGGAAGTTTGTGAGAATGCTTCTCTGTCGTTTTTATGTGAAGATATTACCTTTTCCACCACAGGCCTGAAAGCGGTCAACATATCCACTTGCACACTGTACAAATAGAGTGTTTCAAAACTTCTCGGTCAAAAGGAATGTTGAACATAGTGAGTTGAATGAACACAAGACAAAGGAGTTTCAGAGAATGCTTCCGCATGGTTTTTATGTAAGGATGTGTCTTTTTCCACCACAAGCCTCCAACCTCTCCATATATCCACCCGCAGATTCTAGAAAAAAAGTGTTTCAAAACTTCTCTGCCCAAAGGAATGTTCAACTCTGTGAGGTGAATGCACACACTACAAAGTAGTTTCAGATAATGCTTCTGCCTAGTTTTTATGTGGAGATATTTCCTTTTCCACCACAGGCCTCAAAGCCCACAAAATGTCCAATTGCAGATTCTACAAAAAGATTATTTCAAAACTGGCCCATGAAAAGAAAGGTTCAACCCTGTGAGTTGAATGCACACATCACACAGAAGTTTGTGAGAATTCTTCTGTCTAGTTTTTGTGTGAGGATATCCCGTTTCCAACGAATTCCTATAAGCAGTCCAAATATCCACTTGCAGATTCCACAAAAAGAGTGTTTCAAAACTTCTCTGACAAAAGGCATGTTCAACTCTCTGAGTTGAATGCACACCCCACAAACAAGTTTCAGAGAATGTTTCTGTCTTGTTTTTATGTGAAGATATTTCCTTTTCCACCACAGGCTGCAAAGCCCTCCAAATGTCCACTTGCAGATTCTAGAAATAGGGTGTTTCAAAACTGCTCTATCAAAAGAAAGGTTCAACTCTTTGAGTTGAAAGCAATCGTCTAAAAGAAGTTTGTGAGAATGCTTCTGTCTAGTTTTTTTGTGAGGATATCCCGTTTCCAACGAATTCGTAACAGCGGTCCAAATATCCACTTGCAGATCCTGCAAAAAGAGTGTTTCAAAACTGCTCTTTCAAAAGGAAGGTTGAACTCTCTGAGTTGAAAGCACACATCACAAAGAACTTTCAGAGATTGCTTCTGTCTGGGTTTTACGTGAACATATTTCGTTTTCCACCGTACGCCTCAAAACGCTAATAGTGAACAATTGCAGATTCTACAAAAAGACTGTTTCAAAACTCCTATTTCAAAAGAAGTGTTCAACTCTGTGAGTTGGATTCACACTACACAAAGCAGTTTTACAGAACGCTTCTATCTAGTTTTTACGTGAAAATTGTCCCGTTTGCAACGAAGTCCTGAAAGAGCTTCCAATATCCACTTGCAGATTCTGCAAAAACACTGTTTTCAAACCTGCTCTATCAAAAGGAAGGTTCAAATCTCTGGGTTGAATGCACACATCATAAAGTTGTTTCTGAGAATGCGTCTGTCTAGTTTTCATATGAAGATATTTCCTTTTCCACCATAGGCCTCAAAGCTCTCCAAATGAAAACTTGCAGATTCTACAAAAAGGGTGTTTCATAACTGCTTTCCCAAAGGAAAGGTTCAACTCTCTGAATTGATCACACACATCACAATGCGGTTTCTGCGAATGGTTCTGTCCAGTTTTTGTGTGAAGATATTCCCGTTTCCAACGGAGGCCTCAAAGAGCTCCAAATCTCCACTTGCAGATTCTGTGAAAAGACTCTTTCCAAACTGCTCCATCAAAACGAAGGTTGAACTCTGTGAGTTGAATGCACACATCATTAAGGACTTTCCGAGAATGCTTCTGTCTGGATTTTCTCTGAGGATATCTCGTTTTCCACCGTAGGCCTCAAAGCGCTCCTAATGAGGAATTGCAGATTCTACAAAATGAGTGTTTCAAAACTGTTCTTTCAAAAGAAGTGATCAACTCTGTAAGTCGGATTCACACTACACAAGGCAGTTTCACAGAATGCTTCTATCTAGTTTTTATGTGAAGGTAGTCTCGTTTCCAACAAAAGCCTGAAAGAGCTCCAAATATCCACGTGCAGAATCTGCAAAAACACTGTGTCAAAACTGCTCTATCAAAAGGAAGGTTCAACTCTGTGAGTTGAATGCGCACATCATAAAGATGTTTCTGAGAACGCTTCTGTCTATTTTTTATTTGAAAATATTTCCTTTTCCACCATAGGCCTCAAAGCACACCTAATGAACACTTGCAGATTCTACAAAAAGAGTGTTTCAAAACTGCTCTATCAAAAGAAAGATTCAACTCTGCGAGTTGAATGCAGACAACACGAAGCAGGTTCCGAGAACATTTCTATCTAGTTTTTATGTGAAGATAGTCCCGTTTCCAACAAACGCTTCAAACAGCTCCAAATATCCACATGCAGATCCTGCAAAAACACTGTTTCAAAACTGCTCTATCAGAAGGAAGGCTCATCTGTCTGAGTTGAATGCACACATCATAAAGATGTTTCTGAGAATGCTTCTGTCTAGTTTTTATGTGAAGAAATTTCCTTTTCCACCATAGGCCTCAAAGCACTCTAAATGAACACTTGCAGATTCTACAAAAAGGGTGTTTCAAAACTACCCTATCAAAGGAAATGTTCAACTCTGTGAACTGAACACACACATCACAAAGCAGTTTCCGCGAATGCTTCTGTCCAGTTTTTATGTGAAGATATTTCCTTTTCCAACAAAGGCCTCAAACCCTTCCAAATGTCCACTTGCAGACCCTACAAAAAGAGTGTTTCAAACTTTTCTGTCTGAAAGAATGTTCCACTCTTTGAGTTGAATGTCCACAACAGAAAGTAGTTTCAGAGAATGCTTCAGTCTTTTTTTTGTGTGAAGATATTTCCTTTTCCACCACAGGCAGGGAAGCCCTCCAAACGTCCACTTGCAGATTCCAGAAAAAGAGTGTTTCAAAATTTTTCTATCAGAAGAAAAGTTCAACTCTGTGAGTTGAATGCACACATCACCAGGAAGTTTGTGAGAATGCTTCTCTGTCGTTTTTATGTGAAGATATTACCTTTTCCACCACAGGCCTGAAAGCGGTCAACATATCCACTTGCACACTGTACAAATAGAGTGTTTCAAAACTTCTCGGTCAAAAGGAATGTTGAACATAGTGAGTTGAATGAACACACGACAAAGAAGTTTCAGAGAATGCTTCCGCATGGTTTTTATGTAAGGATGTTTCTTTTTCCACCACAAGCCTCCAACCTCTCCACATATCCACCCGCAGATTCTAGAAAAAAAGTGTTTCAAAACTTCTCTGCCCAAAGGAATGTTCAACTCTGTGAGGTGAATGCACACACTACAAAGTAGTTTCAGATAATGCTTCTGCAGAGTTTTTATGTGGAGATATTTCCTTTTCCACCACAGGCCTCAAAGCCCACAACATGTCCAACTGCAGATTCTACAAAAAGAGTATTTCAAAACTGGCCCATGAAAAGAAAGGTTCAACCCTGTGAGTTGAATGCACACATCACACAGAAGTTTGTGAGAATTCTTCTGTCTAGTTTTTGTGTGAGGATATCCCGTTTCCAACGAATTCCTATAAGCAGTCCAAATATCCACTTGCAGATTCCACAAAAAGAGTGTTTCAAAACTTCTCTGACAAAAGGCATGTTCAACTCTCTGAGTTGAATGCACACCCCACAAACAAGTTTCAGAGAATGTTTCTGTCTTGTTTTTATGTGAAGATATTTCCTTTTCCACCACAGGCTGCAAAGCCCTCCAAATGTCCACTTGCAGATTCTAGAAATAGGGTGTTTCAAAACTGCTCTATCAAAAGAAAGGTTCAACTCTTTGAGTTGAAAGCAATCGTCTAAAAGAAGTTTGTGAGAATGCTTCTGTCTAGTTTTTTTGTGAGGATATCCCGTTTCCAACGAATTCGTAACAGCGGTCCAAATATCCCCTTGCAGATCCTACAAAAAGAGTGTTTCAAAACTGCTCTTTCAAAAGGAAGGTTGAACTCTCTGAGTTGAAAGCACACATCACAAAGAACTTTCAGAGATTGCTTCTGTCTGGGTTTTACGTGAACATATCTCGTTTTCCACCGTACGCCTCAAAACGCTAATAGTGAACAATTGCAGATTCTACAAAAAGACTGTTTCAAAACTCCTATTTCAAAAGAAGTGTTCAACTCTGTGAGTTGGATTCACACTACACAAAGCAGTTTTACAGAACGCTTCTATCTAGTTTTTACGTGAAAATTGTCCCGTTTGCAACGAAGTCCTGAAAGAGCTTCAAATATCCACTTGCAGATTCTGCAAAAACACTGTTTTCAAACCTGCTCTATCAAAAGGAAGGTTCAAATCTCTGGGTTGAATGCACACATCATAAAGTTGTTTCTGAGAATGCGTCTGTCTAGTTTTCATATGAAGATATTTCCTTTTCCACCATAGGCCCCAAAGCTCTCCAAATGAAAACTTGCAGATTCTACAAAAAGGGTGTTTCATAACTGCTTTACCAAAGGAAAGGTTCAACTCTCTGAATTGAACACACACATCACAATGCGGTTTCTGCGAATGCTTCTGTCCAGTTTTTGTGTGAAGATATTCCCGTTTCCAACGGAGGCCTCAAAGATCTCCAAATCTCCACTTGCAGATTCTGTGAAAAGACTCTTTCCAAACTGCTCCATCAAAATGAAGGTTGAACTCTGTGAGTTGAAGGCACACATCATAAAGGACTTTCCGAGAATGCTTCTGTCTGGATTTTCTGTGAGGATATCTCGTTTTCCACCGTAGGCCTCAAAGCGCTCCTAATGAGGAATTGCAGATTCTACAAAATGAGTGTTTCAAAACTGTTCTTTCAAAAGAAGTGATCAACTCTGTAAGTTGGATTCACACTACACAAGGCAGTTTCACAGAATGCTTCTATCTAGTTGTTATGTGAAGGTAGTCTCGTTTCCAACAAAAGCCTGAAAGAGCTCCAAATATCCACGTGCAGAATCTGCAAAAACACTGTGTCAAAACTGCTCTATCAAAAGGAAGGTTCAACTCTGTGAGTTGAATGCGCACATCATAAAGATGTTTCTGAGAATGCTTCTGTCTATTTTTTATTTGAAAATATTTCCTTTTCCACCATAGGCCTCAAAGCACACCTAATGAACACTTGCAGATCCTACAAAAAGAGTGTTTCAAAACTGCTCTATCAAAAGAAAGATTCAACTCTGTGAGTTGAATGCAGACAACACGAAGCAGGTTCCGAGAACATTTCTATCTAGTTTTTATGTGAAGATAGTCCCGTTTCCAACAAACGCTTCAAACAGCTCCAAATATCCACATGCAGATCCTGCAAAAACACTGTTTCAAAACTGCTCTATCAGAAGGAAGGCTCATCTGTCTGAGTTGAATGCACACATCATAAAGATGTTTCTGAGAATGCTTCTGTCTAGTTTTTATGTGAAGAAATTTCCTTTTCCACCATAGGCCTCAAAGCACTCTAAATGAACACTTGCAGATTCTACAAAAAGGGTGTTTCAAAACTACCCTATCAAAGGAAATGTTCAACTCTGTGAATTGAACACACACATCACAAAGCAGTTTCCGCGAATGCTTCTGTCCAGTTTTTATGTGAAGATATTTCCTTTTCCAACAAAGGCCTCAAACCCTTCCAAATGTCCACTTGCAGACCCTACAAAAAGAGTGTTTCAAACTTTTCTGTCTGAAAGAATGTTCCACTCTTTGAGTTGAATGTCCACAACAGAAAGTAGTTTCAGAGAATGCTTCAGTCTTTTTTTTGTGTGAAGATATTTCCTTTTCCACCACAGGCAGGGAAGCCCTCCAAACGTCCACTTGCAGATTCCAGAAAAAGAGTGTTTCAAAATTTTTCTATCAGAAGAAAAGTTCAACTCTGTGAGTTGAATGCACACATCACCAGGAAGTTTGTGAGAATGCTTCTCTGTCGTTTTTATGTGAAGATATTACCTTTTCCACCACAGGCCTGAAAGCGGTCAACATATCCACTTGCACACTGTACAAATAGAGTGTTTCAAAACTTCTCGGTCAAAAGGAATGTTGAACATAGTGAGTTGAATGAACACACGACAAAGAAGTTTCAGAGAATGCTTCCGCATGGTTTTTATGTAAGGATGTGTCTTTTTCCACCACAAGCCTCCAACCTCTCCACATATCCACCCGCAGATTCTAGAAAAAAAGTGTTTCAAAACTTCTCTGCCCAAAGGAATGTTCAACTCTGTGAGGTGAATGCACACACTACAAAGTAGTTTCAGATAATGCTTCTGCCTAGTTTTTATGTGGAGATATTTCCTTTTCCACCACAGGCCTCAAAGCCCACAAAATGTCCAACTGCAGATTCTACAAAAAGAGTATTTCAAAACTGGCCCATGAAAAGAAAGGTTCAACCCTGTGAGTTGAATGCACACATCACACAGAAGTTTGTGAGAATTCTTCTGTCTAGTTTTTGTGTGAGGATATCCCGTTTCCAACGAATTCCTATAAGCAGTCCAAATATCCACTTGCAGATTCCACAAAAAGAGTGTTTCAAAACTTCTCTGACAAAAGGCATGTTCAACTCTCTGAGTTGAATGCACACCCCACAAACAAGTTTCAGAGAATGTTTCTGTCTTGTTTTTATGTGAAGATATTTCCTTTTCCACCACAGGCTGCAAAGCCCTCCAAATGTCCACTTGCAGATTCTAGAAATAGGGTGTTCCAAAACTGCTCTATCAAAAGAAAGGTTCAACTCTTTGAGTTGAAAGCAATCGTCTAAAAGATGTTTGTGAGAATGCTTCTGTCTAGTTTTTTTGTGAGGATATCCCGTTTCCAACGAATTCGTAACAGCGGTCCAAATATCCCCTTGCAGATCCTACAAAAAGAGTGTTTCAAAACTGCTCTTTCTAAAGGAAGGTTGAACTCTCTGAGTTGAAAGCACACATCACAAAGAACTTTCAGAGATTGCTTCTGTCTGGGTTTTACATGAACATATCTCGTTTTCCACCGTACGCCTCAAAACGCTAATAGTGAACAATTGCAGATTCTACAAAAAGACTGTTTCAAAACTCCTATTTCAAAAGAAGTGTTCAACTCTGTGAGTTGGATTCACACTACACAAAGCAGTTTTACAGAACGCTTCTATCTAGTTTTTACGTGAAAATTGTCCCGTTTGCAACGAAGTCCTGAAAGAGCTTCCAATATCCACTTGCAGATTCTGCAAAAACACTGTTTTCAAACCTGCTCTATCAAAAGGAAGGTTCAAATCTCTGGGTTGAATGCACACATCATAAAGTTGTTTCTGAGAATGCGTCTGTCTAGTTTTCATATGAAGATATTTCCTTTTCCACCATAGGCCCCAAAGCTCTCCAAATGAAAACTTGCAGATTCTACAAAAAGGGTGTTTCATAACTGCTTTACCAAAGGAAAGGTTCAACTCTCTGAATTGAACACACACATCACAATGCGGTTTCTGAGAATGCTTCTGTCCAGTTTTTGTGTGAAGATATTCCCGTTTCCAACGGAGGCCTCAAAGAGCTCCAAATCTCCACTTGCAGATTCTGTGAAAAGACTCTTTCCAAACTGCTCCATCAAAATGAAGGTTGAACTCTGTGAGTTGAAGGCACACATCATAAAGGACTTTCCGAGAATGCTTCTGTCTGGATTTTCTGTGAGGATATCTCGTTTTCCACCGTAGGCCTCAAAGCGCTCCTAATGAGGAATTGCAGATTCTACAAAATGAGTGTTTCAAAACTGTTCTTTCAAAAGAAGTGATCAACTCTGTAAGTTGGATTCACACTACACAAGGCAGTTTCACAGAATGCTTCTATCTAGTTTTTATGTGAAGGTAGTCTCGTTTCCAACAAAAGCCTGAAAGAGCTCCAAATATCCACGTGCAGAATCTGCAAAAACACTGTGTCAAAACTGCTCTATCAAAAGGAAGGTTCAACTCTGTGAGTTGAATGCGCACATCATAAAGATGTTTCTGAGAACGCTTCTGTCTATTTTTTATTTGAAAATATTTCCTTTTCCACCATAGGCCTCAAAGCACACCTAATGAACACTTGCAGATCCTACAAAAAGAGTGTTTCAAAACTGCTCTATCAAAAGAAAGATTCAACTCTGTGAGTTGAATGCAGACAACACGAAGCAGGTTCCGAGAACATTTCTATCTAGTTTTTATGTGAAGATAGTCCCGTTTCCAACAAACGCTTCAAACAGCTCCAAATATCCACATGCAGATCCTGCAAAAACACTGTTTCAAAACTGCTCTATCAGAAGGAAGGCTCATCTGTCTGAGTTGAATGCACACATCATAAAGATGTTTCTGAGAATGCTTCTGTCTAGTTTTTATGTGAAGAAATTTCCTTTTCCACCATAGGCCTCAAAGCACTCTAAATGAACACTTGCAGATTCTACAAAAAGGGTGTTTCAAAACTACCCTATCAAAGGAAATGTTCAACTCTGTGAATTGAACACACACATCACAAAGCAGTTTCCGCGAATGCTTCTGTCCAGTTTTTATGTGAAGATATTTCCTTTTCCAACAAAGGCCTCAAACCCTTCCAAATGTCCACTTGCAGACCCTACAAAAAGAGTGTTTCAAACTTTTCTGTCTGAAAGAATGTTCCACTCTTTGAGTTGAATGTCCACAACAGAAAGTAGTTTCAGAGAATGCTTCAGTCTTTTTTTTGTGTGAAGATATTTCCTTTTCCACCACAGGCAGGGAAGCCCTCCAAACGTCCACTTGCAGATTCCAGAAAAAGAGTGTTTCAAAATTTTTCTATCAGAAGAAAAGTTCAACTCTGTGAGTTGAATGCACACATCACCAGGAAGTTTGTGAGAATGCTTCTCTGTCGTTTTTATGTGAAGATATTACCTTTTCCACCACAGGCCTGAAAGCGGTCAACATATCCACTTGCACACTGTACAAATAGAGTGTTTCAAATCTTCTCGGTCAAAAGGAATGTTGAACATAGTGAGTTGAATGAACACACGACAAAGAAGTTTCAGAGAATGCTTCCGCATGGTTTTTATGTAAGGATGTGTCTTTTTCCACCACAAGCCTCCAACCTCTCCACATATCCACCCGCAGATTCTAGAAAAAAAGTGTTTCAAAACTTCTCTGCCCAAACGAATGTTCAACTCTGTGAGGTGAATGCACACACTACAAAGTAGTTTCAGATAATGCTTCTGCCTAGTTTTTATGTGGAGATATTTCCTTTTCCACCACAGGCCTCAAAGCCCACAAAATGTCCAATTGCAGATTCTACAAAAAGAGTATTTCAAAACTGGCCCATGAAAAGAAAGGTTCAACCCTGTGAGTTGAATGCACACATCACACAGAAGTTTGTGAGAATTCTTCTGTCTAGTTTTTGTGTGAGGATATCCCGTTTCCAACGAATTCCTATAAGCAGTCCAAATATCCACTTGCAGATTCCACAAAAAGAGTGTTTCAAAACTTCTCTGACAAAAGGCATGTTCAACTCTCTGAGTTGAATGCACACCCCACAAACAAGTTTCAGAGAATGTTTCTGTCTTGTTTTTATGTGAAGATATTTCCTTTTCCACCACAGGCTGCAAAGCCCTCCAAATGCCCACTTGCAGATTCTAGAAATAGGGTGTTTCAAAACTGCTCTATCAAAATAAAGGTTCAACTCTTTGAGTTGAAAGCAATCGTCTAAAAGAAGTTTGTGAGAATGCTTCTGTCTAGTTTTTTTGTGAGGATATCCCGTTTCCAACGAATTCGTAACAGCGGTCCAAATATCCACTTGCAGATCCTACAAAAAGAGTGTTTCAAAACTGCTCTTTCAAAAGGAAGGTTGAACTCTCTGAGTTGAAAGCACACATCACAAGGAACTTTCAGAGATTGCTTCTGTCTGGGTTTTACGTGAACATATCTCGTTTTCCACCGTACGCCTCAAAACGCTAATAGTGAACAATTGCCGATTCTACAAAAAGACTGTTTCAAAACTCCTATTTCAAAAGAAGTGTTCAACTCTGTGAGTTGGATTCACACTACACAAAGCAGTTTTACAGAACGCTTCTATCTAGTTTTTACGTGAAAATTGTCCCGTTTGCAACGAAGTCCTGAAAGAGCTTCCAATATCCACTTGCAGATTCTGCAAAAACACTGTTTTCAAACCTGCTCTATCAAAAGGAAGGTTCAAATCTCTGGGTTGAATGCACACATCATAAAGTTGTTTCTGAGAATGCGTCTGTCTAGTTTTCATATGAAGATATTTCCTTTTCCACCATAGGCCTCAAAGCTCTCCAAATGAAAACTTGCAGATTCTACAAAAAGGGTGTTTCATAACTGCTTTCCCAAAGGAAAGGTTCAACTCTCTGAATTGATCACACACATCACAATGCGGTTTCTGCGAATGCTTCTGTCCAGTTTTTGTGTGAAGATATTCCCGTTTCCAACGGAGGCCTCAAAGAGCTCCAAATCTCCACTTGCAGATTCTGTGAAAAGACTATTTCCAAACTGCTCCATCAAAACGAAGGTTGAACTCTGTGAGTTGAATGCACACATCATTGAGGACTTTCCGAGAATGCTTCTGTCTGGATTTTCTCTGAGGATATCTCGTTTTCCACCGTAGGCCTCAAAGCGCTCTTATGAGGAATTGCAGATTCTACAAAATGAGTGTTTCAAAACTGTTCTTTCAAAAGAAGTGATCAACTCTGTAAGTCGGATTCACACTACACAAGGCAGTTTCACAGAATGCTTCTATCTAGTTTTTATGTGAAGGTAGTCTCGTTTCCAACAAAAGCGTGAAAGAGCTCCAAATATCCACGTGCAGAATCTGCAAAAACACTGTGTCAAAACTGCTCTATCAAAAGGAAGGTTCAACTCTGTGAGTTGAATGCGCACATCATAAAGATGTTTCTGAGAACGCTTCTGTCTATTTTTTATTTGAAAATATTTCCTTTTCCACCATAGGCCTCAAAGCACACCTAATGAACACTTGCAGATTCTACAAAAAGAGTGTTTCAAAACTGCTCTATCAAAAGAAAGATTCAACTCTGTGAGTTGAATGCAGACAACACGAAGCAGGTTCCGAGAACATTTCTATCTAGTTTTTATGTGAAGAAAGTCCCGTTTCCAAGATACGCTTCAAACAGCTCCAAATATCCACATGCAGATCCTGCAAAAACACTGTTTCAAAACTGCTCTATCAGAAGGAAGGCTCATCTGTCTGAGTTGAATGCACACATCATAAAGATGTTTCTGAGAATGCTTCTGTCTAGTTTTTATGTGAAGAAATTTCCTTTTCCACCATAGGCCTCAAAGCACTCTAAATGAACACTTGCAGATTCTACAAAAAGGGTGTTTCAAAACTACCCTATCAAAGGAAATGTTCAACTCTGTGAATTGAACACACACATCACAAAGCAGTTTCCGCGAATGCTTCTGTCCAGTTTTTATGTGAAGATATTTCCTTTTCCAACAAAGGCCTCAAACCCTTCCAAATGTCCACTTGCAGACCCTACAAAAAGAGTGTTTCAAACTTTTCTGTCTGAAAGAATGTTCCACTCTTTGAGTTGAATGTCCACAACAGAAAGTAGTTTCAGAGAATGCTTCAGTCTTTTTTTTGTGTGAAGATATTTCCTTTTCCACCACAGGCAGGGAAGCCCTCCAAACGTCCACTTGCAGATTCCAGAAAAAGAGTGTTTCAAAATTTTTCTATCAGAAGAAAAGTTCAACTCTGTGAGTTGAATGCACACATCACCAGGAAGTTTGTGAGAATGCTTCTCTGTCGTCTTTATGTGAAGATATTACCTTTTCCACCACAGGCCTGAAAGCGGTCAACATATCCACTTGCACACTGTACAAATAGAGTGTTTCAAAACTTCTCGGTCAAAAGGAATGTTGAACATAGTGAGTTGAATGAACACACGACAAAGAAGTTTCAGAGAATGCTTCCGCATGGTTTTTATGTAAGGATGTGTCTTTTTCCACCACAAGCCTCCAACCTCTCCACATATCCACCCGCAGATTCTAGAAAAAAAGTGTTTCAAAACTTCTCTGCCCAAAGGAATGTTCAACTCTGTGAGGTGAATGCACACACTACAAAGTAGTTTCAGATAATGCTTCTGCCTAGTTTTTATGTGGAGATATTTCCTTTTCCACCACAGGCTTCAAAACCCACAAAATGTCCAACTGCAGATTCTACAAAAAGAGTATTTCAAAACTGGCCCAAGAAAAGAAAGGTTCAACCCTGTGAGTTGAATGCACACATCACACAGAAGTTTGTGAGAATTCTTCTGTCTAGTTTTTGTGTGAGGATATCCCGTTTCCAACGAATTCCTATAAGCAGTCCAAATATCCACTTGCAGATTCCACAAAAAGAGTGTTTCAAAACTTCTCTGACAAAAGGCATGTTCAACTCTCTGAGTTGAATGCACACCCCACAAACAAGTTTCAGAGAATGTTTCTGTCTTGTTTTTATGTGAAGATATTTCCTTTTCCACCACAGGCTGCAAAGCCCTCCAAATGTCCACTTGCAGATTCTAGAAATAGGGTGTTCCAAAACTGCTCTATCAAAAGAAAGGTTCAACTCTTTGAGTTGAAAGCAATCATCTAAAAGAAGTTTGTGAGAATGCTTCTGTCTAGTTTTTTTGTGAGGATATCCCGTTTCCAACGAATTCGTCACAGCGGTCCAAATATCCACTTGCAGATCCTTCAAAAAGAGTGTTTCAAAACTGCTCTTTCAAAAGGAAGGTTGAACTCTCTGAGTTGAAAGCACACATCACAAGGAACTTTCAGAGATTGCTTCTGTCTGGGTTTCACGTGAACATATCTCGTTTTATACCGTACGCCTCAAAACGCTAATAGTGAACAATTGCAGATTCTACAAAAAGACTGTTTCAAAACTCCTATTTCAAAAGAAGTGTTCAACTCTGTGAGTTGGATTCACACTACACAAAGCAGTTTTACAGAACGCTTCTATCTAGTTTTTACGTGAAAATTGTCCCGTTTGCAACGAAGTCCTGAAAGAGCTTCCAATATCCACTTGCAGATTCTGCAAAAACACTGTTTTCAAACCTGCTCTATCAAAAGGAAGGTTCAAATCTCTGGGTTGAATGCACACATCATAAAGTTGTTTCTGAGAATGCGTCTGTCTATTTTTCATATGAAGATATTTCCTTTTCCACCATAGGCCCCAAAGCTCTCCAAATGAAAACTTGCAGATTCTACAAAAAGGGTGTTTCATAACTGCTTTACCAAAGGAAAGGTTCAACTCTCTGAATTGAACACACACATCACAATGCGGTTTCTGCAAATGCTTCTGTCCAGTTTTTGTGTGAAGATATTCCCGTTTCCAACGGAGGCCTCAAAGAGCTCCAAATCTCCACTTGCAGATTCTGTGAAAAGACTCTTTCCAAACTGCTCCATCAAAATGAAGGTTGAACTCTGTGAGTTGAAGGCACACATCATAAAGGACTTTCCGAGAATGCTTCTGTCTGGATTTTCTGTGAGGATATCTCGTTTTCCACCGTAGGCCTCAAAGCGCTCCTAATGAGGAATTGCAGATTCTACAAAATGAGTGTTTCAAAACTGTTCTTTCAAAAGAAGTGATCAACTCTGTAAGTTGGATTCACACTACACAAGGCAGTTTCACAGAATGCTTCTATCTAGTTTTTATGTGAAGGTAGTCTCGTTTCCAACAAAAGCCTGAAAGAGCTCCAAATATCCACGTGCAGAATCTGCAAAAACACTGTGTCAAAACTGCTCTATCAAAAGGAAGGTTCAACTCTGTGAGTTGAATGCGCACATCATAAAGATGTTTCTGAGAACGCTTCTGTCTATTTTTTATTTGAAAATATTTCCTTTTCCACCATAGGCCTCAAAGCACACCTAATGAACACTTGCAGATCCTACAAAAAGAGTGTTTCAAAACTGCTCTATCAAAAGAAAGATTCAACTCTGTGAGTTGAATGCAGACAACACGAAGCAGGTTCCGAGAACATTTCTATCTAGTTTTTATGTGAAGATAGTCCCGTTTCCAACAAACGCTTCAAACAGCTCCAAATATCCACATGCAGATCCTGCAAAAACACTGTTTCAAAACTGCTCTATCAGAAGGAAGGCTCATCTGTCTGAGTTGAATGCACACATCATAAAGATGTTTCTGAGAATGCTTCTGTCTAGTTTTTATGTGAAGAAATTTCCTTTTCCACCATAGGCCTCAAAGCACTCTAAATGAACACTTGCAGATTCTACAAAAAGGGTGTTTCAAAACTACCCTATCAAAGGAAATGTTCAACTCTGTGAATTGAACACACACATCACAAAGCAGTTTCCGCGAATGCTTCTGTCCAGTTTTTATGTGAAGATATTTCCTTTTCCAACAAAGGCCTCAAACCCTTCCAAATGTCCACTTGCAGACCCTACAAAAAGAGTGTTTCAAACTTTTCTGTCTGAAAGAATGTTCCACTCTTTGAGTTGAATGTCCACAACAGAAAGTAGTTTCAGAGAATGCTTCAGTCTTTTTTTTGTGTGAAGATATTTCCTTTTCCACCACAGGCAGGGAAGCCCTCCAAACGTCCACTTGCAGATTCCAGAAAAAGAGTGTTTCAAAATTTTTCTATCAGAAGAAAAGTTCAACTCTGTGAGTTGAATGCACACATCACCAGGAAGTTTGTGAGAATGCTTCTCTGTCGTTTTTATGTGAAGATATTACCTTTTCCACCACAGGCCTGAAAGCGGTCAACATATCCACTTGCACACTGTACAAATAGAGTGTTTCAAATCTTCTCGGTCAAAAGGAATGTTGAACATAGTGAGTTGAATGAACACACGACAAAGAAGTTTCAGAGAATGCTTCCGCATGGTTTTTATGTAAGGATGTGTCTTTTTCCACCACAAGCCTCCAACCTCTCCACATATCCACCCGCAGATTCTAGAAAAAAAGTGTTTCAAAACTTCTCTGCCCAAACGAATGTTCAACTCTGTGAGGTGAATGCACACACTACAAAGTAGTTTCAGATAATGCTTCTGCCTAGTTTTTATGTGGAGATATTTCCTTTTCCACCACAGGCCTCAAAGCCCACAAAATGTCCAATTGCAGATTCTACAAAAAGAGTATTTCAAAACTGGCCCATGAAAAGAAAGGTTCAACCCTGTGAGTTGAATGCACACATCACACAGAAGTTTGTGAGAATTCTTCTGTCTAGTTTTTGTGTGAGGATATCCCGTTTCCAACGAATTCCTATAAGCAGTCCAAATATCCACTTGCAGATTCCACAAAAAGAGTGTTTCAAAACTTCTCTGACAAAAGGCATGTTCAACTCTCTGAGTTGAATGCACACCCCACAAACAAGTTTCAGAGAATGTTTCTGTCTTGTTTTTATGTGAAGATATTTCCTTTTCCACCACAGGCTGCAAAGCCCTCCAAATGCCCACTTGCAGATTCTAGAAATAGGGTGTTTCAAAACTGCTCTATCAAAATAAAGGTTCAACTCTTTGAGTTGAAAGCAATCGTCTAAAAGAAGTTTGTGAGAATGCTTCTGTCTAGTTTTTTTGTGAGGATATCCCGTTTCCAACGAATTCGTAACAGCGGTCCAAATATCCACTTGCAGATCCTACAAAAAGAGTGTTTCAAAACTGCTCTTTCAAAAGGAAGGTTGAACTCTCTGAGTTGAAAGCACACATCACAAGGAACTTTCAGAGATTGCTTCTGTCTGGGTTTTACGTGAACATATCTCGTTTTCCACCGTACGCCTCAAAACGCTAATAGTGAACAATTGCCGATTCTACAAAAAGACTGTTTCAAAACTCCTATTTCAAAAGAAGTGTTCAACTCTGTGAGTTGGATTCACACTACACAAAGCAGTTTTACAGAACGCTTCTATCTAGTTTTTACGTGAAAATTGTCCCGTTTGCAACGAAGTCCTGAAAGAGCTTCCAATATCCACTTGCAGATTCTGCAAAAACACTGTTTTCAAACCTGCTCTATCAAAAGGAAGGTTCAAATCTCTGGGTTGAATGCACACATCATAAAGTTGTTTCTGAGAATGCATCTGTCTAGTTTTCATATGAAGATATTTCCTTTTCCACCATAGGCCTCAAAGCTCTCCAAATGAAAACTTGCAGATTCTACAAAAAGGGTGTTTCATAACTGCTTTCCCAAAGGAAAGGTTCAACTCTCTGAATTGATCACACACATCACAATGCGGTTTCTGCGAATGCTTCTGTCCAGTTTTTGTGTGAAGATATTCCCGTTTCCAACGGAGGCCTCAAAGAGCTCCAAATCTCCACTTGCAGATTCTGTGAAAAGACTATTTCCAAACTGCTCCATCAAAACGAAGGTTGAACTCTGTGAGTTGAATGCACACATCATTGAGGACTTTCCGAGAATGCTTCTGTCTGGATTTTCTCTGAGGATATCTCGTTTTCCACCGTAGGCCTCAAAGCGCTCTTATGAGGAATTGCAGATTCTACAAAATGAGTGTTTCAAAACTGTTCTTTCAAAAGAAGTGATCAACTCTGTAAGTCGGATTCACACTACACAAGGCAGTTTCACAGAATGCTTCTATCTAGTTTTTATGTGAAGGTAGTCTCGTTTCCAACAAAAGCGTGAAAGAGCTCCAAATATCCACGTGCAGAATCTGCAAAAACACTGTGTCAAAACTGCTCTATCAAAAGGAAGGTTCAACTCTGTGAGTTGAATGCGCACATCATAAAGATGTTTCTGAGAACGCTTCTGTCTATTTTTTATTTGAAAATATTTCCTTTTCCACCATAGGCCTCAAAGCACACCTAATGAACACTTGCAGATTCTACAAAAAGAGTGTTTCAAAACTGCTCTATCAAAAGAAAGATTCAACTCTGTGAGTTGAATGCAGACAACACGAAGCAGGTTCCGAGAACATTTCTATCTAGTTTTTATGTGAAGAAAGTCCCGTTTCCAAGATACGCTTCAAACAGCTCCAAATATCCACATGCAGATCCTGCAAAAACACTGTTTCAAAACTGCTCTATCAGAAGGAAGGCTCATCTGTCTGAGTTGAATGCACACATCATAAAGATGTTTCTGAGAATGCTTCTGTCTAGTTTTTATGTGAAGAAATTTCCTTTTCCACCATAGGCCTCAAAGCACTCTAAATGAACACTTGCAGATTCTACAAAAAGGGTGTTTCAAAACTACCCTATCAAAGGAAATGTTCAACTCTGTGAATTGAACACACACATCACAAAGCAGTTTCCGCGAATGCTTCTGTCCAGTTTTTATGTGAAGATATTTCCTTTTCCAACAAAGGCCTCAAACCCTTCCAAATGTCCACTTGCAGACCCTACAAAAAGAGTGTTTCAAACTTTTCTGTCTGAAAGAATGTTCCACTCTTTGAGTTGAATGTCCACAACAGAAAGTAGTTTCAGAGAATGCTTCAGTCTTTTTTTTGTGTGAAGATATTTCCTTTTCCACCACAGGCAGGGAAGCCCTCCAAACGTCCACTTGCAGATTCCAGAAAAAGAGTGTTTCAAAATTTTTCTATCAGAAGAAAAGTTCAACTCTGTGAGTTGAATGCACACATCACCAGGAAGTTTGTGAGAATGCTTCTCTGTCGTTTTTATGTGAAGATATTACCTTTTCCACCACAGGCCTGAAAGCGGTCAACATATCCACTTGCACACTGTACAAATAGAGTGTTTCAAAACTTCTCGGTCAAAAGGAATGTTGAACATAGTGAGTTGAATGAACACACGACAAAGAAGTTTCAGAGAATGCTTCCGCATGGTTTTTATGTAAGGATGTGTCTTTTTCCACCACAAGCCTCCAACCTCTCCACATATCCACCCGCAGATTCTAGAAAAAAAGTGTTTCAAAACTTCTCTGCCCAAAGGAATGTTCAACTCTGTGAGGTGAATGCACACACTACAAAGTAGTTTCAGATAATGCTTCTGCCTAGTTTTTATGTGGAGATATTTCCTTTTCCACCACAGGCCTCAAAGCCCACAAAATGTCCAACTGCAGATTCTACAAAAAGAGTATTTCAAAACTGGCCCATGAAAAGAAAGGTTCAACCCTGTGAGTTGAATGCACACATCACACAGAAGTTTGTGAGAATTCTTCTGTCTAGTTTTTGTGTGAGGATATCCCGTTTCCAACGAATTCCTATAAGCAGTCCAAATATCCACTTGCAGATTCCACAAAAAGAGTGTTTCAAAACTTCTCTGACAAAAGGCATGTTCAACTCTCTGAGTTGAATGCACACCCCACAAACAAGTTTCAGAGAATGTTTCTGTCTTGTTTTTATGTGAAGATATTTCCTTTTCCACCACAGGCTGCAAAGCCCTCCAAATGTCCACTTGCAGATTCTAGAAATAGGGTGTTTCAAAACTGCTCTATCAAAAGAAAGGTTCAACTCTTTGAGTTGAAAGCAATCGTCTAAAAGATGTTTGTGAGAATGCTTCTGTCTAGTTTTTTTGTGAGGATATCCCGTTTCCAACGAATTCGTAACAGCGGTCCAAATATCCCCTTGCAGATCCTACAAAAAGAGTGTTTCAAAACTGCTCTTTCAAAAGGAAGGTTGAACTCTCTGAGTTGAAAGCACACATCACAAAGAACTTTCAGAGATTGCTTCTGTCTGGGTTTTACATGAACATATCTCGTTTTCCACCGTACGCCTCAAAACGCTAATAGTGAACAATTGCAGATTCTACAAAAAGACTGTTTCAAAACTCCTATTTCAAAAGAAGTGTTCAACTCTGTGAGTTGGATTCACACTACACAAAGCAGTTTTACAGAACGCTTCTATCTAGTTTTTACGTGAAAATTGTCCCGTTTGCAACGAAGTCCTGAAAGAGCTTCAAATATCCACTTGCAGATTCTGCAAAAACACTGTTTTCAAACCTGCTCTATCAAAAGGAAGGTTCAAATCTCTGGGTTGAATGCACACATCATAAAGTTGTTTCTGAGAATGCGTCTGTCTAGTTTTCATATGAAGATATTTCCTTTTCCACCATAGGCCCCAAAGCTCTCCAAATGAAAACTTGCAGATTCTACAAAAAGGGTGTTTTATAACTGCTTTACCAAAGGAAAGGTTCAACTCTCTGAATTGAACACACACATCACAATGCGGTTTCTGCGAATGCTTCTGTCCAGTTTTTGTGTGAAGATATTCCCGTTTCCAACGGAGGCCTCAAAGAGCTCCAAATCTCCACTTGCAGATTCTGTGAAAAGACCCTTTCCAAACTGCTCCATCAAAACGAAGGTTGAACTCTGTGAGTTGAAGGCACACATCATAAAGGACTTTCCGAGAATGCTTCTGTCTGGATTTTCTGTGAGGATATCTCGTTTTCCACCGTAGGCCTCAAAGCGCTCCTAATGAGGAATTGCAGATTCTACAAAATGAGTGTTTCAAAACTGTTCTTTCAAAAGAAGTGATCAACTCTGTAAGTTGGATTCACACTACACAAGGCAGTTTCACAGAATGCTTCTATCTAGTTTTTATGTGAAGGTAGTCTCGTTTCCAACAAAAGCCTGAAAGAGCTCCAAATATCCACGTGCAGAATCTGCAAAAACACTGTGTCAAAACTGCTCTATCAAAAGGAAGGTTCAACTCTGTGAGTTGAATGCGCACATCATAAAGATGTTTCTGAGAACGCTTCTGTCTATTTTTTATTTGAAAATATTTCCTTTTCCACCATAGGCCTCAAAGCACACCTAATGAACACTTGCAGATCCTACAAAAAGAGTGTTTCAAAACTGCTCTATCAAAAGAAAGATTCAACTCTGTGAGTTGAATGCAGACAACACGAAGCAGGTTCCGAGAACATTTCTATCTAGTTTTTATGTGAAGATAGTCCCGTTTCCAAGAAACGCTTCAAACAGCTCCAAATATCCACATGCAGATCCTGCAAAAACACTGTTTCAAAACTGCTCTATCAGAAGGAAGGCTCATCTGTCTGAGTTGAATGCACACATCATAAAGATGTTTCTGAGAATGCTTCTGTCTAGTTTTTATGTGAAGAAATTTCCTTTTCCACCATAGGCCTCAAAGCACTCTAAATGAACACTTGCAGATTCTACAAAAAGGGTGTTTCAAAACTACCCTATCAAAGGAAATGTTCAACTCTGTGAATTGAACACACACATCACAAAGCAGTTTCCGCGAATGCTTCTGTCCAGTTTTTATGTGAAGATATTTCCTTTTCCAACAAAGGCCTCAAACCCTTCCAAATGTCCACTTGCAGACCCTACAAAAAGAGTGTTTCAAACTTTTCTGTCTGAAAGAATGTTCCACTCTTTGAGTTGAATGTCCACAACAGAAAGTAGTTTCAGAGAATGCTTCAGTCTTTTTTTTGTGTGAAGATATTTCCTTTTCCACCACAGGCAGGGAAGCCCTCCAAACGTCCACTTGCAGATTCCAGAAAAAGAGTGTTTCAAAATTTTTCTATCAGAAGAAAAGTTCAACTCTGTGAGTTGAATGCACACATCACCAGGAAGTTTGTGAGAATGCTTCTCTGTCGTTTTTATGTGAAGATATTACCTTTTCCACCACAGGCCTGAAAGCGGTCAACATATCCACTTGCACACTGTACAAATAGAGTGTTTCAAAACTTCTCGGTCAAAAGGAATGTTGAACATAGTGAGTTGAATGAACACACGACAAAGAAGTTTCAGAGAATGCTTCCGCATGGTTTTTATGTAAGGATGTTTCTTTTTCCACCACAAGCCTCCAACCTCTCCACATATCCACCCGCAGATTCTAGAAAAAAAGTGTTTCAAAACTTCTCTGCCCAAAGGAATGTTCAACTCTGTGAGGTGAATGCACACACTACAAAGTAGTTTCAGATAATGCTTCTGCCTAGTTTTTATGTGGAGATATTTCCTTTTCCACCACAGGCCTCAAAGCCCACAAAATGTCCAACTGCAGATTCTACAAAAAGAGTATTTCAAAACTGGCCCATGAAAAGAAAGGTTCAACCCTGTGAGTTGAATGCACACATCACACAGAAGTTTGTGAGAATTCTTCTGTCTAGTTTTTGTGTGAGGATATCCCGTTTCCAACGAATTCCTATAAGCAGTCCAAATATCCACTTGCAGATTCCACAAAAAGAGTGTTTCAAAACTTCTCTGACAAAAGGCATGTTCAACTCTCTGAGTTGAATGCACACCCCACAAACAAGTTTCAGAGAATGTTTCTGTCTTGTTTTTATGTGAAGATATTTCCTTTTCCACCACAGGCTGCAAAGCCCTCCAAATGCCCACTTGCAGATTCTAGAAATAGGGTGTTTCAAAACTGCTCTATCAAAATAAAGGTTCAACTCTTTGAGTTGAAAGCAATCGTCTAAAAGAAGTTTGTGAGAATGCTTCTGTCTAGTTTTTTTGTGAGGATATCCCGTTTCCAACGAATTCGTAACAGCGGTCCAAATATCCACTTGCAGATCCTACAAAAAGAGTGTTTCAAAACTGCTCTTTCAAAAGGAAGGTTGAACTCTCTGAGTTGAAAGCACACATCACAAGGAACTTTCAGAGATTGCTTCTGTCTGGGTTTTACGTGAACATATCTCGTTTTCCACCGTACGCCTCAAAACGCTAATAGTGAACAATTGCCGATTCTACAAAAAGACTGTTTCAAAACTCCTATTTCAAAAGAAGTGTTCAACTCTGTGAGTTGGATTCACACTACACAAAGCAGTTTTACAGAACGCTTCTATCTAGTTTTTACGTGAAAATTGTCCCGTTTGCAACGAAGTCCTGAAAGAGCTTCCAATATCCACTTGCAGATTCTGCAAAAACACTGTTTTCAAACCTGCTCTATCAAAAGGAAGGTTCAAATCTCTGGGTTGAATGCACACATCATAAAGTTGTTTCTGAGAATGCGTCTGTCTAGTTTTCATATGAAGATATTTCCTTTTCCACCATAGGCCTCAAAGCTCTCCAAATGAAAACTTGCAGATTCTACAAAAAGGGTGTTTCATAACTGCTTTCCCAAAGGAAAGGTTCAACTCTCTGAATTGATCACACACATCACAATGCGGTTTCTGCGAATGCTTCTGTCCAGTTTTTGTGTGAAGATATTCCCGTTTCCAACGGAGGCCTCAAAGAGCTCCAAATCTCCACTTGCAGATTCTGTGAAAAGACTATTTCCAAACTGCTCCATCAAAACGAAGGTTGAACTCTGTGAGTTGAATGCACACATCATTGAGGACTTTCCGAGAATGCTTCTGTCTGGATTTTCTCTGAGGATATCTCGTTTTCCACCGTAGGCCTCAAAGCGCTCTTATGAGGAATTGCAGATTCTACAAAATGAGTGTTTCAAAACTGTTCTTTCAAAAGAAGTGATCAACTCTGTAAGTCGGATTCACACTACACAAGGCAGTTTCACAGAATGCTTCTATCTAGTTTTTATGTGAAGGTAGTCTCGTTTCCAACAAAAGCGTGAAAGAGCTCCAAATATCCACGTGCAGAATCTGCAAAAACACTGTGTCAAAACTGCTCTATCAAAAGGAAGGTTCAACTCTGTGAGTTGAATGCGCACATCATAAAGATGTTTCTGAGAACGCTTCTGTCTATTTTTTATTTGAAAATATTTCCTTTTCCACCATAGGCCTCAAAGCACACCTAATGAACACTTGCAGATTCTACAAAAAGAGTGTTTCAAAACTGCTCTATCAAAAGAAAGATTCAACTCTGTGAGTTGAATGCAGACAACACGAAGCAGGTTCCGAGAACATTTCTATCTAGTTTTTATGTGAAGAAAGTCCCGTTTCCAAGAAACGCTTCAAACAGCTCCAAATATCCACATGCAGATCCTGCAAAAACACTGTTTCAAAACTGCTCTATCAGAAGGAAGGCTCATCTGTCTGAGTTGAATGCACACATCATAAAGATGTTTCTGAGAATGCTTCTGTCTAGTTTTTATGTGAAGAAATTTCCTTTTCCACCATAGGCCTCAAAGCACTCTAAATGAACACTTGCAGATTCTACAAAAAGGGTGTTTCAAAACTACCCTATCAAAGGAAATGTTCAACTCTGTGAATTGAACACACACATCACAAAGCAGTTTCCGCGAATGCTTCTGTCCAGTTTTTATGTGAAGATATTTCCTTTTCCAACAAAGGCCTCAAACCCTTCCAAATGTCCACTTGCAGACCCTACAAAAAGAGTGTTTCAAACTTTTCTGTCTGAAAGAATGTTCCACTCTTTGAGTTGAATGTCCACAACAGAAAGTAGTTTCAGAGAATGCTTCAGTCTTTTTTTTGTGTGAAGATATTTCCTTTTCCACCACAGGCAGGGAAGCCCTCCAAACGTCCACTTGCAGATTCCAGAAAAAGAGTGTTTCAAAATTTTTCTATCAGAAGAAAAGTTCAACTCTGTGAGTTGAATGCACACATCACCAGGAAGTTTGTGAGAATGCTTCTCTGTCGTTTTTATGTGAAGATATTACCTTTTCCACCACAGGCCTGAAAGCGGTCAACATATCCACTTGCACACTGTACAAATAGAGTGTTTCAAAACTTCTCGGTCAAAAGGAATGTTGAACATAGTGAGTTGAATGAACACACGACAAAGAAGTTTCAGAGAATGCTTCCGCATGGTTTTTATGTAAGGATGTGTCTTTTTCCACCACAAGCCTCCAACCTCTCCACATATCCACCCGCAGATTCTAGAAAAAAAGTGTTTCAAAACTTCTCTGCCCAAAGGAATGTTCAACTCTGTGAGGTGAATGCACACACTACAAAGTAGTTTCAGATAATGCTTCTGCCTAGTTTTTATGTGGAGATATTTCCTTTTCCACCACAGGCCTCAAAGCCCACAAAATGTCCAATTGCAGATTCTACAAAAAGAGTATTTCAAAACTGGCCCATGAAAAGAAAGGTTCAACCCTGTGAGTTGAATGCACACATCACACAGAAGTTTGTGAGAATTCTTCTGTCTAGTTTTTGTGTGAGGATATCCCATTTCCAACGAATTCCTATAAGCAGTCCAAATATCCACTTGCAGATTCCACAAAAAGAGTGTTTCAAAACTTCTCTGACAAAAGGCATGTTCAACTCTCTGAGTTGAATGCACACCCCACAAACAAGTTTCAGAGAATGTTTCTGTCTTGTTTTTATGTGAAGATATTTCCTTTTCCACCACAGGCTGCAAAGCCCTCCAAATGTCCACTTGCAGATTCTAGAAATAGGGTGTTTCAAAACTGCTCTATCAAAAGAAAGGTTCAACTCTTTGAGTTGAAAGCAATCGTCTAAAGGAAGTTTGTGAGAATGCTTCCGTCTAGTTTTTTTGTGAGGATATCCCGTTTCCAACGAATTCGTAACAGCGGTCCAAATATCCACTTGCAGATCCTACAAAAAGAGTGTTTCAAAACTGCTCTTTCAAAAGGAAGGTTGAACTCTCTGAGCTGAAAGCACACATCACAAGGAACTTTCAGAGATTGCTTCTGTCTGGGTTTTACGTGAACATATCTCGTTTTCCACCGTACGCCTCAAAACGCTAATAGTGAACAATTGCAGATTCTACAAAAAGACTGTTTCAAAACTCCTATTTCAAAAGAAGTGTTCAACTCTGTGAGTTGGATTCACACTACACAAAGCAGTTTTACAGAACGCTTCTATCTAGTTTTTACGTGAAAATTGTCCCGTTTGCAACGAAGTCCTGAAAGAGCTTCCAATATCCACTTGCAGATTCTGCAAAAACACAGTTTTCAAACCTGCTCTATCAAAAGGAAGGTTCAAATCTCTGGGTTGAATGCACACATCATAAAGTTGTTTCTGAGAATGCGTCTGTCTAGTTTTCATATGAAGATATTTTCTTTTCCACCATAGGCCTCAAAGCTCTCCAAATGAAAACTTGCAGATTCTACAAAAAGGGTGTTTCATAACTGCTTTCCCAAAGGAAAGGTTCAACTCTCTGAATTCATCACACACATCACAATGCGGTTTCTGCGAATGCTTCTGTCCAGTTTTTGTGTGAAGATATTCCCGTTTCCAACGGAGGCCTCAAAGAGCTCCAAATCTCCACTTGCAGATTCTGTGAAAAGACTCTTTCCAAACTGCTCCATCAAAACGAAGGTTGAACTCTGTGAGTTGAATGCACTCATCATTGAGGACTTTCCGAGAATGCTTCTGTCTGGATTTTCTGTGAGGATATCTGGTTTTCCACCGTAGGCCTCAAAGCGCTCCTAATGAGGAATTGCAGATTCTACAAAATGAGTGTTTCCAAACTGTTCTTTCAAAAGAAGAGATCAACTCTGTAAGTCGGATTCACACTACACAAGGCAGTTTCACAGAATGCTTCTATCTAGTTTTTATGTGAAGGTAGTCTCGTTTCCAACAAAAGCCTGAAAGAGCTCCAAATATCCACGTGCAGAATCTGCAAAAACACTGTGTCAAAACTGCTCTATCAAAAGGAAGGTTCAACTCTGTGAGTTGAATGCGCACATCATAAAGATGTTTCTGAGAACGCTTCTGTCTATTTTTTATTTGAAAATATTTCCTTTTCCACCATAGGCCTCAAAGCACACCTAATGAACACTTGCAGATCCTACAAAAAGAGTGTTTCAAAACTGCTCTATCAAAAGAAAGATTCAACTCTGTGAGTTGAATGCAGACAACACGAAGCAGGTTCCGAGAACATTTCTATCTAGTTTTTATGTGAAGATAGTCCCGTTTCCAACAAACGCTTCAAACAGCTCCAAATATCCACATGCAGATCCTGCAAAAACACTGTTTCAAAACTGCTCTATCAGAAGGAAGGCTCATCTGTCTGAGTTGAATGCACACATCATAAAGATGTTTCTGAGAATGCTTCTGTCTAGTTTTTATGTGAAGAAATTTCCTTTTCCACCATAGGCCTCAAAGCACTCTAAATGAACACTTGCAGATTCTACAAAAAGGGTGTTTCAAAACTACCCTATCAAAGGAAATGTTCAACTCTGTGAATTGAACACACACATCACAAAGCAGTTTCCGCGAATGCTTCTGTCCAGTTTTTATGTGAAGATATTTCCTTTTCCAACAAAGGCCTCAAACCCTTCCAAATGTCCACTTGCAGACCCTACAAAAAGAGTGTTTCAAACTTTTCTGTCTGAAAGAATGTTCCACTCTTTGAGTTGAATGTCCACAACAGAAAGTAGTTTCAGAGAATGCTTCAGTCTTTTTTTTGTGTGAAGATATTTCCTTTTCCACCACAGGCAGGGAAGCCCTCCAAACGTCCACTTGCAGATTCCAGAAAAAGAGTGTTTCAAAATTTTTCTATCAGAAGAAAAGTTCAACTCTGTGAGTTGAATGCACACATCACCAGGAAGTTTGTGAGAATGCTTCTCTGTCGTTTTTATGTGAAGATATTACCTTTTCCACCACAGGCCTGAAAGCGGTCAACATATCCACTTGCACACTGTACAAATAGAGTGTTTCAAATCTTCTCGGTCAAAAGGAATGTTGAACATAGTGAGTTGAATGAACACACGACAAAGAAGTTTCAGAGAATGCTTCCGCATGGTTTTTATGTAAGGATGTGTCTTTTTCCACCACAAGCCTCCAACCTCTCCACATATCCACCCGCAGATTCTAGAAAAAAAGTGTTTCAAAACTTCTCTGCCCAAACGAATGTTCAACTCTGTGAGGTGAATGCACACACTACAAAGTAGTTTCAGATAATGCTTCTGCCTAGTTTTTATGTGGAGATATTTCCTTTTCCACCACAGGCCTCAAAGCCCACAAAATGTCCAATTGCAGATTCTACAAAAAGAGTATTTCAAAACTGGCCCATGAAAAGAAAGGTTCAACCCTGTGAGTTGAATGCACACATCACACAGAAGTTTGTGAGAATTCTTCTGTCTAGTTTTTGTGTGAGGATATCCCGTTTCCAACGAATTCCTATAAGCAGTCCAAATATCCACTTGCAGATTCCACAAAAAGAGTGTTTCAAAACTTCTCTGACCAAAGGCATGTTCAACTCTCTGAGTTGAATGCACACCCCACAAACAAGTTTCAGAGAATGTTTCTGTCTTGTTTTTATGTGAAGATATTTCCTTTTCCACCACAGGCTGCAAAGCCCTCCAAATGCCCACTTGCAGATTCTAGAAATAGGGTGTTTCAAAACTGCTCTATCAAAATAAAGGTTCAACTCTTTGAGTTGAAAGCAATCGTCTAAAAGAAGTTTGTGAGAATGCTTCTGTCTAGTTTTTTTGTGAGGATATCCCGTTTCCAACGAATTCGTAACAGCGGTCCAAATATCCACTTGCAGATCCTACAAAAAGAGTGTTTCAAAACTGCTCTTTCAAAAGGAAGGTTGAACTCTCTGAGTTGAAAGCACACATCACAAGGAACTTTCAGAGATTGCTTCTGTCTGGGTTTTACGTGAACATATCTCGTTTTCCACCGTACGCCTCAAAACGCTAATAGTGAACAATTGCCGATTCTACAAAAAGACTGTTTCAAAACTCCTATTTCAAAAGAAGTGTTCAACTCTGTGAGTTGGATTCACACTACACAAAGCAGTTTTACAGAACGCTTCTATCTAGTTTTTACGTGAAAATTGTCCCGTTTGCAACGAAGTCCTGAAAGAGCTTCCAATATCCACTTGCAGATTCTGCAAAAACACTGTTTTCAAACCTGCTCTATCAAAAGGAAGGTTCAAATCTCTGGGTTGAATGCACACATCATAAAGTTGTTTCTGAGAATGCGTCTGTCTAGTTTTCATATGAAGATATTTCCTTTTCCACCATAGGCCTCAAAGCTCTCCAAATGAAAACTTGCAGATTCTACAAAAAGGGTGTTTCATAACTGCTTTCCCAAAGGAAAGGTTCAACTCTCTGAATTGATCACACACATCACAATGCGGTTTCTGCGAATGCTTCTGTCCAGTTTTTGTGTGAAGATATTCCCGTTTCCAACGGAGGCCTCAAAGAGCTCCAAATCTCCACTTGCAGATTCTGTGAAAAGACTATTTCCAAACTGCTCCATCAAAACGAAGGTTGAACTCTGTGAGTTGAATGCACACATCATTGAGGACTTTCCGAGAATGCTTCTGTCTGGATTTTCTCTGAGGATATCTCGTTTTCCACCGTAGGCCTCAAAGCGCTCTTATGAGGAATTGCAGATTCTACAAAATGAGTGTTTCAAAACTGTTCTTTCAAAAGAAGTGATCAACTCTGTAAGTCGGATTCACACTACACAAGGCAGTTTCACAGAATGCTTCTATCTAGTTTTTATGTGAAGGTAGTCTCGTTTCCAACAAAAGCGTGAAAGAGCTCCAAATATCCACGTGCAGAATCTGCAAAAACACTGTGTCAAAACTGCTCTATCAAAAGGAAGGTTCAACTCTGTGAGTTGAATGCGCACATCATAAAGATGTTTCTGAGAACGCTTCTGTCTATTTTTTATTTGAAAATATTTCCTTTTCCACCATAGGCCTCAAAGCACACCTAATGAACACTTGCAGATTCTACAAAAAGAGTGTTTCAAAACTGCTCTATCAAAAGAAAGATTCAACTCTGTGAGTTGAATGCAGACAACACGAAGCAGGTTCCGAGAACATTTCTATCTAGTTTTTATGTGAAGAAAGTCCCGTTTCCAAGAAACGCTTCAAACAGCTCCAAATATCCACATGCAGATCCTGCAAAAACACTGTTTCAAAACTGCTCTATCAGAAGGAAGGCTCATCTGTCTGAGTTGAATGCACACATCATAAAGATGTTTCTGAGAATGCTTCTGTCTAGTTTTTATGTGAAGAAATTTCCTTTTCCACCATAGGCCTCAAAGCACTCTAAATGAACACTTGCAGATTCTACAAAAAGGGTGTTTCAAAACTACCCTATCAAAGGAAATGTTCAACTCTGTGAATTGAACACACACATCACAAAGCAGTTTCCGCGAATGCTTCTGTCCAGTTTTTATGTGAAGATATTTCCTTTTCCAACAAAGGCCTCAAACCCTTCCAAATGTCCACTTGCAGACCCTACAAAAAGAGTGTTTCAAACTTTTCTGTCTGAAAGAATGTTCCACTCTTTGAGTTGAATGTCCACAACAGAAAGTAGTTTCAGAGAATGCTTCAGTCTTTTTTTTGTGTGAAGATATTTCCTTTTCCACCACAGGCAGGGAAGCCCTCCAAACGTCCACTTGCAGATTCCAGAAAAAGAGTGTTTCAAAATTTTTCTATCAGAAGAAAAGTTCAACTCTGTGAGTTGAATGCACACATCACCAGGAAGTTTGTGAGAATGCTTCTCTGTCGTTTTTATGTGAAGATATTACCTTTTCCACCACAGGCCTGAAAGCGGTCAACATATCCACTTGCACACTGTACAAATAGAGTGTTTCAAAACTTCTCGGTCAAAAGGAATGTTGAACATAGTGAGTTGAATGAACACACGACAAAGAAGTTTCAGAGAATGCTTCCGCATGGTTTTTATGTAAGGATGTGTCTTTTTCCACCACAAGCCTCCAACCTCTCCACATATCCACCCGCAGATTCTAGAAAAAAAGTGTTTCAAAACTTCTCTGCCCAAAGGAATGTTCAACTCTGTGAGGTGAATGCACACACTACAAAGTAGTTTCAGATAATGCTTCTGCCTAGTTTTTATGTGGAGATATTTCCTTTTCCACCACAGGCCTCAAAGCCCACAAAATGTCCAATTGCAGATTCTACAAAAAGAGTATTTCAAAACTGGCCCATGAAAAGAAAGGTTCAACCCTGTGAGTTGAATGCACACATCACACAGAAGTTTGTGAGAATTCTTCTGTCTAGTTTTTGTGTGAGGATATCCCATTTCCAACGAATTCCTATAAGCAGTCCAAATATCCACTTGCAGATTCCACAAAAAGAGTGTTTCAAAACTTCTCTGACAAAAGGCATGTTCAACTCTCTGAGTTGAATGCACACCCCACAAACAAGTTTCAGAGAATGTTTCTGTCTTGTTTTTATGTGAAGATATTTCCTTTTCCACCACAGGCTGCAAAGCCCTCCAAATGTCCACTTGCAGATTCTAGAAATAGGGTGTTTCAAAACTGCTCTATCAAAAGAAAGGTTCAACTCTTTGAGTTGAAAGCAATCGTCTAAAGGAAGTTTGTGAGAATGCTTCCGTCTAGTTTTTTTGTGAGGATATCCCGTTTCCAACGAATTCGTAACAGCGGTCCAAATATCCACTTGCAGATCCTACAAAAAGAGTGTTTCAAAACTGCTCTTTCAAAAGGAAGGTTGAACTCTCTGAGCTGAAAGCACACATCACAAGGAACTTTCAGAGATTGCTTCTGTCTGGGTTTTACGTGAACATATCTCGTTTTCCACCGTACGCCTCAAAACGCTAATAGTGAACAATTGCAGATTCTACAAAAAGACTGTTTCAAAACTCCTATTTCAAAAGAAGTGTTCAACTCTGTGAGTTGGATTCACACTACACAAAGCAGTTTTACAGAACGCTTCTATCTAGTTTTTACGTGAAAATTGTCCCGTTTGCAACGAAGTCCTGAAAGAGCTTCCAATATCCACTTGCAGATTCTGCAAAAACACTGTTTTCAAACCTGCTCTATCAAAAGGAAGGTTCAAATCTCTGGGTTGAATGCACACATCATAAAGTTGTTTCTGAGAATGCGTCTGTCTACTTTTCATATGAAGATATTTTCTTTTCCACCATAGGCCTCAAAGCTCTCCAAATGAAAACTTGCAGATTCTACAAAAAGGGTGTTTCATAACTGCTTTCCCAAAGGAAAGGTTCAACTCTCTGAATTGATCACACACATCACAATGCGGTTTCTGCGAATGCTTCTGTCCAGTTTTTGTGTGAAGATATTCCCGTTTCCAACGGAGGCCTCAAAGAGCTCCAAATCTCCACTTGCAGATTCTGTGAAAAGACTCTTTCCAAACTGCTCCATCAAAACGAAGGTTGAACTCTGTGAGTTGAATGCACTCATCATTGAGGACTTTCCGAGAATGCTTCTGTCTGGATTTTCTGTGAGGATATCTGGTTTTCCACCGTAGGCCTCAAAGCGCTCCTAATGAGGAATTGCAGATTCTACAAAATGAGTGTTTCCAAACTGTTCTTTCAAAAGAAGAGATCAACTCTGTAAGTCGGATTCACACTACACAAGGCAGTTTCACAGAATGCTTCTATCTAGTTTTTATGTGAAGGTAGTCTCGTTTCCAACAAAAGCCTGAAAGAGCTCCAAATATCCACGTGCAAAATCTGCAAAAACACTGTGTCAAAACTGCTCTATCAAAAGGAAGGTTCAACTCTGTGAGTTGAATGCGCACATCATAAAGATGTTTCTGAGAACGCTTCTGTCTATTTTTTATTTGAAAATATTTCCTTTTCCACCATAGGCCTCAAAGCACACCTAATGAACACTTGCAGATCCTACAAAAAGAGTGTTTCAAAACTGCTCTATCAAAAGAAAGATTCAACTCTGTGAGTTGAATGCAGACAACACGAAGCAGGTTCCGAGAACATTTCTATCTAGTTTTTATGTGAAGATAGTCCCGTTTCCAACAAACGCTTCAAACAGCTCCAAATATCCACATGCAGATCCTGCAAAAACACTGTTTCAAAACTGCTCTATCAGAAGGAAGGCTCATCTGTCTGAGTTGAATGCACACATCATAAAGATGTTTCTGAGAATGCTTCTGTCTAGTTTTTATGTGAAGAAATTTCCTTTTCCACCATAGGCCTCAAAGCACTCTAAATGAACACTTGCAGATTCTACAAAAAGGGTGTTTCAAAACTACCCTATCAAAGGAAATGTTCAACTCTGTGAATTGAACACACACATCACAAAGCAGTTTCCGCGAATGCTTCTGTCCAGTTTTTATGTGAAGATATTTCCTTTTCCAACAAAGGCCTCAAACCCTTCCAAATGTCCACTTGCAGACCCTACAAAAAGAGTGTTTCAAACTTTTCTGTCTGAAAGAATGTTCCACTCTTTGAGTTGAATGTCCACAACAGAAAGTAGTTTCAGAGAATGCTTCAGTCTTTTTTTTGTGTGAAGATATTTCCTTTTCCACCACAGGCAGGGAAGCCCTCCAAACGTCCACTTGCAGATTCCAGAAAAAGAGTGTTTCAAAATTTTTCTATCAGAAGAAAAGTTCAACTCTGTGAGTTGAATGCACACATCACCAGGAAGTTTGTGAGAATGCTTCTCTGTCGTTTTTATGTGAAGATATTACCTTTTCCACCACAGGCCTGAAAGCGGTCAACATATCCACTTGCACACTGTACAAATAGAGTGTTTCAAAACTTCTCGGTCAAAAGGAATGTTGAACATAGTGAGTTGAATGAACACACGACAAAGAAGTTTCAGAGAATGCTTCCGCATGGTTTTTATGTAAGGATGTGTCTTTTTCCACCACAAGCCTCCAACCTCTCCACATATCCACCCGCAGATTCTAGAAAAAAAGTGTTTCAAAACTTCTCTGCCCAAACGAATGTTCAACTCTGTGAGGTGAATGCACACACTACAAAGTAGTTTCAGATAATGCTTCTGCCTAGTTTTTATGTGGAGATATTTCCTTTTCCACCACAGGCCTCAAAGCCCACAAAATGTCCAATTGCAGATTCTACAAAAAGAGTATTTCAAAACTGGCCCATGAAAAGAAAGGTTCAACCCTGTGAGTTGAATGCACACATCACACAGAAGTTTGTGAGAATTCTTCTGTCTAGTTTTTGTGTGAGGATATCCCGTTTCCAACGAATTCCTATAAGCAGTCCAAATATCCACTTGCAGATTCCACAAAAAGAGTGTTTCAAAACTTCTCTGACAAAAGGCATGTTCAACTCTCTGAGTTGAATGCACACCCCACAAACAAGTTTCAGAGAATGTTTCTGTCTTGTTTTTATGTGAAGATATTTCCTTTTCCACCACAGGCTGCAAAGCCCTCCAAATGCCCACTTGCAGATTCTAGAAATAGGGTGTTTCAAAACTGCTCTATCAAAATAAAGGTTCAACTCTTTGAGTTGAAAGCAATCGTCTAAAAGAAGTTTGTGAGAATGCTTCTGTCTAGTTTTTTTGTGAGGATATCCCGGTCCAACGAATTCATAACAGCGGTCCAAATATCCACTTGCAGATCCTACAAAAAGAGTGTTTCAAAACTGCTCTTTCAAAAGGAAGGTTGAACTCTCTGAGTTGAAAGCACACATCACAAGGAACTTTCAGAGATTGCTTCTGTCTGGGTTTTATGTGAACATATCTCGTTTTCCACCGTACGCCTCAAAACGCTAATAGTGAACAATTGCCGATTCTACAAAAAGACTGTTTCAAAACTCCTATTTCAAAAGAAGTGTTCAACTCTGTGAGTTGGATTCACACTACACAAAGCAGTTTTACAGAACGCTTCTATCTAGTTTTTACGTGAAAATTGTCCCGTTTGCAACGAAGTCCTGAAAGAGCTTCCAATATCCACTTGCAGATTCTGCAAAAACACTGTTTTCAAACCTGCTCTATCAAAAGGAAGGTTCAAATCTCTGGGTTGAATGCACACATCATAAAGTTGTTTCTGAGAATGCGTCTGTCTAGTTTTCATATGAAGATATTTCCTTTTCCACCATAGGCCTCAAAGCTCTCCAAATGAAAACTTGCAGATTCTACAAAAAGGGTGTTTCATAACTGCTTTCCCAAAGGAAAGGTTCAACTCTCTGAATTGATCACACACATCACAATGCGGTTTCTGCGAATGCTTCTGTCCAGTTTTTGTGTGAAGATATTCCCGTTTCCAACGGAGGCCTCAAAGAGCTCCAAATCTCCACTTGCAGATTCTGTGAAAAGACTATTTCCAAACTGCTCCATCAAAACGAAGGTTGAACTCTGTGAGTTGAATGCACACATCATTGAGGACTTTCCGAGAATGCTTCTGTCTGGATTTTCTCTGAGGATATCTCGTTTTCCACCGTAGGCCTCAAAGCGCTCTTATGAGGAATTGCAGATTCTACAAAATGAGTGTTTCAAAACTGTTCTTTCAAAAGAAGTGATCAACTCTGTAAGTCGGATTCACACTACACAAGGCAGTTTCACAGAATGCTTCTATCTAGTTTTTATGTGAAGGTAGTCTCGTTTCCAACAAAAGCGTGAAAGAGCTCCAAATATCCACGTGCAGAATCTGCAAAATCACTGTGTCAAAACTGCTCTATCAAAAGGAAGGTTCAACTCTGTGAGTTGAATGCGCACATCATAAAGATGTTTCTGAGAACGCTTCTGTCTATTTTTTATTTGAAAATATTTCCTTTTCCACCATAGGCCTCAAAGCACACCTAATGAACACTTGCAGATTCTACAAAAAGAGTGTTTCAAAACTGCTCTATCAAAAGAAAGATTCAACTCTGTGAGTTGAATGCAGACAACACGAAGCAGGTTCCGAGAACATTTCTATCTAGTTTTTATGTGAAGATAGTCCCGTTTCCAAGAAACGCTTCAAACAGCTCCAAATATCCACATGCAGATCCTGCAAAAACACTGTTTCAAAACTGCTCTATCAGAAGGAAGGCTCATCTGTCTGAGTTGAATGCACACATCATAAAGATGTTTCTGAGAATGCTTCTGTCTAGTTTTTATGTGAAGAAATTTCCTTTTCCACCATAGGCCTCAAAGCACTCTAAATGAACACTTGCAGATTCTACAAAAAGGGTGTTTCAAAACTACCCTATCAAAGGAAATGTTCAACTCTGTGAATTGAACACACACATCACAAAGCAGTTTCCGCGAATGCTTCTGTCCAGTTTTTATGTGAAGATATTTCCTTTTCCAACAAAGGCCTCAAACCCTTCCAAATGTCCACTTGCAGACCCTACAAAAAGAGTGTTTCAAACTTTTCTGTCTGAAAGAATGTTCCACTCTTTGAGTTGAATGTCCACAACAGAAAGTAGTTTCAGAGAATGCTTCAGTCTTTTTTTTGTGTGAAGATATTTCCTTTTCCACCACAGGCAGGGAAGCCCTCCAAACGTCCACTTGCAGATTCCAGAAAAAGAGTGTTTCAAAATTTTTCTATCAGAAGAAAAGTTCAACTCTGTGAGTTGAATGCACACATCACCAGGAAGTTTGTGAGAATGCTTCTCTGTCGTTTTTATGTGAAGATATTACCTTTTCCACCACAGGCCTGAAAGCGGTCAACATATCCACTTGCACACTGTACAAATAGAGTGTTTCAAAACTTCTCGGTCAAAAGGAATGTTGAACATAGTGAGTTGAATGAACACACGACAAAGAAGTTTCAGAGAATGCTTCCGCATGGTTTTTATGTAAGGATGTGTCTTTTTCCACCACAAGCCTCCAACCTCTCCACATATCCACCCGCAGATTCTAGAAAAAAAGTGTTTCAAAACTTCTCTGCCCAAAGGAATGTTCAACTCTGTGAGGTGAATGCACACACTACAAAGTAGTTTCAGATAATGCTTCTGCCTAGTTTTTATGTGGAGATATTTCCTTTTCCACCACAGGCCTCAAAGCCCACAAAATGTCCAATTGCAGATTCTACAAAAAGAGTATTTCAAAACTTGCCCATGAAAAGAAAGGTTCAACCCTGTGAGTTGAATGCACACATCACACAGAAGTTTGTGAGAATTCTTCTGTCTAGTTTTTGTGTGAGGATATCCCATTTCCAACAAATTCCTATAAGCAGTCCAAATATCCACTTGCAGATTCCACAAAAAGAGTGTTTCAAAACTTCTCTGACAAAAGGCATGTTCAACTCTCTGAGTTGAATGCACACCCCACAAACAAGTTTCAGAGAATGTTTCTGTCTTGTTTTTATGTGAAGATATTTCCTTTTCCACCACAGGCTGCAAAGCCCTCCAAATGTCCACTTGCAGATTCTAGAAATAGGGTGTTTCAAAACTGCTCTATCAAAAGAAAGGTTCAACTCTTTGAGTTGAAAGCAATCGTCTAAAAGAAGTTTGTGAGAATGCTTCCGTCTAGTTTTTTTGTGAGGATATCCCGTTTCCAACGAATTCGTAACAGCGGTCCAAATATCCACTTGCAGATCCTACAAAAAGAGTGTTTCAAAACTGCTCTTTCAAAAGGAAGGTTGAACTCTCTGAGCTGAAAGCACACATCACAAGGAACTTTCAGAGATTGCTTCTGTCTGGGTTTTACGTGAACATATCTCGTTTTCCACCGTACGCCTCAAAACGCTAATAGTGAACAATTGCAGATTCTACAAAAAGACTGTTTCAAAACTCCTATTTCAAAAGAAGTGTTCAACTCTGTGAGTTGGATTCACACTACACAAAGCAGTTTTACAGAACGCTTCTATCTAGTTTTTACGTGAAAATTGTCCCGTTTGCAACGAAGTCCTGAAAGAGCTTCCAATATCCACTTGCAGATTCTGCAAAAACACTGTTTTCAAACCTGCTCTATCAAAAGGAAGGTTCAAATCTCTGGGTTGAATGCACACATCATAAAGTTGTTTCTGAGAATGCGTCTGTCTACTTTTCATATGAAGATATTTTCTTTTCCACCATAGGCCTCAAAGCTCTCCAAATGAAAACTTGCAGATTCTACAAAAAGGGTGTTTCATAACTGCTTTCCCAAAGGAAAGGTTCAACTCTCTGAATTGATCACACACATCACAATGCGGTTTCTGCGAATGCTTCTGTCCAGTTTTTGTGTGAAGATATTCCCGTTTCCAACGGAGGCCTCAAAGAGCTCCAAATCTCCACTTGCAGATTCTGTGAAAAGACTCTTTCCAAACTGCTCCATCAAAACGAAGGTTGAACTCTGTGCGTTGAATGCACTCATCATTGAGGACTTTCCGAGAATGCTTCTGTCTGGATTTTCTGTGAGGATATCTGGTTTTCCACCGTAGGCCTCAAAGCGCTCCTAATGAGGAATTGCAGATTCTACAAAATGAGTGTTTCCAAACTGTTCTTTCAAAAGAAGAGATCAACTCTGTAAGTCGGATTCACACTACACAAGGCAGTTTCACAGAATGCTTCTATCTAGTTTTTATGTGAAGGTAGTCTCGTTTCCAACAAAAGCCTGAAAGAGCTCCAAATATCCACGTGCAAAATCTGCAAAAACACTGTGTCAAAACTGCTCTATCAAAAGGAAGGTTCAACTCTGTGAGTTGAATGCGCACATCATAAAGATGTTTCTGAGAACGCTTCTGTCTATTTTTTATTTGAAAATATTTCCTTTTCCACCATAGGCCTCAAAGCACACCTAATGAACACTTGCAGATTCTACAAAAAGAGTGTTTCAAAACTGCTCTATCAAAAGAAAGATTCAATTCTGTGAGTTGAATGCAGACAACACGAAGCAGGTTCCGAGAACATTTCTATCTAGTTTTTATGTGAAGATAGTCCCGTTTCCAAGAAACGCTTCAAACAGCTCCAAATATCCACATGCAGATCCTGCAAAAACACTGTTTCAAAACTGCTCTATCAGAAGGAAGGCTCATCTGTCTGAGTTGAATGCACACATCATAAAGATGTTTCTGAGAATGCTTCTGTCTAGTTTTTATGTGAAGAAATTTCCTTTTCCACCATAGGCCTCAAAGCACTCTAAATGAACACTTGCAGATTCTACAAAAAGGGTGTTTCAAAACTACCCTATCAAAGGAAATGTTCAACTCTGTGAATTGAACACACACATCACAAAGCAGTTTCCACGAATGCTTCTGTCCAGTTTTTATGTGAAGATATTTCCTTTTCCAACAAAGGCCTCAAACCCTTCCAAATGTCCACTTGCAGACCCTACAAAAAGAGTGTTTCAAACTTTTCTGTCTGAAAGAATGTTCCACTCTTTGAGTTGAATGTCCACAACAGAAAGTAGTTTCAGAGAATGCTTCAGTCTTTTTTTTGTGTGAAGATATTTCCTTTTCCACCACAGGCAGGGAAGCCCTCCAAACGTCCACTTGCAGATTCCAGAAAAAGAGTGTTTCAAAATTTTTCTATCAGAAGAAAAGTTCAACTCTGTGAGTTGAATGCACACATCACCAGGAAGTTTGTGAGAATGCTTCTCTGTCGTTTTTATGTGAAGATATTACCTTTTCCACCACAGGCCTGAAAGCGGTCAACATATCCACTTGCACACTGTACAAATAGAGTGTTTCAAAACTTCTCGGTCAAAAGGAATGTTGAACATAGTGAGTTGAATGAACACACGACAAAGAAGTTTCAGAGAATGCTTCCGCATGGTTTTTATGTAAGGATGTGTCTTTTTCCACCACAAGCCTCCAACGTCTCCACATATCCACCCGCAGATTCTAGAAAAAAAGTGTTTCAAAACTTCTCTGCCCAAAGGAATGTTCAACTCTGTGAGGTGAATGCACACACTACAAAGTAGTTTCAGATAATGCTTCTGCCTAGTTTTTATGTGGAGATATTTCCTTTTCCACCACAGGCCTCAAAGCCCACAAAATGTCCAACTGCAGATTCTACAAAAAGAGTATTTCAAAACTGGCCCATGAAAAGAAAGGTTCAACCCTGTGAGTTGAATGCACACATCACACAGAAGTTTGTGAGAATTCTTCTGTCTAGTTTTTGTGTGAGGATATCCCGTTTCCAACGAATTCCTATAAGCAGTCCAAATATCCACTTGCAGATTCCACAAAAAGAGTGTTTCAAAACTTCTCTGACAAAAGGCATGTTCAACTCTCTGAGTTGAATGCACACCCCACAAACAAGTTTCAGAGAATGTTTCTGTCTTGTTTTTATGTGAAGATATTTCCTTTTCCACCACAGGCTGCAAAGCCCTCCAAATGTCCACTTGCAGATTCTAGAAATAGGGTGTTTCAAAACTGCTCTATCAAAAGAAAGGTTCAACTCTTTGAGTTGAAAGCAATCGTCTAAAAGAAGTTTGTGAGAATGCTTCTGTCTAGTTTTTTTGTGAGGATATCCCGTTTCCAACGAATTCGTAACAGCGGTCCAAATATCCCCTTGCAGATCCTACAAAAAGAGTGTTTCAAAACTGCTCTTTCAAAAGGAAGGTTGAACTCTCTGAGTTGAAAGCACACATCACAAAGAACTTTCAGAGATTGCTTCTGTCTGGGTTTTACGTGAACATATCTCGTTTTCCACCGTACGCCTCAAAACGCTAATAGTGAACAATTGCAGATTCTACAAAAAGACTGTTTCAAAACTCCTATTTCAAAAGAAGTGTTCAACTCTGTGAGTTGGATTCACACTACACAAAGCAGTTTTACAGAACGCTTCTATCTAGTTTTTACGTGAAAATTGTCCCGTTTGCAACGAAGTCCTGAAAGAGCTTCAAATATCCACTTGCAGATTCTGCAAAAACACTGTTTTCAAACCTGCTCTATCAAAAGGAAGGTTCAAATCTCTGGGTTGAATGCACACATCATAAAGTTGTTTCTGAGAATGCGTCTGTCTACTTTTCATATGAAGATATTTCCTTTTCCACCATAGGCCCCAAAGCTCTCCAAATGAACACTTGCAGATTCTACAAAAAGGGTGTTTCATAACTGCTTTACCAAAGGAAAGGTTCAACCCTCTGAATTGAACACACACATCACAGTGCGGTTTCTGCGAATGCTTCTGTCCAGTTTTTGTGTGAAGATATTCCCGTTTCCAACGGAGGCCTCAAAGAGCTCCAAATCTCCACTTGCAGATTCTGTGAAAAGACTCTTTCCAAACTGCTCCATCAAAATGAAGGTTGAACTCTGTGAGTTGAAGGCACACATCATAAAGGACTTTCCGAGAATGCTTCTGTCTGGATTTTCTGTGAGGATATCTCGTTTTCCACCGTAGGCCTCAAAGCGCTCCTAATGAGGAATTGCAGATTCTACAAAATGAGTGTTTCAAAACTGTTCTTTCAAAAGAAGTGATCAACTCTGTAAGTTGGATTCACACTACACAAGGCAGTTTCACAGAATGCTTCTATCTAGTTTTTATGTGAAGGTAGTCTCGTTTCCAACAAAAGCCTGAAAGAGCTCCAAATATCCACGTGCAGAATCTGCAAAAACACTGTGTCAAAACTGCTCTATCAAAAGGAAGGTTCAACTCTGTGAGTTGAATGCGCACATCATAAAGATGTTTCTGAGAACGCTTCTGTCTATTTTTTATTTGAAAATATTTCCTTTTCCACCATAGGCCTCAAAGCACACCTAATGAACACTTGCAGATCCTACAAAAAGAGTGTTTCAAAACTGCTCTATCAAAAGAAAGATTCAACTCTGTGAGTTGAATGCAGACAACACGAAGCAGGTTCCGAGAACATTTCTATCTAGTTTTTATGTGAAGATAGTCCCGTTTCCAACAAACGCTTCAAACAGCTCCAAATATCCACATGCAGATCCTGCAAAAACACTGTTTCAAAACTGCTCTATCAGAAGGAAGGCTCATCTGTCTGAGTTGAATGCACACATCATAAAGATGTTTCTGAGAATGCTTCTGTCTAGTTTTTATGTGAAGAAATTTCCTTTTCCACCATAGGCCTCAAAGCACTCTAAATGAACACTTGCAGATTCTACAAAAAGGGTGTTTCAAAACTACCCTATCAAAGGAAATGTTCAACTCTGTGAATTGAACACACACATCACAAAGCAGTTTCCGCGAATGCTTCTGTCCAGTTTTTATGTGAAGATATTTCCTTTTCCAACAAAGGCCTCAAACCCTTCCAAATGTCCACTTGCAGACCCTACAAAAAGAGTGTTTCAAACTTTTCTGTCTGAAAGAATGTTCCACTCTTTGAGTTGAATGTCCACAACAGAAAGTAGTTTCAGAGAATGCTTCAGTCTTTTTTTTGTGTGAAGATATTTCCTTTTCCACCACAGGCAGGGAAGCCCTCCAAACGTCCACTTGCAGATTCCAGAAAAAGAGTGTTTCAAAATTTTTCTATCAGAAGAAAAGTTCAACTCTGTGAGTTGAATGCACACATCACCAGGAAGTTTGTGAGAATGCTTCTCTGTCGTTTTTATGTGAAGATATTACCTTTTCCACCACAGGCCAGAAAGCGGTCAACATATCCACTTGCACACTGTACAAATAGAGTGTTTCAAAACTTCTCGGTCAAAAGGAATGTTGAACATAGTGAGTTGAATGAACACACGACAAAGAAGTTTCAGAGAATGCTTCCGCATGGTTTTTATGTAAGGATGTGTCTTTTTCCACCACAAGCCTCCAACCTCTCCACATATCCACCCGCAGATTCTAGAAAAAAAGTGTTTCAAAACTTCTCTGCCCAAAGGAATGTTCAACTCTGTGAGGTGAATGCACACACTACAAAGTAGTTTCAGATAATGCTTCTGCCTAGTTTTTATGTGGAGATATTTCCTTTTCCACCACAGGCCTCAAAGCCCACAAAATGTCCAACTGCAGATTCTACAAAAAGAGTATTTCAAAACTGGCCCATGAAAAGAAAGGTTCAACCCTGTGAGTTGAATGCACACATCACACAGAAGTTTGTGAGAATTCTTCTGTCTAGTTTTTGTGTGAGGATATCCCGTTTCCAACGAATTCCTATAAGCAGTCCAAATATCCACTTGCAGATTCCACAAAAAGAGTGTTTCAAAACTTCTCTGACAAAAGGCATGTTCAACTCTCTGAGTTGAATGCACACCCCACAAACAAGTTTCAGAGAATGTTTCTGTCTTGTTTTTATGTGAAGATATTTCCTTTTCCACCACAGGCTGCAAAGCCCTCCAAATGTCCACTTGCAGATTCTAGAAATAGGGTGTTTCAAAACTGCTCTATCAAAAGAAAGGTTCAACTCTTTGAGTTGAAAGCAATCGTCTAAAAGAAGTTTGTGAGAATGCTTCTGTCTAGTTTTTTTGTGAGGATATCCCGTTTCCAACGAATTCGTAACAGCGGTCCAAATATCCCCTTGCAGATCCTACAAAAAGAGTGTTTCAAAACTGCTCTTTCAAAAGGAAGGTTGAACTCTCTGAGTTGAAAGCACACATCACAAAGAACTTTCAGAGATTGCTTCTGTCTGGGTTTTACGTGAACATATCTCGTTTTCCACCGTACGCCTCAAAACGCTAATAGTGAACAATTGCAGATTCTACAAAAAGACTGTTTCAAAACTCCTATTTCAAAAGAAGTGTTCAACTCTGTGAGTTGGATTCACACTACACAAAGCAGTTTTACAGAACGTTTCTATCTAGTTTTTACGTGAAAATCGTCCCGTTTGCAACGAAGTCCTGAAAGAGCTTCAAATATCCACTTGCAGATTCTGCAAAAACACTGTTTTCAAACCTGCTCTATCAAAAGGAAGGTTCAAATCTCTGGGTTGAATGCACACATCATAAAGTTGTTTCTGAGAATGCGTCTGTCTACTTTTCATATGAAGATATTTCCTTTTCCACCATAGGCCCCAAAGCTCTCCAAATGAACACTTGCAGATTCTACAAAAAGGGTGTTTCATAACTGCTTTACCAAAGGAAAGGTTCAACCCTCTGAATTGAACACACACATCACAGTGCGGTTTCTGCGAATGCTTCTGTCCAGTTTTTGTGTGAAGATATTCCCGTTTCCAACGGAGGCCTCAAAGAGCTCCAAATCTCCACTTGCAGATTCTGTGAAAAGACTCTTTCCAAACTGCTCCATCAAAATGAAGGTTGAACTCTGTGAGTTGAAGGCACACATCATAAAGGACTTTCCGAGAATGCTTCTGTCTGGATTTTCTGTGAGGATATCTCGTTTTCCACCGTAGGCCTCAAAGCGCTCCTAATGAGGAATTGCAGATTCTACAAAATGAGTGTTTCAAAACTGTTCTTTCAAAAGAAGTGATCAACTCTGTAAGTTGGATTCACACTACACAAGGCAGTTTCACAGAATGCTTCTATCTAGTTTTTATGTGAAGGTAGTCTCGTTTCCAACAAAAGCCTGAAAGAGCTCCAAATATCCACGTGCAGAATCTGCAAAAACACTGTGTCAAAACTGCTCTATCAAAAGGAAGGTTCAACTCTGTGAGTTGAATGCGCACATCATAAAGATGTTTCTGAGAACGCTTCTGTCTATTTTTTATTTGAAAATATTTCCTTTTCCACCATAGGCCTCAAAGCACACCTAATGAACACTTGCAGATCCTACAAAAAGAGTGTTTCAAAACTGCTCTATCAAAAGAAAGATTCAACTCTGTGAGTTGAATGCAGACAACACGAAGCAGGTTCCGAGAACATTTCTATCTAGTTTTTATGTGAAGATAGTCCCGTTTCCAACAAACGCTTCAAACAGCTCCAAATATCCACATGCAGATCCTGCAAAAACACTGTTTCAAAACTGCTCTATCAGAAGGAAGGCTCATCTGTCTGAGTTGAATGCACACATCATAAAGATGTTTCTGAGAATGCTTCTGTCTAGTTTTTATGTGAAGAAATTTCCTTTTCCACCATAGGCCTCAAAGCACTCTAAATGAACACTTGCAGATTCTACAAAAAGGGTGTTTCAAAACTACCCTATCAAAGGAAATGTTCAACTCTGTGAATTGAACACACACATCACAAAGCAGTTTCCGCGAATGCTTCTGTCCAGTTTTTATGTGAAGATATTTCCTTTTCCAACAAAGGCCTCAAACCCTTCCAAATGTCCACTTGCAGACCCTACAAAAAGAGTGTTTCAAACTTTTCTGTCTGAAAGAATGTTCCACTCTTTGAGTTGAATGTCCACAACAGAAAGTAGTTTCAGAGAATGCTTCAGTCTTTTTTTTGTGTGAAGATATTTCCTTTTCCACCACAGGCAGGGAAGCCCTCCAAACGTCCACTTGCAGATTCCAGAAAAAGAGTGTTTCAAAATTTTTCTATCAGAAGAAAAGTTCAACTCTGTGAGTTGAATGCACACATCACCAGGAAGTTTGTGAGAATGCTTCTCTGTCGTTTTTATGTGAAGATATTACCTTTTCCACCACAGGCCAGAAAGCGGTCAACATATCCACTTGCACACTGTACAAATAGAGTGTTTCAAAACTTCTCGGTCAAAAGGAATGTTGAACATAGTGAGTTGAATGAACACACGACAAAGAAGTTTCAGAGAATGCTTCCGCATGGTTTTTATGTAAGGATGTGTCTTTTTCCACCACAAGCCTCCAACCTCTCCACATATCCACCCGCAGATTCTAGAAAAAAAGTGTTTCAAAACTTCTCTGCCCAAAGGAATGTTCAACTCTGTGAGGTGAATGCACACACTACAAAGTAGTTTCAGATAATGCTTCTGCCTAGTTTTTATGTGGAGATATTTCCTTTTCCACCACAGGCCTTAAAGCCCACAAAATGTCCAACTGCAGATTCTACAAAAAGAGTATTTCAAAACTGGCCCATGAAAAGAAAGGTTCAACCCTGTGAGTTGAATGCACACATCACACAGAAGTTTGTGAGAATTCTTCTGTCTAGTTTTTGTGTGAGGATATCCCGTTTCCAACGAATTCCTATAAGCAGTCCAAATATCCACTTGCAGATTCCACAAAAAGAGTGTTTCAAAACTTCTCTGACAAAAGGCATGTTCAACTCTCTGAGTTGAATGCACACCCCACAAACAAGTTTCAGAGAATGTTTCTGTCTTGTTTTTATGTGAAGATATTTCCTTTTCCACCACAGGCTGCAAAGCCCTCCAAATGTCCACTTGCAGATTCTAGAAATAGGGTGTTTCAAAACTGCTCTATCAAAAGAAAGGTTCAACTCTTTGAGTTGAAAGCAATCGTCTAAAAGAAGTTTGTGAGAATGCTTCTGTCTAGTTTTTTTGTGAGGATATCCCGTTTCCAACGAATTCGTAACAGCGGTCCAAATATCCCCTTGCAGATCCTACAAAAAGAGTGTTTCAAAACTGCTCTTTCAAAAGGAAGGTTGAACTCTCTGAGTTGAAAGCACACATCACAAAGAACTTTCAGAGATTGCTTCTGTCTGGGTTTTACGTGAACATATCTCGTTTTCCACCGTACGCCTCAAAACGCTAATAGTGAACAATTGCAGATTCTACAAAAAGACTGTTTCAAAACTCCTATTTCAAAAGAAGTGTTCAACTCTGTGAGTTGGATTCACACTACACAAAGCAGTTTTACAGAACGCTTCTATCTAGTTTTTACGTGAAAATTGTCCCGTTTGCAACGAAGTCCTGAAAGAGCTTCAAATATCCACTTGCAGATTCTGCAAAAACACTGTTTTCAAACCTGCTCTATCAAAAGGAAGGTTCAAATCTCTGGGTTGAATGCACACATCATAAAGTTGTTTCTGAGAATGCGTCTGTCTACTTTTCATATGAAGATATTTCCTTTTCCACCATAGGCCCCAAAGCTCTCCAAATGAACACTTGCAGATTCTACAAAAAGGGTGTTTCATAACTGCTTTACCAAAGGAAAGGTTCAACCCTCTGAATTGAACACACACATCACAGTGCGGTTTCTGCGAATGCTTCTGTCCAGTTTTTGTGTGAAGATATTCCCGTTTCCAACGGAGGCCTCAAAGAGCTCCAAATCTCCACTTGCAGATCCTGTGAAAAGACTCTTTCCAAACTGCTCCATCAAAATGAAGGTTGAACTCTGTGAGTTGAAGGCACACATCATAAAGGACTTTCCGAGAATGCTTCTGTCTGGATTTTCTGTGAGGATATCTCGTTTTCCACCGTAGGCCTCAAAGCGCTCCTAATGAGGAATTGCAGATTCTACAAAATGAGTGTTTCAAAACTGTTCTTTCAAAAGAAGTGATCAACTCTGTAAGTTGGATTCACACTACACAAGGCAGTTTCACAGAATGCTTCTATCTAGTTTTTATGTGAAGGTAGTCTCGTTTCCAACAAAAGCCTGAAAGAGCTCCAAATATCCACGTGCAGAATCTGCAAAAACACTGTGTCAAAACTGCTCTATCAAAAGGAAGGTTCAACTCTGTGAGTTGAATGCGCACATCATAAAGATGTTTCTGAGAACGCTTCTGTCTATTTTTTATTTGAAAATATTTCCTTTTCCACCATAGGCCTCAAAGCACACCTAATGAACACTTGCAGATCCTACAAAAAGAGTGTTTCAAAACTGCTCTATCAAAAGAAAGATTCAACTCTGTGAGTTGAATGCAGACAACACGAAGCAGGTTCCGAGAACATTTCTATCTAGTTTTTATGTGAAGATAGTCCCGTTTCCAACAAACGCTTCAAACAGCTCCAAATATCCACATGCAGATCCTGCAAAAACACTGTTTCAAAACTGCTCTATCAGAAGGAAGGCTCATCTGTCTGAGTTGAATGCACACATCATAAAGATGTTTCTGAGAATGCTTCTGTCTAGTTTTTATGTGAAGAAATTTCCTTTTCCACCATAGGCCTCAAAGCACTCTAAATGAACACTTGCAGATTCTACAAAAAGGGTGTTTCAAAACTACCCTATCAAAGGAAATGTTCAACTCTGTGAATTGAACACACACATCACAAAGCAGTTTCCGCGAATGCTTCTGTCCAGTTTTTATGTGAAGATATTTCCTTTTCCAACAAAGGCCTCAAACCCTTCCAAATGTCCACTTGCAGACCCTACAAAAAGAGTGTTTCAAACTTTTCTGTCTGAAAGAATGTTCCACTCTTTGAGTTGAATGTCCACAACAGAAAGTAGTTTCAGAGAATGCTTCAGTCTTTTTTTTGTGTGAAGATATTTCCTTTTCCACCACAGGCAGGGAAGCCCTCCAAACGTCCACTTGCAGATTCCAGAAAAAGAGTGTTTCAAAATTTTTCTATCAGAAGAAAAGTTCAACTCTGTGAGTTGAATGCACACATCACCAGGAAGTTTGTGAGAATGCTTCTCTGTCGTTTTTATGTGAAGATATTACCTTTTCCACCACAGGCCAGAAAGCGGTCAACATATCCACTTGCACACTGTACAAATAGAGTGTTTCAAAACTTCTCGGTCAAAAGGAATGTTGAACATAGTGAGTTGAATGAACACACGACAAAGAAGTTTCAGAGAATGCTTCCGCATGGTTTTTATGTAAGGATGTGTCTTTTTCCACCACAAGCCTCCAACGTCTCCACATATCCACCCGCAGATTCTAGAAAAAAAGTGTTTCAAAACTTCTCTGCCCAAAGGAATGTTCAACTCTGTGAGGTGAATGCACACACTACAAAGTAGTTTCAGATAATGCTTCTGCCTAGTTTTTATGTGGAGATATTTCCTTTTCCACCACAGGCCTCAAAGCCCACAAAATGTCCAACTGCAGATTCTACAAAAAGAGTATTTCAAAACTGGCCCATGAAAAGAAAGGTTCAACCCTGTGAGTTGAATGCACACATCACACAGAAGTTTGTGAGAATTCTTCTGTCTAGTTTTTGTGTGAGGATATCCCGTTTCCAACGAATTCCTATAAGCAGTCCAAATATCCACTTGCAGATTCCACAAAAAGAGTGTTTCAAAACTTCTCTGACAAAAGGCATGTTCAACTCTCTGAGTTGAATGCACACCCCACAAACAAGTTTCAGAGAATGTTTCTGTCTTGTTTTTATGTGAAGATATTTCCTTTTCCACCACAGGCTGCAAAGCCCTCCAAATGTCCACTTGCAGATTCTAGAAATAGGGTGTTTCAAAACTGCTCTATCAAAAGAAAGGTTCAACTCTTTGAGTTGAAAGCAATCGTCTAAAAGAAGTTTGTGAGAATGCTTCTGTCTAGTTTTTTTGTGAGGATATCCCGTTTCCAACGAATTCGTAACAGCGGTCCAAATATCCACTTGCAGATCCTACAAAAAGAGTGTTTCAAAACTGCTCTTTCAAAAGGAAGGTTGAACTCTCTGAGTTGAAAGCACACATCACAAAGAACTTTCAGAGATTGCTTCTGTCTGGGTTTTTCGTGAACATATCTCGTTTTCCACCGTACGCCTCAAAACGCTAATAGTGAACAATTGCAGATTCTACAAAAAGACTGTTTCAAAACTCCTATTTCAAAAGAAGTGTTCAACTCTGTGAGTTGGATTCACACTACACAAAGCAGTTTTACAGAACGCTTCTATCTAGTTTTTACGTGAAAATTGTCCCGTTTGCAACGAAGTCCTGAAAGAGCTTCAAATATCCACTTGCAGATTCTGCAAAAACACTGTTTTCAAACCTGCTCTATCAAAAGGAAGGTTCAAATCTCTGGGTTGAATGCACACATCATAAAGTTGTTTCTGAGAATGCGTCTGTCTACTTTTCATATGAAGATATTTCCTTTTCCACCATAGGCCCCAAAGCTCTCCAAATGAACACTTGCAGATTCTACAAAAAGGGTGTTTCATAACTGCTTTACCAAAGGAAAGGTTCAAACCTCTGAATTGAACACACACATCACAGTGCGGTTTCTGCGAATGCTTCTGTCCAGTTTTTGTGTGAAGATATTCCCGTTTCCAACGGAGGCCTCAAAGAGCTCCAAATCTCCACTTGCAGATTCTGTGAAAAGACTCTTTCCAAACTGCTCCATCAAAATGAAGGTTGAACTCTGTGAGTTGAAGGCACACATCATAAAGGACTTTCCGAGAATGCTTCTGTCTGGATTTTCTGTGAGGATATCTCGTTTTCCACCGTAGGCCTCAAAGCGCTCCTAATGAGGAATTGCAGATTCTACAAAATGAGTGTTTCAAAACCGTTCTTTCAAAAGAAGTGATCAACTCTGTAAGTTGGATTCACACTACACAAGGCAGTTTCACAGAATGCTTCTATCTAGTTTTTATGTGAAGGTAGTCTCGTTTCCAACAAAAGCCTGAAAGAGCTCCAAATATCCACGTGCAGAATCTGCAAAAACACTGTGTCAAAACTGCTCTATCAAAAGGAAGGTTCAACTCTGTGAGTTGAATGCGCACATCATAAAGATGTTTCTGAGAACGCTTCTGTCTATTTTTTATTTGAAAATATTTCCTTTTCCACCATAGGCCTCAAAGCACACCTAATGAACACTTGCAGATCCTACAAAAAGAGTGTTTCAAAACTGCTCTATCAAAAGAAAGATTCAACTCTGTGAGTTGAATGCAGACAACACGAAGCAGGTTCCGAGAACATTTCTATCTAGTTTTTATGTGAAGATAGTCCCGTTTCCAACAAACGCTTCAAACAGCTCCAAATATCCACATGCAGATCCTGCAAAAACACTGTTTCAAAACTGCTCTATCAGAAGGAAGGCTCATCTGTCTGAGTTGAATGCACACATCATAAAGATGTTTCTGAGAATGCTTCTGTCTAGTTTTTATGTGAAGAAATTTCCTTTTCCACCATAGGCCTCAAAGCACTCTAAATGAACACTTGCAGATTCTACAAAAAGGGTGTTTCAAAACTACCCTATCAAAGGAAATGTTCAACTCTGTGAATTGAACACACACATCACAAAGCAGTTTCCGCGAATGCTTCTGTCCAGTTTTTATGTGAAGATATTTCCTTTTCCAACAAAGGCCTCAAACCCTTCCAAATGTCCACTTGCAGACCCTACAAAAAGAGTGTTTCAAACTTTTCTGTCTGAAAGAATGTTCCACTCTTTGAGTTGAATGTCCACAACAGAAAGTAGTTTCAGAGAATGCTTCAGTCTTTTTTTTGTGTGAAGATATTTCCTTTTCCACCACAGGCAGGGAAGCCCTCCAAACGTCCACTTGCAGATTCCAGAAAAAGAGTGTTTCAAAATTTTTCTATCAGAAGAAAAGTTCAACTCTGTGAGTTGAATGCACACATCACCAGGAAGTTTGTGAGAATGCTTCTCTGTCGTTTTTATGTGAAGATATTACCTTTTCCACCACAGGCCAGAAAGCGGTCAACATATCCACTTGCACACTGTACAAATAGAGTGTTTCAAAACTTCTCTGTCAAAAGGAATGTTGAACATAGTGAGTTGAATGAACACACGACAAAGAAGTTTCAGAGAATGCTTCCGCATGGTTTTTATGTAAGGATGTGTCTTTTTCCACCACAAGCCTCCAACCTCTCCACATATCCACCCGCAGATTCTAGAAAAAAAGTGTTTCAAAACTTCTCTGCCCAAAGGAATGTTCAACTCTGTGAGGTGAATGCACACACTACAAAGTAGTTTCAGATAATGCTTCTGCCTAGTTTTTATGTGGAGATATTTCCTTTTCCACCACAGGCCTCAAAGCCCACAAAATGTCCAATTGCAGATTCTACAAAAAGAGTATTTCAAAACTGGCCCATGAAAAGAAAGGTTCAACCCTGTGAGTTGAATGCACACATCACACAGAAGTTTGTGAGAATTCTTCTGTCTAGTTTTTGTGTGAGGATATCCCGTTTCCAACGAATTCCAATAAGCAGTCCAAATATCCACTTGCAGATTCCACAAAAAGAGTGTTTCAAAACTTCTCTGACAAAAGGCATGTTCAACTCTCTGAGTTGAATGCACACCCCACAAACAAGTTTCAGAGAATGTTTCTGTCTTGTTTTTATGTGAAGATATTTCCTTTTCCACCACAGGCTGCAAAGCCCTCCAAATGCCCACTTGCAGATTCTAGAAATAGGGTGTTTCAAAACTGCTCTATCAAAATAAAGGTTCAACTCTTTGAGTTGAAAGCAATCGTCTAAAAGAAGTTTGTGAGAATGCTTCTGTCTAGTTTTTTTGTGAGGATATCCCGTTTCCAACGAATTCGTAGCAGCGGTCCAAATATCCACTTGCAGATCCTACAAAAAGAGTGTTTCAAAACTGCTCTTTCAAAAGGAAGGTTGAACTCTCTGAGTTGAAAGCACACATCACAAGGAACTTTCAGAGATTGCTTCTGTCTGGGTTTTACGTGAACATATCTCGTTTTCCACCGTACGCCTCAAAACGCTAATAGTGAACAATTGCCGATTCTACAAAAAGACTGTTTCAAAACTCCTATTTCAAAAGAAGTGTTCAACTCTGTGAGTTGGATTCACACTACACAAAGCAGTTTTACAGAACGCTTCTATCTAGTTTTTACGTGAAAATTGTCCCGTTTGCAACGAAGTCCTGAAAGAGCTTCCAATATCCACTTGCAGATTCTGCAAAAACACTGTTTTCAAACCTGCTCTATCAAAAGGAAGGTTCAAATCTCTGGGTTGAATGCACACATCATAAAGTTGTTTCTGAGAATGCGTCTGTCTAGTTTTCATATGAAGATATTTCCTTTTCCACCATAGGCCTCAAAGCTCTCCAAATGAAAACTTGCAGATTCTACAAAAAGGGTGTTTCATAACTGCTTTCCCAAAGGAAAGTTTCAACTCTCTGAATTGATCACACACATCACAATGCGGTTTCTGCGAATGCTTCTGTCCAGTTTTTGTGTGAAGATATTCCCGTTTCCAACGGAGGCCTCAAAGAGCTCCAAATCTCCACTTGCAGATTCTGTGAAAAGACTATTTCCAAACTGCTCCATCAAAACGAAGGTTGAACTCTGTGAGTTGAATGCACACATCATTGAGGACTTTCCGAGAATGCTTCTGTCTGGATTTTCTCTGAGGATATCTCGTTTTCCACCGTAGGCCTCAAAGCGCTCCTAATGAGGAATTGCAGATTCTACAAAATGAGTGTTTCCAAACTGTTCTTTCAAAAGAAGTGATCAACTCTGTAAGTCGGATTCACACTACACAAGGCAGTTTCACAGAATGCTTCTATCTAGTTTTTATGTGAAGGTAGTCTCGTTTCCAACAAAAGCCTGAAAGAGCTCCAAATATCCACGTGCAGAATCTGCAAAAACACTGTGTCAAAACTGCTCTATCAAAAGGAAGGTTCAACTCTGTGAGTTGAATGCGCACATCATAAAGATGTTTCTGAGAACGCTTCTGTCTATTTTTTATTTGAAAATATTTCCTTTTCCACCATAGGCCTCAAAGCACACCTAATGAACACTTGCAGATTCTACAAAAAGAGTGTTTCAAAACTGCTCTATCAAAAGAAAGATTCAACTCTGTGAGTTGAATGCAGACAACACGAAGCAGGTTCCGAGAACATTTCTATCTAGTTTTTATGTGAAGATAGTCCCGTTTCCAAGAAACGCTTCAAACAGCTCCAAATATCCACATGCAGATCCTGCAAAAACACTGTTTCAAAACTGCTCTATCAGAAGGAAGGCTCATCTGTCTGAGTTGAATGCACACATCATAAAGATGTTTCTGAGAATGCTTCTGTCTAGTTTTTATGTGAAGAAATTTCCTTTTCCACCATAGGCCTCAAGGCACTCTAAATGAACACTTGCAGATTCTACAAAAAGGGTGTTTCAAAACTACCCTATCAAAGGAAATGTTCAACTCTGTGAATTGAACACACACATCACAAAGCAGTTTCCGCGAATGCTTCTGTCCAGTTTTTATGTGAAGATATTTCCTTTTCCAACAAAGGCCTCAAACCCTTCCAAATGTCCACTTGCAGACCCTACAAAAAGAGTGTTTCAAACTTTTCTGTCTGAAAGAATGTTCCACTCTTTGAGTTGAATGTCCACAACAGAAAGTAGTTTCAGAGAATGCTTCAGTCTTTTTTTTGTGTGAAGATATTTCCTTTTCCACCACAGGCAGGGAAGCCCTCCAAACGTCCACTTGCAGATTCCAGAAAAAGAGTGTTTCAAAATTTTTCTATCAGAAGAAAAGTTCAACTCTGTGAGTTGAATGCACACATCACCAGGAAGTTTGTGAGAATGCTTCTCTGTCGTTTTTATGTGAAGATATTACCTTTTCCACCACAGGCCTGAAAGCGGTCAACATATCCACTTGCACACTGTACAAATAGAGTGTTTCAAAACTTCTCGGTCAAAAGGAATGTTGAACATAGTGAGTTGAATGAACACACGACAAAGAAGTTTCAGAGAATGCTTCCGCATGGTTTTTATGTAAGGATGTGTCTTTTTCCACCACAAGCCTCCAACCTCTCCACATATCCACCCGCAGATTCTAGAAAAAAAGTGTTTCAAAACTTCTCTGCCCAAAGGAATGTTCAACTCTGTGAGGTGAATGCACACACTACAAAGTAGTTTCAGATAATGCTTCTGCCTAGTTTTTATGTGGAGATATTTCCTTTTCCACCACAGGCCTCAAAGCCCACAAAATGTCCAATTGCAGATTCTACAAAAAGAGTATTTCAAAACTTGCCCATGAAAAGAAAGGTTCAACCCTGTGAGTTGAATGCACACATCACACAGAAGTTTGTGAGAATTCTTCTGTCTAGTTTTTGTGTGAGGATATCCCATTTCCAACGAATTCCTATAAGCAGTCCAAATATCCACTTGCAGATTCCACAAAAAGAGTGTTTCAAAACTTCTCTGACAAAAGGCATGTTCAACTCTCTGAGTTGAATGCACACCCCACAAACAAGTTTCAGAGAATGTTTCTGTCTTGTTTTTATGTGAAGATATTTCCTTTTCCACCACAGGCTGCAAAGCCCTCCAAATGTCCACTTGCAGATTCTAGAAATAGGGTGTTTCAAAACTGCTCTATCAAAAGAAAGGTTCAACTCTTTGAGTTGAAAGCAATCGTCTAAAAGAAGTTTGTGAGAATGCTTCCGTCTAGTTTTTTTGTGAGGATATCCCGTTTCCAACGAATTCGTAACAGCGGTCCAAATATCCACTTGCAGATCCTACAAAAAGAGTGTTTCAAAACTGCTCTTTCAAAAGGAAGGTTGAACTCTCTGAGCTGAAAGCACACATCACAAGGAACTTTCAGAGATTGCTTCTGTCTGGGTTTTACGTGAACATATCTCGTTTTCCACCGTACGCCTCAAAACGCTAATAGTGAACAATTGCAGATTCTACAAAAAGACTGTTTCAAAACTCCTATTTCAAAAGAAGTGTTCAACTCTGTGAGTTGGATTCACACTACACAAAGCAGTTTTACAGAACGCTTCTATCTAGTTTTTACGTGAAAATTGTCCCGTTTGCAACGAAGTCCTGAAAGAGCTTCCAATATCCACTTGCAGATTCTGCAAAAACACTGTTTTCAAACCTGCTCTATCAAAAGGAAGGTTCAAATCTCTGGGTTGAATGCACACATCATAAAGTTGTTTCTGAGAATGCGTCTGTCTAGTTTTCATATGAAGATATTTCCTTTTCCACCATAGGCCTCAAAGCTCTCCAAATGAAAACTTGCAGATTCTACAAAAAGGGTGTTTCAAAACTGCTTTCCCAAAGGAAAGGTTCAACTCTCTGAATTGATCACACACATCACAATGCGGTTTCTGCGAATGCTTCTGTCCAGTTTTTGTGTGAAGATATTCCCGTTTCCAACGGAGGCCTCAAAGAGCTCCAAATCTCCACTTGCAGATTCTGTGAAAAGACTCTTTCCAAACTGCTCCATCAAAATGAAGGTTGAACTCTGTGAGTTGAATGCACTCATCATTGAGGACTTTCCGAGAATGCTTCTGTCTGGATTTTCTGTGAGGATATCTGGTTTTCCACCGTAGGCCTCAAAGCGCTCCTAATGAGGAATTGCAGATTCTACAAAATGAGTGTTTCCAAACTGTTCTTTCAAAAGAAGAGATCAACTCTGTAAGTCGGATTCACACTACACAAGGCAGTTTCACAGAATGCTTCTATCTAGTTTTTATGTGAAGGTAGTCTCGTTTCCAACAAAAGCCTGAAAGAGCTCCAAATATCCACGTGCAGAATCTGCAAAAACACTGTGTCAAAACTGCTCTATCAAAAGGAAGGTTCAACTCTGTGAGTTGAATGCGCACATCATAAAGATGTTTCTGAGAACGCTTCTGTCTATTTTTTATTTGAAAATATTTCCTTTTCCACCATAGGCCTCAAAGCACACCTAATGAACACTTGCAGATTCTACAAAAAGAGTGTTTCAAAACTGCTCTATCAAAAGAAAGATTCAACTCTGTGAGTTGAATGCAGACAACACAAAGCAGGTTCCGAGAACATTTCTATCTAGTTTTTATGTGAAGATAGTCCCGTTTCCAAGAAACGCTTCAAACAGCTCCAAATATCCACATGCAGATCCTGCAAAAACACTGTTTCAAAACTGCTCTATCAGAAGGAAGGCTCATCTGTCTGAGTTGAATGCACACATCATAAAGATGTTTCTGAGAATGCTTCTGTCTAGTTTTTATGTGAAGAAATTTCCTTTTCCACCATAGGCCTCAAAGCACTCTAAATGAACACTTGCAGATTCTACAAAAAGGGTGTTTCAAAACTACCCTATCAAAGGAAATGTTCAACTCTGTGAATTGAACACACACATCACAAAGCAGTTTCCACGAATGCTTCTGTCCAGTTTTTATGTGAAGATATTTCCTTTTCCAACAAAGGCCTCAAACCCTTCCAAATGTCCACTTGCAGACCCTACAAAAAGAGTGTTTCAAACTTTTCTGTCTGAAAGAATGTTCCACTCTTTGAGTTGAATGTCCACAACAGAAAGTAGTTTCAGAGAATGCTTCAGTCTTTTTTTTGTGTGAAGATATTTCCTTTTCCACCACAGGCAGGGAAGCCCTCCAAACGTCCACTTGCAGATTCCAGAAAAAGAGTGTTTCAAAATTTTTCTATCAGAAGAAAAGTTCAACTCTGTGAGTTGAATGCACACATCACCAGGAAGTTTGTGAGAATGCTTCTCTGTCGTTTTTATGTGAAGATATTACCTTTTCCACCACAGGCCTGAAAGCGGTCAACATATCCACTTGCACACTGTACAAATAGAGTGTTTCAAAACTTCTCGGTCAAAAGGAATGTTGAACATAGTGAGTTGAATGAACACACGACAAAGAAGTTTCAGAGAATGCTTCCGCATGGTTTTTATGTAAGGATGTGTCTTTTTCCACCACAAGCCTCCAACCTCTCCACATATCCACCCGCAGATTCTAGAAAAAAAGTGTTTCAAAACTTCTCTGCCCAAAGGAATGTTCAACTCTGTGAGGTGAATGCACACACTACAAAGTAGTTTCAGATAATGCTTCTGCCTAGTTTTTATGTGGAGATATTTCCTTTTCCACCACAGGCCTCAAAGCCCACAAAATGTCCAATTGCAGATTCTACAAAAAGAGTATTTCAAAACTTGCCCATGAAAAGAAAGGTTCAACCCTGTGAGTTGAATGCACACATCACACAGAAGTTTGTGAGAATTCTTCTGTCTAGTTTTTGTGTGAGGATATCCCATTTCCAACGAATTCCTATAAGCAGTCCAAATATCCACTTGCAGATTCCACAAAAAGAGTGTTTCAAAACTTCTCTGACAAAAGGCATGTTCAACTCTCTGAGTTGAATGCACACCCCACAAACAAGTTTCAGAGAATGTTTCTGTCTTGTTTTTATGTGAAGATATTTCCTTTTCCACCACAGGCTGCAAAGCCCTCCAAATGTCCACTTGCAGATTCTAGAAATAGGGTGTTTCAAAACTGCTCTATCAAAAGAAAGGTTCAACTCTTTGAGTTGAAAGCAATCGTCTAAAAGAAGTTTGTGAGAATGCTTCCGTCTAGTTTTTTTGTGAGGATATCCCGTTTCCAACGAATTCGTAACAGCGGTCCAAATATCCACTTGCAGATCCTACAAAAAGAGTGTTTCAAAACTGCTCTTTCAAAAGGAAGGTTGAACTCTCTGAGCTGAAAGCACACATCACAAGGAACTTTCAGAGATTGCTTCTGTCTGGGTTTTACGTGAACATATCTCGTTTTCCACCGTACGCCTCAAAACGCTAATAGTGAACAATTGCAGATTCTACAAAAAGACTGTTTCAAAACTCCTATTTCAAAAGAAGTGTTCAACTCTGTGAGTTGGATTCACACTACACAAAGCAGTTTTACAGAACGCTTCTATCTAGTTTTTACGTGAAAATTGTCCCGTTTGCAACGAAGTCCTGAAAGAGCTTCCAATATCCACTTGCAGATTCTGCAAAAACACTGTTTTCAAACCTGCTCTATCAAAAGGAAGGTTCAAATCTCTGGGTTGAATGCACACATCATAAAGTTGTTTCTGAGAATGCGTCTGTCTAGTTTTCATATGAAGATATTTCCTTTTCCACCATAGGCCTCAAAGCTCTCCAAATGAAAACTTGCAGATTCTACAAAAAGGGTGTTTCAAAACTGCTTTCCCAAAGGAAAGGTTCAACTCTCTGAATTGATCACACACATCACAATGCGGTTTCTGCGAATGCTTCTGTCCAGTTTTTGTGTGAAGATATTCCCGTTTCCAACGGAGGCCTCAAAGAGCTCCAAATCTCCACTTGCAGATTCTGTGAAAAGACTCTTTCCAAACTGCTCCATCAAAACGAAGGTTGAACTCTGTGAGTTGAATGCACTCATCATTGAGGACTTTCCGAGAATGCTTCTGTCTGGATTTTCTGTGAGGATATCTGGTTTTCCACCGTAGGCCTCAAAGCGCTCCTAATGAGGAATTGCAGATTCTACAAAATGAGTGTTTCCAAACTGTTCTTTCAAAAGAAGAGATCAACTCTGTAAGTCGGATTCACACTACACAAGGCAGTTTCACAGAATGCTTCTATCTAGTTTTTATGTGAAGGTAGTCTCGTTTCCAACAAAAGCCTGAAAGAGCTCCAAATATCCACGTGCAGAATCTGCAAAAACACTGTGTCAAAACTGCTCTATCAAAAGGAAGGTTCAACTCTGTGAGTTGAATGCGCACATCATAAAGATGTTTCTGAGAACGCTTCTGTCTATTTTTTATTTGAAAATATTTCCTTTTCCACCATAGGCCTCAAAGCACACCTAATGAACACTTGCAGATTCTACAAAAAGAGTGTTTCAAAACTGCTCTATCAAAAGAAAGATTCAACTCTGTGAGTTGAATGCAGACAACACAAAGCAGGTTCCGAGAACATTTCTATCTAGTTTTTATGTGAAGATAGTCCCGTTTCCAAGAAACGCTTCAAACAGCTCCAAATATCCACATGCAGATCCTGCAAAAACACTGTTTCAAAACTGCTCTATCAGAAGGAAGGCTCATCTGTCTGAGTTGAATGCACACATCATAAAGATGTTTCTGAGAATGCTTCTGTCTAGTTTTTATGTGAAGAAATTTCCTTTTCCACCATAGGCCTCAAAGCACTCTAAATGAACACTTGCAGATTCTACAAAAAGGGTGTTTCAAAACTACCCTATCAAAGGAAATGTTCAACTCTGTGAATTGAACACACACATCACAAAGCAGTTTCCACGAATGCTTCTGTCCAGTTTTTATGTGAAGATATTTCCTTTTCCAACAAAGGCCTCAAACCCTTCCAAATGTCCACTTGCAGACCCTACAAAAAGAGTGTTTCAAACTTTTCTGTCTGAAAGAATGTTCCACTCTTTGAGTTGAATGTCCACAACAGAAAGTAGTTTCAGAGAATGCTTCAGTCTTTTTTTTGTGTGAAGATATTTCCTTTTCCACCACAGGCAGGGAAGCCCTCCAAACGTCCACTTGCAGATTCCAGAAAAAGAGTGTTTCAAAATTTTTCTATCAGAAGAAAAGTTCAACTCTGTGAGTTGAATGCACACATCACCAGGAAGTTTGTGAGAATGCTTCTCTGTCGTTTTTATGTGAAGATATTACCTTTTCCACCACAGGCCTGAAAGCGGTCAACATATCCACTTGCACACTGTACAAATAGAGTGTTTCAAAACTTCTCGGTCAAAAGGAATGTTGAACATAGTGAGTTGAATGAACACACGACAAAGAAGTTTCAGAGAATGCTTCCGCATGGTTTTTATGTAAGGATGTGTCTTTTTCCACCACAAGCCTCCAACCTCTCCACATATCCACCCGCAGATTCTAGAAAAAAAGTGTTTCAAAACTTCTCTGCCCAAAGGAATGTTCAACTCTGTGAGGTGAATGCACACACTACAAAGTAGTTTCAGATAATGCTTCTGCCTAGTTTTTATGTGGAGATATTTCCTTTTCCACCACAGGCCTCAAAGCCCACAAAATGTCCAATTGCAGATTCTACAAAAAGAGTATTTCAAAACTGGCCCATGAAAAGAAAGGTTCAACCCTGTGAGTTGAATGCACACATCACACAGAAGTTTGTGAGAATTCTTCTGTCTAGTTTTTGTGTGAGGATATCCCGTTTCCAACGAATTCCTATAAGCAGTCCAAATATCCACTTGCAGATTCCACAAAAAGAGTGTTTCAAAACTTCTCTGACAAAAGGCATGTTCAACTCTCTGAGTTGAATGCACACCCCACAAACAAGTTTCAGAGAATGTTTCTGTCTTGTTTTTATGTGAAGATATTTCCTTTTCCACCACAGGCTGCAAAGCCCTCCAAATGTCCACTTGCAGATTCTAGAAATAGGGTGTTTCAAAACTGCTCTATCAAAAGAAAGGTTCAACTCTTTGAGTTGAAAGCAATCGTCTAAAAGAAGTTTGTGAGAATGCTTCCGTCTAGTTTTTTTGTGAGGATATCCCGTTTCCAACGAATTCGTAACAGCGGTCCAAATATCCACTTGCAGATCCTACAAAAAGAGTGTTTCAAAACTGCTCTTTCAAAAGGAAGGTTGAACTCTCTGAGCTGAAAGCACACATCACAAGGAACTTTCAGAGATTGCTTCTGTCTGGGTTTTACGTGAACATATCTCGTTTTCCACCGTACGCCTCAAAACGCTAATAGTGAACAATTGCAGATTCTACAAAAAGACTGTTTCAAAACTCCTATTTCAAAAGAAGTGTTCAACTCTGTGAGTTGGATTCACACTACACAAAGCAGTTTTACAGAACGCTTCTATCTAGTTTTTACGTGAAAATTGTCCCGTTTGCAACGAAGTCCTGAAAGAGCTTCCAATATCCACTTGCAGATTCTGCAAAAACACTGTTTTCAAACCTGCTCTATCAAAAGGAAGGTTCAAATCTCTGGGTTGAATGCACACATCATAAAGTTGTTTCTGAGAATGCGTCTGTCTAGTTTTCATATGAAGATATTTCCTTTTCCACCATAGGCCTCAAAGCTCTCCAAATGAAAACTTGCAGATTCTACAAAAAGGGTGTTTCATAACTGCTTTCCCAAAGGAAAGGTTCAACTCTCTGAATTGATCACACACATCACAATGCGGTTTCTGCGAATGCTTCTGTCCAGTTTTTGTGTGAAGATATTCCCGTTTCCAACGGAGGCCTCAAAGAGCTCCAAATCTCCACTTGCAGATTCTGTGAAAAGACTCTTTCCAAACTGCTCCATCAAAACGAAGGTTGAACTCTGTGAGTTGAATGCACTCATCATTGAGGACTTTCCGAGAATGCTTCTGTCTGGATTTTCTGTGAGGATATCTGGTTTTCCACCGTAGGCCTCAAAGCGCTCCTAATGAGGAATTGCAGATTCTACAAAATGAGTGTTTCCAAACTGTTCTTTCAAAAGAAGAGATCAACTCTGTAAGTCGGATTCACACTACACAAGGCAGTTTCACAGAATGCTTCTATCTAGTTTTTATGTGAAGGTAGTCTCGTTTCCAACAAAAGCCTGAAAGAGCTCCAAATATCCACGTGCAGAATCTGCAAAAACACTGTGTCAAAACTGCTCTATCAAAAGGAAGGTTCAACTCTGTGAGTTGAATGCGCACATCATAAAGATGTTTCTGAGAACGCTTCTGTCTATTTTTTATTTGAAAATATTTCCTTTTCCACCATAGGCCTCAAAGCACACCTAATGAACACTTGCAGATTCTACAAAAAGAGTGTTTCAAAACTGCTCTATCAAAAGAAAGATTCAACTCTGTGAGTTGAATGCAGACAACACGAAGCAGGTTCCGAGAACATTTCTATCTAGTTTTTATGTGAAGATAGTCCCGTTTCCAAGAAACGCTTCAAACAGCTCCAAATATCCACATGCAGATCCTGCAAAAACACTGTTTCAAAACTGCTCTATCAGAAGGAAGGCTCATCTGTCTGAGTTGAATGCACACATCATAAAGATGTTTCTGAGAATGCTTCTGTCTAGTTTTTATGTGAAGAAATTTCCTTTTCCACCATAGGCCTCAAAGCACTCTAAATGAACACTTGCAGATTCTACAAAAAGGGTGTTTCAAAACTACCCTATCAAAGGAAATGTTCAACTCTGTGAATTGAACACACACATCACAAAGCAGTTTCCACGAATGCTTCTCTCCAGTTTTTATGTGAAGATATTTCCTTTTCCAACAAAGGCCTCAAACCCTTCCAAATGTCCACTTGCAGACCCTACAAAAAGAGTGTTTCAAACTTTTCTGTCTGAAAGAATGTTCCACTCTTTGAGTTGAATGTCCACAACAGAAAGTAGTTTCAGAGAATGCTTCAGTCTTTTTTTTGTGTGAAGATATTTCCTTTTCCACCACAGGCAGGGAAGCCCTCCAAACGTCCACTTGCAGATTCCAGAAAAAGAGTGTTTCAAAATTTTTCTATCAGAAGAAAAGTTCAACTCTGTGAGTTGAATGCACACATCACCAGGAAGTTTGTGAGAATGCTTCTCTGTCGTTTTTATGTGAAGATATTACCTTTTCCACCACAGGCCTGAAAGCGGTCAACATATCCACTTGCACACTGTACAAATAGAGTGTTTCAAAACTTCTCGGTCAAAAGGAATGTTGAACATAGTGAGTTGAATGAACACACGACAAAGAAGTTTCAGAGAATGCTTCCGCATGGTTTTTATGTAAGGATGTGTCTTTTTCCACCACAAGCCTCCAACCTCTCCACATATCCACCCGCAGATTCTAGAAAAAAAGTGTTTCAAAACTTCTCTGCCCAAAGGAATGTTCAACTCTGTGAGGTGAATGCACACACTACAAAGTAGTTTCAGATAATGCTTCTGCCTAGTTTTTATGTGGAGATATTTCCTTTTCCACCACAGGCCTCAAAGCCCACAAAATGTCCAATTGCAGATTCTACAAAAAGAGTATTTCAAAACTGGCCCATGAAAAGAAAGGTTCAACCCTGTGAGTTGAATGCACACATCACACAGAAGTTTGTGAGAATTCTTCTGTCTAGTTTTTGTGTGAGGATATCCCGTTTCCAACGAATTCCTATAAGCAGTCCAAATATCCACTTGCAGATTCCACAAAAAGAGTGTTTCAAAACTTCTCTGACAAAAGGCATGTTCAACTCTCTGAGTTGAATGCACACCCCACAAACAAGTTTCAGAGAATGTTTCTGTCTTGTTTTTATGTGAAGATATTTCCTTTTCCACCACAGGCTGCAAAGCCCTCCAAATGTCCACTTGCAGATTCTAGAAATAGGGTGTTTCAAAACTGCTCTATCAAAAGAAAGGTTCAACTCTTTGAGTTGAAAGCAATCGTCTAAAAGAAGTTTGTGAGAATGCTTCCGTCTAGTTTTTTTGTGAGGATATCCCGTTTCCAACGAATTCGTAACAGCGGTCCAAATATCCCCTTGCAGATCCTACAAAAAGAGTGTTTCAAAACTGCTCTTTCAAAAGGAAGGTTGAACTCTCTGAGTTGAAAGCACACATCACAAAGAACTTTCAGAGATTGCTTCTGTCTGGGTTTTACGTGAACATATCTCGTTTTCCACCGTACGCCTCAAAACGCTAATAGTGAACAATTGCAGATTCTACAAAAAGACTGTTTCAAAACTCCTATTTCAAAAGAAGTGTTCAACTCTGTGAGTTGGATTCACACTACACAAAGCAGTTTTACAGAACGCTTCTATCTAGTTTTTACGTGAAAATTGTCCCATTTGCAACGAAGTCCTGAAAGAGCTTCAAATATCCACTTGCAGATTCTGCAAAAACACTGTTTTCAAACCTGCTCTATCAAAAGGAAGGTTCAAATCTCTGGGTTGAATGCACACATCATAAAGTTGTTTCTGAGAATGCGTCTGTCTAGTTTTCATATGAAGATATTTCCTTTTCCACCATAGGCCTCAAAGCTCTCCAAATGAAAACTTGCAGATTCTACAAAAAGGGTGTTTCATAACTGCTTTACCAAAGGAAAGGTTCAACTCTCTGAATTGAACACACACATCACAATGCGGTTTCTGCGAATGCTTCTGTCCAGTTTTTGTGTGAAGATATTCCCGTTTCCAACGGAGGCCTCAAAGAGCTCCAAATCTCCACTTGCAGATTCTGTGAAAAGACTCTTTCCAAACTGCTCCATCAAAACGAAGGTTGAACTCTGTGAGTTGAAGGCACACATCATTAAGGACTTTCCGAGAATGCTTCTGTCTGGATTTTCTGTGAGGATATCTCGTTTTCCACCGTAGGCCTCAAAGCGCTCCTAATGAGGAATTGCAGATTCTACAAAATGAGTGTTTCAAAACTGTTCTTTCAAAAGAAGTGATCAACTCTGTAAGTTGGATTCACACTACACAAGGCAGTTTCACAGAATGCTTCTATCTAGTTTTTATGTGAAGGTAGTCTCGTTTCCAACAAAAGCCTGAAAGAGCTCCAAATATCCACGTGCAGAATCTGTAAAAACACTGTGTCAAAACTGCTCTATCAAAAGGAAGGTTCAACTCTGTGAGTTGAATGCGCACATCATAAAGATGTTTCTGAGAACGCTTCTGTCTATTTTTTATTTGAAAATATTTCCTTTTCCACCATAGGCCTCAAAGCACACCTAATGAACACTTGCAGATTCTACAAAAAGAGTGTTTCAAAACTGCTCTATCAAAAGAAAGATTCAACTCTGTGAGTTGAATGCAGACAACACGAAGCAGGTTCCGAGAACATTTCTATCTAGTTTTTATGTGAAGATAGTCCCGTTTCCAACAAACGCTTCAAACAGCTCCAAATATCCACATGCAGATCCTGCAAAAACACTGTTTCAAAACTGCTCTATCAGAAGGAAGGCTCATCTGTCTGAGTTGAATGCACACATCATAAAGATGTTTCTGAGAATGCTTCTGTCTAGTTTTTATGTGAAGAAATTTCCTTTTCCACCATAGGCCTCAAAGCACTCTAAATGAACACTTGCAGATTCTACAAAAAGGGTGTTTCAAAACTACCCTATCAAAGGAAATGTTCAACTCTGTGAATTGAACACACACATCACAAAGCAGTTTCCGCGAATGCTTCTGTCCAGTTTTTATGTGAAGATATTTCCTTTTCCAACAAAGGCCTCAAACCCTTCCAAATGTCCACTTGCAGACCCTACAAAAAGAGTGTTTCAAACTTTTCTGTCTGAAAGAATGTTCCACTCTTTGAGTTGAATGTCCACAACAGAAAGTAGTTTCAGAGAATGCTTCAGTCTTTTTTTTGTGTGAAGATATTTCCTTTTCCACCACAGGCAGGGAAGCCCTCCAAACGTCCACTTGCAGATTCCAGAAAAAGAGTGTTTCAAAATTTTTCTATCAGAAGAAAAGTTCAACTCTGTGAGTTGAATGCACACATCACCAGGAAGTTTGTGAGAATGCTTCTCTGTCGTTTTCATGTGAAGATATTACCTTTTCCACCACAGGCCAGGAAGCGGTCAACATATCCACTTGCACACTGTACAAATAGAGTGTTTCAAAACTTCTCGGTCAAAAGGAATGTTGAACATAGTGAGTTGAATGAACACACGACAAAGAAGTTTCAGAGAATGCTTCCGCATGGTTTTTATGTAAGGATGTGTCTTTTTCCACCACAAGCCTCCAACCTCTCCACATATCCACCCGCAGATTCTAGAAAAAAAGTGTTTCAAAACTTCTCTGCCCAAAGGAATGTTCAAATCTGTGAGGTGAATGCACACACTACAAAGTAGTTTCAGATAATGCTTCTGCCTAGTTTTTATGTGGAGATATTTCCTTTTCCACCACAGGCCTCAAAGCCCACAAAATGTCCAATTGCAGATTCTACAAAAAGAGTATTTCAAAACTGGCCCATGAAAAGAAAGGTTCAACCCTGTGAGTTGAATGCACACATCACACAGAAGTTTGTGAGAATTCTTCTGTCTAGTTTTTGTGTGAGGATATCCCGTTTCCAACGAATTCCTATAAGCAGTCCAAATATCCACTTGCAGATTCCACAAAAAGAGTGTTTCAAAACTTCTCTGACAAAAGGCATGTTCAACTCTCTGAGTTGAATGCACACCCCACAAACAAGTTTCAGAGAATGTTTCTGTCTTGTTTTTATGTGAAGATATTTCCTTTTCCACCACAGGCTGCAAAGCCCTCCAAATGTCCACTTGCAGATTCTAGAAATAGGGTGTTTCAAAACTGCTCTATCAAAAGAAAGGTTCAACTCTTTGAGTTGAAAGCAATCGTCTAAAAGAAGTTTGTGAGAATGCTTCTGTCTAGTTTTTTTGTGAGGATATCCCGTTTCCAACGAATTCGTAACAGCGGTCCAAATATCCCCTTGCAGATCCTACAAAAAGAGTGTTTCAAAACTGCTCTTTCAAAAGGAAGGTTGAACTCTCTGAGTTGAAAGCACACATCACAAAGAACTTTCAGAGATTGCTTCTGTCTGGGTTTTACGTGAACATATCTCGTTTTCCACCGTACGCCTCAAAACGCTAATAGTGAACAATTGCAGATTCTACAAAAAGACTGTTTCAAAACTCCTATTTCAAAAGAAGTGTTCAACTCTGTGAGTTGGATTCACACTACACAAAGCAGTTTTACAGAACGCTTCTATCTAGTTTTTACGTGAAAATTGTCCCGTTTGCAACGAAGTCCTGAAAGAGCTTCCAATATCCACTTGCAGATTCTGCAAAAACACTGTTTTCAAACCTGCTCTATCAAAAGGAAGGTTCAAATCTCTGGGTTGAATGCACACATCATAAAGTTGTTTCTGAGACTGCGTCTGTCTAGTTTTCATATGAAGATATTTCCTTTTCCACCATAGGCCTCAAAGCTCTCCAAATGAAAACTTGCAGATTCTACAAAAAGGGTGTTTCATAACTGCTTTCCCAAAGGAAAGGTTCAACTCTCTGAATTGATCACACACATCACAATGCAGTTTCTGCGAATGCTTCTGTCCAGTTTTTGTGTGAAGATATTCCCGTTTCCAACGGAGGCCTCAAAGAGCTCCAAATCTCCACTTGCAGATTCTGTGAAAAGACTCTTTCCAAACTGCTCCATCAAAACCAAGGTTGAACTCTGTGAGTTGAAGGCACACATCATTAAGGACTTTCCGAGAATGCTTCTGTCTGGATTTTCTGTGAGGATATCTCGTTTTCCACCGTAGGCCTCAAAGCGCTCCTAATGAGGAATTGCAGATTCTACAAAATGAGTGTTTCAAAACTGTTCTTTCAAAAGAAGTGATCAACTCTGTAAGTTGGATTCACACTACACAAGGCAGTTTCACAGAATGCTTCTATCTAGTTTTTATGTGAAGGTAGTCTCGTTTCCAACAAAAGCCTGAAAGAGCTCCAAATATCCACGTGCAGAATCTGCAAAAACACTGTGTCAAAACTGCTCTATCAAAAGGAAGGTTCAACTCTGTGAGTTGAATGCGCACATCATAAAGATGTTTCTGAGAACGCTTCTGTCTATTTTTTATTTGAAAATATTTCCTTTTCCACCATAGGCCTCAAAGCACACCTAATGAACACTTGCAGATTCTACAAAAAGAGTGTTTCAAAACTGCTCTATCAAAAGAAAGATTCAACTCTGTGAGTTGAATGCAGACAACACGAAGCAGGTTCCGAGAACATTTCTATCTAGTTTTTATGTGAAGATAGTCCCGTTTCCAACAAACGCTTCAAACAGCTCCAAATATCCACATGCAGATCCTGCAAAAACACCCTTTCAAAACTGCTCTATCAGAAGGAAGGCTCATCTGTCTGAGTTGAATGCACACATCATAAAGATGTTTCTGAGAATGCTTCTGTCTAGTTTTTATGTGAAGAAATTTCCTTTTCCACCATAGGCCTCAAAGCACTCTAAATGAACACTTGCAGATTCTACAAAAAGGGTGTTTCAAAACTACCCTATCAAAGGAAATGTTCAACTCTGTGAATTGAACACACACATCACAAAGCAGTTTCCGCGAATGCTTCTGTCCAGTTTTTATGTGATGATATTTCCTTTTCCAACAAAGGCCTCAAACCCTTCCAAATGTCCACTTGCAGACCCTACAAAAAGAGTGTTTCAAACTTTTCTGTCTAAAAGAATGTTCCACTCTTTGAGTTGAATGTCCACAACAGAAAGTAGTTTCAGAGAATGCCTCAGTCTTTTTTGTGTGTGAAGATATTTCCTTTTCCACCACAGGCAGGGAAGCCCTCCAAACGTCCACTTGCAGATTCCAGAAAAAGAGTTTTTCAAAATTTTTCTATCAGAAGAAAAGTTCAACTCTGTGAGTTGAATGCACACATCACCAGGAAGTTTGTGAGAATGCTTCTCTGTCGTTTTTATGTGAAGATATTACCTTTTCCACCACAGGCCTGAAAGCGGTCAACATATCCACTTGCACACTGCACAAATAGAGTGTTTCAAAACTTCTCGGTCAAAAGGAATGTTGAACATAGTGAGTTGAATGAACACACGACAAAGAAGTTTCAGAGAATGCTTCCGCATGGTTTTTATGTAAGGAAGTGTCTTTTTCCACCACAAGCCTCCAACCTCTCCACATATCCACCCGCAGATTCTAGAAAAAAAGTGTTTCAAAACTTCTCTGCCCAAAGGAATGTTCAACTCTGTGAGGTGAATGCACACACTACAAAGTAGTTTCAGATAATGCTTCTGCCTAGTTTTTATGTGGAGATATTTCCTTTTCCACCACAGGCCTCAAAGCCCACAAAATGTCCAATTGCAGATTCTACAAAAAGAGTATTTCAAAACTGGCCCATGAAAAGAAAGGTTCAACCCTGTGAGTTGAATGCACACATCACACAGAAGTTTGTGAGAATTCTTCTGTCTAGTTTTTGTGTGAGGGTATCCCGTTTCCAACGAATTCCTATAAGCAGTCCAAATATCCACTTGCAGATTCCACAAAAAGAGTGTTTCAAAACTTCTCTGACAAAAGGCATGTTCAACTCTCTGAGTTGAATGCACACCCCACAAACAAGTTTCAGAGAATGTTTCTGTCTTGTTTTTATGTGAAGATATTTCCTTTTCCACCACAGGCTGCAAAGCCCTCCAAATGTCCACTTGCAGATTCTAGAAATAGGGTGTTTCAAAACTGCTCTATCAAAAGAAAGGTTCAACTCTTTGAGTTGAAAGCAATCGTCTAAAAGAAGTTTGTGAGAATGCTTCTGTCTAGTTTTTTTGTGAGGATATCCCGTTTCCAACGAATTCGTAACAGCGGTCCAAATATCCCCTTGCAGATCCTACAAAAAGAGTGTTTCAAAACTGCTCTTTCAAAAGGAAGGTTGAACTCTCTGAGTTGAAAGCACACATCACAAAGAACTTTCAGAGATTGCTTCTGTCTGGGTTTTACGTGAACATATCTCGTTTTCCACCGTACGCCTCAAAACGCTAATAGTGAACATTTGCAGATTCTACAAAAAGACTGTTTCAAAACTCCTATTTCAAAAGAAGTGTTCAACTCTGTGAGTTGGATTCACACTACACAAAGCAGTTTTACAGAACGCTTCTATCTAGTTTTTACGTGAAAATTGTCCCGTTTGCAACGAAGTCCTGAAAGAGCTTCAAATATCCACTTGCAGATTCTGCAAAAACACTGTTTTCAAACCTGCTCTATCAAAAGGAAGGTTCAAATCTCTGGGTTGAATGCACACATCATAAAGTTGTTTCTGAGAATGCGTCTGTCTAGTTTTCATATGAAGATATTTCCTTTTCCACCATAGGCCTCAAAGCTCTCCAAATGAAAACTTGCAGATTCTACAAAAAGGGTGTTTCATAACTGCTTTCCCAAAGGAAAGGTTCAACTCTCTGAATTGATCACACACATCACAATGCGGTTTCTGCGAATGGTTCTGTCCAGTTTTTGTGTGAAGATATTCCCGTTTCCAACGGAGGCCTCAAAGAGCTCCAAATCTCCACTTGCAGATTCTGTGAAAAGACTCTTTCCAAACTGCTCCATCAAAACGAAGGTTGAACTCTGTGAGTTGAATGCACACATCATTGAGGACTTTCCGAGAATGCTTCTGTCTGGATTTTCTGTGAGGATATCTGGTTTTCCACCGTAGGCCTCAAAGCGCACCTAATGAGGAATTGCAGATTCTACAAAATGAGTGTTTCCAAACTGTTCTTTCAAAAGAAGAGATCAACTCTGTAAGTCGGATTCACACTACACAAGGCAGTTTCACAGAATGCTTCTATCTAGTTTTTATGTGAAGGTAGTCTCGTTTCCAACAAAAGCCTGAAAGAGCTCCAAATATCCACGTGCAGAATCTGCAAAAACACTGTGTCAAAACTGCTCTATCAAAAGGAAGGTTCAACTCTGTGAGTTGAATGCGCACATCATAAAGATGTTTCTGAGAACGCTTCTGTCTATTTTTTATTTGAAAATATTTCCTTTTCCACCATAGGCCTCAAAGCACACCTAATGAACACTTGCAGATTCTACAAAAAGAGTGTTTCAAAACTGCTCTATCAAAAGAAAGATTCAACTCTGTGAGTTGAATGCAGACAACACGAAGCAGGTTCCGAGAACATTTCTATCTAGTTTTTATGTGAAGATAGTCCCGTTTCCAACAAACGCTTCAAACAGCTCCAAATATCCACATGCAGATCCTGCAAAAACACTGTTTCAAAACTGCTCTATCAGAAGGAAGGCTCATCTGTCTGAGTTGAATGCACACATCATAAAGATGTTTCTGAGAATGCTTCTGTCTAGTTTTTATGTGAAGAAATTTCCTTTTCCACCATAGGCCTCAAAGCACTCTAAATGAACACTTGCAGATTCTACAAAAAGGGTGTTTCAAAACTACCCTATCAAAGGAAATGTTCAACTCTGTGAATTGAACACACACATCACAAAGCAGTTTCCGTGAATGCTTCTGTCCAGTTTTTATGTGAAGATATTTCCTTTTCCAACAAAGGCCTCAAACCCTTCCAAATGTCCACTTGCAGACCCTACAAAAAGAGTGTTTCAAACTTTTCTGTCTAAAAGAATGTTAAACTCTTTGAGTTGAATGTCCACAACAGAAAGTAGTTTCAGAGAATGCTTCAGTCTTTTTTTTGTGTGAAGATATTTCCTTTTCCACCACAGGCAGGGAAGCCCTCCAAACGTCCACTTGCAGATTCCAGAAAAAGAGTGTTTCAAAATTTTTCTATCAGAAGAAAAGTTCAACTCTGTGAGTTGAATGCACACATCACCAGGAAGTTTGTGAGAATGCTTCTCTGTCGTTTTTATGTGAAGATATTACCTTTTCCACCACAGGCCTGAAAGCGGTCAACATATCCACTTGCACACTGTACAAATAGAGTGTTTCAAAACTTCTCGGTCAAAAGGAATGTTGAACATAGTGAGTTGAATGAACACACGACAAAGAAGTTTCAGAGAATGCTTCCGCATGGTTTTTATGTAAGGATGTGTCTTTTTCCACCACAAGCCTCCAACCTCTCCACATATCCACCCGCAGATTCTAGAAAAAAAGTGTTTCAAAACTTCTCTGCCCAAAGGAATGTTCAACTCTGTGAGGTGAATGCACACACTACAAAGTAGTTTCAGATAATGCTTCTGCCTAGTTTTTATGTGGAGATATTTCCTTTTCCACCACAGGCCTCAAAGCCCACAAAATGTCCAATTGCAGATTCTACAAAAAGAGTATTTCAAAACTGGCCCATGAAAAGAAAGGTTCAACCCTGTGAGTTGAATGCACACATCACACTGAAGTTTGTGAGAATTCTTCTGTCTAGTTTTTGTGTGAGGATATCCCGTTTCCAACGAATTCCTATAAGCAGTCCAAATATCCACTTGCAGATTCCACAAAAAGAGTGTTTCAAAACTTCTCTGACAAAAGGCATGTTCAACTCTCTGAGTTGAATGCACACCCCACAAACAAGTTTCAGAGAATGTTTCTGTCTTGTTTTTATGTGAAGATATTTCCTTTTCCACCACAGGCTGCAAAGCCCTCCAAATGTCCACTTGCAGATTCTAGAAATAGGGTGTTTCAAAACTGCTCTATCAAAAGAAAGGTTCAACTCTTTGAGTTGAAAGCAATCGTCTAAAAGAAGTTTGTGAGAATGCTTCTGTCTAGTTTTTTTGTGAGGATATCCCGTTTCCAACGAATTCGTAACAGCGGTCCAAATATCCCCTTGCAGATCCTACAAAAAGAGTGTTTCAAAACTGCTCTTTCAAAAGGAAGGTTGAACTCTCTGAGTTGAAAGCACACATCACAAAGAACTTTCAGAGATTGCTTCTGTCTGGGTTTTACGTGAACATATCTCGTTTTCCACCGTACGCCTCAAAACGCTAATAGTGAACAATTGCAGATTCTACAAAAAGACTGTTTCAAAACTCCTATTTCAAAAGAAGTGTTCAACTCTGTGAGTTGGATTCACACTACACAAAGCAGTTTTACAGAAAGCTTCTATCTAGTTTTTACGTGAAAATTGTCCCGTTTGCAACGAAGTCCTGAAAGAGCTTCAAATATCCACTTGCAGATTCTGCAAAAACACTGTTTTCAAACCTGCTCTATCAAAAGGAAGGTTCAAATCTCTGGGTTGAATGCACACATCATAAAGTTGTTTCTGAGAATGCGTCTGTCTACTTTTCATATGAAGATATTTCCTTTTCCACCATAGGCCCCAAAGCTCTCCAAATGAAAACTTGCAGATTCTACAAAAAGGGTGTTTCATAACTGCTTTACCAAAGGAAAGGTTCAACCCTCTGAATTGAACACACACATCACAGTGCGGTTTCTGCGAATGCTTCTGTCCAGTTTTTGTGTGAAGATATTCCCGTTTCCAACGGAGGCCTCAAAGAGCTCCAAATCTCCACTTGCAGATTCTGTGAAAAGACTCTTTCCAAACTGCTCCATCAAAATGAAGGTTGAACTCTGTGAGTTGAAGGCACACATCATAAAGGACTTTCCGAGAATGCTTCTGTCTGGATTTTCTGTGAGGATATCTCGTTTTCCACCGTAGGCCTCAAAGCGCTCCTAATGAGGAATTGCAGATTCTACAAAATGAGTGTTTCCAAACTGTTCTTTCAAAAGAAGTGATCAACTCTGTAAGTTGGATTCACACTACACAAGGCAGTTTCACAGAATGCTTCTATCTAGTTTTTATGTGAAGGTAGTCTCGTTTCCAACAAAAGCCTGAAAGAGCTCCAAATATCCACGTGCAGAATCTGCAAAAACACTGTGTCAAAACTGCTCTATCAAAAGGAAGGTTCAACTCTGTGAGTTGAATGCGCACATCATAAAGATGTTTCTGAGAATGCTTCTGTCTATTTTTTATTTGAAAATATTTCCTTTTCCTCCATAGGCCTCAAAGCACACCTAATGAACACTTGCAGATTCTACAAAAAGAGTGTTTCAAAACTGCTCTATCAAAAGAAAGACTCAACTCTGTGAGTTGAATGCAGACAACACGAAGCAGGTTCCGAGAACATTTCTATCTAGTTTTTATGTGAAGATAGTCCCGTTTCCAACAAACGCTTCAAACAGCTCCAAATATCCACATGCAGATCCTGCAAAAACACTGTTTCAAAACTGCTCTATCAGAAGGAAGGCTCATCTGTCTGAGTTGAATGCACACATCATAAAGATGTTTCTGAGAATGCTTCTGTCTAGTTTTTATGTGAAGAAATTTCCTTTTCCACCATAGGCCTCAAAGCACTCTAAATGAACACTTGCAGATTCTACAAAAAGGGTGTTTCAAAACTACCCTATCAAAGGAAATGTTCAACTCTGTGAATTGAACACACACATCACAAAGCAGTTTCTGCGAATGCTTCTGTCCAGTTTTTATGTGAAGATATTTCCTTTTCCAACAAAGGCCTCAAACCCTTCCAAATGTCCACTTGCAGACCCTACAAAAAGAGTGTTTCAAACTTTTCTGTCTAAAAGAATGTTCCACTCTTTGAGTTGAATGTCCACAACAGAAAGTAGTTTCAGAGAATGCTTCAGTCTTTTTTTTGTGTGAAGATATTTCCTTTTCCACCACAGGCAGGGAAGCCCTCCAAACGTCCACTTGCAGATTCCAGAAAAAGAGTGTTTCAAAATTTTTCTATCAGAAGAAAAGTTCAACTCTGTGAGTTGAATGCACACATCACCAGGAAGTTTGTGAGAATGCTTCTCTGTCGTTTTTATGTGAAGATATTACCTTTTCCACCACAGGCCTGAAAGCGGTCAACATATCCACTTGCACACTGTACAAATAGAGTGTTTCAAAACTTCTCGGTCAAAAGGAATGTTGAACATAGTGAGTTGAATGAACACACGACAAAGAAGTTTCAGAGAATGCTTCCGCATGGTTTTTATGTAAGGATGTTTCTTTTTCCACCACAAGCCTCCAACCTCTCCACATATCCACCCGCAGATTCTAGAAAAAAAGTGTTTCAAAACTTCTCTGCCCAAAGGAATGTTCAACTCTGTGAGGTGAATGCACACACTACAAAGTAGTTTCAGATAATGCTTCTGCCTAGTTTTTATGTGGAGATATTTCCTTTTCCACCACAGGCCTCAAAGCCCACAAAATGTCCAATTGCAGATTCTACAAAAAGAGTATTTCAAAACTGGCCCATGAAAAGAAAGGTTCAACCCTGTGAGTTGAATGCACACATCACACAGAAGTTTGTGAGAATTCTTCTGTCTAGTTTTTGTGTGAGGATATCCCGTTTCCAACGAATTCCTATAAGCAGTCCAAATATCCACTTGCAGATTCCACAAAAAGAGTGTTTCAAAACTTCTCTGACAAAAGGCATGTTCAACTCTCTGAGTTGAATGCACACCCCACAAACAAGTTTCAGAGAATGTTTCTGTCTTGTTTTTATGTGAAGATATTTCCTTTTCCACCACAGGCTGCAAAGCCCTCCAAATGTCCACTTGCAGATTCTAGAAATAGGGTGTTTCAAAACTGCTCTATCAAAAGAAAAGTTCAACTCTTTGAGTTGAAAGCAATCGTCTAAAAGAAGTTTGTGAGAATGTTTCTGTCTAGTTTTTTTGTGAGGATATCCCGTTTCCAACGAATTCGTAACAGCGGTCCAAATATCCCCTTGCAGATCCTACAAAAAGAGTGTTTCAAAACTGCTCTTTCAAAAGGAAGGTTGAACTCTCTGAGTTGAAAGCACACATCACAAGGAACTTTCAGAGATTGCTTCTGTCTGGGTTTTACGTGAACATATCTCGTTTTCCACCGTACGCCTCAAAACGCTAATAGTGAACAATTGCAGATTCTACAAAAAGACTGTTTCAAAACTCCTATTTCAAAAGAAGTGTTCAACTCTGTGAGTTGGATTCACACTACACAAAGCAGTTTTACAGAACGCTTCTATCTAGTTTTTACGTGAAAATTGTCCCGTTTGCAACGAAGTCCTGAAAGTGCTTCAAATATCCACTTGCAGATTCTGCAAAAACACTGTTTTCAAACCTGCTCTATCAAAAGGAAGGTTCAAATCTCTGGGTTGAGTGCACACATCATAAAGTTGTTTCTGAGAATGCGTCTGTCTAGTTTTCATATGAAGATATTTCCTTTTCCACCATAGGCCTCAAAGCTCTCCAAATGAAAACTTGCAGATTCTACAAAAAGGGTGTTTCATAACTGCTTTCCCAAAGGAAAGGTTCAACTCTCTGAATTGATCACACACATCACAATGCGGTTTCTGCGAATGCTTCTGTCCAGTTTTTGTGTGAAGATATTCCCGTTTCCAACGGAGGCCTCAAAGAGCTCCAAATCTCCACTTGCAGATTCTGTGAAAAGACTCTTTCCAAACTGCTCCATCAAAACGAAGGTTGAACTCTGTGAGTTGAAAGCACACATCATAAAGGACTTTCCGAGAATGCTTCTGTCTGGATTTTCTGTGAGGATATCTCGTTTTCCACCGTAGGCCTCAAAGCGCTCCTAATGAGGAATTGCAGATTCTACAAAATGAGTGTTTCAAAACTGTTCTTTCAAAAGAAGTGATCAACTCTGTAAGTCGGATTCACACTACACAAGGCAGTTTCACAGAATGCTTCTATCTAGTTTTTATGTGAAGGTAGTCTCGTTTCCAACAAAAGCCTGAAAGAGCTCCAAATATCCACGTGCAGAATCTGCAAAAACACTGTGTCAAAACTGCTCTATCAAAAGGAAGGTTCAACTCTGTGAGTTGAATGCGCACATCATAAAGATGTTTCTGAGAATGCTTCTGTCTATTTTTTATTTGAAAATATTTCCTTTTCCACCATAGGCCTCAAAGCACACCTAATGAACACTTGCAGATTCTACAAAAAGAGTGTTTCAAAACTGCTCTATCAAAAGAAAGATTCAACTCTGTGAGTTGAATGCAGACAACACGAAGCAGGTTCCGAGAACATTTCTATCAGTTTTTATGTGAAGATAGTCCCGTTTCCAACAAACGCTTCAAACAGCTCCAAATATCCACATGCAGATCCTGCAAAAACACTGTTTCAAAACTGCTCTATCAGAAGGAAGGCTCATCTGTCTGAGTTGAATGCACACATCATAAAGATGTTTCTGAGAATGCTTCTGTCTAGTTTTTATGTGAAGAAATTTCCTTTTCCACCATAGGCCTCAAAGCACTCTAAATGAACACTTGCAGATTCTACAAAAAGGGTGTTTCAAAACTACCCTATCAAAGGAAATGTTCAACTCTGTGAATTGAACTCACACATCACAAAGCAGTTTCCGCGAATGCTTCTGTCCAGTTTTTATGTGAAGATATTTCCTTTTCCAACAAAGGCCTCAAACCCTTCCAAATGTCCACTTGCAGACCCTACAAAAGGAGTGTTTCAAACTTTTCTGTCTGAAAGGATGTTCCACTCTTTGAGTTGAATGTCCACAACAGAAAGTAGTTTCAGATAATGCTTCCATCTTTTTTTTGTGTGAAGATATTTCCTTTTCCACCACAGGCAGGGAAGCCCTCCAAACGTCCACTTGCAGATTCCAGAAAAAGAGTGTTTCAAAATTTTTCTATCAGAAGAAAAGTTCAACTCTGTGAGTTGAATGCACACATCACCAGGAAGTTTGTGAGAATGCTTCTCTGTCGTTTTTATGTGAAGATATTACCTTTTCCACCACAGGCCTGAAAGCGGTCAACATATCCACTTGCACACTGTACAAATAGAGTGTTTCAAAACTTCTCGGTCAAAAGGAATGTTGAACATAGTGAGTTGAATGAACACACGACAAAGAAGTTTCAGAGAATGCTTCCGCATGGTTTTTATGTAAGGATGTTTCTTTTTCCACCACAAGCCTCCAACCTCTCCACATATCCACCCGCAGATTCTAGAAGAAAAGTGTTTCAAAACTTCTCTGCCCAAAGGAATGTTCAACTCTGTGAGGTGAATGCACACACTACAAAGTAGTTTCAGATAATGCTTCTGCCTAGTTTTTATGTGGAGATATTTCCTTTTCCACCACAGGCCTCAAAGCCCACAAAATGTCCAATTGCAGATTCTACAAAAAGAGTATTTCAAAACTGGCCCATGAAAAGAAAGGTTCAACCCTGTGAGTTGAATGCACACATCACACAGAAGTTTGTGAGAATTCTTCTGTCTAGTTTTTGTGTGAGGATATCCCGTTTCCAACGAATTCCTATAAGCAGTCCAAATATCCACTTGCAGATTCCACAAAAAGAGTGTTTCAAAACTTCTCTGACAAAAGGCATGTTCAACTCTCTGAGTTGAATGCACACCCCACAAACAAGTTTCAGAGAATGTTTCTGTCTTGTTTTTATGTGAAGATATTTCCTTTTCCACCACAGGCTGCAAAGCCCTCCAAATGTCCACTTGCAGATTCTAGAAATAGGGTGTTTCAAAACTGCTCTATCAAAAGAAAGGTTCAACTCTTTGAGTTGAAAGCAATCGTCTAAAAGAAGTTTGTGAGAATGCTTCTGTCTAGTTTTTTTGTGAGGATATCCCGTTTCCAACGAATTCGTAACAGCGGTCCAAATATCCCCTTGCAGATCCTACAAAAAGAGTGTTTCAAAACTGCTCTTTCAAAAGGAAGGTTGAACTCTCTGAGTTGAAAGCACACATCACAAAGAACTTTCAGAGATTGCTTCTGTCTGGGTTTTACGTGAACATATCTCGTTTTCCACCGTACGCCTCAAAACGCTAATAGTGAACAATTGCAGATTCTACAAAAAGACTGTTTCAAAACTCCTATTTCAAAAGAAGTGTTCAACTCTGTGAGTTGGATTCACACTACACAAAGCAGTTTTACAGAACGCTTCTATCTAGTTTTTACGTGAAAATTGTCCCGTTTGCAACGAAGTCCTGAAAGAGCTTCCAATATCCACTTGCAGATTCTGCAAAAACACTGTTTTCAAACCTGCTCTATCAAAAGGAAGGTTCAAATCTCTGGGTTGAATGCACACATCATAAATTTGTTTCTGAGAATGCGTCTGTCTAGTTTTCATATGAAGATATTTCCTTTTCCACCATAGGCCCCAAAGCTCTCCAAATGAAAACTTGCAGATTCTACAAAAAGGGTGATTCATAACTGCTTTACCAAAGGAAAGGTTCAACTCTCTGAATTGAACACACACATCACAATGCGGTTTCTGCGAATGCTTCTGTCCAGTTTTTGTGTGAAGATATTCCCGTTTCCAACGGAGGCCTCAAAGAGCTCCAAATCTCCACTTGCAGATTCTGTGAAAAGACTCTTTCCAAACTGCTCCATCAAAACGAAGGTTGAACTCGGTGAGTTGAAAGCACACATCATAAAGGACTTTCCGAGAATGCTTCTGTCTGGATTTTCTGTGAGGATATCTCGTTTTCCACCGTAGGCCTCAAAGCGCTCCTAATGAGGAATTGCAGATTCTACAAAATGAGTGTTTCCAAACTGTTCTTCCAAAAGAAGTGATCAACTCTGTAAGTTGGATTCACACTACACAAGGCAGTTTCACAGAATGCTTCTATCTAGTTTTTATGTGAAGGTAGTCTCGTTTCCAACAAAAGCCTGAAAGAGCTCCAAATATCCACGTGCAGAATCTGCAAAAACACTGTGTCAAAACTGCTCTATCAAAAGGAAGGTTCAACTCTGTGAGTTGAATGCGCACATCATAAAGATGTTTCTGAGAATGCTTCTGTCTATTTTTTATTTGAAAATATTACCTTTTCCTCCATAGGCCTCAAAGCACACCTAATGAACACTTGCAGATTCTACAAAAAGAGTGTTTCAAAACTGCTCTATCAAAAGAAAGACTCAACTCTGTGAGTTGAATGCAGACAACACGAAGCAGGTTCCGAGAACATTTCTATCTAGTTTTTATGTGAAGATAGTCCCGTTTCCAACAAACCCTTCAAACAGCTCCAAATATCCACATGCAGATCCTGCAAAAACACTGTTTCAAAACTGCTCTATCAGAAGGAAGGCTCATCTGTCTGAGTTGAATGCACACATCATAAAGATGTTTCTGAGAATGCTTCTGTCTAGTTTTTATGTGAAGAAATTTCCTTTTCCACCATAGGCCTCAAAGCACTCTAAATGAACACTTGCAGATTCTACAAAAAGGGTGTTTCAAAACTACCCTATCAAAGGAAATGTTCAACTCTGTGAATTGAACTCACACATCACAAAGCAGTTTCCGCGAATGCTTCTGTCCAGTTTTTATGTGAAGATATTTCCTTTTCCAACAAAGGCCTCAAACCCTTCCAAATGTCCACTTGCAGACCCTACAAAAGGAGTGTTTCAAACTTTTCTGTCTGAAGGAATGTTCCACTCTTTGAGTTGAATGTCCACAACAGAAAGTAGTTTCAGAGAATGCTTCAGTCTTTTTTTTGTGTGAAGATATTTCCTTTTCCACCACAGGCAGGGAAGCCCTCCAAACGTCCACTTGCAGATTCCAGAAAAAGAGTGTTTCAAAATTTTTCTATCAGAAGAAAAGTTCAACTCTGTGAGTTGAATGCACACATCACCAGGAAGTTTGTGAGAATGCTTCTCTGTCGTTTTTATGTGAAGATATTACCTTTTCCACCACAGGCCTGAAAGCGGTCAACATATCCACTTGCACACTGTACAAATAGAGTGTTTCAAAACTTCTCGGTCAAAAGGAATGTTGAACATAGTGAGTTGAATGAACACACGACAAAGAAGTTTCAGAGAATGCTTCTGCATGGTTTTTATGTAAGGATGTTTCTTTTTCCACCACAAGCCTCCAACCTCTCCACATATCCACCCGCAGATTCTAGAAGAAAAGTGTTTCAAAACTTCTCTGCCCAAAGGAATGTTCAACTCTGTGAGGTGAATGCACACACTACAAAGTAGTTTCAGATAATGCTTCTGCCTAGTTTTTATGTGGAGATATTTCCTTTTCCACCACAGGCCTCAAAGCCCACAAAATGTCCAATTGCAGATTCTACAAAAAGAGTTTTTCAAAACTGGCCCATGAAAAGAAAGGTTCAACCCTGTGAGTTGAATGCACACATCACACAGAAGTTTGTGAGAATTCTTCTGTCTAGTTTTTGTGTGAGGATATCCCGTTTCCAACGAATTCCTATAAGCAGTCCAAATATCCACTTGCAGATTCCACAAAAAGAGTGTTTCAAAACTTCTCTGACAAAAGGCATGTTCAACTCTCTGAGTTGAATGCACACCCCACAAACAAGTTTCAGAGAATGTTTCTGTCTTGTTTTTATGTGAAGATATTTCCTTTTCCACCACAGGCTGCAAAGCCCTCCAAATGTCCACTTGCAGATTCTAGAAATAGGGTGTTCCAAAACTGCTCTATCAAAAGAAAGGTTCAACTCTTTGAGTTGAAAGCAATCGTCTAAAAGAAGTTTGTGAGAATGTTTCTGTCTAGTTTTTTTGTGAGGATATCCCGTTTCCAACGAATTCGTAACAGCGGTCCAAATATCCCCCTGCAGATCCTACAAAAAGAGTGTTTCAAAACTGCTCTTTCAAAAGGAAGGTTGAACTCTCTGAGTTGAAAGCACACATCACAAGGAACTTTCAGAGATTGCTTCTGTCTGGGTTTTACGTGAACATATCTCGTTTTCCACCGTACGCCTCAAAACGCTAAGAGTGAACAATTGCAGATTCTACAAAAAGACTGTTTCAAAACTCCTATTTCAAAAGAAGTGTTCAACTCTGTGAGTTGGATTCACACTACACAAAGCAGTTTTACAGAACGCTTCTATCTAGTTTTTACGTGAAAATTGTCCCGTTTGCAACGAAGTCCTGAAAGAGCTTCAAATATCCACTTGCAGATTCTGCAAAAACACTGTTTTCAAACCTGCTCTATCAAAAGGAAGGTTCAAATCTCTGGGTTGAATGCACACATCATAAAGTTGTTTCTGAGAATGCGTCTGTCTAGTTTTCATATGAAGATATTTCCTTTTCCACCATAGGCCTCAAAGCTCTCCAAATGAAAACTTGCAGATTCTACAAAAAGGGTGTTTCATAACTGCTTTCCCAAAGGAAAGCTTCAACTCTCTGAATTGATCACACACATCACAATGCGGTTTCTGCGAATGCTTCTGTCCAGTTTTTGTGTGAAGATATTCCCGTTTCCAACAGAGGCCTCAAAGAGCTCCAAATCTCCACTTGCAGATTCTGTGAAAAGACTCTTTCCAAACTGCTCCATCAAAACGAAGGTTGAACTCTGTGAGTTGAATGCACACATCATTGAGGACTTTCCGAGAATGCTTCTGTCTGTATTTTCTGTGAGGATATCTGGTTTTCCACCGTAGGCCTCAAAGCGCTCCTAATGAGGAATTGCAGATTCTACAAAATGAGTGTTTCAAAACTGTTCTTTCAAAAGAAGTGATCAACTCTGTAAGTCGGATTCACACTACACAAGGCAGTTTCACAGAATGCTTCTATCTAGTTTTTATGTGAAGGTAGTCTCGTTTCCAACAAAAGCCTGAAAGAGCTCCAAATATCCACGTGCAGAATCTGCAAAAACACTGTGTCAAAACTGCTCTATCAAAAGGAAGGTTCAACTCTGTGAGTTGAATGCGCACATCATAAAGATGTTTCTGAGAACGCTTCTGTCTATTTTTTATTTGAAAATATTTCCTTTTCCAACATAGGCCTCAAAGCACACCTAATGAACACTTGCAGATTCTACAAAAAGAGTGTTTCAAAACTGCTCTATCAAAAGAAAGATTCAACTCTGTGAGTTGAATGCAGACAACACGAAGCAGGTTCCGAGAACATTTCTATCTAGTTTTTATTTGAAGATAGTCCCGTTTCCAACAAACGCTTCAAACAGCTCCAAATATCCACATGCAGATCCTGCAAAAACACTGTTTCAAAACTGCTCTATCAGAAGGAAGGCTCATCTGTCTGAGTTGAATGCACACATCATAAAGATGTTTCTGAGAATGCTTCTGTCTAGTTTTTATGTGAAGAAATTTCCTTTTCCACCATAGGCCTCAAAGCACTCTAAATGAACACTTGCAGATTCTACAAAAAGGGTGTTTCAAAACTACCCTATCAAAGGAAATGTTCAACTCTGTGAATTGAACACACACATCACAAAGCAGTTTCCGCAAATGCTTCTGTCCAGTTTTTATGTGAAGATATTTCCTTTTCCAACAAAGGCCTCAAACCCTTCCAAATGTCCACTTGCAGACCCTACAAAAGGAGTGTTTCAAACTTTTCTGTCTGAAAGGATGTTCCACTCTTTGAGTTGAATGTCCACAACAGAAAGTAGTTTCAGAGAATGCTTCCATCTTTTTTTTGTGTGAAGATATTTCCTTTTCCACCACAGGCAGGGAAGCCCTCCAAACGTCCACTTGCAGATTCCAGAAAAAGAGTGTTTCAAAATTTTTCTATCAGAAGAAAAGTTCAACTCTGTGAGTTGAATGCACACATCACCAGGAAGTTTGTGAGAATGCTTCTCTGTCGTTTTTATGTGAAGATATTACCTTTTCCACCACAGGCCTGAAAGCGGTCAACATATCCACTTGCACACTGTACAAATAGAGTGTTTCAAAACTTCTCGGTCAAAAGGAATGTTGAACATAGTGAGTTGAATGAACACACGACAAAGAAGTTTCAGAGAATGCTTCCGCATGGTTTTTATGTAAGGATGTTTCTTTTTCCACCACAAGCCTCCAACCTCTCCACATATCCACCCGCAGATTCTAGAAGAAAAGTGTTTCAAAACTTCTCTGCCCAAAGGAATGTTCAACTCTGTGAGGTGAATGCACACACTACAAAGAAGTTTCAGATAATGCTTCTGCCTAGTTTTTATGTGGAGATATTTCCTTTTCCACCACAGGCCTCAAAGCCCACAAAATGTCCAATTGCAGATTCTACAAAAAGAGTATTTCAAAACTGGCCCATGAAAAGAAAGGTTCAACCCTGTGAGTTGAATGCACACATCACACAGAAGTTTGTGAGAATTCTTCTGTCTAGTTTTTGTGTGAGGATATCCCGTTTCCAACGAATTCCTATAAGCAGTCCAAATATCCACTTGCAGATTCCACAAAAAGAGTGTTTCAAAACTTCTCTGACAAAAGGCATGTTCAACTCTCTGAGTTGAATGCACACCCCACAAACAAGTTTCAGAGAATGTTTCTGTCTTGTTTTTATGTGAAGATATTTCCTTTTCCACCACAGGCTGCAAAGCCCTCCAAATGTCCACTTGCAGATTCTAGAAATAGGGTGTTTCAAAACTGCTCTATCAAAAGAAAGGTTCAACTCTTTGAGTTGAAAGCAATCGTCTAAAAGAAGTTTGTGAGAATGCTTCTGTCTAGTTTTTTTGTGAGGATATCCCGTTTCCAACGAATTCGTAACAGCGGTCCAAATATCCCCTTGCAGATCCTGCAAAAAGAGTGTTTCAAAACTGCTCTTTCAAAAGGAAGGTTGAACTCTCTGAGTTGAAAGCACACATCACAAAGAACTTTCAGAGATTGCTTCTGTCTGGGTTTTACGTGAACATATCTCGTTTTCCACCGTACGCCTCAAAACGCTCATAGTGAACAATTGCAGATTCTACAAAAAGACTGTTTCAAAACTCCTATTTCAAAAGAAGTGTTCAACTCTGTGAGTTGGATTCACACTACACAAAGCAGTTTTACAGAACGCCTCTATCTAGTTTTTACGTGAAAATTGTCCCGTTTGCAACGAAGTCCTGAAAGAGCTTCAAATATCCACTTGCAGATTCTGCAAAAACACTGTTTTCAAACCTGCTCTATCAAAAGGAAGGTTCAAATCTCTGGGTTGAATGCACACATCATAAAGTTGTTTCTGAGAATGCGTCTGTCTAGTTTTCATATGAAGATATTTCCTTTTCCACCATAGGCCTCAAAGCTCTCCAAATGAAAACTTGCAGATTCTACAAAAAGGGTGTTTCATAACTGCTTTCCCAAAGGAAAGCTTCAACTCTCTGAATTGATCACACACATCACAATGCGGTTTCTGCGAATGCTTCTGTCCAGTTTTTGTGTGAAGATATTCCCGTTTCCAACAGAGGCCTCAAAGAGCTCCAAATCTCCACTTGCAGATTCTGTGAAAAGACTCTTTCCAAACTGCTCCATCAAAACGAAGGTTGAACTCTGTGAGTTGAATGCACACATCATTGAGGACTTTCCGAGAATGCTTCTGTCTGTATTTTCTGTGAGGATATCTGGTTTTCCACCGTAGGCCTCAAAGCGCTCCTAATGAGGAATTGCAGATTCTACAAAATGAGTGTTTCAAAACTGTTCTTTCAAAAGAAGTGATCAACTCTGTAAGTCGGATTCACACTACACAAGGCAGTTTCACAGAATGCTTCTATCTAGTTTTTATGTGAAGGTAGTCTCGTTTCCAACAAAAGCCTGAAAGAGCTCCAAATATCCACGTGCAGAATCTGCAAAAACACTGTGTCAAAACTGCTCTATCAAAAGGAAGGTTCAACTCTGTGAGTTGAATGCGCACATCATAAAGATGTTTCTGAGAACGCTTCTGTCTATTTTTTATTTGAAAATATTTCCTTTTCCAACATAGGCCTCAAAGCACACCTAATGAACACTTGCAGATTCTACAAAAAGAGTGTTTCAAAACTGCTCTATCAAAAGAAAGATTCAACTCTGTGAGTTGAATGCAGACAACACGAAGCAGGTTCCGAGAACATTTCTATCTAGTTTTTATTTGAAGATAGTCCCGTTTCCAACAAACGCTTCAAACAGCTCCAAATATCCACATGCAGATCCTGCAAAAACACTGTTTCAAAACTGCTCTATCAGAAGGAAGGCTCATCTGTCTGAGTTGAATGCACACATCATAAAGATGTTTCTGAGAATGCTTCTGTCTAGTTTTTATGTGAAGAAATTTCCTTTTCCACCATAGGCCTCAAAGCACTCTAAATGAACACTTGCAGATTCTACAAAAAGGGTGTTTCAAAACTACCCTATCAAAGGAAATGTTCAACTCTGTGAATTGAACACACACATCACAAAGCAGTTTCCGCAAATGCTTCTGTCCAGTTTTTATGTGAAGATATTTCCTTTTCCAACAAAGGCCTCAAACCCTTTCAAATGTCCACTTGCAGACCCTACAAAAGGAGTGTTTCAAACTTTTCTGTCTGAAAGGATGTTCCACTCTTTGAGTTGAATGTCCACAACAGAAAGTAGTTTCAGAGAATGCTTCCATCTTTTTTTTGTGTGAAGATATTTCCTTTTCCACCACAGGCAGGGAAGCCCTCCAAACGTCCACTTGCAGATTCCAGAAAAAGAGTGTTTCAAAATTTTTCTATCAGAAGAAAAGTTCAACTCTGTGAGTTGAATGCACACATCACCAGGAAGTTTGTGAGAATGCTTCTCTGTCGTTTTTATGTGAAGATATTACCTTTTCCACCACAGGCCTGAAAGCGGTCAACATATCCACTTGCACACTGTACAAATAGAGTGTTTCAAAACTTCTCGGTCAAAAGGAATGTTGAACATAGTGAGTTGAATGAACACACGACAAAGAAGTTTCAGAGAATGCTTCCGCATGGTTTTTATGTAAGGATGTTTCTTTTTCCACCACAAGCCTCCAACCTCTCCACATATCCACCCGCAGATTCTAGAAGAAAAGTGTTTCAAAACTTCTCTGCCCAAAGGAATGTTCAACTCTGTGAGGTGAATGCACACACTACAAAGAAGTTTCAGATAATGCTTCTGCCTAGTTTTTATGTGGAGATATTTCCTTTTCCACCACAGGCCTCAAAGCCCACAAAATGTCCAATTGCAGATTCTACAAAAAGAGTATTTCAAAACTGGCCCATGAAAAGAAAGGTTCAACCCTGTGAGTTGAATGCACACATCACACAGAAGTTTGTGAGAATTCTTCTGTCTAGTTTTTGTGTGAGGATATCCCGTTTCCAACGAATTCCTATAAGCAGTCCAAATATCCACTTGCAGATTCCACAAAAAGAGTGTTTCAAAACTTCTCTGACAAAAGGCATGTTCAACTCTCTGAGTTGAATGCACACCCCACAAACAAGTTTCAGAGAATGTTTCTGTCTTGTTTTTATGTGAAGATATTTCCTTTTCCACCACAGGCTGCAAAGCCCTCCAAATGTCCACTTGCAGATTCTAGAAATAGGGTGTTTCAAAACTGCTCTATCAAAAGAAAGGTTCAACTCTTTGAGTTGAAAGCAATCGTCTAAAAGAAGTTTGTGAGAATGCTTCTGTCTAGTTTTTTTGTGAGGATATCCCGTTTCCAACGAATTCGTAACAGCGGTCCAAATATCCCCTTGCAGATCCTGCAAAAAGAGTGTTTCAAAACTGCTCTTTCAAAAGGAAGGTTGAACTCTCTGAGTTGAAAGCACACATCACAAAGAACTTTCAGAGATTGCTTCTGTCTGGGTTTTACGTGAACATATCTCGTTTTCCACCGTACGCCTCAAAACGCTCATAGTGAACAATTGCAGATTCTACAAAAAGACTGTTTCAAAACTCCTATTTCAAAAGAAGTGTTCAACTCTGTGAGTTGGATTCACACTACACAAAGCAGTTTTACAGAACGCCTCTATCTAGTTTTTACGTGAAAATTGTCCCGTTTGCAACGAAGTCCTGAAAGAGCTTCAAATATCCACTTGCAGATTCTGCAAAAACACTGTTTTCAAACCTGCTCTATCAAAAGGAAGGTTCAAATCTCTGGGTTGAATGCACACATCATAAAGTTGTTTCTGAGAATGCGTCTGTCTAGTTTTCATATGAAGATATTTCCTTTTCCACCATAGGCCTCAAAGCTCTCCAAATGAAAACTTGCAGATTCTACAAAAAGGGTGTTTCATAACTGCTTTACCAAAGGAAAGGTTCAACTCTCTGAATTGAACACACACATCACAATGCGGTTTCTGCGAATGCTTCTGTCCAGTTTTGTGTGAAGATATTCCCGTTTCCAACGGAGGCCTCAAAGAGCTCCAAATCTCCACTTGCAGATTCTGTGAAAAGACTCTTTCCAAACTGCTCCATCAAAACGAAGGTTGAACTCTGTGAGTTGAAAGCACACATCATAAAGGACTTTCCGAGAATGCTTCTGTCTGGATTTTCTGTGAGGATATCTCGTTTTCCACCGTAGGCCTCAAAGCGCTCCTAATGAGGAATTGCAGATTCTACAAAATGAGTGTTTCCAAACTGTTCTTTCAAAAGAAGTGATCAACTCTGTAAGTCGGATTCACACTACACAAGGCAGTTTCACAGAATGCTTCTATCTAGTTTTTATGTGAAGGTAGTCTCGTTTCCAACAAAAGCCTGAAAGAGCTCCAAATATCCACGTGCAGAATCTGCAAAAACACTGTGTCAAAACTGCTCTATCAAAAGGAAGGTTCAACTCTGTGAGTTGAATGCGCACATCATAAAGATGTTTCTGAGAATGTTTCTGTCTATTTTTTATTTGAAAATATTTCCTTTTCCACCATAGACCTCAAAGCACACCTAATGAACACTTGCAGATTCTACAAAAAGAGTGTTTCAAAACTGCTCTATCAAAAGAAAGATTCAACTCTGTGAGTTGAATGCAGACAACACGAAGCAGGTTCTGAGAACATTTCTATCTAGTTTTTATGTGAAGATAGTCCCGTTTCCAACAAACGCTTCAAACAGCTCCAAATATCCACATGCAGATCCTGCAAAAACACCCTTTCAAAACTGCTCTATCAGAAGGAAGGCTCATCTGTCTGAGTTGAATGCACACATCATAATGATGTTTCTGAGAATGCTTCTGTCTAGTTTTTACGTGAAGAAATTTCCTTTTCCACCATAGGCCTCAAAGCACTCTAAATGAACACTTGCAGATTCTACAAAAAGGGTGTTTCAAAACTACCCTATCAAAGGAAATGTTCAACTCTGTGAATTGAACACACACATCACAAAGCAGTTTCTGCGAATGCTTCTGTCCAGTTTTTATGTGAAGATATTTCCTTTTCCAACAAAGGCCTCAAACCCTTCCAAATGTCCACTTGCAGACCCTACAAAAAGAGTGTTTCAAACTTTTCTGTCTAAAAGAATGTTCCACTCTTTGAGTTGAATGTCCACAACAGAAAGTAGTTTCAGAGAATTCTTCCGTCTTTTTTTTGTGTGTGAAGAAATTTCCTTTTCCACCACAGGCAGGGAAGCCCTCCAAACGTCCACTTGCAGATTCCAGAAAAAGAGTGTTTCAAAATTTTTCTATCAGAAGAAAAGTTCAACTCTGTGAGTTGAATGCACACATCACCAGGAAGTTTGTGAGAATGCTTCTCTGTCGTTTTTATGTGAAGATATTACCTTTTCCACCACAGGCCTGAAAGCGGTCAACATATCCACTTGCACACTGTACAAATAGAGTGTTTCAAAACTTCTCGGTCAAAAGGAATGTTGAACATAGTGAGCTGAATGAACACACGACAAAGAAGTTTCAGAGAATGCTTCCACATGGTTTTTATGTAATGATGTTTCTTTTTCCACCACAAGCCTCCAACCTCTCCACATATCCACCCGCAGATTCTAGAAAAAAGGTGTTTCAAAACTTCTCTGCCCAAAGGAATGTTCAACTCTGTGAGGTGAATGCACACACTACAAAGTAGTTTCAGATAATGCTTCTGCCTAGTTTTTATGTGGAGATATTTCCTTTTCCACCACAGGCCTCAAAGCCCACAAATTGTCCAATTGCAGATTCTACAAAAAGAGTATTTCAAAACTGGCCCATGAAAAGAGAGGTTCAACCCTGTGAGTTGAATGCACACATCACACAGAAGTTTGTGAGAATTCTTCTGTCTAGTTTTTGTGTGAGGATATCCCGTTTCCAACGAATTCCTATAAGCAGTCCAAATATCCACTTGCAGATTCCACAAAAAGAGTGTTTCAAAACTTCTCTGACAAAAGGCATGTTCAACTCTCTGAGTTGAATGCACACCCCACAAACAAGTTTCAGAGAATGTTTCTGTCTTGTTTTTATGTGAAGATATTTCCTTTTCCACCACAGGCTGCAAAGCCCTCCAAATGTCCACTTGCAGATTCTAGAAATAGGGTGTTCCAAAACTGCTCTCTCAAAAGAAAGGTTCAACTCTTTGAGTTGAAAGCAATCGTCTAAAAGAAGTTTGTGAGAATGCTTCTGTCTAGTTTTTTTGTGAGGATATCCCGTTTCCAACGAATTCGTAACAGCGGTCCAAATATCCACTTGCAGATCCTACAAAAAGAGTGTTTCAAAACTGCTCTTTCAAAAGGAAGGTTGAACTCTCTGAGTTGAAAGCACACATCACAAAGAACTTTCAGAGATTGCTTCTGTCTGGGTTTTACGTGAACATATCTCGTTTTCCACCGTACGCCTCAAAACGCTAATAGTGAACAATTGCAGATTCTACAAAAAGATTGTTTCAAAACTCCTATTTCAAAAGAAGTGTTCAACTCTGTGAGTTGGATTCACACTACACAAAGCAGTTTTACAGAACGCTTCTATCTAGTTTTTACGTGAAAATTGTCCCGTTTGCAACGAAGTCCTGAAAGAGCTTCAAATATCCACTTGCAGATTCTGCAAAAACACTGTTTTCAAACCTGCTCTATCAAAAGGAAGGTTCAAATCTCTGGGTTGAATGCACACATCATAAAGTTGTTTCTGAGAATGCGTCTGTCTAGTTTTCATATGAAGATATTTCCTTTTCCACCATGGGCCTCAAAGCTCCCCAAATGAAAACTTGCAGATTCTACAAAAAGGGTGTTTCATAACTGCTTTACCAAAGGAAAGGTTCAACTCTATGAATTGAACACACACATCACAATGCGGTTTCTGCGAATGCTTCTGTCCAGTTTTTGTGTGAAGATATTCCCGTTTCCAACGGAGGCCTCAAAGAGCTCCAAATCTCCACTTGCAGATTCTGTGAAAAGACTCTTTCCAAACTGCTCCATCAAAACGAAGGTTGAACTCTGTGAGTTGAAAGCACACATCATAAAGGACTTTCCGAGAATGCTTCTGTCTGGATTTTCTGTGAGGATATCTCGTTTTCCACCGTAGGCCTCAAAGCGCTCCTAATGAGGAATTGCAGATTCTACAAAATGAGTGTTTCCAAACTGTTCTTTCAAAAGAAGTGATCAACTCTGTAAGTCGGATTCACACTACACAAGGCAGTTTCACAGAATGCTTCTATCTAGTTTTTATGTGAAGGTAGTCTCGTTTCCAACAAAAGCCTGAAAGAGCTCCAAATATCCACGTGCAGAATCTGCAAAAACACTGTGTCAAAACTGCTCTATCAAAAGGAAGGTTCAACTCTGTGAGTTGAATGCGCACATCATAAAGATGTTTCTGAGAACGCTTCTGTCTATTTTTTATTTGAAAATATTTCCTTTTCCACCATAGGCCTCAAAGCACACCTAATGAACACTTGCAGATTCTACAAAAAGAGTGTTTCAAAACTGCTCTATCAAAAGAAAGATTCAACTCTGTGAGTTGAATGCAGACAACATGAAGCAGGTTCCGAGAACATTTCTATCTAGTTTTTATGTGAAGATAGTCCCGTTTCCAACAAACGCTTCAAACAGCTCCAAATATCCACATGCAGATCCTGCAAAAACACTGTTTCAAAACTGCTCTATCAGAAGGAAGGCTCATCTGTCTGAGTTGAATGCACACATCATAAAGATGTTTCTGAGAATGCTTCTGTCTAGTTTTTATGTGAAGAAATTTCCTTTTCCACCATAGGCCTCAAAGCACTCTAAATGAACACTTGCAGATTCTACAAAAAGGGTGTTTCAAAACTACCCTATCAAAGGAAATGTTCAACTCTGTGAATTGAACACACACATCACAAAGCAGCTTCTGCGAATGCTTCTGTCCAGTTTTTATGTGAAGATATTTCCTTTTCCAACAAAGGCCTCAAACCCTTCCAAATGTCCACTTGCAGACCCTACCAAAAGAGTGTTCCAAACTTCTCTGTCGAAAAGAATGTTCAACTCTTTGAGTTGAATGTCCACAACAGAAAGTAGTTTCAGAGAATGCTTCAGTCTTTTTCTTGTGTGAAGATATTTCCTTTTCCACCACTGGCAGGGAAGCCCTCCAAACGTCCACTTGCAGATTCCAGAAAAAGAGTTTTTCAAAATTTTTCTATCAGAAGAAAAGTTCAACTCTGTGAGTTGAATGCACACATCACCAGGAAGTTTGTGAGAATGCTTCTCTGTCGTTTTTATGTGAAGATATTACCTTTTCCACCACAGGCCTGAAAGCGGTCAACATATCCACTTGCACACTGTACAAATAGAGTGTTTCAAAACTTCTCGGTCAAAAGGAATGTTGAACATAGTGAGTTGAATGAACACACGACAAAGAAGTTTCAGAGAATGCTTCCGCATGGTTTTTATGTAAGGATGTGTCTTTTTCCACCACAAGCCTCCAACCTCTCCACATATCCACCCGCAGATTCTAGAAAAAAAGTGTTTCAAAACTTCTCTGCCCAAAGGAATGTTCAACTCTGTGAGGTGAATGCACACACTACAAAGTAGTTTCAGATAATGCTTCTGCCTAGTTTTTATGTGGAGATATTTCCTTTTCCACCACAGGCCTCAAAGCCCACAAAATGTCCAATTGCAGATTCTACAAAAAGAGTATTTCAAAACTGGCCCATGAAAAGAAAGGTTCAACCCTGTGAGTTGAATGCACACATCACACAGAAGTTTGTGAGAATTCTTCTGTCTAGTTTTTGTGTGAGGATATCCCGTTTCCAACGAATTCCTATAAGCAGTCCAAATATCCACTTGCAGATTCCACAAAAAGAGTGTTTCAAAACTTCTCTGACAAAAGGCATGTTCAACTCTCTGAGTTGAATGCACACCCCACAAACAAGTTTCAGAGAATGTTTCTGTCTTGTTTTTATGTGAAGATATTTCCTTTTCCACCACAGGCTGCAAAGCCCTCCAAATGTCCACTTGCAGATTCAAGAAATAGGGTGTTTCAAAACTGCTCTATCAAAAGAAAGGTTCAACTCTTTGAGTTGAAAGCAATCGTCTAAAAGAAGTTTGTGAGAATGCTTCTGTCTAGTTTTTTTGTGAGGATATCCCGTTTCCAACGAATTCGTAACAGCAGTCCAAATATCCACCTGCAGATCCTACAAAAAGAGTGCTTCAAAACTGCTCTTTGAAAAGGAAGGTTGAGCTCTCTGAGTTGAAAGCACACATCACAAAGAACATTCAATTCAAAGAGTTCAACCTTCCTTTTGATAGAGCAGTTTTGAAACACTCTTTTTATAGAATCTGCAAGGGAACATTTAGAGTGCTTTTTAGGCCTGTGGATATTTGGAGTGCTCTGAGGACGGTGTTCGAAAAGTAAATATTTTCACATAAAAAGTAGACAGAAGCATTCTCAGAAACTTCTTTTTTATATGTGCATTCAACTCAGAGAGTTGAAACTTCTTTTGAAGGAGCAGTTTTATGACACCTTTTTTGTACAATCTAGAAGTGGATATTTCGAGAGCTTTGAAGCCTATGCTGGAAAAGGATATATCTTCATATAAAAACCTGCCAGAAGCACTCTCACAAGCTTCTTTGTGATGAGTGCATTCAACAAACAGAGATGAACCTTCCATTTGATAGGTCAGTTTTGAAGCACTCTTTTTGTAGGATCTTCAAGTGGATATATGCTGCACTTTGAGGTATATGCTGGAAAAGGAAATATCTTCACATAAAAACTAGACAGAAGCATTCTCAAAAACTTCTATGTGATGTGTGAATTAAAGTGACAAAGCTGAACCTTCCTTTTGATAGGCCAGTTTTGAAACACTCTTTCAGTAGAATCTGCAAGTGGATATTTGGTGCGATTTGAGACATATACTGGAAAAGGAAATATCTTCACATAAAAACTAGACAAAAGAATTCTCAGAAACTTCTTTGTGATGTATGCATTCATCTCACAGATTTGAACCACACTTTTTATAGAGCAGTTTTGAAACACTCTTTTTGTAGAATCTGCAAGTGGATATTTGGAAGGCTTTGAGGCCTATGGTGGAAAATGAAATATCTTCACATAAAAACTAAACTGAATCATTCTCAGAAAGTTCTCTGGGCTTCTTGCATTCTACTCACAGAGTTGAACCATCCATTTCATAGAGCAGTTTTGAAACACTCTTCTTCTAGAATCTGCAAGTGTATATTTGGAGCGTTTAGAGTCCTGTGATGGAAATGGTAATATCTTCACATTAAAACTAGAAAGAAGCATTCTCATAAATTTCTTTGTGATGTGTTCATTCAACTCACAGAGTTGAACCTTCCTTTTGATAGAGCAGTTTTGAAATAAACTTTTTGTAGAATCTGCCACTTGATATTTGGAGCGCTTTTAGGCCTATGCTGGAAAAGGAAATATCTTCACCTAAAAACTAGACAGAAGAATTCTCAGAAACTCCTTTGTGATGTGTGCATTCAACTCACAGATTTCAAACTTACTTTCGATAGAGCAGTTTTGAAACAACCTTTTTGCAGAATCTGCAAGTGTATATTTGGAGGGCTTTGAGGGCTATGCAGGAAATGGAAATATCTTCAAATAAAAACTAGACAGAAGCATTCCTAGAAACTTCTCTGTGATGTGTGCATTCAACACATAGGGTTGAACCTTCCTTTCGTAGAGCAGTTTTGAAACACTCTTTTTGTGGAAACGGCAGGTGGATACTTGGAGCGATTCCGCCCTCTAGTGAAAAAGGAAATACCTTCAAATGAAAACTAGACAGAAGCATTCTCAGAAACTCCTCTGTGATGATTGCATTCAACTCAAAGAGTTGAACCTTCCTTTTGATAGAGCAGTTTTGAAACTCTTTTTGTAGAATCATCAAGTGGATATATGGAGCGCTTTGAGGTCTATGCTGGAAAGGGAAGTATCTTCACATAAAAACTAGACAGAAGCATTCTCAGAAACATCTTTGTGATGTGCGCATTCAACTCACAATGTTGAACCTCCCTTTTGTTAGAGCAGTTTTGGAACACTGTTTTCGTAGAATCTGAAAGTGGATATTAGGAGCTCTTTGAGGCCTATGTTGGAAAACAAAATACGTTCACATAAAAATTAGACTGAAGCATTCTCAGACACTTCTCTGTGCTTTTTGCATTGAACTCACAGAATTGAACCTTCCTTTTGACAGAGCAATTTTGAAACATTCTTTTTGTAGAATCTGCAAGTGGACATTTGGAACGTATAGAGGCCTGTGGTGGAAAAGGTAATATCTTCACATGAAAACTAGACAGTAGCATTCTCAGAAATTTCCTTGTGATTTGTGCATTGAACTGACGGAGTTGAAGCCTCCTTTTGATAGAGAAGTTACGAAAGAGTCTTTTTGTAGAATCTGCAAGGTGATATTTGGAGTGCTTTGAGGCCTGTGCTGGAAAAGGAAATATCTTCACATAAAAACGAGACGGAAACATTCTCAGAAACTTTTTTGTAATGTGTGCATTCAACTCACAGAGTTGAACTTTCCTTTTGATAGAGCAGTTTTGAAACACTCTTTTGTAGAATCTCCTAGTGGATATTTGGAGGATTTTGAGGCCTATGGTGGAAAATGAAATATCTAAACATAAAAACTAGACCGATGCATTCTCAGAAACTTATTTGTCATGTATGTATTCAACTCACAGATCTGAACTTTTCTTTTGATAGAGCAGTTTTGAAACACTGTTTTTATAGAATCTGCAAGTGGACATTTTTAGCGCTTTGAGGCCTATGATGGAAAACGATATATTTTCACATGAACACTAGACAGAAGCATCCTCAGAAACTTCTGTGTGATGTGTGCGTTCACCTCACAGAGTTGAACCTTCATTAGATAAAGCAGTTTTGAAACACACTTTTTGAAAAATCTTCAAGTGTATATTTGGAGTGCTTTGAGGACAATGCTGGAAAAGACATTATCTTTAAATAAAACTAGTCAGAAGCATTCTCAGAAGTTTCTTTGTGATATGTGCATTCATCACACAGAGTTGAAGCTTCCGTTTGATAGAGTAGTTTTGAAACGCTCTTTTTGTATAATCAGCGAATGGATATTTTGAGTGCTTTGAGGCCTATTCTGCAAAAGGAAATATCTTCACATAAAAACTAAACAGAAGCATTCTCAGAAACTACTTTGTGATGTGTGTATTCAACTCACAGAGTTGAACCTTCCTTTGGATAAAGCAGTTTTGAAATACTCTTTTCATAGTATCTGCAAGTGAATATTTCCAGGGCTTTGAGGCCTGTGCTGGAAATGGAAATATCTTCACATAGAAACAAGACAGAAGCATTCTCAGAATCTTCTCTGCGATATGTGCTTTCAACTCTCAGAGCTGAACATTCCATTTGATAGAGCAGTTTTGAAACACTCTTTTTGTGGAATCTGCAAGTGGATAATTGGAGCGCGTTGAGGCCTTTGATGGAAAAGGAAATATCTTCACATGAAAACTAGACAGAAGAATTCTCAGAAATGTCTTTGTGATGTATGCATTCAACTCATAAGGGTGAACTTTCCTTTTCATAGAGCAGTTTTGAAACATTCCTTTTGTAAAATGTGGAAGTGGATATTTATAGAGCTTTGGGACCTCTGCTGGAATAGGAAATATCTTCACATAAAAGCTGGACAGAAGCTTTCTCAGAATCTTCTTTGTGATGTGTGCATTCAACTCACAGAATTAAACCTTCCTTTGGATAGAGCAGTTTTGAAACCCTCTTTTTGTATACACCATTTTTGTAGAACCTCCAAGTGGATATTTGGAGCGCTTTGAGGCCTATGATGGAAAAGGTAATATCTTCACATAAAAACTAGACAGAATAATTCTCAGAACCTGTTCTCTGATATGTGCGTTCAACTCACAGAGATAAACCTTCTTTTTGATAGAGTAGTTTTGAAACATTCTTTTTGTAGGATCTGCATGCGGATATTTGCAGCGCTTTGAGGACTATGGTGGAAAAGGAAATATCTTCACATAAAAACAAGGCAGAAGCATTATCAGAAACATCTTACTGATGTTTGCATTCAACACACAAAGTAGAAACATCATTTTGATACAGCAGTTTTGAAACAATCTTTTTGTATTATCTGCATGTGGATATTTGGAGCGCTTTCAGACCTATGCTGGAAAAGGAACTATCTTCAAATGAAAACTAGACTGAAGCATTCTCAGAAATTTCTGTGTGATGTGTGAACTCAACTCACAGAGTTGAAATTTCCTTTTGATAGAGCAGTTTTGAAACACTCTTTTTGTAGAATCTGCCAGTGGATATTTGGAGCGCTTTGATGCCTATGCTGGAAAATGAAATATCTTCACATAAAAACTAGAAAGAAGGATTCTTAGAAACCTCTTTGTGATGTTTGCATTCAACTCAAAGAGTTGACCTTTCCATTTGAGAGAGCAGTTTTGAGACACTAATTTAGTAGGATCTGCAAGTGGATATTTGGAGCACTTTGAGGCCCATGCTGGAAAAGGAAATATCTTCACATGGAAACTAGACAGAAGCATTCTCCAAAACTTCCTTGAGATGTGTGCATTCAACTCACAGAGTTGAACTTTCCTTTGGATAGGGCAGTTTTGAAACACTCTTTTTAAAGTATGTGCAAGTGGATTTTTGGAGCGCTTTGAAGCCTATGCTGGAAAAGGAAATGTCTTCACATAGAAACTAGACAGAAGCATTCTCAGAAACTTCTTTGCGATAGGCCTCAAATTGCTCCAAATATCCACTTGCAGATTCTACAAAAAGAATGTTTCAAAACTGCTCTATGAAAAGGACGGTGCAACTCTGTGAGTTGAATGAACACATCACAAAAAAGTTTCTGAGAATGCTTCTGCCTAGTTTTTATGTGAAGATATTTCCTTTTCCATCATAGGCCTCAAAGCATTCCAAATATCCACTTGCAGATTCTACAAAATGAGTGTTACAAAATCTGCTGTATCAAAAGGAAACTTCAGCTGTGCGAGGTGAATACAGACATCACAAAGAAGTTTCTGAGAGTGCTTCTGTCTAGTTTTCATGTGAAGATATTTCCTCTTACATCATAGTCCTCAAAGCACTCCAAATGTCCACTTTCAGATCCTACAAAAAGAGTGTTTCAAAACTGCTCTTTCAAAAGGAAGGTTCAACTCTGTGTGTTCAATCCACACATCACAAAGAAGTTTCTGAGAATGCATCTGTCTAGTTTTTATGTGAAGATATTTCCTTTTAAAGCATTGGCCTCAAAGCGCTCGAATTATCCATTTGCAGATAATACAAAAAGAGAGTTTCAAAACTGCTCTATCAAATGGAAGGTTCATCTCTGTGTGTTCATTGCACACATCACAAAAAAACTTCGCTGAATACTTCTGACTAGTATTTATGTAAAGATATTTCCTTTTCCAACACAGAACTCAAAGCACTCAAAATATCCACTTGCAGATTTTACGAAAATTATGTTTCAAAACTGCACTATGAAAGGAAGGTTCAACTCTGTGAGTTGACTGCACACATCAGAGAGAAGTTTCTGAGAATGCTTCTGTCTAGTTTTTTGTGAAGATATTTCCTTTTCCAGCATAGGCCTCAAAGTGCTCCAAATATTCACTCGCAGATTCTACAAAAAGAGTGTTTCAAAACTGCTCTATCAAAAAGAAGGTTCAATTCTGTGATTTGAATGCACAAAGCACAGATAAGTTTCTGAGAAAGCTTCTGTATAGTATTCATTTGAAGATATTTTCTCTTCCATCATAGACCTCAAAGCTCTACAAATATCCATTTGCAGATTCTACAAAAAGTGTGTTTCAAAACTGCTCTATCAAAAGCAAAGTTCAACTCTGTGAGTTGAATGCACACATCACAAAGAAGTTTCTGAGAATGCTTCCGTCTAGTTTTCTTGTGAAGATGTTTCCTTTTCCATCATAGTCCTCAAAGCGCTCCAAATATCCACTTGCAGATTCTACAAAAGGAGTGTTTCAAAACTGCTCTTTCAAAAGGAAGTTCAGCCCTTGGAGGTGAATGCATACATCATGAAGAAGTTTCTGAGAGTGCTTCTGTCCAGTTTTTATGTGAAGATATTTCCTTTTCCAGCATAGGCCTCAAAGTGCTTGAAATACCCATTTGCAGATAATAAAAAAAGAGTGTTTCAAAACTGCTCTATCAAAAGGAAGGTTCAAATCCCTGTGTTGAATGCCCACATCACAAAGAAACTTCAGAGAATTCTACTGACTAGTTTTTATGTAAAAATATTTCCTTTTCCAGCATAGTCCTCAAAGAGCTCCAAATATCCACTTGCGGATTCCACAAAAGGAGTGTTTCAAGTCTGCTCTATCAAAAGGAAGCTTCAACTCTGTGAGGTGAATGCACACATCACAAAGAAGTTTCTGAGAATGCTTCTGTCTAGTTTTCATGTGAAAATATATCCTTTTCCATCATAGGCCTCAAGACACTCCAAATATCCACTTGCAGATACTGCAAAAAGAGTGTTTCAAAACTGCTCTATCAAAAGGAAGGTTCAACACTTTGAGTTGAATGCACACAGCAAAAAGAAGTTTCATAAAATTTTTCTGTCTAGTTTTTTTGTGAAGATGTTTCCTTTTCCAGCATAGGCCTCAAAGCGTTTCAAATATCCACTGCCAGATTCTACAAAAAGAGTCTTTCAAATCTACTCTATCAAAAGAAAAGTTCAAATATGTCAGTTCAATGCACAGATTACCAAGAAGTTTCTGAGAATGCTTCTGTCTAGTTTTCATGTGAACATATTTCTTTTTACATCATAGGCCTCAAAGATCCCCAAATGTCCACTTGCAGATTCGACAAAAAGAGTGTTTCAAAACTGCTTTATCAAAAAGAAAGTTCAACTCTGTGTGGTGAATGTATACATCACGAAGTTTCTGAGAGTGCTTTCTGTTTTGTTTTCATGTGAAGATATTTCTTTTTACATGATAGGCCTCAAAGCACTCCAAATATCCACTTGCAGATTGTACAAAAAGAGTGTTTCAAAGCTGCCCTATCCAAAGGAAGGTTCAACTCTTTGAGTTGAATGCCCACATCACAAAGAAGTTTCTGAGAGTGCTTCTGTCTAGTTTTTATGTGAAGATATTTCTTTTTCATCAAATGCCTCAAAGCGCTACAAATATCCACTTGCATTTTCTACATAGAAGTGTTTCAAAACTCCTCTATCAAAGGAAGGTTCAACTCTATGAGTTGAATGCACACTTCACAAAGAAGTTTCTGAGAATGCTTCTGTGTAGTTTTTATATGAAGATATTTCCTTTACAAGCATAGGCCTCAAAGCGCTCGAAATATCCTTTTGCAGATTATACAAAAAGAGTGTTTCAAAACTGCTCTATCAAGTGCAAGGTTCAACCCTGTGTGTTGAATGCACACATCACAAAGAAACTTCTGAGAATGCTTCTGACTAATTTTTATGTAAAGATATTTCCTTTCAAGGCATGGTCCTCAGAGCACTCAGAATATCCACCTTCAGATTTTCAAAGGTTTGTTTCAAAGCTGGTCTATCAAAAGGAAGGTTCTACTATGTGAGATAAATGCACACGTCACAAAGAAGTTTCTGTAAAGGCTTCTGTCTAGTTTTCATGTGAAAATATATCCTTTTCCACCATAGACCTCAAAGCGCTCCAAATATCCACTTGCAGACTCTGCAAAAAGAGTGTTTCCAAACTCGTCTATCAAAAGCAAGGTTCAACTCTGTGAGTTGAATGCACACATCACAAATAAGTTTCTGACAATGCTTCTGTCTATTTTTCATGTGAAGATATTTCCTCTTCCATCATAGGCCTCAAAAGGTTCCAAATATCCACTTGCAGATTACCCAAAAAGATTGTTAAAATCTGCTCTATCAAACGAAGGTTCAACTATGTGATTTGAATGCCCCCATCACAGAGAAGTGTCTGAGAATGCTTCTGCCTAGTTTTTATGTGAAGATATTTCCTTTTCCAGCACAGGCCTTAAAGCGCTCGAAGTATCCAATTGCAGGTTCTACGAAAAGAGAGTTTCAAAACTGCTCTATCAAAAGGAAGTTTCAACTTGGTGTGTTGAATGCTCACATCACAAAGAAACTTCTGAGAATGCTTCTGACTAGTTTTTATTTAAAGATATTTCCTTTTACGGCATAGTCCTCAAAGCAATCCAAATATCCACTTGCAGATTTTAAAAAAGTGTGTTTCAAAATTGCTCTATCCAAAGGAAGTTTCAACTCTGTTAGTTGAATACACACATCACAAAGAATTTTCTCAGAGTGCTTCTGTCTAGTTTTTATCTGAAGATATTTCCTTTTCCAGCATAGGCCTCGAAACCCTCCAAATATCCACTTTCAGATACTAGAAAAGGAGTGTTTTATATCTCTTATATCAAAAGAAATGTTCAACTTTGTGAGTTGAATGCATGCATCACAATGAAGTTTCTGAGAATGCTTCTGTCTAGCTTTTATGTGAAGATATATCCTTTTCCATCATAGGCCTCAAAACGCTCCAAATATCCACTTGCAGATTCTACAAAAACAGTGTTTCAAAACTTCTCTATCAATAGGAAAGTTCAATTCCGTGAGTTGAATGCACACATCACAAAGAAGTTTCCGGGAATCCTTCTGTCTTATTGTGATGTGAAGTTATTTCCTTTTCCACCACAGGCCTCAAAGCACCCTAAATAGCCACTTGCATATTCTACAAAAAGACTGTTTCAAATCTGCTCTATCAAAAGCAAGGTTCAACTCTGTGTGTTGAATGCACGTATCACAAAGAAGTTTCCGAGAATGCGTCTGTTTAGTTTTCATGTGAAGATATATCCTTTTCCATAATAGGCTTCAAAGCACTCTAAATAGCCACTTTTAAATTATAGGAAAAGAATGCTTCAAAAGTAATCTATCAATAGGAAGGTTGAACTCTGTGAAGTGAATGCACACATCACAAAGAAGTTTCTGACAGTACTTCTCTCTAGTTTTCATGTGAAGATATTTCCTTTTACATCATAGGCCTCTAAGCACTCGAAGTATCCACTTGTAAATTCTAGGAAAGGAATGTTTCAAAACTGCTCTATCAAAAGGAAGGTTCAAATCTCAGAGTTGAAGGCACACATCACAAAGAAGTTTCTGAGAATGCTTCTGTGAGGTTTGGTGTGAAGATATTTCTTTTTCCATCATAGGTCTCAAAGCACTCCAAATATCCACTTGCAGATTCAACAAAAAGAGTGTTTCAGAATTGCATTATGAAAAGGCTGCTTCAACTCTGTGACTTGAATGCACACATCACAAAGATGTTTCTGGAAATTCTTCTGTCTAGTTTTGAGGTGAAGATATTTCCTTTTCCACTACAGGCCTCAAAGCACTCCAAATACCCACTTGCATATTCTACAAAAAGACTGTTTCAAAACTGCTCTATCAAAAGCAAGGTTCAACTCTGTGTGTTGAATGCACGTATCACAAAGAAGTTTCCGAGAATGCGTCTGTTTAGTTTTCATGTGAAGATATTTCCTTTTCTGTAATAGGCCTCAAATCACTCTAAATATCCACTTTTAAATTCTAGGAAAAGAATGCTTCAAAAGTAATCTATCAAAAGGAAGGTTGAACTCTGTGAGGTGAATGCACACATCACAAAGAAGTTTCTGAGAGTACTTCTGTCTAGTTATCATGTGAAAATATTTCCTTTTACATCATAGGCTTCAAAGCACTCCAAATATCCACTTGCAGATTCTACTAAAAGAGCATTTCAAAACTGATTTATCAAAATGATGGTTCAACTCTGTGAGTTGAATGCACACATCACAAAGAAGTTCCTGAGAATGCTTCTGTCTAGTTTTTATGTGAAGCTATTTCCTTTTCCATCGTAGGCTTCAAAGCACTCCAAATATCCACTTGCAGAAGCTGCAAAAAGAGGTTTTCAAAACGGCTCTAGCAAAAGGAAGTTTCAACTCTCTGAGTTCAATGCACACATCACAAATAAGTTTCTCAGAATGCTTCTGTGTAGTTTTTATGTGAAGATATTTCCTTTTCCGCAATAGGTCTCCAAGGGCTCCAAATATGCACTCGCAGATATTTCTAAAGGATTGTTTCCAAACTGCTAAATCAAAAGCATGGCTCAACTCTGTGAGATGAATGAACTCATCATAAAGATGTTTCTGAGAATGTTTCTGTTAAGTTTTTATTTGAAGATATTTCCACTTCCACAATAGGCTTTAAAGCACTGCAAATATCCACATGCAGATACTACAAAAAGTGTGTTTCAAAACTCCTCAGTAAAACGAAAAGATCAAATCTGTGAGATAAATGCACACATCACAAAGAAGTTTCTCAGAATTCTTCTGTGTAGTTTTTATGTGAACACATTTCCTTTTCCATCATAGGCCGCAAAGGGCTTCAAATGTCCACTTCCATATTCTAAAAAAAGAGAGTTTCAAAACTGCTCTATCAAAGGTTATGTTCAACTCTGTGAGGTGAATGCACACATCACAAAGAATTTTCTCAAAATGCTTCTGTGTAGTTTTTACGTTAAGATATTTCCTTTTCCACAATAGGCCACAAAGGGCCTTGCAGATTCTACAAAAAGAGACGTTCAAAACTGCTCTATCAAAAGATAATTTGAGCTCTGCGAGTTGAATGCATACACACAAAGAAGTTTCTAAGAATTCTTCTGGGTAGTTTTTATGTGAAGATATTTCCTTCTCCGCAACAGGCCCCCAATGGCTCCAAATATCCACTTACAGATTGTACTAAAAGAGTGTTTCAAAACTGCTCTATCAAAAGATAGGTTCAACTCTGTGAGATGAATGCACGCAAAACAAAGAACTTTCTGAGAATGTTTCTGTGTACTTTTTATGTGAAGATATTTCCTATTCCGCTGTAGGCCTCAACGTGCTCCAAATATCCAATTGCAGATTCTACAAAAAGACTGTTTCCAATTCAACTCTGTGAGATGAATACACACATCACAAAGAAGATTCTCAGAATGCTTCTGGGTAATTTTTATGTGAAGATATTTCCTTTTCCACTATAGGTCTCAAAGTGCTCCAAATATCCACTCGGGGATTCTATGAAAAGAGTGTTTCAAAACAGCTCAACCAAGGGAAAGGTTCAACTCTGTGAGATGAACACACACACATTGCAAGCAAGTTTCTCAGAATGCTTCTGTGTATTTTTAATGTGAAGATATTTCCTTTTCTGGCATAGGACACAAAGCACTCCAAATATTCACATGCAGATTCGACAAAAAGAGAGTTTCAAAACTGCTATATCAAAAGGAAAGTTCAACTTTGTGAGTTGAATGCACACATTACAAAGTAGTTTGTGAGAAGGCTTCTGTTTAGTTTTTATTTGAAGATATTTCCTTTACCAGCACAGGCCTCAAAGCACTCCAAATATCCACTTGTAGATTCTACAAAAAGAGTGTGTCAAAACTGCCCTATCAAAAGGAAGGTTCAATTCTATGAGTTGAATGCACACATCACAGTATAGTTTCTGAGAATGTTTCTGTCTGCTTTTTATTTGAAGGTATTTCGTTTTGCAGCACTGGCCTGAAAGCGCTCTACATATCCACCTGTAGATTCTACAAAAAGAGTGTTTCAAAAATGCTCTACAAATGGAATGTTGAAATCTGTGAGTTGAATGCACACATCACAAAGTAGTTTTTCTGTGAAGATATTTCCTTTTTCAGCATAGGCCACAAAGCGCCCCAAATATGCACTTGCAGATTCTACAAAATGAGTATTTCAAAACTGCTCTATCAAAAGGATGATTGAATTTTAAGAGTTGAATGCACACATGACAAAGAGGTTTCTGAGAATGCTTCTGTCTTCTTTTTGTGTGAAGATATTTCCTTTACCAGCATACGCCTCAAAGATCTCCAAATATCCACTTGCAGGTTTTACAAAAAGAGTGTTTCAAAACTGCTCTAACAAAGGAAAGCTCAACTTTGTGAGTTGAATGTACACATCACAAACAAGTTTCTGAGAACGCTTCTGTTTAGTTTTTATGTGAAGATATTTCCTTTTCCAGCATAGGCCACAAATCTCTCCAAATATCTACTTGCAGATTCTACAAAAAGATTGTATCAAAACTGCTTTATGAAAAGCAATGTTCAACTCAGTGAGTTGAATGCCGCCCACATCAAAAAGAAGTTTCTGAGAATGCTTCTGTCTAGTTTTTATGTGAAGATATTTCCTTTTCCTGCATAGGACGGAAAGCAATCCAAATATCCACTGGAAGATTCTACAAAAAGAGTGTTTAAAACTGCTCTCTCAAAAAGAAGGTTCACCTTTATGTGTTGAATGCACACATCACAATGATGTTTCTGAGAATGCTTCTGTCTAATTTTAATGTGAAGATATTTCCTTCTCCAGCATAGGCCTCAAAGCACTCCAAATATCCACTTGCAGATTGTACAAAAAGATTGTTTCAAAACTGCTCTATGAAAAGGAAAGTTCCACTCTGTGTGTTGAATACACATATCACAAAAAGTTTCTGAAAATGATTCTGTCTAGTTTTTATGTGAAGATATTTCCTTTTCCAGCATAGGACACAAAGCGCTCCAAATACTCACTTGCAGATTTGACAAAAAGAGTGTTTCAAACTGCTGTATCAAAAGGAAAGTTCAACTGTGTGAGGTGAATGCACACATCACAATGTAGTTTCTGAGAACATTTCTGTCTAGTTTTTATGTTAAGGTGTTTCCTTTTCCACCCCAGGCCTCAAAATGCTCCAAATATCCACTTGCAGATTCTACAAAAAGAGTGTTTCAAAACCGCTATATCAAAAGGAAGGTTCAACTCTGTGAGTTGAATGCCCTCATCACATAGTAGTTTCTGAGAATGCTTCAGTCAAGTTTTTATGTGAATATATTTCCTTTTCCAGCATAGGCCTCAAAGCACTCCTAATATCCACTTCTAGATTGTACAAAAAGAGTGTTACAAAACTGCTCTATCAAAAGGAAGGCTCAACTCTACGAGTTGAATGCACACATCAAAAATTTGTTTCTGAGAACGCTTCTGTCTAGTTTTTTTGTGAAGATATTTCCTTTTCCAGCATACGCCTCAAAGAGCTGCAAATATCCACTTTCAGATTCTACAAAAAGAGTGTTTCAAAACTACTCTAATGAAAGGATTATTGAACTTTATGAGTTGAATGCACACATCACAAAGAAGCTTCTGAGAATGCTTCTGTCTACTTTTTCTATGAAGATATTTCCTTTTACAGTGTAGGCCTCACAGCGCTCATAATATCCACTTGCATACTTTATAAAAAGAGTGCTTCAAAACTGATCTATCAAAATGGAGGTCAATTCTGTGAGATGAATGCATTCAACACAAAGAAGTTTCTGAGAATCCTTCTGCATAGTTTTTACGTGAAGATATTTCCTTTTCCAGCGTAGGTCTCAAAGTGCTCTAAATATCCACTTGCAGATTCTACAGAGTGTTTGAAACTGCTCTATCAAAAGGAAGGTTCAACTCTGTGAGTTGAACGCACAGATCACAAATTAGTTTCTGCAAATGCTTCTGTTTAGTTGTTATGTGAATATATTTCCTTTTCCAGCATAGGCCTCAAAGCGCTCCAAATATCCACTTGCAGAATCCACAAAAAGAGTGGTTTAAAACCGCTCTATCAAGAGAAAGTTTCAACTCTGTGAGATGAATGCTCACATTCCAGAGAAGTTTCTGATAATGCTTCTGTCTAGTTTTTATGTGAAGACATTTTCTTTTTCACCATAGGCCTCAAAGCGCTCACAAATATCCCTTTGCAGATTCTACAAGAGCAGATGTTACAATCTGCTCAATGAAAATAAACATTTACCTCTGTGAGATGAATACACTCATCAGAAATCAGTTTCACAGAAATCTTCTGTCTAGTTATTATGTGAAGATATTTCCTTTTTCACCATAGTCCTCAAAGCACTACAAATATCCCTTTGCAGATTCTACAGAAAGAGTGTTTCCAAACTGCTCAGTCAAAAGCAAGTTTCAACTCTGTGAGATGAATGCACACATCACAATGAAGTTTCTCAGAAATATTCTATTTAGTTTTTATGTTAAGATATTTGTTTTCCACCATAGGCCTCAAAGCACTCACAAATATACCTCTGCAGATCCTAGAAAAAGACTGTTTCCAATCTGCTCATTCAAAAGGAAGGTTCAAATCTGTGAGATGATTGTACACATCACAAATAAATTTCTCAGAAACCTTCTGTTCAGTTTTTATGTGAAGATATTTCGTTTTTCACAACAGGCCCCAAACCTCTCACAAATATCCCATTGCAGATTCTGTAAGAACAGGGTTTCCAATCTGCTCAATGAACACCAACTATTACCTCTGTGAGATGAATGCACACATCACAAAGCAATTTCTAAGAAAACTTCTGTCTAGTTTTTATGTGAAGGTATTTCTTTTTTCACCATATGCCTCAAAATGCTCCAAATTTCTCTTGGCAGATTCTACAAAAAGTTCGGTTTCCAAACTGCTCAGTCAAAAGAAAAGTTCTACTCTGTGAGATGAAAGCACACATCACAAAGATGTTTCTCAGAAATCTTCTGTCTAGTTTTTATGTGAGGATATTTCCTTTTTCACCATAGGCCTCAAACCTCTCACAAACATCCCTTTGCAGATTCTACAAAAAGACTGTCTCTAAATTGCTCAACCAAAAGTAACTTTCAACTCTTTGAGATGAATGCACACATCACAAAAAAGTTTCTAAGAAAGCTTCTGTCTGGTTTTTATGTGAAGTTATTTCCGTTTTCCATATAAGCCTCAAAGCGCTCACAAATATTCCTTTGCAGATTCTACAAAAAGAGTGTCCCCAAGCCGCTCAAAGAAAGGTTCAGCTCTGTGAGATGAATGCACACATCACAAATAAGTTTCTCAGAAACCTTCTGTCTAGTTTTAAAGTGAAGATATTTCCTTTTTCACCACAAGCCTCAAAGGGCTCATAAATATCCCCTTGCAGATCCTACAAAAAGGCCATTTCCAAACTGCTCCATCAAAAAAAATGTTCAACTCTGTGAGATGAACGCACACATCACAAAAAAAATTCTCAGAATCCTTCTGTCTACTTTTTATGTAAAGATATTTCCTAATTCACCATATACCTCAAAGTGCTCACAAATATCCCTTTGCAGATTCTACAAGAATACAGTTTCCAATATGCTCAGTGAAAAGAAATGTTTACCTCTGTGAGATGAATGCACACATCACAAGTCAGTTTCTCAGAATCCTTCTGTCTAGTTTTTATATCAAGACATTTCCTTTTTCACCTTTGACCTCAAAGGCCTCACAAATAATATTTTGCAGATACTACAAAAAGACTGTTTCCAAACTGCTCATTCAAAAGAAATTTTCAACTCTCTGAGATGATTGGCACATCACAAACAAGTTTCTCAGAAAGCTTCTGTCTACCTTTTATGTGAAGATATTTCCTTTTACCCCATAGGCCTCAAAGCACTCACAGATAACCCTTTGCAGATTCTACAAGAACAGAGGTTTCAATCTGCTCAATGAAAAAAAACTTTTACCTCTGTGAGATGAATACACATCACAGATCAGTCTCTCCGAAACCATCTCTCTAGTTTATGTGAAGATATTTCCTTTTTCAACATAGGCCTCAAAGGGATCACAAATATCCCTTTGCAGATCCTACAAAAAGACTGTTTCCAAACTGCTCAATCAAAAGAAAGGTTCAACTCTGTGAGATGAATGTGCACATCACATAAGTGTTTCTTGGAAAGCTTCTGCCTAGTTTTTATGTGAAGATATTTCCTTTTTCAACATAGACCTCAAATCGCTCAAAAATATCCCTTTGCAGATTGTACAAAAAGGCTGTTTCCAAACTGCTCAATCAAAAGTAATATTCAACTCTTTGAGATGAATGCACACATCACAAAGATGTTTCTCAGAATCCTTCTGTCTAGTTTTTATGTGAAGATATTTCCTTTGTCACAATGGGCCTCAAATCATTCCCATATATCTTTTTTCACATTCTTCAAGAACACAGATTCCAATATACTCAACAAAAAGAAACGTTTACTTCTGTGAGTTGAATGCACACATCACAAATCAGTTTCTCAGATAACTTCTGTATAGTTTTTATATGAATATATTTCCTTTTTCACCATAGGCATCAAAGGGCTCACAAATATCTCTTTGCAGATTGTACACAAATACTCTTTCCAAACTGCTCATTCAAAAGAAAGGTTCAAACCTCTGAGATGAATGCCCACATCACAAAGACTTTTCTTTGAAAGCTTCTGTCTAGTTTTTATGTGAAGATACTTCCATTTTCAACATAGGCTTCAAAGAGCTCAAAAATATTCCTTTGAAGCTTCTACAGAACAGTCTCCAATCAGCTAAATGAAAAGAAACGTTTATCTCTGTGAGATGAATGCACACATCACAAGGAAATTCTTCAGAAATCTTCTGCCTAGTTTTTATATTATTATACTTCGTATTTCAACATAGGCCTTCAAGCACTCACAAATATCCGTTTGTAGAACCAAGAAAAAGACTGTCTCCAAACTGCACAATCAAAATACAGGTTCAACTATGTGAGATGATTGCACACATCACAAATAATTTTCTCAGAAATCTTCTGTTTAGTTTTTATTTGAGGATATTTCTTATTTCACCATAGGCCTCAAACTGCACAAATATCGCTTTTCGGATTCTACAGAAAGACTGATTCAAAACTGTTCAATCAAAAGAAAGGTTCAACTCTGAGAGATGAATGCACACATCACAAAGAATTTTCTCAGAATGCTTCTGTCTCGTTTTTATGTGAAGATATTTCCGCTTTCAACATAGGCTGCAAAGTACTCAAAAGTATTCCTTTTAAGATTCTAAAAAAAGAATGGTTCCAAACTGCTCAATAAAAAGAAAGTTTCATCTCTGTGAGATGAATGCACACATCACAAAGAAGTTTCTCAGACAGCTTCTATCTAATTTTTATGTGAAGATATTTTCATTTTCACTATAGACCTCAAAGTGCTCACAAATATCCCTTTGCAGATTGTGAAAAAAGACTGTTACCAAACTGCTCAATCAAAAGAAAGATTCAACTCTTTGAGATGAATGCACACATCACAAGGAAGTTTCTCAGACAGCCTCTGTCTCATTTTTATGTGAAGATATTTCCATTTTCAACATAGTCTCAAAGTGGTAACAAATATTCCTTTGCAATTTCTACAAAAAGTCTTTTCCCAAACAGCTCAATCAAAAGAAAAGTTCAACATTGTGAGATGAATGAACACATCACAGAGAATTTTCTCAGAAACTAATGTCTAGTTTTAATGTGAAGTTATTTCCTTTTGCACCATAGACCTCAAAAGTGCTCAGAATTATCACTTTGCAGATTCTACAAAAAGACTCTTTCCAAACTGCTTATTCAAAACAAAGGTTCAACACTGTGAGATGAATGCACCCATCACAAAGAAGTTTCTCAGAAACCATCTGTCTAGTTTTTATGTGAAGATATTTCCTTTTTTGATGATAGGCCTCAAATTACTCACAAATATCCCCTCGCAGATGCTACAGGAACAGAGGTTCCAATCTACTCTAATATGAGATGAATACACACAGCAGAAATCAGTTTCTCAGAAACCTTCTGTCTAATTTTTATGTGAAGATATTTCCTTTTTCACCATAGTCCTCAAACAGTTCACAAACATACCTTTTCAGATCCTACAGAAAGACTGTGTCCAAACTGCTCAATCAAAGAAACTCTCAACTCTGTGTGATGAGTGCACACATCCCAAAGAAGTTTCTCAGAAACGTTCTGTCTAGTTTTTATGTGAAGATATTTCCTTTATCACCACAGGTCTGAAATTTATAACAAATCCCTTTGCAGATTACATAAAAACAGAGTTCCCAATCTGATCAATGAAAAGAAACGTTTACCTCTGTCAGAAGAATTTACACAACTCAAAGCAGTTTCTCAGAAACGTTCTGTCTAGTTTTTATGTTAAGATATATCCTTTTTCACCATAGGACTACAAGGGCTCACAAATATCCTTTTGCAGATTCCACAAAAATGCTGTTTCCAAACTGCTCAATCAAAAGAAAGGTTCAAGTCTGTGAGATCAATGCGCACATTACAAAAAAGTTTCTCAGAAAGCTTCTGTCTAGTTTTTATGTGAAGATATTTCCATTTCAACCATAGACCTCAAACCTCTCACAATCATCCTCTAGCAGACTCTACAAAAAGACTATTTGCAAACTGCTCAATCAGAAGAAAGGTTCAACTCTGAGAGATGATGGCACACTTCACAAAGTTTTTCAGAAAAATTCTATCTAGTTTTTAAGTTAAGATATTTCCTTTTTCACCATAGTCCTCAAAGCACTACAAATATCCCTTTGCAGATTCTACAAAAAGAGTGTTTCCAAACTGCTCAATCAAAAGCAAGTTTCAATTCTGTGAGATGAATGCACATTTCAAAAAGAAGTTTCTCAGAAAGCTTCTGTCTAGTTTTTATGTGAAGATATTTCCTTTTTCACCATTGGCCTCAAAACGCTCACAAATGTCCCTTTGCAGATTCTACAAGAACAGAGTTCCAATCTGCTCAATGAAAAAAACTTTTACCTCTGTGTGTAGAATGAACACATCACAAAGCAGTTTCTCAGAAAGCTTCTGTCTAGTTTTTATGTGAAGTTATTTCCTTTTTTGTCATAGGCCTCAAAGTGCTCCAAATACCCCTTTGCAGATTCTACAAAAAGACTGTTTCCAAACTGTTCAATCAAAAGAAAGTTTCAGCTCTGTGAGACAAAAGCACACATCACAAAGAAGTTTCTCAGAAAGCTTCTGTCTAGTTTTTATATGAAGATATTTTCTTTTTCACCACAGGACTCAAGGTGCTCAGGAATATCCCTTTGCAGAGTCTACAAAAAGAATGTATCCAAACTGCTCAATAAAAGAAAGTTTCAGCTCTGAGAGATGAATGCACACATCAGAAAGACGTTTCTCAGAAAGCCTCTCTCTAATTTTTCCATAAAGATATTACGTTTTCCATAAAGATATTATCAAAGTGCTCCACATATCGCTAGGCAGATAATACAAAAAGACTGTTTCTAAACTGCTCAATCAAAAGAAATTCCTGTGAGATGAATGCATACATTGCAAAGAAGTTTCTGAAAACGCTTCTGTCTAGTTTTTATGTGAAGATATTTCCTTTTTCCCATAGGCCTCAATCCACTCACAAATATAACCTGGGAGGTTCTACAAAAAGACTGTTTCCAAACGCCTCAGTCAAAAGAAAGGTTCGACACTGTGAGATGAATGCACACATCACAAAGGAGGTTCTCAGAAAGCTTCTGTCTAGTTTTTATGTGAAGATATATCATTTTTCACCATAGGCCTCATAGCGCTCCAAATATCCATCTGCAGATTCTACAAAAGGACTGTTTCCAAACTGCTCAATGAGAATAATGTTTCAACTCTGGGAGATGAATGCAAGCATCACAAAGAAGTTTCTCAGAAATCTTCTGTCTAGTTTTTATTTGAAGATATTTCCTTTTTCACCATATACCTCAAAGGGCTCACAAATATCCCTTTACATATGCCACAAAAAGATGGTTTCTGAACTTCTCAATCAAAAGAAAGGTTCAACTCTGTGAGATGAAAGCACACATCACAAAGAAGTTTCTCAGAAAAATTCTGTCTACTTTTTATGTGAATATATTTCCTTTATCACCATAGGCTTCAAAGTGCTCACAAATTTCCCTTTGCCGATCCTACAAAAAGACGGTTTACAAACTGCTCAATCAAAAGAAAGTTTCAACTTTGTGACATGAATGCAAAAATCACAAAAAAGTTTCTGAAAAAGCTTCTTTCTAGTTTTTATGTGAAGATATTTCCTTTTTCACCATAGGCCACAAAGGGCTCAGAAACAGACCTTTGCAGATTCTACAAAAAGACTATTTCCAAACTGCCCAAATCAAAAGAAAGTTTCAGCTGTTTGAGATGAATGCACACATTACAACGAAGTTTCTCAGAAAGCTTCTGTAAAGTTTTCATCTGAAGCTATTTCCTTTTTCACCACAGGCCTCAAAGGGTTCACAAATATCCCTTTACAGATTCTATAAAAGGATTGTATCCAACCTGCTCAATCAAAAGAAAGGTTCAACTCTGTGAGATGAAAGCAAATGTCACAAACAAGTTTCTCAGAATGCTTCCATCTAGTTTTTATGTGAAGATATTTGCTTTTTCTCCATAGGCCTCAAACCTCCCACAAATATTGCTTTGCAGATTTTACAAAAAGTCTGTTTCCACACTGCTCAATCAAAAGAAAGTTTCAACTCTGTGAAATGAATGCACACATTGAAAAGTAGCTTCTGAGAAAGGTTCTGCCTAATTTTTATTTGAAGATATTTCCTTTTTCACCATATGCCTCAAAGTGCTCCAAATATCCCTTTGCAGATTCTACAAAAGACTGTTTCCTAATTACTCAATAAAAAGCTAGGTCCAACTCTGTGGGATGAATGCACACATCACAAAGAAGTTTCTCAGAAAGCTTTTGTCTAGTTTTTATGTGAATGTATTTCCTTTTTCAACATAGGCCTAAACTGCTCCAAATATACTTTTGCAGATACCACAAAAAGACTGTTCCCATACTGCTCAATCAAAGGAAAGTTTCAACACTGTGAGATGAATGGACACATCAAAAACAACTTTGTCAGAAAGGTTCTGTCTCGTTTTTATTTGAAGATATTTCCTTTTTCACCAAAGGCCCAAAATTGCTCCAAATATCCCTTTGCAGACACTACAAAAAAAGACGTTTAAAAACCGTTCAATCAAAATAAAGGTTCAACTCTGTGAGATGAAAGCACAAATCACAAAGTAGTGTCTCAGAATGCTTTTATCTAGTTTTAATTTGAAGATATTTCCTTTTTCAACTTAGGCCTCAAAGGCCTCACAAATAGCCTTTTGCAGATACTACAAAAAGACGTTTCCAAACTGCTCATTCAAAGGAAAGTTTCAACTGTCTGAGATAAATGCCCAGATCACAAACAAGTTTCCCAGAAGGCTTCTGTCTACCTTTTATATGAAGATATTTCCTTTTTCACTGTAGGCCTCAAAGCACTCACAAATATCCTTTTTCAGATTCTACAGAAAGACTGTTTCGAAACTCCTGAATCAAAAGAAAGGTTGAACTCTGTGAAATGAATGCACACATCAAAAAGATGTTTCTCAGAATGCTTCTGTCTAATTTTTACTTGAAGATATTTCCTTTTTCACCATAGGCTTCCAAGCACTCACAAATATCCCTGTACAGATTCTACAAAAAGACTGTTTCCAAACTACTCAAAAAAAAAGAAAGGTTCAACTCTCTGAGATGAATGCACACGTCACAAAGCAGTTACTCAGAAAGCTTCTGTCTAGTTTTCATTTGAAGATATTTCCTTTTCCCCATAGGCCTCAAACCTCTCACAAATATTCCTTTGGAGATTCTACACAAAGAATATTCCAAAGTGCTCAATCAAAGGAAAGGTTCAACTCTGTGAGATGAATGTAAATATCACAAAGAAGTTTCTGAAAAAGCTTCTGTCTAGTTTTCATGTGAAGATATTTCCTTTTTCACCATAGGACTCAAACCGCTCACATATAGCCCCTTGCAGATTCTACAAAAAGACTGTTTCTAAACTGCTCAATCAAAAGCAAGCTTCAACTATGTGAGATGAATGGGCACATCACAAAGAAGCTTCTCAGAAAGCTTCTGTCTGGTTTTTATGTGAAGATATTTCCTTTTTCACCATAGACCCCAAAGCATTCTCACTATCCACTTGCAGATTCTGCAAAAAGACTGTTTTCACACTGCTCAATCAAAAGAAAGTTTCAACTCTGTGAAATGAAAGCACACATCAAAAAGAAGTTCTCAGAAAGCTTATGTCTAGTTTTTATTTGAAGATATTTCCTTTTTCACCACAGGCCTCAAAGGGCTCACAAATATCCCTTTGCAGATTCTACAAAAGTACTATTTCCAAACTGCTCAAAGGACAGGTTCAACTCTGTGGGATGAATGCACACATCCCAAAGAACTATCTCAGAAAGATTCTGTCTAGTTTTTATGTAAAGATATTTCATTTTTCACCATAGGACTCAAAGTGCTCAAAAATATGCCTTTGAGGATTCTACAAAAAGAATATTTCCAAAATGCTCAATCAAAGGAAAAGTTCAATTCTGTGAGAAGAATGCAGATCAGAAAGAAGTTTCTCAGAAAGCTTCTGTGTAGATTTTATATGAAGATATTTCTTTTTTCACCGTTGACTTCAAAGAACTCCAAATATCCCTTGGCATATTATACAAAAGACTATTTCCAAACTGCTCAATCAAAAGGAAAGTTCAACTCTTAGAGGTGAATGGACATATCACAAAGAAATTTCTGACAAAGCTTCTGTCTAGTTTTTATGTGAAGATATTTCCTTTTTAACCATAGGCCCCAAAGCCCTCCAAATATCCCTTGACAGATTCTAAAAAAAGACTGTTTCCAAACTGTTCAATCAAAAGAAAGATTCAACTCTGTGAGATGTAAGCACACATCACAAAGTAGTGTCTCAGAAAGCTTCTGTCTAGATTTTATTTGAAGTTGTTTCCTTTTTCACCATAGGCCAAATATGGCTCACAAATATCCCTTTCCAGATGATACAAAAAGACTGCTTCCAAACTGCTCAACCAAAAGAAAGGTTCACTTCTGTGAGATGAATGCACACATCAGAAAAAGGTTTATCAAAATGCTCCTGTACAGTTTTTATGGGAAGACATTTCCTTTTTCACCATAGGCCTCAAAGTGTTCACAAATATCCCTTTGCAGATTCCAGAGAAAGACTGTTGCCAAACTCCTGAATCAAAAGAAAGGTTCAACTGTGTGAGATGAATGCACACATCAAAAAGACCTTTATCAAAATGCTTCTGCCTCGTTTTTATGTGAAGATATTTCCTTTTTCAATTTAGGCTTCCAAACGCTTACAAATATCTCTTTAGAGATGCTACAAAAACACTCTTTTCAAAAAGCTCAATCAAAAGAAATGCTCAACTCTGTGAGATGAATACACAAACCCCAAAGAAGTTTCTCAGAAAGCTTCTTTCTATTTTTTATGTGAAGATATTTCCTTTTTCACCATAGGCCTCAGAGTGCTCAAAAATATCTCTTTGCAGATTCTACAAAAAGAATATTTCCAAACTGCTCAATCAAAGAAAAAGTTCACCTCTATGAGAAGAATACACATCAGAAACAAGTTTTTCATAAAGCTTCTGTCTAGAGTTTATATGAAGATATTTCCTTTTTCACCATAGACTTCAAAGCACACCAAATATCCCTTGGAAGAGTATACAAAAAGACTATTTCCAAACTGCTCAACGAAAAGAAAAGTTCAGCTCTGTGAGATGAATGGACACATCACAAAAAGTTTCTCACAAAGCATCTGTCCAGTTTTTATGTGAAGATATATCCTTTTTAAACATAGGCCTCAAAGACCTCCAAATATATATTAGCATATTCTAGAAAAAGACTTTCCAAATCGCTCAATCAAAAGGAAGGTTAAACTCTGTTAGATGAAAGCACACATCACAAAGAAGTGTTTCAGAAAGCTTCTGTCAAGTTTTTACGTGAAGATATTTCCTTTTTCACAATAGGCCTCAAAGCACTCCAAATATTGCTTTGCAGATTCTACAAAAAGACTGTTTCCATAATGCTCAATAAAAAGAATGTTTCATCTGTGAGATGAAAGCACACATCACAAAGAATTTTCTCAAAAAGCTTCTGTGTAGTTTTTATGTGAATTTATTTCCTTTTTCACTATAGGCCACAAATTGCTCACCAATATCCTCTTGCACATACTACAAAAAGACTGTTTCCAAACTGCTCAATCAAAAGAAAGCTTCACCTCTGGGCAATGATTGGACACATCCCAAAAAAGCTCTTTGGAAAGCTTCTGTCTGGTTTTTTGTGAAGATATTTCCTTTTTCACCATAGGCCCCAAAGTGTTCCCACTATCCATTTGCAGATTCTGCAAAAAGACTTTTTTCAAACTGCTCAATCAAAAGAGAGTTTCAACTCTGTGAGATGAAAGCACACATCACCAAGGAGTTTCTCAGAATGCTTCTGTCTACTTTTTATGTGAAGATATTTCCTTTTTCAGCATAGACCTCAGAGTGCTCAAAAATATTCCCTTGAAGATTCTACAAAAAGAATATTTCCAAACTCCTCAATCAAAGAAAAAGTTCAACTCAGTGAGAAGAATGCACATCAGAAAGAAGCTTCTCAGAAAGCTTCTGTCTAAATTTTTTTTTCTTTTTTTTAATTTTATTATTATTATACTTTAAGTTTTTAGGTACATGTGCACAATGTACAGGTTAGTTGCATATGAATACTTGTGCCATGATGGTGTGCTGCACCGATTAACTCGTCATTTAGTATTAGGTATATCTCCTAATGCTATCCCTCCCCCATCCCCACACCCCACAACAGTCCCCAGAATGTGATGTTCCCCTTCCTGTGTCCTTGTGTTCTCATTGTTCAATTCCCTCCTATGAGTGAGAATATGCAGTGTTTGGTTTTTTTGCTCTTGTGATAGTTTACTGAGAATGATGATTTCCAATTTCATCCATATCCCTACAAAGGACATGAACTCATCATTTTTTATGGATGCATAGTATTCCATGGTGTATATGTGACACATTTTCTTAATCCAGTCTATCATTGTTGGACATTTGGGTTGGTTCCAAGTCTTTGCTATTGTGAATAGTGCCATAATAAATATATGTGTGCATGTGTCTTTATAGCAGCATGATTTATAATCCTTTGGGTATATACGCAGTAATGGGATGGCTGAGTCAAATGGTATTTCTAGTTCTAGATCCCTGAGGAATCACCACACTGACTTCCACAATGGTTGAATTAGTTTACAGTCCCACCAACCATGCAAAAGTGTTCCCATTTCTCCACATCCTCTCCACACCTGTTGTTAAAATTTACATCCTAACATCACAATTAAAAGAACTAGAAAAGCAAGAGCAAAAACATTCAAAAGATGGCAGAAGGCAAGAAATAACTAAAGTCAGAGCAAAACTGAAGGAAATAGAGACACAAAAAAACCCTTCAAAAATTAATGAATCCAGGAGCTGGTTTTTTGAAAGGATCAACAAAATTGATAGACCGCTAGCAAGAATAATAAAGAAGAAAAGAGAGAAGAATTAAATAGACACAATAAAAAATGATAAAGGGATATCACCACTGATCCAACAGAAATACAAACTACCATAAGAGAATACTATAAACACCTCTACAGAAATAAACTAGAAAATCTAGAAGAAATGGATAAATTCCTCGACACATACATCCTCCCAAGACTAAACAAGGAAGAAGTTAAATCTCTGAATAGACCAATAACAAGCTCTGAAATTGTGGCAATAATCAGTAGCTTACCAACCAAAGAGTCCAAGACGAGATGGATTCACAGCTGAATTCTACCAGAGGTACAAGGAGGAACTGGTACCATTCCTTCTGAAATGATTCCAATCAATAGAAAAAGAGGGAATCCTCCCTAACTCATTTTATGAGGCCAGCATCATCCTGATACCAAAGCTGGGAAGAGACACAAACAAAAAAGAGAATTTTAGACCAATATCCTTGATGAACATTGATGCAAAAATCCTCAATAAAATACTGGCAAACCGAATCCAGCAGCACATCAAAAAGCTTATCCACCATGATCAAGTGGGCTTCATCCCTGGGATGCAAGGCTGGTTCAATATATGCAAATCAATAAATGTAATCCAGTATATAAACAGAACCAAAGACAAAACCACATGATTATCTCAATAGACACAGAAAAGGCCTTTGACAAAATTCAACAACCCTTCATGCTAAAAACTCTCAATAAATTACATATTGATGGGACGTATCTCCAAATAATAAGAGCTATCTATGACAAACCCACAGCCAATATCATACTGAATGGGCAAAAACTGGAAGCATTCCCTTTGAAAACTGGCACAAGACAGGGATGCCCTCCCTCACCACTCCTATTCAACATAGTGTTGGAAGTTCTGGCCAGGGCAATTAGGCAGGGGAAGGAAATAAACAGTATTCAATTAGAAAAAAACGAAGTCAAATTGACCCTGTTTGCAGATGACATGACTGTACATCTAGAAAACCCCATTGTTTCAGCCCAAAATCTCCTTAAGCTGATAAGCAACTTCATCAAAGTCTCAGGATACAAAATCAATGTACAAGAATCACAAGCATTGTTATAAACCAATAACAGACAAACTGAGAGTACTCCCATTCACAATTGCTTCAAAGAGAACAAAATACTGAGGAATCCAACTTACAAGGGACGTGAAGGACCTCTTCAAGGAGAAGTATAAACCACTGCTCAAGGAAATAAAAGAAGATACAAACAAATGGAAGAACATTCCATGCTCATGGGTAGGAAGAATTAATATCGTGAAAATGACCACACAGTCCAAGGTAATTTATAGATTCAATGCCATCCCCATCAGGCTACCAATGACTTTCTTCACAGATTTGGAAAAAACTACTTTAAATTTCATATGGAACCAAAAGAGCCCGCATCACCAAGTCAATCCTAAGCCAAAAGAACAAAGCTGGAGGCATCACACTACCTGACTTCAAACTATGCTACAAGGCTACAGTAACCAAAACAGCATGGTGCTGGTACCAAAACAGAGATATAGATCAATGGAACAGAACAGAGCCGTCAGAAATAAAGCCATATATCTACAACTATCTGGTCTTTGACAAACCAGACAAAAACAAGCAATGGGGAAAGGATTCACTATTTAATAAATCGTGCTGGGAAAACTGGCTAGCCATATGTAGAAACCTGAAATTGGATCCCTTCCTTACACCTTATACAAAAATCAATTCAAGATGGAATAAAGACTTAAACGTTAGACCTAATATCATAAAAACCCTAGAAGAAAACCTAGGCATTACCATTCAGGATATAGGCATGGGCAAGGACTGTCCAGATTTTATGTGAAGATATTTCCTTTTTTACTATAGACCTCAAAGCACTCCAAATATCCCTTGGCAGATTGTATAAAAGACTATTTCCAAACTGCTCAATGAAGGAAAGGTTCAACTCTGTGAGATGAATGGACATATCACAAAGAAGTTTCTCACAAAGCATTTGTCTAGTTTTCACTTGAAGATATTTCCTTTTCCCCATAGGCCTCTAACCTCTCAAAAATATTCCTTTGGAGATTCTACAAAAGTGTGTTTCCAAACTGCTCAATCAAAGGAAAAGTTCAACTCTGTGAGATGAATGCCAACATCACAAAGAAGTTTCTGAAAAAGCTTCTGTCTAGTTTTTATGTGAAGATATTTCTTTTTTCACCATAGGACTGAAAATGCTCACATATATCCCCTTGCAGATTCTACAAAAAAGACTGTTTCCAAACTGCTCAATCAAAAGAAAGGTTGATCTCTGTGAGAAGAATGCACACATCACAAATAAGTTTCTAAGAAGCTTTTGTCTAGTTTGAATGTGAAGATATTTCCTTTTTCAGCATAGGCTTCAGAGGACTCAAAAATATCCCTTTACAGATTCTACAAAAAGACTGTTTACAAACTTCTAAATCAAAAGAAAGGTTCAATTCTGTGAGGTGAAAGCACACATCACAAAGAAGTGACTCAGAATGCTTCTGTCTAATTTTCATGTGAAGATGTTTCCTTTTTCACCATAGGTCTCGAAGTGCTCAAAAATATCCCTTTGCAGATTCTACAAGAAAAGCATTTCCAATCTGCCCAATGAAAAGAAGGGTTTACTTCTGTGAGATGAATTCACACATCACCAATCAGTTTCTCAGAAACCTTCTAGCTACTTTTTATGTGAATATATATCCTTTTTCACCATAGTCCTCCAAGAGCTCACAAATATCCGTTTGCAGATTCTACAAAAAGACTTTTTCCAAACTGCTCCATCAAAAGAAAGGTTCAATTCTGTGAGATGAATGCACGCATCACAAAGAAATTCCTCAGAAAGCTTCTGTCTAGTTTTTATGTGAAGATATTTCCTTTTTAACCATAGGTCTCAACACACTCAAAAATATCCCTTTGTGGATTCTACAAAAGGACTGTTTCCAAACTACTCAATCAAAAGAAAGTTTCAAACTCGGTGAGATGAATGCACATGTCACAAAGAAGTTTCTCTAAAAGCTTCTCTCTAGTTTTTATGTGAATATATTTCCTTCGACACCATGGCCCTCAAAGTACTCCAAATATCCATTTCCAGATTCTACAAAAATACTGTTTCCAAACTGCTCAATAAAAATTAACTTTCATCTCGGTGAGATGAATGCACACCTCACAAAGAAGTTTCTCGGACAGCTTCTGTCTAGTTTTTATGTGAAGATATTTCCTGTTTCACCATAGGCCTCAAAGGGCTCAAAAATATCCCTTTGCAGATTCTACAAAAACACTGTTTCCAAACAGCTCAATTAAAAGAAAGGTTCAAGTTTGAGAGATGAATGCACACATCACAAAGTAGTTTCTGAGAAACGTTCAGTATACTTTTTATGTGAAGTTATTTCCTTTTTCACCTTAGGCCTCAAAGCACTCACAAATATCCCTTTGCAGATTCTCCAAGAACAGAGTTTGCAATCTGCTCAATGAAAAGAAGTGTCTACCTCTGGGAGATGAATGCACACCTCAGAAAGAAGTTTCTTAGAAATGTTCTTTGTAGTTTTTATGTGAAGTTATTTCGTTTTTCACAATAGGTCCCAACACTCACAGATATCCCCTTGCAAATTCTACAGGAACAGAGTTTCCAATCTGCTCAATGAAAAGAAGCATTTACTTCTGTGAGATAAATGCACACATCACAACTCAGTTTCTCAGAAACCTCTCTAGTTTTTATGTGAATATATATCCTTTTTCACCATAGGCCTCCAATGGCTCGCTAATATCCCTTTGCAGTTTCTACAAAACGACTGCTTCCAAACTGCTCAATCAAAAGAAAGGTTCAACTCTGTGAGATGAATGAAAACATCCCAAAGTATATTCTCAGAAAACTCCTGTCTGGTTTTTATGTGAAGATATCTCCTTTTTCACCATAGGCCTCAACGGGCTCACAAATATCCCTTTGCAGAATCTACAAAAAGCCTTTTCCCAAACTGCTCATTCAAAAGAAAGGTTCAATTCTGTAAGATGAAATCACACATCACAAAGTAGTTTCTCAGAAACGTTCTGTCTAGTTTTTATGGGATGATATTGCCTTTTTCACCACAGACCTCAGACAGCTCACAAATACCCCTTTGGAGATTTTACAAAAGGACCATTTCCAAACTTCTAAATCAAAAGAAAGTTTCAACCCTGTGAGGTGAATGCACACACCACACATCACAGAGCAGTTTGTCAGAAAGCTTCTGTCTAGTTTTTATTTGAAGCTATTTCGTTTTTCATCACATGCCTCAAAGTGCTCCAAATATCCATTTGCAGATTCTACAAAATGTCTTTTTCCAAACTGCTCAATCCAAAGAAAGATTCAAGTCTCTGAGATAAAGCCCACATCCCAAAGAAGTTTCTCAGAAAGCTTCTTCCTAGTTTTAATTTGAATATATTTCATTTTTCACCATTGGCCTCAAAGTGTTCACAGATATCCCTTTCATATTTTACAAAAAGACTGTTTACAAACTACTCAATCAAAAGAAAGGGTCAACTCTGTCAGATGAATGCACACATCACAAAAAGTTTCTTAGAAATTTTCTGTCTAATTTTTATGTGAGGATATTTCCTTTTTTACCATAGGCCTAAAAACACTCACAAATATCCCACTGCAGATTCTATAAAATATCACAAATATCCCACTGCAGATTCTACAAAAAGACTCTTTCCAAAATGCTTAATCAAAACAAAGGTATAACTCTGTGAGATGAAGGCACACATCACAAAGAAGTTTCTCAGAAAGCTTCTGTCTAGTTTTTATGTGAAGATATTTCCTTTTTCACCATAGGCCTCAAAGGGCTCAGAAATATCCCTTTGCAGATTCTCCAAGAACAGAGTTTCCAATCTGCTCAATTAAAAGAAAGCTTTCCTCTGTTAGATGAATGCACACATCACAAAGAATTTTCTCAGAAAGCTTCTGGCTGGTAGTTATGTGAGTATATATCCTTTTTCACCATAGTCGTGAAAGGGCTAAGAAATATCCCTTTGCAGATTCTAAATAAGGACTGTTTCCAAACTGCTCAATTAAAAGAAAGTTTCAACTCTGTGAGATAAATGCACATATAAAAAAGAAGTTTCTCAGAAAGCTTCAGACTAGTTTTAATGTGAAGATATTTCCCTTTTCACCGTAGACCAAAAAGCTCTCACAAATATCCCTTTGCTGATTCTACAAAAGACTGTTTGCAAACTGCTCAATCAAAAGAAAGGTTCAACTCTGTAAGATGAATTCACACATCACAAAGAAGTTGCTAGGAAAGCTTCTCTCTAGTTTCTATGTCAAGATGTTTCCTTTTTCAACATAGGCCTTAAAGTGCTCAAAAATATCCCTCTGCAGATATTCCAAAAAGACTGTTTCCAAAATTCTCAATCAAAATAAATATTTAATTCTGTGAGATGAATGCACACATCACAAAGAAGTTTCTCAGAAAGATTCTGTGTAATTCTGATGTGAAGATATTTCCTTTTACAACATAGACCTTAAAAGGGATCAAAAATATCCCCTTGTAGATTCTACAAAAAGACTGTTTCTAAACTGCTCTATCAAAAGAAAGGTTCAACCCTGTGAGATGAATGTACACATCACAGAGAAGTTTCTCAGAATTCTTCTGTCTAGTTTTTATGTGAAGATATTTCCTTGTTCACCATATGCCTCAAAGTGATCACAAATATCCTTTTGCAGATTACAGAAGAACAGAGTTTCCAATCTGCTCAATGAAAAGAAACGTTTACCTCTGTGAGCTGAATGTGTACATCACAAAGCAGTTTCTCAGAATAATTCTTTCTAGTTTTTATTTGAAGTTATTTCCTTTTCACCATAGGTGTCAAAGGGCTAACAAATATCCCTTTGCAGATTCTACAAAAAGATTGTTTCCAAACTGCTCAACCAAAAGAAACGATGAACTCTGTGAGATGAATGCACACATCACAAAGAAGTTTCTCAGAAAGCTTCTGTCTGGCTTTTATGTAAAGATATTTGCTTTTTCACCATAGGCCTCAAAGTGTTCAGAAATATCCCATTACAGATTCTACAAGAACACAGTTTCCAACCTGCTCAATGAAAATAAACCTTTACCTCCTTGAGATGAATGCACACATCACAAAGAAGTTTCTTAGAAAGCTTCTGTCTAGTGGTTGTGTGAAGATATTTCCTTTTTCACCATAGGCCTCAAACATCTCACAAATATCCCTTTGCAGATTCTCCAAAAAGACTGTTTCCAAACTGCTCAATCAAAAGAAAGGTTCAACTCTGAGGTGAATGCATACATCACAAAGAAGTTTCTCAGAAAGCATCTGTCTAATTTTTATGTGAACATATTTCCTTTTTCACCATAGTCTCTAAAGTGCTCTCAAGTATCCCTTTGCAGATTCCACAAAATGACAGTTTCGAAACTGCTCAATCAAAGGAAAGTTTCAACTCTGTGAGATGAATGTGCATATCACAAAGAAGTTTCTCTGAAAGCTTCTGTCTAGTTTCAATGTGAAGATATTTCCTTTTTCACCATAGGCTTCAAACTGCTTATATTATCCATTGCAAATTCTACAAAAGCACTGTTTCCAAACTGCTCAATCAAAAGAAAGGTTCAACTCCGTGAGTTGATTGCCCACGTCTCAACGAAGTTTCTCAGAAACCTCCTTTCTAGTTTCTTTGTGAAGATATACCTTTTTAACCATAGGCCTCAAAACGCCCAGAAATATCCCTTTGTATATTCTACAAGAAAAGGGTGTCCAATCTGCTAAATGAAGAGAATCCTTTCCCTCTGTGAGATGAATGCACATACCACAAAGAAGTTTCTCAGAAACCTTCTGTCTAGTTTTAATGTGAAGATATATCGTTTTTCACCATAGGCCTCAAAGGGCTCACAAACATCCCATTGCAGTTTCTACAAAAAGACTGTTTCCAAACTGCTCCATCAAAAGAGAGATTCAGTTCTGTGAGATGAATGCACACATCACAAAGAAGTTTCTCAGGAAGTTTCTGTGTAGTTTTTATGTGAGGATATTTCCTTTTTCACAATAGGCCTCAATCTGCTCACAAATATCCCTTTGCAGATTCTATGAAAACACGATTTCCAAACTGCTTAATCAAAGGAATGGTGCAACTCTGTTAGGTGAATGCACACATCACAAAGAAGTTTATCAGAATGCTTCTGTCTAATTTTTATATGAGGATATTTCTTATCATAGACCTCAAAGTGCTCACAAATATCCCTTTGCAGAATCTACAAGAGCAGGGTTTCCAATCTGCTCAGTGAAATAAAACGTTTAACTCTATGAGATGAATGCACACTTCACAATGCAGTCTCTCAGAAATCTTCTGTCTAGATTTTATGTGAAGATACTTCCCAAAGGGCTCAAAAATACCCCTTTGCAGATTCTACAAGAACAGATTTTCCAATCTGCTCAATGAAAAGAAAGGTTTACATCTGTACAATGAATGCAGAAATCAGACAGTGGTTCCTCAGAAAACTTCTGTCTAGTTTTTATGTGAAGATTTTTCTTTTTCACCATATTCCTGAAAGGGATCACAAATATCCCTTTGGAGATTCTACAAAAAGACTTTTTCCAAACTGCTCAATCAAACAAAATGTTCAACTCTGTGAGATGAATGCACACTTCACAAAGAAGTTTCTGAGAAAGCTTCTGTTTAGTTTTTATGTGAAGATATTTTCCTTTTCACCATAAACCTCAAAGGGCTCACAAATATCCCTTTGCAGATTCTACAAAAAGACTGTTTCCCAACTGCTCAATCAAAAGTCAGGTTCAACTCTGTGAGATGAAGGCACTTAAAACAAAGAAGTTTCTCAGACAGCTTCTGTCTAGTTTTTATATGAAGATATTTCCTTTTTTACTATATGTCTCAAAGTGCTCACAAATATCCCTTTGCAGATAATAGAAGAACAGAGTTTCCAATCTGCTCAATGAAAAGAAACGTTTACCTCTGTGAGATGAATGCACATTTCCCAAAGCAGATTTCCAGAAACCTTTTGTACAGTTTTTACGTGAAGTTATTTTCTTTTCACCATAGGCCACAAAAGGCTCAGAAATATCCTTTGCATATTCTATAAAAAGACTGTTTCCAATCTGCTAAATCCAAAGAAACATTCAATTCTGTGCGATGTATACACACATCACAAAGAAGTTTCTCAAAACGTTTCTATCTAATATTTGTGTGAAGATATTTCCTTTTTCACCATGGGGCTAAAAGTGCTCACAAGTTTCCCACTGCAGATTCTACAAAAAGACTGTGTCCAAACTGCTCAATTAAAAGAAAGATTCAACTCTGTGAGATGAATGATAACAAAGGAATTGCTCAGAAAGCTTCTGTCTAGTTTTAACGTGAAGATGCTTCCTTTTTCACCATAGACCTCAAACTGCTCACAAATATTCCTTTGCAGATTGTACAAAAGACTGTTTCCAAACTGCTCATTCAAAAGAAAAGTTAAACTCTGAGATGAATGCACACATCATAAAGAAGTTTCTAGGAAAGCTTTTGTCTAGTTTCTATGTGAAGATATTTCCTTTTTTAACATAGGCCTCAAAGTACTCACAAATATCCCTCTGAGGATTCTACATAAAGACTGTTTCCAAACTGCTCAATCAAAAGAAATGTTCAACTCTGTGAGATGAATGCACACATCACAAAGAAGTTTCTCATAAAGCTTCTGTCTAATTCTTATGTAAAAATATTTCCTTTTTCACCATAGACCTTAAAAGGGCTCAAAAATGTCCCTTTGCAGATTTTACAAAAAGACTCTTTCTAAAGTGCTCAATCAAAACAAAGGTTCAACTCTGTGAGATGAATGCACACATCACAGAAAAGTTTTTCAAAACTCTTCTGTCTAGTTTTTCTGTGATAATATTTCCTTTTTCACCACAGGCTACAAAGTGGTCACAAATATACTGTTGCAGATTCCACGAAAAGACTGTTTTGAAACTGCTCAATCAATAGAATGGTTCAATTCTGTGAGATGAATGCACACATCAAGAAGAAATTTCTCAGAAAGCTTCTGTCTAAATTTTATGTGAGGAAATTTCCTTTTCCTCCACAGGCCTCAAAGCTCTCACAAATATCCCTTTGCAGATTCTACAAAAAACAGAGTTCCCAATCTGCTCAATGAAAATAAACCTTTACCTCTGTGATATGAATACACATATCTCAAGGCAGTTTCTCAGAAACCTTCTGCCTAATTTTTATGTGAGTATATTTCCTTTGTCACCATTGGCCTCAAACTGCTCAAAAATATACATTTGAAGATTCTATAAAAGGACTGTTTCCAAATTGCACAAACAAAAGAATGGCTCAACTCCATGAGACGAATGCACACATCACAAAGAAGTTTCTCTGAAAGCTTATGTCCAGTTTTTATGTGAAGATACTTCCTTTTTCACCATAGGTGTCAAAGCATTCACAAAAATCCCTTTGCAGAGGCTACAAAAAGACTGTTTTCAAACTGCTCAATCAAAAGAAAGTTTTAACTCTCTGAGATGAATGCTCACATCACAAAGAAGTTTCTCAGAAACCTTCTGCTAGTTTTTATGTGAAGATATTTCCTTTTTCACCATTGGCCTCAAACCACTCACAAATATCCCTATGCAGATTCTGCAAAAAGACTGTTTCCAATCTGTTCAATCAAAAGAAAATTTCAACTCTCTGTGATGAAAGCACACATCACAAAGAAGGTTGTCAGAAAGCTTCTGTCTGTTTTTTATGTGAAGTTATTTCCTTTTTCAACATAGACCTCAAAGACCTCCAAATATCCCTTGGCAGATGATACAAAAAGACTGTTTCCAAACTTGTCAATCAAAAGAAAGGTTCAATTCTGTGAGAAGAATGCACACATCACAAAGAGGTTTCTCAGAAAGCTTCTCTCTACATTTTATGTGAAGATATTTCCTTTTTCACCATAGGCCTCAAAGCGATCCAGATATCCCTCAGCAGATTCTGCAAGAACAGATTTTCCAATCTGCTCAAAGAAAAGAAAGGTTGATATTTGTGAGATGAATGCACACATCACAAATCAGTTTTTCAGAAATCTTCTGTCTTATTTTCATGTGAAGATATTACCTTTTTCACCATAAGTCTCAAAGGGCAAGCAAATATCCCTTTGCATATTCCACAAAAAGAATGTTTGCAAACTCCTCAATCAAAAGAAATGCTCAACTCTGTGAGATGAATGCACATATCACAAAGAAGTTTCTAAGAAAGATTCTGGCCAGTTTTGATGTGAAGCTATTTCCTTTTTCACCATAGGCCTCAAAACACTCAAAAATATCCCTTTGCAGATAATACAAAAAGACTCTTTCCAAACTGCTAAATGAAAATAAAGGTTCAGCTCAGTGAGATGAATGCACACATCACAAAGAAGTTTCTCAGAAACCTTATCTCTAGTTTTTATGTGAAGATATTTCCTTTTTCACCATAGACCTCAAAGCTGTCACAAGTATACCTTTGCAGATTCTACAAAAAGACTGTTTCCAAGCTGATCAATCAAAAGAAATATTCAACTCTTTGAGATGAATGCACACATCACAAAGAAGTTTCTAGGAAAGCTTTTGTCTAGTTTCTACGTGAAGATATTTCCTTTTTTAACATAGGCCTCAAAGTGCTCACAACTAACCTTTTGCAGATTCCACAAAAAGACTGTTTCCAAACTGCACAATCAAAAGAAAGGTTCAACATTGTGAGGTGAAAGCCTGCTTCAAAAGGAAGTTTCTCAGAATGCTTCTGTCTAGTTTTCATGTGAAGATATTTCCTTTTCCACCATAGGCCTCAAACTGCTGAAAAATATCCCTTTGCAGATTCTACAAAAAGACTCTTTCCAAACTGCTCAATCAAAAGAAAGCTTCCACTCTGTGAGATGAATGTGTACATCACAAAGAAGTTCCTCAGAATGTTTCTGTCTAGTTTTTATGTGAAGGTATTTCCTTTTTCACCATAGTCCACAAACTGCTCACAAATATCTGTTTGCAGATTCTACAAAAAGACTGTTTCCAAACTGCTCAATCAATAGAATGGTTCAACTCCATGAGTTGAATGCACACATGAGAAAGAAGTTACACAGAAAGCTTCTATACAGTTTTTATGTGAAGATAATTCCTTTCACCCTAGGCATCAAAACGCTACAGATATCCATTGGCAGATGATACAAAAAGACTGCTACAAAACTGCTCAATAAAAAGAAAGGCTCAAATTTGTGAGTTGAATGCACACGTCACAAAGAGGTTTCTCAGAAAGCGTCTGTCTAGTTTTTATGTGAAGATATTTACTCTTTCAACATAGGCCTTAAACCACTCAAAAATATCCCTCTGCAGATACTACAAAAGACTGTTTCCAAAATGCTCAATCAAAAGAAAGGTTCAACTCTGTGAGATGAATGTACACATCACAAAGATGTTTCTCAGAAAGCTTCTGTCTAGTTTTTATATGACAATATTTCCTTTTTCACCATAGGCCTCAAAGCATTCCAAATATCTATTTAGTTATTCTACAAAAAGACTGTTTCCAAACTGTTCAATCAAAGGAAAGCTTCAACTCTGTGAGATGAAAGCACACATCACAAAGAAGTTTATCAGAAAGCTTCTGTCTAGTTTTCGTTTGAAGATAATTCCTTTTGTCCCAATAGGCCTCAAAGCGCTTAAAAATATCCTTTGGCAGATTCTACAAAAAGACTGTTTCCAAACTGCTCAATCAAAGGAAAGGTTCAACTCTCTGAGATGAATGAACACATCTCAAAGAAATTTCTCAAAAAGCTTCTGTCTAGTTTTTATGTGAATGTATTTCCTTTGACACCATAGGCCTCAAACCACTCAAAAATATACCTTTGCAGATTTTACAAAAAGACTGTTTCCAAACTACTCAATCAAAAGAAAGGTTCAACTCTGTGAGATGAATGCACACATCACAAAGAAGTTTCCCAGAAACTTTGTTTAGTTTTTATGTGAAGTTATTTCCTTTTTCACCATAGACCTCAAAGCACTCCGAATATCCATTTCCATATTCTACTAAAAGACTGTTTCAGAGCTGCTCAATCAAAAGAAAGTTTCAACTATCTGAGATGAAAGCACACATCACAAAGCAGTTTTTCAGATTGCTCCAGCCTAGTTTTTGTGAAGATATTTCCTGGTTTACCATAGGCTTCAAAGAGCTCACAAATAATCCTTTAAAGATCCTACAAAAAGACTGTTTCCAAATTGCTGTATCAAAAGAAAGGTTCAACTGTGTGAGATGAATGCACACATAAGAAAGAAGTTTCTCAGAATGCCTCTGTCTAGTTTTTATGTGAAGATGTTTCCTGTTTCATCATAGTCCTCAATGGGCTAACAAATATCACTTTTCAGATTCTACAAAAAACTGTTTCAAACTACTCAATCCAAAGACAGGTTCAACTCTGTTAGATGAATGCACACATCAAAAAAGAGTTTCCCAGAAAGCTTCTGTCTGGTTTTTATGTGAAGATATAGCCTTTTTCACCATAGGGCTCAAAGTGCTCACAAATATCCATTGCAGATTCTACAAAAAGACTGTTTCCAACTGCTCAATCAAAAGAAACTTTCAACTGTGTGAGATGAATGCACACATCTCAAAAAGTTTCTCAGAAAGCTTCTTTCTAGTTTTTCTGTGAAGATATTTCCTTTTTCACCACAGGCCTCAAAGCACTCAAAAATATCCCTTTGCAGTTTCTACAAAAACACTGTTTCCAAACTGCTAAATCAAAGGAAAGGTTCAACTCTCTGAGATGAATGAACACATCTCAAAGAAGTTTCTCAAAAAGCTTCTGTCTAGTTTTTATATGAAGATACTTCCTTTTTCACCATAGGCCTCAAATCGCTCACATATATCCCCTTGCAGATTCTACAAAAAGACTGTTTCCAAACTGCTCAAGCAAAAGAAAGATTCACCTCTGTGAGATGAATGCACACATCACAAAGAAGTTTCTTAGAAAGATTCTGTCTAGTTTTTATGTGAAGATATTTCCTTTTTCACCATAGGCCTCAAAGGGCTCACAAATATCTCTTTGCAGATTCTACAAAAAGACTGTTTCCAAACTGTTCAATCAAACCAAAGCTTCAAATGTGTGAGATGAATGCACACTTCCAGAGAAGTTTCTCAGAAAGCTTCCGTCTAGTTTTCATGTGAGTATATTTCCTTTTTCACCATACTCCTCAAAGCACTCCAAATATGCAATTGCAGATTCTATAAAAAGACTGTTTCCAAACTGCACAATAAAAAGAAGGTTTCAACTCTGTGAGATGAATGTTCACATCACAAAGAAGTTTCTCAGGAAATTTCTGTCTAGTTTTTATGTGAATATATTTCCTTTTTCACCATAGTGCACAAACCACTCACAAATATCCCTTTGTAGAGTCTACATAAAGACTGTTTCCAAACTGCTCAATAAACGGAAAGTTTCAATTCTCTGAGGTGAATGAACCCATCACAAAGAAGTTTCTCAAACAGCTTCTGTCTAGTTTTTATGTGAATGTATTTCCTTTGACATAGTAGGGTTCAAACCACTCACAAATATCCGTTTGCAGATTCTACAAAAAGACTGTTTAGAAACTGCTCAATCAAAGGAAAGTTTCAACTCTGTGAGATGAATGCACACATCACAAAGAAGTTTCTCAGAAAGCTTCTGTCTAGTTTTCATGTGAGGATATTTCCTTTTTCACCACAGGCCTCAAAGGCCTCCAAATATCCATTTAGAGATTCTACAAAAAGACTGTTTCCAAACTGTTCAATCAAAAGGAAGGTTCAACTCTGTGAGATAAATGCACACATCACAAAAATTTCTCAGAAAACTTCTGTCTAATTTTTATGTGAAGATAGATCCCTTTTCTCCATAGGCCTCAAACAGCTCACAAATATCCATTTGGTGGTTCTACAAAAAGATTGTTTCCACACTGCTCAATCAAAAGAAAGTTTCAACTGGGTCAGATGAATGCACAGATCACAAGTAAGTTTCCCAGAAAGTTTCTGTCTAGTTTTTATGTGAAGATATTTCCTTTTTCACCATAGGCCTTAAAGCAGTCCGAATATCACTTGGCAGATTCTACAAAAAGACTGCTTCCAAACTGCTCAAAGAAAAGAAAGGTTCAACTCTGTGATATGAATGCACACATCCCAAGGAAGTTTCTCAGAAAGCTTCTGTCTAGTTTTGATGTGAAGGTATTTCATTTTCCACCATACGCTTCAAAGGGCTCACATAAATCCCTGTAAAGATTCTACAAAAAGACTGTTTCCAAACTGCACAATCAAAAGCAAGTTTCAGCTCTGTGAGATGAATACACACATCACAAGGAAGTTTCTCTGTAAGTTTTCGTCTAGTTTTTAGGTGAAGATATTTCCTTTTTCACCATAGGCCTCAAAGTGCTCCAAATATCCCTTTGCCGATTCTACAGAATGACTGATTCCAAACTGCTCAATCAAAAGAAAGGTTCAACTCTGTGAGATGAATGCACGCATCACAAAGAAGTTTCTCAGAAAGCTTCTGTCTAGTTTTTATGTGAATATATTTCCTTTTTCACCCTGGGCCTAAAAGCGGTCCAAATATCAATTGGCAGATTCTACAAAAAGACCTTTTCAAAAGTGCTCAATGAAAAGAAAAGTTCACCGATGTGAGATGAAATCACATACCACAAATAAGTTTCTAAGAATGCTTCTGTATACTTTTTATATGAAGATATTTCCTTTTTCACCATAAGCCTCAAAGCGCTCCAAATATCCCTTTGCAGGTTCTGCAAAAAGACAGTTTCCAAACTGATGAATCAAAAGAAAGTTTCGACTGGGTGAGGTGACTGCACACATCACCAAGAAGTTTCTCAAACATCTTCTGTCTAGTTTTTATGTGAAGATATTTCGTTTTTCACCATAGGATTCAAAACGCACCAAATATCCATTTGCCAATTCTTCAAAATGCTGTTTGCAAACTGCTCAATACATAGAAAGGTTCAACTGTTTGAAGTGAAAGCACACATCACAAAGAAGTTTCTCAGAAAGCTTCTGTCTAGTTATTATTTGAAGATATTTCCTTTTTCACCATAGGCCTCAAGGGCTCACGAATACCACATTACAGATTCCTCATAAAGACTGTTTCCAAACTGCTCAATCAAAAGAAAGTTTCAACTCTGTGAAATGAATGCACACATCACAAAGAAGTTTCTCAGAAAGTTTCTGTCTAGGTTTCTGAGATGATAATTCTTTTTTCAGCATAGGCCTCAAAGTGCTCTCAACTAACCCTTTGCAGATTCTAGAAAAAGACTGTTTCCAAACTGTGCAATCAAAAGAAATGTTCAACACTGTGAGGTGAAATCCTGCATCAAAAAGGAATTTCTCAGAATGCTTGTGTCTAGTTTTCACGTGAAGATATTTCCTTTTCCACCATAGTCCACAAATTGCTCACAAATATGCCTTTGCAGATTCTACAAAAAGAGTGCTTCCAAACTGCTCAATCAAAAGAAAGTTTTAACTCTGTGATATGAATGCAGACATCACAAAGAAGTTTCTCAGAAAGCTTCTGTCTGGTTTTTATGTGAAGATATTTCCTTTTTCGCCATAGGCCTCAAATTGCTCACAAATATCCCTTTGCAGATTGTACAAGAAGATTTTTCCCAAACTCCTCAGTCAATGCAACGGTTTAACTCTGTGAAATTACTGCACAAAACACAAAAAAATTACTCAGAAAGCTTCTGTCTAAGTTTTACGTGATGATATTTCCTTTTACAACATATGCCTCAAACCACTCACAAATATCCCTTTGCAGATTCTAGAAGAACAGATTTTCCAAACTGCTCAAACACTAGAAACTTTTAACTCTTTGAGATGAATGCACCCATCACAAAGCTATTTCTTAGAAACCTTTTGTCTAGTTTTTATGTGAAGATATTTCGTTTTTCACCATAGGCCTCAAAGGGCTCACAAATATCCCCTTAAAGATTCTACAAAAGGACTGTTTCCAAACTACTCAATCAAAACAAAGGTCCAAATCTGTGAGATGGAAGCACAAATCACAAAGCAGTTTCTCAGAAACATTCTGTCAAATTTTTTGTAAAGATATTTCCTTATACAGGATAGGCCTCAAATGGCTAAAAAATATCCGTTTGCAGATTCCACAAAAAGTCTGTTTCCAAACAGCTCAATCAAAAGAAGGGTTCAAATCTGTGAGATGAATGAACACTTCACAAAGAAGTTTCTCAGAAAGTTTCTGTCTAGTTTTTATGTGAAGATATTTCCTTTTTCAACATAGGCCTCAAAGTGCTCACAAATAACCCTTTGCAGATTCTACAACAGGATTGTTTCCAAACTGCTCAATCAAAAGAGAGGTTCAATTCTGTGAGATAAATGCACACATCACAAAGAAGTTTCTCAGAATTTTTCTGTCTAGTTTTTATGTGAAGATATTTCCTATTTCACCATAGGCCTCAAACTGCCCACAAATATCCCTATGCAGATTCTACAAGAACGGAGTTTCCAATCTGCTCAACTAATAGAAAGGTTTACCTCTGTGAGTAAATGTGCACATCACAAGGCAGTTTCTCAGCCTCTGTCTAGTTTTAATGTGAAGATATTTCTTTTTTCACTATAGGTCTCAACGGGCTCACAAATATCCCTTTGCAGATTCTATAAAAAGAATGTTTCTGAACTACTCAATCAAAAGAGAGGTTCAAGTCTGAGATGAATGCACACATCACAAAGCATTTTCCAACAAAGCCTTTGTCTAGATTTCATGTGAAGATATTGCCTTTTACACCATAGGCTGCAAAGGGCTCACACATATCCCTTTGCTGATTCTACAAAAAGACTGTTTCTAAATGGCTCAATCAGCAGAAAAGTTCAAGTCTGTGAGATGAATGTACACATCACAGAGAAGTTTCTCAGAAAGCTTCTGTGTATTTTTTATGTGAAGATATTTCCTATTTCACCATAGGCCTCAAAATGCTCACAAATATACATTTGCAGATTCTAAATGAAGACTGTTTCCAAACTGCTTAATCAAAAGAAAGGTTCAACCCAGTGAGGTGAATGCATACATTACAAAGAAGTTCCTCAGAACGCTTTATCTAGCTTTTATGTGAAGATATTTTCTTTTTCACCATAGGCCTCAAAGTGCTCCCAAATATCCCTTTGCAGATTCTACAAAAAGACTGTTTCCAAACTGCTAAATCAAAAGAAAGATTCTACTCTGTTAGATGAATTCATACATCACAAAGCATTTTCTCAGAAAGCTTCTGTCTAGTTTTTTTTGTGAAGATATTTCCTTTTTCACCTTAGGCCTCAAAGGGCTCAGAAATAATCCTTTGCAGAGTCTACAAAAAGACTGTTCTGAACCTGCTCAATCAAAATAAACGTTCTAATATGTGAGATAAATGCACACATAACAAGCAGATTTCTCAGCAAACTTCTGTCTAGTTTTTATTTGAAGATATTTCCTTTTTCATCAAAGGCCTCAAATCGCTCTAAATATCCCTTGGAAGATTCTACAAAAAGTGTGCTTGGAAATGTTTCAAGCAAAAGAAAGGTTCAAGTCTGCAAGAGGAAAGCACACATCACAGAGAAGTTTATCAGAAAGCTTCTGTCTAGTTTTTATGTGAAGATATTTCCTTTTACACAATGGTCTTCAAACCAATCAAAAATATCCCTTTGCAGGTTTTGCAAAAAGACTGTTTCTCAACTGTTCCATCAAAAGAAAGTTTCAACTCCTTGAGATGAATGCACACATCACAAAGAAGTTTCTCAGAAAGCTTATGTCTAGTTTTTATGTGACGATATTTCCCTTTTCTCCATAGGCCTCAAAGCACTCAGAAATATGCCTTTGTAGATTCTACAAGAAAAGAGTTTCCAACCTTCAAAATGAAAAGAAATGTTTATCTCTTTGAGATGAATGCACAAATCACAAAGGAGTTTCTCAGAAAGCTTCTATCTAGTTTTTATGTTAATATATTTCCTTTTTCACCATATGCCTCAAAGTGTTCAAAAATATCACTTTGCAGATTCTACAAAAGACTCTTTCCAAACTGCTCAAGCAAAAGAAAGATTTAACTCTGTCAGCTGAATGCATCTATCACAAAGAATTTTCTCAGAAAGATTCTGTCTTGTTTTTATGTGAAGATGTGTCATTTTTCACCATTCGGCCAAAGCACTCACAAATATCCCTTTGCAGATTCTACAAGAACTGATTTTCCACTCTACTCAATGAAAAGAATCGTTTACATCTTTGAGTTGAATGCACACTTCAGAAAGGAGTTTCTCAGAAACTTTCTCTCTAGATTTCATGTGATGATATTTCATTTTTCACCATAGGCCTCAAAAGGCTCACAAATATCCCTTTGCAGAATCTACAAAAAGACTCTTTCCAAACTGCTCAATCAAAAGAAAGGTTCACCTCTGTGAGATGAATGGACATATCAGAAAGACGTTTATCAGAAAGATTCTATCTAGTTTTTATGTGAAGATATTTCCTTTTTCATCATAGGTCTCAAATGGCTCACAAATATCCCTTTTCAGATTCTACAAAAAGACTGTTTCCAAACTGCTCAATCAAAAGACTGTTTCATCTCTTTGAGATGAATGCACGTAGCACAAAGAAGTTTCTCAGAAAGCTTCTGTATAGTTTTATGTGAAGATATTGCCTTTTTCACCAGAGGCCTCAAACTGCTGACAAATATCACTTTTGCACTTTCTATAAAAAGACTGTATCAAAGCTGCTCAATGAAAAGAAAGGTTCAACTGTGTGAATCGAGTGCACACATCACCAAGAAATTTGTCATAAAGCTTCTGTCTAGGTTTTCTGTTTAGATATTTCATTTTTCACTGTAGGCCTCAAGGCACTCCAAGTATCCCTTGGCAGATTCTACAAAAAGACTCTTTCCAAACTGTTCAATCGAAAGAAAGGTTCAACTCTGTTAGATGAAAGCATACATCACAAAGCAGTTTCTCAGAAACCTATCTGGTTTTTAGGTGAAGATATTTCCTTTTTCAGCATTGGCCTCACAGGGCTCACAAATATCCCTTTGCAGATTCCTCAAAAAGACTGTTTGCAAACTGCTCAGGCAATAGAAAGGTTTGCCTCTGTCAGATGAATGCACATGTAACAAAGAAATTGCTCAGAAAGCTTCTGTCTTGTTTTACTGTGAAGATATTTCATTTTTCACCACAAACCACAAAGCCCTCAAAAATATCCCTTTGCAGATTCTATAAGAACAGAGTTTCCTACTGCTCAATGAAAAGAAATATTTACCCCTGTGAGATGAATGCACACATCACAAAGGAGTTTCTCAAAAACTTTCTGTCTAGATATTATGTGAAGATATTCTCTTTTTCATCATAGGCCTCAAAGCACTTCCACATATCCCTTTGCAGATTCCACAAAAAGACTGTTTCCAAACTGCTCAATCAAATGAAAGTTTCAACTCTGTGAGATGAGTGCACACATCACAAAAAAGTTTCTCAGAAAACTTCTGTCTAGTTTTTATATAAAGGTATTTGCTTTTTCAATGTAGGCCTCAAAAACCTCACAAATATCCTTTTGCGGATACTGCAAAAAGACTGTTTCCAAAGTGCTATATCAAAAAAAAGTTTCAACTCTGTGAAATGAATGCACACATCCCAAAGAAGTTTCTCAGAAAGCTTCAGTCTACTTTTTATGTTAAGATAATTCATTTTGCACCATAGGCCTCAAACCGCTGACAAATATCCCTTTGCAGATCATAAAAAAAACTGAATCCAAACTGCTAAATCAAAAAAATTTCAATTCTGTGAGATGAATGCACACAACACAAAGCAGTTTCTCAGAAACCTTCTGTCTAGTTTTTATGTGAAGATGTTTCCTTTTTCACTGTAGGCCTCAACCCACTCAAAATTATCCCTCTGCAGATTCTACAAAAATACTGTTTCAAAATTGCTCAATCAAAAGCAAGGTTCAACTCTGGGAAATTAATTCACACATACCAAAGAAGTTTGTCCAACAGCTTCTGTCTAATTTTTATGTGAAGATATTTCCTTTTGCACCATAGGCCTCAAAGTGCTCTCAAATATCCCTTTTCATACTATAGAAGAACAGAGTTTACAATCTGCTCAATGAAATCAACTGTTTACCTCTGTGAGATGAATGCACACATCACAAAGAAGTTTCTCAGAAAGCTTCTGTCTGGTTTTGGTGTGAAAATATTTCCTTTTTCACCATAGGCCACAAAGCACTCACAAATATTCCTTTACAGACTCTACTAGAACAAATTTTCCTGTCTTCTCAATGAAAAGAAACGTTTACCTCTGTGAAATGAATGCTCACATCCCAAAGCAGTTTCTCAGAAACATTCTGTCTAGTTTTTATGTTAAGATATTTGCTTTTTCACCATATTCCTCAAAGGGCTCACAAATATCCCTTTGCAGATTCTACAAAAACACTGTTTCCAAACTTCTCAATGAAAAGGAGGTTTCAACTCTGTGAGATGAATTCATATATTACAAACAAGTTTCTCAGAAAGCTTCTGTCTAGTTTTGATGTGAAGATATTTCGTTTTTCACCATAGGCCTCTAACTTTTCACAAATTTCCCTTTGCAGATTCTAGAAAAAAGACTGCTTCCAATCTGCACAATCAAAAGAAAGTTTCAACTGTGTGAGATGAATGCACATATCACAATGAAGTTTCTCAGAAAGCTTCTGTCTAGTTTTATGTGAAGATATTTCCTTTTTCACCATTGGCCTCAAAGCACTCAAGAATATCCCTTTGCAGATTCTACAAAAATACTGTTTCCAAACTGATCAAGAAAAAGAAATGTTCAACTTTGGGATATGAATGCACACATCACAAAGAAGTTTCTCAGACAGCTTCTGTCTAGCTTTTATTTGAAGATATTTCTGTTTTCTCCATAGGCCTCCAATTGCTCACAAATATCCCTTTTCAGACTCTACAAGAACTGATTTTACAATCTTCTCAATGAAAACAAACGTTTACCTCTGTGACATGAATGCACACATCACAAAATATTTTCTCAGAATGCTTCTGTGTGGTTTATGTGTGAAGATATTTCCTTTTTCACCATAGGCCTCAAGGCGCTCCAAATATCCCTGTATAGATTCTACAAAAAGACTGTTTTTGAACTACTCAATCAAAAGAAATGTTCAACTCTGTGAGAAGAATGCCCAGATCACAAAATATTTCTCGGAAACCTTCTTTCTAGTTTTTATGTGAAGATATTTACTTTTTCAACGAATGCCTCAAAGCACTCACAAATATCCCTTGCAGATTCTACAAAAAGACTGTTTCCAAACTCTTCAATCAAAGGAAATTTTCAACTCTGTGAGATGAATGTAGACAACAGAAAGCATTTCCTCAGAAAGCTTCTGTCTAGTTTTGTGTGAAGATATTTCCTTTTTCACCGTAGGCCTCAAAATGCTCGCAAATGTCCCTTTGCAGATTCTTAAAGAACAGAGTTTCCAATCTGCTGACTGAAAGGAAACGTTTATCTCTGTGAGATGAATTGACACATCACAAATCAATTTCTCAGAAACCTGCCATCTAGTTTTTATGTGAAGATATTTCCTTTTTCACCTTAGGCCTCAAAGGTCTCACAAATATCCCTTTGCAGATTCTACAAAGAGACTGTTTCCAAACTGCTCAATCAAATGTAATGTTCATCTCTGTGAAATGAGTACACACATCACAAGGTAGTTTCTCAGAAACCTTCTGTCTAGGATTTATGTGAAGATACTTACGTTTTTGCCATAGGCCTCAAAGGGCTCACAAATATCCCTTTGCCAATTCCAAAGAAAGACTGTTTTCAAAAGGCTAAATCAAACGGAAGGTTCATCTCTTTGAGATGAATAAACAAATCAAAGCAGTTTCTCAGAAATCTTCTGTTTAGTTTTGATTTGTAGATATTTCCTTTTTCACCATAGGCCTCAAAGTACTCAGAGATATCACTTTGCAGATTCTACAGGAACAGTTTCCAATCTGCTGAATGAAAAGAAACGTTTACCTCTGTGAGATGAATGCACACATCACAAATCAGATTCTCAGAAACCTTCTGTCTAGTTGTTACATGAAGATATTTCCTTTTTCACCGTAGGCCCCAAAGTGCTCCAAATATCCCTCGGCAGATTCTACAAAAAGACTATTTCCAAACTACTCAGTCAAAAGAGAGTTTCAAATCTGTGAAATGAAAGCACACAATACAAAGCAGTTTCTGAGAAACATTCTGTCTAGTTTTTATATGAAGGTATTTCCTTATTCAACATAGGCTTCAAAGGGCTCAAAAATATCCTTTTGCAGATTCTACAAAAAGACTATTTCCAAACAGCTCAATCAAAAGAAAGGTTAAACTCTGTGAGATGAACACACACATCACAAGAACTTTCTCAGAAAGTTTCTGTCCAGTTTTTATGTGAATTTATTTCCTTCTTCAGCATAGGCCTCAAACCGCTCACAAATATCCCTTTGCAGATTCTACAAGAACAGAGTTTGTAATCTGCTCAATTAAAGGAAACATTTATCTCTGTGAGATGAATGCACACATCACAAAGCAGGTTCTCAGCAACCTTCTGTCTGGTTTTTATGAGAAGATATTTCCTTTTTCACCATAGGCCTCAAAGGGCTCACAAATATCCCTTTGCAGAGTCTATAAAAAGACTGTTTCCAAACTGTTCAATAAAAAGAAAGGTCGAACTCTGTGAGATAATTGCACACATCAGAAAGAAGTATCACAGAAAACTCTGTCTAGTTTTTATGTGAAGATATTTTCTCTATCACCATAGGCCTCAACCCGTATACAAATATCCCTTAGCAGATTCTACAAAAAGACTGTTTCCAAACTGCTCAATCAAATGAAAGGTTCAACTCTTTGAGATGAGTGCACACATCACAAAGAAGTTTCTTAGAAAGCTTCTGTCTAGTTTTTATATAAAGGTATTTGCTTTTTCACCATAGGCCTCAAATGGCTCACCAATATCCTTTTGCAGATACTACAAAAAGACTGTTTCCAAAGTGCTCAATCAAAAGAAAGTTTCAACTCTGTGAGATGAATGTACACATCATGAAGACGTTTTTCAGAAATCTTCTATCTAGTTTTTATGTGAAGATAATTCTTTTTTCAAAATAGGCCTCTATCCACTGACAAATAGCACTTTGCAGATTCTACAAAAAGACTGCATCCAAACTGCTCAGCAAAAGAAAGTTTCAACTCTGTCAGATGAATGCACACAACCTAAAGCAGTTCCTCAGAAACTTTCTGTTTAGGTTTTATGTGAAGATGTTTCATTTTTCAATATAGGCCTCAAATGACTTAAAAATATCCACTTGCAGATTCTACAAAAATACTTTTTTGTAATTGCTCAATCAAAAGAAAAGTTCAATTCTTGGAGATGAATGCACACATTACAAAGAAGTTTCTCAGACAGCTTCTGTCTAGTTTTTATGCGCAGATATTTCCTTTTTCACCATAGGCCTCCAAGCGCTGAGAAATAGCTCTTTTCAGACTCTACAAGAACAGAGTTTACATTCTGCTCAATGAACACAACCGTTTACCTCTGTGAGATGAATGCACACATCTCAAAGTAGTTTCTCAGAAAACTTCTGCCTGGTTTGTGTGTGATGATATTTCCTTTTTCTCCATATGCCTCAAAGGGCTAAAAATATCCCTGTGCAGATTCTACAAAAAGACAGTTTCCGAACTGCTCAATCAAAAGTAAGGTTCAATGCTGTGAGATGCATGCACACATCACAAAGGAGTTTCTCAGAAACCTTCTGTCTGGTTTTTATGTTAAGATATTTCGTTTTTCACAGTAGGCCTCAAAGGGCTCCGAAATATCCTATTGTGGGTACTACAAAAAGACTGTTTCCAAACTGCTCAATCAGAAGAAAGGTTCTAATCTGTGAGTTGAATCACACATCATGAAGAAGTTTGTCAGAAAGATTCTTTCTGGTTTTTGTTTGAAGATATTTCCTTTTTCACCATAGGCCTCAAAGCCCTCACAAGTATCCCTTTGAAGATTCTACAAGAACAGAGTTTCCAATCTGCTCAATGAAAAGAAACATTTACCTCTGTGAGATGAATGCACACATCACAAAGCAGTTTCTCAGAAACATTATATATAGATTTTATGTGAAGATATTTCCTTCTTTACCATATTCCTCAAAGGGCTCACAAATATCTCTTTGCAGATTCTACAAAAAGACTGTTTCCAGACAGCTCAATGATAAGAAAGGTTCAACTCTGTGAGATGAACGCACACATTACAAACAAGTTTCTTAGAATGCTTCTGTCTAGTTTTGATGTGAAGATATTTCCTTTTTACCATAGGCCTCAAACTCCTCACAAATATCCCTTTGCAGATTCTACAAAAATAGTGTTTCCAATCTGCACAATCAAAAGAAAGATTCAATTCTGTGAGATGAATGAACACATCACAAAGAAGTTTCTCAGAAAGCTTCTGTTTATTTTTTATGTGAAGATAATTCCTTTCTAACCATTGGCCACAAAGCGCTCACAAACATCCCTTGGCAGACTCTACAAGAACAGAGTTACCAATCTGTTCAATGAAAAGGAGTGTTTACCTCTGTGAGATGAATGCATACATCACAAATCATTTTCCCAGAAACTTTCTGTCTAGTTTTTATGTGAAGACATAACTTTTTTCACCATAGGTCTCCAAGGGCTCACAAATATCCCTTTGCAGATTCTGCAAAAAGACTGTTTCAAAACTGCTCAATCAAAAGAAAGGTTTAACTCTGTGAGAGGAATGCACATATCACAAAGCAGTTTCTCAGAAACCTTCTGTCTAGTTTTTATGTGAAGATATTTCATTTCCCACCATAGGCCTCAAAGAGATCACAAATATCCCTTTGCATATTCTGCAAGAACAAAGATCCCAATCTGCTCAATGACAAGAAACGTTTACCTCTGTGAGATGAATGCACACATCAAAAAGAAATTTCCCAGAATGCTTCTGTCTAGATTTGATGTCAAGATGTTTTCTTTTTCACCATAGGCCTCAAACCACTCAAAAAATATCCCTTTGCAGATTCTACAAAAACACTGTTTGCAAACTGATCAATCAAAAGAAAGGTTCAACTCTGTGAGATGAATGCACAAATCACAAAGAAGTTTCTCAGAAAGCTTCTGTCTAGTTTTTCTGGGAAGATATTTTTCTTTCACCATTGGCCTCTAACCACTGAAAATTATCCCTTTGCAGTTACTACAAAAATATTATTTCCAAACTGCTCAATCAAAAGAAAGTTTCAACTCTGGGAGATGAATGCACACATCACAAAGAAGTTTCTCAGACAGCTTTTGTCTAGTTTTTATGTGAAGATATTTCCTGTTTCACCATAGGCCTCAAAGCGCTCTCAAATATCCCTTTTCAGACCCTACAAGAACAGGGTTTACAAGCTGCTTAATGAAAACAACCGTTTACCTCTGTGAGATGAATGCACACATCACAAAGGAGTTTCTCAGAAAGCTTCTGTGTGGTTTTTGTGTGAAGGTATTTCCTTTTTCACCATATGCCTCAAAGTGCTACAAATATCCCTGTGCAGATTCTAGAAAAAGACTGTTTCTGAACTGCTTATTGAAAAGAAAGGTTCAACGCTGTGAGATGAATGTACACATCTTAAAGCAGTTTCTCAGAAACTTTCTCTCTAGTTTTTATGTTAAGATATTTTATTTTTCACTATAGGCCTCAAAGTGCTCACAAATATCCCTTTGTGGATGCTACAAAAAGACTGTTCCAAACTGCTCAATAAAAAGAAATTTTCAACTCAGTGAGATAAATGCTCACATCAGAAAGAAGTTTCTCAGAAAGCTTCTGTCTAATTTGCTTTAATTTTTTTAATTTTATTATTATTATACTTTAAGTTTTAGGGTACATGTGCACAATGTGCAGGTTTGTTACATATGTATACATGTGCCATGTTGGTGTGCTACACCCTTTACCTCGTCATTTAACATTATGTTTATCTCCTATTGCTATCCCTTCCCCTCTAATCCCACCCTACAACCATCCCCAGTGTGTGATGTTCCCCTTCCTGTGTCCATGTGTTCTCATTGTTCAATTCCCACCTATGAGTGAGAACATGTGGTGTTTCGTTTTTTGTCCTAGAGATAGTTTGCTGAGAATGATGGTTTCCATTTTCATCCATGTTCCTACAAAGACATGAACTCACCAATTTTTATGGCTGCATAGTGCTCCATGGTGTATATGTGCATCATTTTCTTAATCCAGTCTGTCATTGTTGGACATTTTGGGTTGGTTCCAAGTCTTTGCTATTGTGAATAGTGCTGCAGTAAACATACGTGTTCATGTGTCTTTATAGAAGCAAGATTTATAATCCTTTGGGTGTACATCCAGTAATGGGATGGCTGGGTCAAATGGTACTATTAGCTCTAGATCGCTGAGGAATCGCCACACTAACTTCCAGAATGACTGAACTAGTCTCACCCACAGTGTAAAAGTGTTTCTATTTCTCCACATCCTCTCCAGCAGCTGTTGTTTCCTGACTTTTTAATGATCGCCATTCTAACTGGTGTGAGATGGTATCTCATTGTGTTTTTGATTTGTATTTCTCTGATGGCCTGTGATGATGAGCATTTTTTCACGTGTTTTTTGGCTGCATAAATGTCTTCTTTTGAGAAGTGTGTGTTCATTTCCTTCACCCACTTTCTGATGGGGTTGTTTGTTTTTTTCTTGTAAATTTGTTTGTGTTCATTGTAGACTCTGGATATTAGCCCTTATTCAGATGAGTAGATTGCAAAAATTTTCTCCCATTCTGTAGGTTGCCTGTTCACTCTGATGGTAGTTTCTTTTGCTGTGCAGAAGCTCTTGAGTTTAATTAGATCCCATTTGTCAATTGTGGCTTTTGTTGCCATTGCTTTTGGTGTTTTAGAAATGAAGTTCTTTCCCATGCATATGTCTTGAATGGTATTGCTTAGGTTTTCTTCTGGGGTTTTTATGGTTTTCGGTCTAACATTTAAGTCTTTAATTCATCTTGAATTAATTTTTTTATAAGGTGTAAGGAAGGGATCAAATTTCAGCTTTCTACATATGGCTAGCCAGTTTTCCCAGCACCATTTGTTAAATAGGGAATCCTTTCCCCATTGCTTGTTTTTGTCAGGTTTGTCAAAGATCAGATAGTTGTAGATATGCGGCATTATTTCTGAGGGCTCTCTTCTGTTCCATTGATCTATATCCCTGTTTTGGTACCAGTACCATGCTGTTTTGGTTACTGTAGCCTTGTAGTTTAGTTTGAGGTCAGGTAGTGTGATACCTCCGGCTTTGTTCTTTTGGCTTAGGATTGACTTGGTGTTGAGGGCTCTTTTTTGGTTCTATATGAACTTTAAAGTAGTTTTTTCCAATTCTGTGAGGAAAGTCATTGGTAGATCGATGGGTATAACATTGACTGTATAAATTACCTTGGGCAGCATGGCCATTTTCATGATATTGATTCTTCCTACCCATGAGCATGGAATGTTCTTCTATTTTTTTGTATCCTCTTTTATTTCATTGAGCAGTGGTTTGTAGTTCTCCTTGAAGAGGTCCTTCACATCCCTTGTCAGTTGGATTCCTTGGTGTTTTATTCTCTTTGAAGCAATTGTGAATGGAATTTCACTCATGATTTGGCTCTCTGTTTGTCTGTTATTGGTGTATAAGAATGCTTGTGATTTTTGTACATTGATTTTGTATCCTGAGACTTTGCTGAAATTGCTTATCAGCTTGAGGAGATTTTTGGGCTGAGACAATGGGATTTTCTAAATATACAATCATGTCATCTGCAAACAGGGACAATTTGACTTCCTCTTTTCCTAATTGAATACGCTTTATTTCCTTCTCTTGCCTGTTTGCCCTGGCCAGAACTTCCAACATTATGTTGAATAGGAGTGGTGAGAGAGGGCATCCCTCTCTTGTACCAGTTTTCAAAAGGAATGCTTCCAGTTTTTGCCCATTCAGCATGATATTGGCTGTGGGTTTGTCATAAATAGCTCTTATTATTTTGAGATACGTCCCATCAATACCTAATTAATTGAGAGTTTTTAACCTGAAGGGCTGTTGAATTTTGTCAAAGGCCTTTTCTACATCTATTGAGGAAATCATGTCGTTTTTGTCTTTGGTTCTGTTTATATGCTGGATTACATTCATTGATTTGCATATGTTGAACCAGTCTTGCATCCCAGGGATGAAGCCCACTTGATCATGGTGGATAAGCTTTTTGATGTGCTGCTGGATTCAGTTTGCCAGTATTTTATTGAGGATTTTTGCATTGATGTTCATCAGGAATATTCGTCTAAAATACTCTTTTTTGGTTGTGTCTCTGTGTGGCTTTGGTATCAGGATGATGCTGGCCTCATAAAATGGGTTAGGAAGCATTCCTTCGTTTTCTATCGTTTGGAATAGTTTCAGAAGGAATGGTACCAGCTCCTCGTTGTACCTCTGGTAGAATTCGGCTGTGACTCTGTCTGGTCCAGAACTTTTTTTGGTTGGTAAGCTATTAATTACTTTCTCAATTTCAGAGCCTGTTATTGGTCTATTCAAAGATTCAACTTCTTCCTGGTTTAGTCTTGGGAGGGTGTATGTGTCGAGGAATTTATCCATTTCTTCTAGATTTTCTAGTTTATTTGCATAGAGGTGTTCATAGTATTCTGTGATTGTAGTTTGTATTTCTGTGGGATCAGTGGTGATATCCCCTTTATCGTTTTTATTGCATCTTTTTGATTCTTCTCTCTTTTCTTCTTTATTAGTCTTGCTAGCAGTCTATCAATTTTTATAATCTTTTCAAAAAACCCGCTCCTGGATTCATTGATTTTGTTCATGTGTTTCTGGCATCTCTATTTCCTTCAGTTCTACTCTGATCTTAGTTATTTCTTGCCTTCTGCTAGCTTTTGAATGTGTTTGCTCTTGCTTCTCAAGTTCTTTTAATTGTGATGTTAGGGTGTCAATTTTACATCTTTCCTGCTTTCTCTTGTGGGCATTTAGTGCTATAAGTTTCTCTCTACACACTGCCTTTAATGTGTCCCAGAGATTCTGGTATGCTTTGTCTTTGTTTTCATTAGTTTCAAAGAACATCTTTATTTCTGCCTTCATTTTGTTATGTACCCAGTAGTCATTCAGGAGCAGGTTGTTCAGTTTCCATGTAGTTTAGCGGTTTTCAGTGAGTTTCTTAATCCTGAGTTCTAGTTTGATTGCACTGTGGTCTGAGAGACAGTTTGTTATAATTTCTATTCTTTTACATTTGCTGAGGAGTACTTTATCTCCAACTATGTGGTCAATTTGGGAATATGTGTGGTGTGGTGCTGAAAAGAATGTATATTCTGTTGATTTGGGGTGGAGAGTTCTGTAGATGTATATTAGGTCCTCTTGGTGCAGAGCTGAGTTCAATTCCTGGGTATCCTTGTTAATTTTCTGTCTCGTTGATCTGTCTAATGTTGACAGTGGGATGTTAAAGTCTCCCATTATTATTGTGTGGGAGTCTAAGTCTCCTTCTAGGTCTCTAAGGAGTTGCTTTATGTATCTGGGTGCTCCTGTATTGGGTTCACATATGTTTAGGACAGTTAGCTCTTCTTGTTGAATTGATCCCTCTATCATTATGTAATGGCCTTCTTTGTCTCTTCTGATCTTTGTTGGTTTAAAGTCTGTTTTATCAGAGACAAGGATTGCAACCCCTGCCTTTTTATGTTTTCCATTTGCTTGGTAGATCTTCCTCCATCCCTTTATTTTGAGCCTATGTGTGTCTCTGCACATGAGATGGGTTTCCTGAATACAGCACATTGATGGGTCTTGAGTCTTTATCCAATTTGGCAGTCTGTGTCTTAATTGGAGCATTTAGCCCATTTACATTTAAGGTTAATATTGTTATGTGTGAATTTGATCCTGTCATTATGATGTTAGGTGGTTGTTTTGCTCGTTAGTTGATGCAGTTTCCTCCTAGCCTTGACGGTCTTTACAATTTGGCATGTTTTTGCAGTTGCTGGTACCGATTGTTCCTTTCCATGTTTAGTGCTTCCTTCAGGATCTCCTTTAGGGCAGGCCTGGTGGTGAAAAAATCTCTCAGCACTTGCTTGTCTGTAAAGTATTTTATTTCTCCTTCACTTATGAAGCTTAGTTTGCCTGGATATCAAATTCTGGGTTGAAAATTCTTTTCTTTAAGAATGTTGACTATTGACCCCCAGACTCTTCTCGCTTGTAGAGTTTCTGCCGAGAGATCAGCTGTTAGTCTGATGGGCTTCTCTTTGTGGGTAACCCGACCTTTGTCTCTGGCTGCCCTTAATATTTTTTCCTTCATTTCAGCTTTGGTGAATCTGACAATTATGTTTCCTGGAGTTGCTCTTCTTGAGGAGTATCTTTGTGGTTTTCTCTGTATTTCCTGAATTTTAATGTTGGCCTGCCTTGCTAGATTGGGGAAGTTCTCCTGGATAATGTCCTGCAGAATATTTTCCAACTTCACTCCATTCTCCCCGTCATTTTCTGGTACACCAGTCAGACGTAGATTCAGTCTTTTCACATAGTCCCATATTTCTTGGAGGCTTTTTTTGGTTTCTTTTTATTCTTTTTTCTCTAAACTTCTCTTTTCACTTCATTTCATTCATTTGATATTCCATCACGAATACCCTTTCTTCCAGTTGATCAAATTGGCTACTGAGGCTTGTGCATTCATCACATAGTTCTCTTGCCTTGGTTTTCAGCTCCATCAAGTCGTTTAGGGACTGCTCTGCACTGGTTATTCTAGTTAGCCATTCGTCTAATTTTTTTTCAAGGTTTCTAACTTCTTTGCCATGGGTTTGAACTTCCTCCTTTAGCTTGGAGTAGTTTGATCATATGAAGACTTCTTCTCTCAACTCATCAAAGTCATTCTCCATCCAGCTTTGTTCCGTTGCTGGTTAGGAGCTCCATTCGTTTGGAGGAGGAGAGGCACTATGATTTGTAGAGTTTCCAGTTCTTCTGCTCTGTTTTTTCCCCATCTTTGTGGTTTTATCTACCTTTGGTCTTTGATGATGGTGATGTACAGCTAGGGTTTTGGTATGGGTGTCCTTTCTGTTTGTTAGTTTTCCTTCTAACAGTCGGGACCTTCAGCTGAAGGTCTGTTGGAGTCTGCTGGAGATCCACTCCAGACTCTGTTTTCCTGGGTGTCAGCAGCAGAGGCTGCAGAACAGCGGATATTGGTGAACAGCAAATGTTGCTGCCTGATCTTTCCTCTGGAAGTTTTGTCTCAGAGTTGTACCCGGCCATGTGAGGTGTCAGTCTGCTCCTACTGGGAGTTGCCTCCCAGTTTGGCTACTCTGGGGTCAGGGACCAACTTGAGGAGGCAGTCTGTCCATTCTCAGATCTCCAGCTGCATGCTGGGAGAACGACTACTATCTTCAAAGCTGTCAGACATGGACATTTAAGTCTGCAGAGGTTTCTACTGCCTTTTGTTTGGCTATGCCTTGCCCCCAGAGGTAAAGTCTACAGAGACAGTCAGGCCTTCTTGAGCTGTAGTGCACTCCCGCCTAGTTCAACCTTCCCAGCCACTTTGTTTACCTACTCAAGCCTCGGCAATTGTGAGCGCCCCTCCCCCAGCCACCCTGCCACCTTGAAGTTTGGTCTCAGTCTGCTGTGCTAGCAATGAGCGAGGCTCCATGGGCATAGGGCCCTCTGAGCCATGCGTGGGATATAATCTCCTGGTGTGCCATTTCCTAAAACCATTGGAAAAGCACAGTATTAGGGTGGGAGTGACCCGATTTTCCAGGTGCCATCTGTTATCCCTTTCTTTGACTAGGAAAGGGAATTCCCTGACCCCTTGTGCTTCCTAGGTGAGGTGATGCCTCGCTCTGCTTTGGCTTATGCTCAGTGCACTACACCTACTACCCTGCATACACCATCTGACATTCCCCAGTGAGATGAAGCTGGTACCTCAGTTGGAAATGCAGAAATCACCCATCTTCTGCATTGCTCACGCTGGGAGCTGTAGACTAGACCTGTTCCTATTCAGCCCTCTGAAGATCAGCATCTGTGATAGTCTAGAGGGCTTCTGAAGCAAACAGGGAGCATCAGTCTTCAGCCACTAAACCAAGAAGATCTGGGAAGAAGTCAGTCAGAGAGCCTTGGGCCAGAGTTCCAGTTAATCTAGAAATGGCTGCCAGCTTAGATGAACAGTCCGATTTTCAGTAGAGTCCCAACATAAAATTGGTGAGGTGTTCCTTGGGGTGGTCCGTCTGAGGACCCGAGGTCATAGGTGGATCTTTCTCATGTAGCAAATAGCTGGAGGACAGGGGGACTGACCTCCCAAGGGAGGTCCCCTGATCCAAGTCATGGCACTAAAATTTCACTCACATCCTTGTGAAGAGACCACCAAACAGTCTTCGTATGAGTAACAAGGCTGTTTATTTCACATGGGTGCAGGCAGGCTGAGTCTGAAAAGAGAGTGACCCTCTTGTTTCTAGTTTTTGTCTCAGTTATTTCCTTTTTCACCGTAGGCTTCATGCACTCCCAAATATTCCTTCGCACATTCTTCAGAAACAGTGTTCCCAAACTGATCAATCAAAAGAAAGTTTTAACTCTGTGAAATAAATGCACATATCACCAAGCAATTTCTCAAAGAGCTTCTTTCTAGTTTTTAACAGAAGGTATTTCCTTTTTCACCATAGGGTTAATTGCGCTTTCAGATATCCCATTGCAGATTCTACAAACAGAGTTTCCAAACTGCTCAATCAAAAGAAAGATTTAAATCTGTGAGAAGAAGGTACACATCACAAAAGGGTTTCTCAGAAAGCTTATTTGTAGTTTTTATCCAAAGTTATTTCCTTTTTCACAATAGGCCTCAGTGTGTTACAAAATATCTCTTTGCAGATACTATAAAAAGAGTGTTTCCAAACTGCTCAATGAAAGAAATATTTACCTCTTTGAGATGAATGCACACATCAAAAAGCAGTGTCTCAGAAAGATTCTTTCTAGTTTTTAATCTGGAGATATTTCCTTTTTCACCATAAGCCTCGACACGTTCCAAAATAATTCTTCGCAGCCCCGTCCAAAATGGTATTTACAAACGACTCCATCAAAGGAAAGATTAAAACTGTGAAATGAAGGCACACATCACAAATCAGTGTCTCAGAAAGCTTCTTTCCAGTTTTTATCTGAAGATATTTCCTTTTTCACCCTAGGCCTCAATGCACTCCCAAATATTTCTTCGCAGATTCTATAAAAACAGTGTTTCTGAACTGCTCCATCAAAAGAAGGATTTAACTCTGTGAGACGAATGCAGACATCAGAAATCAGTTTCTCATAATGCTTCTTTCCAGTTTTTATCTGAAGATATTTCCTTGTTCACCATAGGCCTTATTGTGCTTCCTAACATCGCTTCAGAGATTATACAAAAACAATGTTTCCAAACTGCTCAGTCAAAAGAAAAGTTTAATTCTTTGACATGAATGCATACATTACAAAATAGTTTCTAAAAAACCTTCTGTCTGGTTTTTATCTGAAGATATTTACTTTTTCAACATAGGCCTCTCTGCACTCACAAATATCCCTTTGCAGATTCTACAAAAACAGTGTGTCCAAACTGCTCAATTGAAAGAAACGTTTAACTCTGTGAGAAGAATGTACACATCACAAAATTGTTTCTCAGAAAGATTCTTTCTAGTTTTTATCTGAAGTTATTTCCTTTTTCACCATAGGCTACATGCACTGCCAAGTATTCCTTAGCAGATTCTACAAAAACTGTATTTCTAAACTGATTAATCAAAAGAAAGTTTTAACTCTGTGAGATGAATGCACACATCTCAAAGCACTTTTTCAAAAAGCTTCGTCTAGTTTTAATCAGAAGATATTTTCTTTTTCACCCAAGGGTTCAATGCGCTCCAAAACATCCCTTTGCAGATTCTACAAAAACAGTGTATTCAAACTGCTGAATCAAAAGAAAAGTCTAACTCAGTTAGCTGATAGCACACATAACAAAGCAGTTTCACAGAAAGCTTCTGTCTAGTTCTTCTCTGAAGAGATTTCCTTTCCAATATAGACTTCAATGCCCTCCCAAATATCTTTCGGAAGATTCTAGAAAAAACATTGTTTAAAAACTTCTCAATCAAAAAACAGGTTTAACTCTGCCAGTTGAATGCACACATCACAGAGCAGTTTCTCAAAAATCTTATTTCTAGTTTTTATCCGACAATAGTTCCTTTTACACCATAGGCTTTTTCACACTACCTAATATTGCTTCACAAATTTTGGAAAAAAAAAGTTTCCATTCTGTTCCATCAAAAGAAAGTTTTAAATCTGTGAGATGAATGCACACATTACAAAACAATTTCTGAAAAAAGCTTCTTTCTTGTTTTTATCTGAAGATATTTCCTTTTTCACAATAGACTTCAATGTGCTCCCAAATATCCCTTCACAGATTCTGGAAAAACATTATTTCCAAACTGAGCAATCAAAAGAAAGTTTTAACTCTGTGAGATGAATGCACACATCCCAAAGAAGTTTCTCAGAAAGGTTCAGTCTAGTTCTTCTCTGAAGATATTTCCTTTTCCACAGTAGGCCTCAATGTGCTCCCATATATCCCTTCACAGATTCTACAAAAACAGTGGTTCAATACGCTCAATCAAGAAACAGATTTGACTCTGTGAGTTGTATGCACACATCACATAGTGCTTTCTCAAAAATCTTCTTTCTACTTTTTATCTGAAGATATTTACTTTTTGACCATAGGCCTCAGTGTGCTCCCAAATATACCTTTGCAGATACTACAAAAACAGTGTTTCCAAACATCTCAAACAAAAGAAAGGTTTAACTCTGTGAGATGAATGCCTGTATCACAAAGCAGTTTCTCAGATAGCTTCTGTCTAGTTCTTCTCTGAAGTTATTTCCTTTTCTACTATAGGCCTCAATGCACTCCCAAATATCCTTTCACAGATTCTCTAAAATCAGTGTTTCCAAACTCTTCCATCAAAAGAAGCATTTAACTCTGTGAGATGAATGCACAGATTGGAACGCAGATTCTCATAATGCTTCTTTCCAGTTTTTATCTGAAGATTTTTCCTTTTTCACCTTTTTGCACTACATATCATCGCTTCACAGATTATACAAGAACAGTGATTCCAAACTGCTCAGTCAAAGGAAAGTTTAACTCTGAGAGATGAATGCATACATCACAAAGCAGTTTCTCAAAAAGCTCCTTTCTTGTTTTTTTCCAAAGTATACCTTTTTCCCAATAGACTTCAATGCACTTCTATAACTCCCTTCACAGATTCTACAAAAACAGTGTTTACACCATTAAATGAAAAGAAAGGTTTAACACAGTGAGTTGAATGCACGCTTCAAAGCAGTATCTCAGAAAGCTTCTGTCTAGTTCTTCTCTGAAGATATTTCCTATTCCACCATAGACGTTAATGTGCTCCAAAATATCCCTTCACAGATTCTACAAAATCAGTGTTTCAAAACTGCTCAATAAAAAAACTGGTTTAACTCTGTGAGATGAATGCACTCATAACATAGCAGTTTCTCAGAAATCTTCTTTCTAGTTTTTATCCTAAGATATTTCCTTTTTCAACTTAGACTTCAATTCACTCCCAGATATCCCTTTGCAGATTCTACAAAAACAGTGTTTCCAAACTGCTCAATACAAAAACGGGTTTAACTCTGAGAGAAGATTGCACACATCAGAAAGCAGTTTCTCAGAAAGCTTCTTTCTTGTTTTCATCTGAAGTTATTTCCTTTTTCACCATAGGCCTCATATGCTCCCAAATATCACTTGGCAGTTTCTTAAAAAAACATTGTTTCTAAACTGCTCAATCAGAAAACAGGTTTGACCCTGTGAGATGAATGCACACATCACAAAGCCATTTCTCAGAAAGCTTCTTTCTAGTTTTTATCTGAAAATATTTCCCTTTTCACCCTAGGCTTCAATGCACTCCAAATATCCCTTTGCAGATTCTACAAAAACAGTGTTTCCAAACTGCTCAATCAAAAGAAAGGTTTACCTCTGTGAGATGAATGCACTCATCAAAAACTAGTTTCTGAGATAGCTTCTTTCTAGTTCTTCTTTGAAGATATTTCCTTTTCCACCATAGGCCTCAAAGCGTTCTCATATATCCCTTCACATATTCTATAAAAACACTGTTTCTGAGCTGTTCCAACAGAAGGATTTAACTCTGTGAAATGAACACACACTTCAGAATGCAGCTTGTTATAATGCTTCTTTCCAGTTTTCATAAGATATTTCCTTGTTCATCATGGGCCTTTTAGCACTACTAAACATTGCTTCACAGATTATACAAATCAGCATTTCCAAACTCCTCAGTCAAAAGAAAACTTTAATTCAATGATATGAATGCATATATCACAACGCAGTTTACCAAAACCTTCTTTCTAGTTTTAATCCGAAGATAAGTCCTTTTTCGCCATACTCCTCAGTGTGCTCCCAAATATGCCTTAGCAGATTCTACAAAAACAGTTTTTCCAAACTTCTCAATCAAAAGAAACATTTACCTCTGTAAGAAGAATGCACATATCACAAAGCTGTTTCTCAGAAAGCATCCTTGTAGTTTTTATCCAAGGATATTTCCTTTTTCACCATAGGCTTCAAAGTGCTCCCAATTACACCATCGCAGATTCCACAAAAACAGTGTTTGCAAACTGTTCAGTAAAAAGCAAGTTTAACTCTGTGAGATGAATGCACACATAGCAGAATGTTTCTCAAAAATCTTCTTTCTTATTTTTATCTGAAGATATTTCCTTTTGCATCCTATGTGTCATTGTGCTCCCATTTGCAGATTCTACAAAAACAGTGTTTCTAAACTCCTCAATCAAAAGAAACATCTGACTCTGTGAGGAGAATGCACACATCACAATGCAGTTTCTCAGAAAGCTTCTTTCCAGTTTTTATTTGAAGATATTTACTTTTTCACCATAAGCCTCTTTGTGCTACTTAATATTACCTCACAGATTCTACAAAAACAGTGTTTTGAAGCTGCTCAATCAAAAAATAGGTTTAACTCTGTGAGTTGAATGCACATCTCACAAAGCAATTTCTCAAAATGCTTTTTTCTAGTTTTTACCCAAAGATATTTCCTTTTTCACTGTAGGCCTCAGTGCACTCCCAAATATCCCTTTGCAGATTCTGCAAAAACAGTGTTTCCAAAATGCTCAATCAAAAGAAAGGTTTAACTGTGTGACATGAATGTGCACATCACAAAGCAGTTTCTCAGATTGTCTCTTTCTAATTCCTCTCTGAAGACATTTCCTTTTCCACCATAAGCCACAATGTGCTCCCAAATATCCCTTCACAGATCCTATAAAAACACGGTTTCCTAACTGTTCCATCAAAAGAAGATTTTAACTCTGTGATGTGAGCACACACATCAGAAAGCAGTTCCTCATGACGCTTCTTTCTAGATTTTTTTCTGAAGATATTTCCTTGTTCACCACAGGCCTTTTTGCACTAACATCACTTCTCATATTATACAAAAACAGTGTTTCTAAATGGATCAGTCAAAAGAAAAGTTTAACCCTGTGAGATGAAGGCATACATCACAAAGCAGTTTCTCAAAAACCTTCTTTCTACTTTTCTTCTGAAGATATTTGTTTTTCACCATAGACGTAGTCCATGACTAAATATCCCTTTGCAGGTTCTACAAAAACGGTGTTTCCAAAGTGCTCAATCAAAAGAAACATTTAAATCTCTGAGATGAATGCCCACATCACAAAGCCATTTCTCAGAAACTTTCCTTCTTGTTTTTATCAGTAGTTATTTCCTCTTTCACTGTAGGTTTCAATGCACTCCCAAATATCCCTTCACAGATTCTACAAAAAAAGTGTTTCGAAAAGTCTCAATGAAAAGAAAGTTTAAACTCTGTGAGATGAATGTAGATATTCTCAAAAAGTTTCTTTCTGGTTTTTCAAATGGCTCCATCAAACGAAAAACTTAGCACTGTTTAATGAATGCACACATCAAAATGCAGTGTCTCAGAAAGCTTCTTTCCAGTTTTTACCTGAAGATATTTACTTTTTCACCATAGACCTCTTTGTGCTACTTAATATCACTTCACAGATTGTACAAAAACAGTGTTTCCAAAGTACTCTATCAAAAGAAATATTTAACTCTGTCAGATGAATGCACGCATCACAAAGCAGTTTCTCAAAAACCTTCTTTCTAGTTTTTATCAGAAGTTATTTTCTTTTTCATCATAGGCTTCAATATACTCCCAAATACTCCATCTCAGATTCTACAAAAACAGTGTTTGCAAATTGGTCAATAAAAAAGAAGTTAAACTTGTGAGATGAATGCACTCATTGCAAGCAGTTTCTCAAAAAGCTTTTCTTATTATTATGCAAATATATTTCCGTTTTCACCCTGGGCTTCAAAGTGCTCCCAAATATACCTTTTCTGATTCTACAAAAACAGTGTTTCCAGTGATTCTACAAAAACAGTCAATCAATAGATATGTTTAACTCTGTGAGAAGAATACACAAATCACAAAGGAGTTTCTCAGAAAGCTTCTTTCCAGTTTTAATCTGAAGATATTTCCTTTTTCACCATAGGCCACTTTGTGCTACAAAATATAAATTTGCAGATTATAAAATAACAGTGTTTCCAAACTGCTCTATCAAAAGAAAGGTTTAGCTCTGTGAGATGAATGCACACATCACAAAGCAGTTTATCAAGAAACTTCTTTCTAGTTTTTATCTGAAGAGATTTCCTTTTTCTCCATAGGCTTCAGAGAGCTCTCAAATATCCCTTCACAGATTCTACAAAAACAGTGTTTCCAAAAGGCCCAACCAAAAGAAAGTTTAACTTTGTGAGATGAATGCTGACATAACAAAGCAGTGTATCAGAAAGCTTCTCTCTACTTCTTCTCTGATGATATTTCCTTTTCCACCACAGGCGTCAAAGCTCTGCCAAATATCCTTTCACATATTTTACAAAAACAGTGTTTCAAAATTGTTCCATTAGGAGAATGACTTAACTCTGTGAGATGAATGCACACATGAGAAAGCAGTATCTCATAACACTTCTTTCCATTTTTTGTCTGAAGATATTTGCTTTTTCATCATTGCTTTTGGAGCTACCTAATATTGCTTCACAGAATACACAAAAACAGTGTTTCCAAACTGCTTAGACAAATGAAATGTTTAACTGTAGGAGATGAATGCACACATCACAAAGAAGTTTGTCAAAAAGCTACTTTCTAGTTTTTTTCCAATGATATTTCCTTTTCCAACATAGGCCTAACAGTACTTTCAAATATCAGATTGCAGATTCTATGAAACAAATGTTTCAAAACTGCTCAATCAAAAGAAATGTATAAATCTGTGACAAGAATGCACACATAACAAAGTGTGTTGCCAGTAAGCTTTTTGTATTTTTTATCCGAATATATATCCTTTTTCCCTGTATGCCTCAATGCGCTCCCAATTTTCCCTTCACAGATTCTATAAAAACAGTGTTTCCAAACTGTTTCATCAAAAGAAGGACTTAACTCTGTGAAATGAACACATGCATTAGAAAGCAGTTTCTCATAACACTTCTTTCCAGTTTCTATCTGAAGATATTTCCATTTTCAGCACAGTCCTTTTTGTGCTACCTAGCATCACTTCGCAGATTACAAAGAAACAGTGTTTCCAAACTGCTCAATCAAAAAGCCATGTTTAATTCTGTGAGATGAATGCACTCATCACAAAGCAGTTTCTCAAAAAGCTTCCTTCTAGTTTTTATCCAAAGATATTTCCTTTTCCACCATAGGCTTCATTGCGCTCTCAAATATCCCATTGCAATTTCTACAAAACAGTGTTTCCAAACTGCTCAATCAAAAGAAAGGTTCAACTCCATGAGATGAATACACACATCACAAAGAAGTTTCTCAGAAAGCTTCTGTCTAGTTTTTATGTGAAGATATTTCCTTTTTCAGCGTACGCCTCAGTGTGCTACAAAATATCCCTTTGCAGGTTCTATAAAACAGTGTTTAGGAACTGTTCCATCAAAAGAAGGATGTAACTCTGTGAGATGAACACAAACATCAGAACCAGTTTTTCATAATGCTTCTTTCGAGTTTTTAACTGAAGATATTTCCTTGTTCACCATAGGCCTTTTTGCACTTCCTAACATCACTTCACAGATCCTACAAAAACAGTATTTCCAAACTGTTCAATCAAAACAAAGGGTTAACTCTGAGAATTGAATGCACACGTCACAAAAGAGTTTCTCAAAAAGTTTCTTTCTAGTTTTTATCTGAAGTTATTTCCTTTTACACCAGAGGCCTCAGTGTGCTCCCAAATATACCATTGCAGATTCTATAAAAACAGTGTTTCCAAACTACTCAATCAAAAAATAGGTTTTGCTCTGTGAGTTCAATGCACATATCATAAAGCAGTTTCTCAAAAAGTTTCTTTCTAGTTTTTATCCAAAGATATTTACTTTTTCAACATAGGCCTCCTTGTGCTCCCCAATATACCTTTGTAGATTCTACAAAAACAGTATTTACAAACTGCTCAATTAAAAAACCCGTTTAACTCTGTGAGAAGAACACACACACCACAAAGTGGTACCTCAGAAATCTTCTTTGTAGTTTTTATCTGAAGTTATACCCTTTTTCACTATAGACCAAGTGCGCTTCCAAATATCCCTTCACAGAGTCTATAAAAACTGTGTTTCCAAGCTACTCAAACAATCGAATGGTTTAACTCTGTGAGATGAATGCAAACATCACAAAGCATTTTCTCATATTGCTGCTGTATAGTTCTTCTCTGAATTTATATCCTTTTACACCATAGACCTCAATGCACTACTAAAAATACCTTTGCAGATACTTCAGAAACAGTGTTTCCAAACGGATCAATGAAATGAAAGTTTTAACTGTGTGAGAAGAATGCACACATCACTAAGCTATTTCTCAGAAAGATTCTCTGTATTTTTTATCAGAATATATTTCCTATTTCAACATAGGCCTCAATGCTTTCAAAATTATCCCTGAACTCCAAAAAATATTTTCAGATATTCTACAAAAACACTGTTTTCAAACTTCTCAATCAAAAGGAAGATTTCACTCAGTGAGTTGAGTGAACTCATCACAAAGCAGTTTCTCAGAAAGCTTTTTTCTTGTTTTTATCAAAAGATATTTCCTTTTCCACCATAGGTCTCAATCCGCTCCAAAGTATTGTGATGTAGATCCTACAACAACAGTGTTTCCAAATTGCTCAATCATAAGAAATCTTTAACTCTCAGAGATGACTGCACACATCACAAATCTGTTCACAGAAAGCTACTTTTTTTTTTTATCTGGAGATAATTCCTTTTTTACCATATTTTGCAACGTGCTCCCGAATATCCCTTCACAAATTCTACAAAAACAGTGTTTGCAAACTGATTAATCAAAAGAAAGCTTTACCTCTGTGAGATGAATCAAGCATCACAAAGAAGTTTCTCAGAAATCTTCTTTCTACTTCTTCTCTGTTGTTATTTCTTCTTTAAAAATAGGCCTCAATTGGATCACAAATATCCCTTCACAGATTCTACAAAAACAATGTTTAGAAACTGCTCAATCAAAAGAAATATTTCAATATGTGATTTAAATACACACATCACACAGCAGATTCTCAAAAATTTCTTTGTAGTTTTTATCTGAAGATACTTCCTTTTCCACCATAGACCTCAATTTGCTCCCAAGGATGCCATTGCAGACACTACGAAAACAGTGTTTCAAAACTGCTCAAACAAAAGAAAGCTTTAACTCAGTGAGATGAATATACACAACACAAAGAATTTTCTCTAATAATTTATTTGTTGTTCTTCTCTGAAGATATTCCCTTTTCCACCATAGGCCTCAATGTGCTCCAAAATATCACTTTGCAGATTCTATAAAAGCAGTGATTCTGAACTCTTCCATCAAAAGAAGGATTTAACCTAGTAATGAAATGCACTCATCAGAAAGCAGTTTGTCATTACACTTCTTTCCAGTGTTTGAGAATATTTCCTTGTTTACCATAGGCCTTTTTGTGCTGCCTGACATTGCTTCGCAGATTATATAAAAACAATGTTTCCAAACTGCTCAGTATAAAGGAAAGTTTACCTCTGTGAGATGAATGCATACATGTCAAAGCAGTTTCTCAAAGAGCTAATTTCTAGTCTTTATACGAAGTTATTTGCTTTTTCACCATAGGCGTCAGTGCTTTCTGAAATATCCCTTCACAGATTCTACAAAAACAGTGTTTACAAACTAATCAACCAAAAGAAAAATTTAATTCTGTGAGATGAATGCCCTCATCACAATGCAGTTTCTCAAAAAGTTTTTTTCTATTTTTTATCTGAATATATTTCCCTTTTCACCTTTAGCTTCAATGTGCTTCCAAATATCCCATCGCAGATTCTACAAAAAGAGGGTTTCCAAGCTCCTCATTCAAAAAACAGGTTTAACTCTGAATTTAATACACCCATCACAAAGATGTTTCTTAAAAGTTTATTTCTAGTTTTTATCCAAAGATGTTTCTTTTTTTGGCATAGGCCTAAGTGCACTCCCAAATATAGCTTTGCAGATACTACAAAAACAGTGTTTACAAACTACTCAATCAAAAGAAAGTTTTATCTCTGTGAGACGAATGCACACATCACAAAGCAGTTTCTCAGATAGCTTCTGCATTGTTTTTCTCTAAAGATATTTCCTTTGCCATCATAGGCCTCAATGCTCTCCCAAATATCTCTTCACTGATTCTGTAAAAACAGTGTTTGCAAATTTTCCATCAAAACAAGGATTTAACTCTCTGAGATGAATGCACACTTTTAAAAGCAGTTTCTCATAATGCATCTTTCCTGTTTTTATCTGAAGATATTTCCTTGATGACCATAAGATTTTTGTGCTACCTAACATCACTTCGCAGATTATACAAAAACAGTGTTTTGAATTGGTTCAGTTAAAATTGAAGTTTAACTCTGATATGAATGCGTACATCACAAAGCAGTTTCTCAAAAAGCTTCTTTCTAGATCTTATTTGAAGATATTTCCTTTTTCAGCATAGGAATCTGTGTGCTCCAAAATATCCTTTTGCAGATCTATAAAAAGAGTGTTTCCAAACTGCTCAATCAAAAGAAACGTTTAATTCTGTGATAAGAATGCACTCGTCACATGGTGGTTCCTCAGAAACATTCTTTCTAGTTTTTAATCTGAAGTTATTTCCTTTTTCATGATAGGCTTCATGCACTCCCAAATATCCTTTCACAGATTCTACAAAAACAGTGCTTCCAATCTAATCAATCAAAAGAAAGTTTTAACTCTGTAAGGTGAATCCACACATCACAGAGTGGTTTTAAGAAAAGTCTCTTTCTAGTTTTTATATGAAGATATGTTCTTTTTCACCTTAGGTTTTTTTACACTACCAAATATCACTTCACAGATTTTGCAAAAACCGTGTTTCGAAACTGCTCAGTCAAAACAAATGTTTAACTATGTGACATGAGTGCACATGTCACAAAGCAGTTTCTCAGAAAGATTCTGTCTAGTTCTTCTCTGAAATTATTTCCTTTTCCTTCATAAGCCTCACTGCAATCCCAAATATTCCTTCACTGACTCTACAAATACAGTGTTTCCAAACTGTTTCTGCCGAAACAAGGATGTAATTCTGTGAGATGAATGCACACATTAGAAAGCAGTTTATCATAATGCTCCTTTCCAGTTTCTATCTGAAGATATTTCCTTTTTGACCTTAGGCTTTTTTGTGCTACCTAGTATCACTTCACAGATTTTGCAAAAACTGTGATTCCTAACTGCTCAGTCAAAGGAAAGGTTTAACTCTGTGACAAGAATGCAGACATCACAAAGCAGTTTTTCAAAAGCTTTCTTTCTAGTTTTTATCAAAAGATATTTCTTTTATCACCATAGGCGTCAATGTGCTCCCAAATATCACTTCACAGATTCTACAAAAACAGTGTCTCCAAACTGCTCAATCAAAAAACAAGTTTAACTCTGTGAGTTGAATGCAAAAATCACAAAGCAGTTTCTGAAAAATCTTTCTAGCTTTTATCGGAAGATATTTCCTTTTTCACCATAGGCCACATACACTCCAAAATATCCGTTCTCAGATGCTACAAAAACAGTGTTTCCACGCTTCTCAATGAAAAGAAAGTTTTAAATCGGTGAGATGAATATACACATCCCGAAGCAGTTTCTCTAAAAGCTTCTTTCTAGTTTTTATGTGAAGATATTTCCTTTTTCACCAAAGGCATTAATGTGCTCAAAATATCCCATTGCAGATTCTACAAAAACAGAGTTTCCAAACTGCTCAATCAAAAGAGAGGTTGAACACTGTGAGATGAATGCACACATCACAAAGCAAATTCCTGGAAAACTTCCATCTTGTTCTTCTCTGAAGATATTTCCTTTCCATAGGCCTCTATGCACTCCCAAATATCCCTTCCCAAATTCTACAAAAACAGAGTTCCTCAACTGTTCCATCAAAAGAAGTACGTAACTCTCTGAGATGAATGCACACATCAGAAAGCAGTTTCTCATTATGCTTACTTCCAGTATTTATCTTAAGATAATTTCTTGTTCACCATAGGCCTTTTAGCACTACTGAAGATCACTTTACCGATTATACAGAAACAATGTTTCCAAACTGCTCAGTCAAAAGAAAATTTTAACTCTGTGAGATGAGTGCCTACATCATGCAGCAGTTTCTCAAAGAGCTTCTTTCTAGTTTTTATCCAAAGATATTTCCTTTTCCACCATAGACCTCATGCACTCCAAAATATCCCTTTGCAGATTCTACAAAAACAGTGTTTCCAAGCTTCTCAATCAAAAGAAACGTTTATCTCTGTAAGAATAATGCACACACCACAAAGCAGTTTCTCATAAATCTTCTTTTTTGTTTTTATCTGAAGTTATTTCCTTTTTCACCATAGACCTCATGCACTCCCAAGTATCCCTTCAGAGATTCTACAAAAACAGTGTTCTCAAACTGCTCAACCAAAATAAACTTTTAATTCTGTAAGAAGAATGCACATATCACAAAGCAGTTTCTCATAAAGCATCTTTCTTGTTTTTATCTGAAGTTGTTTCCTTTTTCACCATAGGCCTCATGTGCTCCCAATTATCCCTTCTCAGATTCTACAAAAACAGTGTTTCCAAACTGCTCAATCAAAAGAAAGGTTGAACTCTGTGAGATGAATTCACACATCACAAAGCAGTATCTCACATAGTTTCTGTCTATTTCTTCTCTTAAGGTATTTCCTTTTCCACCATAGGCTTCAATGCACTCAAAAATATCCCTTTGCAGATTATATAAATCAGTGTTTCCATACTGTTCCATCAAAAGAAGCATTTAACCGTATGAGATGAATGCAGACATCACAAAGCAGTTTCTCATATCCCTTCTTTCCAGTTTTAATCTGAAGATACTTCCTTGTTCACCATAGGCCTTTTTGCACTACTGAAAATCACTTTGCAAATTATACAAAAAGAGTATTTAAAAACTGCTCAGACAAAAGAAATTTTAACTCTGTGAGATGAATGCACACATCATAAAGCCGTTTCTCAAAAAGCTTCTTTCTACTTTTTGTCTGAAGCTATTTCGTTTTTCACGATACTCCCCATGAGCTAACAAATATCACTTCGCAGATTCTACAAACACAGCGTTTCCAAAGTGCTCAATCAAAAGAAAGGTTTAACTCTGTGAGATGAATGCACACATCACCAAGAAGTTTCTCAAAAAGCTTCTTTCTAGTTTTCTTCTGAAGATATTTCCTTTTTCACCATAGGCTTCAATGGACTCCCAAATATCCCTTCACAGATTGTACAAAAACTGTGTTTCCAAACTTCACAATCAAAAGAAAGTTTTAACTCTGTGAGATGAATGCACACATCACAAAGCAGTTTCACAGAATGATTCTTTCTAGTTTTTATCTGAAGTTATTTCCTTTTTCACTATAGGTATCATATGCTCCCTAATATCCCATCGCAGAATTTCCAAAACCGTGATTCCAAGCTGATCAATCAAAAGAAAGGTTTAACTCTGTGAGATGAATGCACACATCACCAAGCAGTTTCTCAAAAAGCTTCTTCCTAGTTTTTATCTGAAGATATTACCTTTTTCATCATAGGCCTCATGTGCTCCAAAATATCCCTTCATAGTTTGTACAAAAACAGTTTTACCCATCTGCTCTATTGAAAGAAAGGCTTAATACTGTGAGATGAATGCACACATCACTAAGCGTTTTCTCAGAAAGCTTCTTTCTAGTTTTTATCGGAAGTTAATCTTTTTCACCAGAGGCCACGTTTGCTCCCAAATATCCCATCGCTGATTCTACAAGTATTTTGAAATTGATCAATCAAAACCAATGGTTTATCTCTGTCAGATGAATCCACACATCACAAAGCAGTTTCTCAAAAATCTTCTTTCTAATTTTTAATCCGAAATTATTTCCTTTTTCACCTTAGGCTTCAATGCGCTCCCAAATATGCCTTCACAGATTTTACAAAAACAGTGTTTCCAAAGTGGTCTATCAAAAGAAAGGTTCAACTCTTCTAGATGAATGCACACATCAATAGGAGTTTCTCACAAAGCTTCTGTCTAGTTCTTCTCTGAAGATATTTCCTATTCCACCTTAGGCCTCAATGCACTCCAAAGTATCCCTTCGCAGATTGTACAAACACAGTGTTTCCAAACTCTTCCATCAAAAGAAGGACTTAACTCTGTGAGACGAATGCACACATCAGAAAGCAGTTTCTCATAAAGCTTCTTTCCAGTTTTTATCTGAAGATATTTCCTTTTTCACAATAGGTTTTTATGTGCTACATAAGATCACTTCACCTATTTTGCAAAAACATTGTTTCAAACAGCTCAATCACAAAAAGATTTAACAGTACGAGAAGAGTGCACACACAAAAAGCAGTTTCTCAAAAAGATTCTTCGTAGTTTTTATCCAAAGATAATTCGTTTGTCATCATAGGCTTCCATGTGAGACAAAATATCCCATTCTAGATTCTAAAAAAACAGGGACTCCAAACTGCTCAATGAAAAAAAAAAAAGATTAACTCTGTGAGTTGAATGCACACATCACAGAGCAGTTTCTTAAAACGCTTCTTTCTGGTTTTTATTCAAAGACATTTCCTTTTTCTCCATAGGCTTCTTATGCTCCCAAATATCCCTTCATATAGTCTACAAATACTGTTTCCAAAATGATCACCAAAAGAAAGTATTAACTCTGTGAGATGAATGCACATATCACAAAGTAGTTTCTGAAAAAGATTCTTTCTACTTTTTATCCAAAGATATTTCCTTTTTCACCATAGGCTTCAATGTGCTCCCAAATGTGCCTTCGTGGATTCTAAAAAAGCAGTGTTTCCAAAGTGCTCAATCAAAAGAAAGCTTTAACTCAGTGAGAGGTATTCAGATTGCACAAAGCAGTTTCTCAGAAAGCTTCTGTCTAATTTTCTCTGAAGATATTTCGTTTTACAACATAGGCCTCAATGCACTCCCAAGTATCCCTACACAGATTCCTCAAAAACAGTGTTTCCAAACTGTTCCATTAAAAGTGGGACTTAGCTCTGTGAGACGAATGCACATATCAAAAAAGCAGTTTCTCATAACACTTCTTTCCAGTTTTTATCTGAAGATATTTCTTTTTTCACCATAGTGTTTTCTGCATTACCTGATGTTGCTTCGCATATTTTGCAAAAACAGTTTTTCCAAACTGCGCCATCAAAAGGAAGGTTTAACTCTGGAAGATGAATGCACACATCACACAGCACTTTCTCAAAAAGTTTCTTTCTATTTTTTATCCTAAGATATTTCCTTTATCACTGTAGACTTCAAAGCATTCCCAAATATCCTGTCATTGATTCTACAAAGCAGTGTTTCCAAACTGCTCAATCAAAAAACAAGTTTAACTCTCTGAGTTGAATGCACATATCAAAAAACAATTTCCCAAAAACCTTCTTTCCTGTTTTTATCTGAAGATATTTCCTTTTTCACCATAAACCACAGTGCACTCCCAAATATACCATAGCAGATTCTACAGAAACAGTGTTTCAGAACTGCTCAATCAACAGAAAGGTTTAACTCTGTGCGATGAATGCACACATCACAAAGCAGTTTCACAGATAGCTTCTGTCTAGTTCTTCTCTGAAGATATTTCATTTTCCAAAGTAGGGATCTATACACTCAAATATCCCTTCACAGATTCTAAAAAAAGTTTCCAAACTGTTCCATCAAAAGAAGGACTTAACTCTGTGAGAAGAATGCACACATCACAAAGACGTTTCTCAGAAAGCTTCTTTCAAGTTTTTATCTGAAGATATTTCCTTTTTCACCATAGTCCTCATTTGCTCCTAAATATCCCTTTGCAGATTGTACAGAAACAGTGTTTCCAAACTGCACAATCTAAAGAAAGTTTTAACTCTGTGAGATGAATGAACACTCTCAAAGCAGTTTCTCACAAAGATTATTTCTAATTTTTATCTGAAGTTATTATCTTATTCAGCATAGAAGTCGTGTGAACCCAAATATCCCTTCACAGCTTGTATATGTATTTGAAACTGATCAATCAAAAGAAAGTTTTAACTCTGTCAGATGAATCCACACATCACAAAACAGTTTCTCAAAAAGCTTCTTTCTAGTTTTTATCTGAAGATATTTCCTTTTTCACCATAGGTTTCAATGCATTCTGAAGTATGCCTTTGTAGATTGTGCAAAAACAGTGTGTCCAAAGTGCTCAATCAAAAGAAAGTTTAACTCTGTGAGATGAATGTACACATCACAAAACAGTTTCTTAAAAAGTGTCTTTCTAGATTTTATCCAAAGATGTTTTCTTTTTCAATTTATGATGCAATGCACTCCCACATATGCCTTCACAGATTCTACCAAAACAGTGTTTCCAATCTGCTCAATCAAAAGAAATTTTTAGCTCTGTGAGATGAATGCACACATCACAAAGCAGCTTGTAAGAAAGTTTCTGTCTCATTCTTCTCTGAAGATACTTCATTGTCCACCACAGGCCTCAATGCACTCCCAAATATCCCTTTGCAGATTCTACAAAAACAGTGTTTCCAAGCTGTTCCATCAAAAGAAGGACTTAACTCTGTGAGATGAACACAGACATCATAAAGTAGTTTCTCATAATGCATCTTTCCAGTTTTTATCCGAATATATTTCCTTGTTCACCACAGGCCTTTTCACGCTACCTAGCATTGCTTCACAGATTATACAAAAACAGTGTTTCTAAACTGCTCAGTCAAAAGAAATGTTTAACTCTGTGAGATGAATGCATATATCAAAGCAGTTTCTCAAAAAACTGAATGCTACTTTTTATATAAAGATATTTCCTTTTTCACTATAAGCATCAGTGTGCTCCCAAATAGCCAATTGCAGATTCTATAAAAACAGTGTTTCCAAACTGCTCAATCAAAAGAAACGTTTATCTCCATGAGAAGAATGCACACATCACAAAGCAGCTTGTAAGAAAGCTTCTTTCTGTTTTTTATCTGAAGTTATTTCCTTTTTCACCCTAGGCCACATGCTCTCCCAAATATACCTTTGCAGATTCTCAAAAACAGTGTATCTATACTGATCTATCAAGAGAAATGTTTAACTCTGTGAGATGAATGCACACTTCATAAAGCAGTTTCTCAGATAGCTTCTATCTAGTTATCCTCTGACAATATTTCCTTTTCCAAAATAGGCTTCAATGCACTCGCAAATATGCTTTTGCAGATTCTATAAAAACAGTGTTTCTGAACTGTTCCATCAAAAGAGTGATTTAACTCTGAGATGAATGCACACATCAGAAAGCTGTTTCCCATAACGCTTCTTTCCCGTTTTTATGTGAAGATATTTCCTTGTTCACCATAAGCTTTTTTGTGCTACCAAATATTGCATCACAGATTTTGAAAAAACAGTGTTTCCAAAATGCTTAGTCAAAAGAAAGGTTTAACTCTGTGAGATGAATCCACACATCACAAAGCAGTTTCTCAAAAGTTTCTTTCTAGTTTTTATCCCAAGATATTTCCTTTGTCACCATAGGCTTCAATGCACTCCCAAATATCCCATCGTGATTCTACAGAAAAAGGGTGTCCAACTGCTCAATCAAAAAACAGGTTTAACGTCATCTGTTGAAGGCCCACATCACAAAGCAGTTTATAAAAAGCTTTTCTCTATTTTTTTCCGAAGATATTTTCTTTTTCACCATAGGCCTCTGTGGCTCCCAAATATACCTTTGTAGATTCTAGAAAAACAGTGTTCTAAACTGCTCATTCAAAAGATTTAACTCTGTAAGATGAATGCACACACCACAAGGCAGTTTCTCAGATAACTTCTTTCTAGTTTTTATCTGATGTTATTTCCTTTTTCACAATAGGCCTCATGCACTCCCAAATATCCCTTTGCAGATTCCACAAAAGCAGTGTTTCCAAAGTGATCAGTCAAAAATCAGGTTTAACTCTGTGAGATGAATGCAGACATCACAAAGCCATTTCTCAAAAATCATCTTTCTATTTTTTAACAGAATATATTTCCTTTTTCACCATAGGCATCACTGCACTGCCAAGTATGCCTTTGTAGATTGTGCAAAAACAGTGTGTCCAAAGTGCTCAATCAAAAAAAAAGTTTAACTCTGTAATAGGAATGCACACATCACAAAGCAGTTTCTCAGAATGGTTCTTTCTAGTTTTATCTGAAGTTATTTCCTTTTTCATCTTAGGCCTCGAATCCTCCCAACTTCACAGTTTCTACAAAATAGTTTTTCCAAACTCATTAATCAAAAGAATGTTGTAACTCTGTGAGATGAATGCACACATCACAAAGCAGTTTCTCAAAAAGCTTCTTTCTACTTTTTATCTGAAGATATTTCTTTTTTCAACCTAGGCTTCAATGCATTCCCAAATATCCCTTTGCAAATTCTACAAAATAGTGTTTCCAAACTGGTCTATCAAATGAAAGGTTTAACTCTGTTAGTTGAATGTACACATGACAAAGCAATTTCTCTGAAAGATTCTGTATCGTCCTTCTCTGAAGATATTTCCTTTTCCACCATAGGCAACGATGCACTCCAAAATATCCCTTCACTGATTCTACAAAAACAGTGTTTCCAAATTGTTCCATCAAGAGAAGGATTTAACTCTGTGTGATGAGCACACACATCAGAAAGCAGTTCTTCCTAACACTTCTTTCTAGTTTTTATATGAACATATTTCCTTTTTCAACATAGGCTTTTTATGCTACCAAGTATACCTTCACAGATTTTTCAAAAACAGTGTTTCCAACATGCTCACTCAAAAGTAACATTTAACTGTTTGAGATGAATGCACACATTAGAAAGCAGTTTCTCAAAAAGCTTCTTTCTAGTTTTTATCCGAAGCTATTTCCTTTTTCATCATAGGCTTCAAAGAGCTCACAAATATCCCTTTGCAGATTCTACAAAAACAGTGTTTCCAAACTCCTCAATCAAAAGAAAGTTTTAACTCTGTGAGAGGAATGCACACATCACAAGCAGTTTCTCAGCCAGCTTCTGTCTAGTTCTTCTGTGAAGATATTTCTTTTTAAACCATAGGTGTCAATGTGCTCTGAAATATCCCTTTGCAGGTTTTACAAAAACTGTGTTTCCAAACAGCTCGATCAAAAAACAACTTTAACTCTGTGAGATGAATGCACACATCACAAAACAGTTTCTCAAAAATTTTATTTATGGTTTTTACCTGAATATATTTCCTTTTTCACCATAGTCTTTTGGGAGCTCCTAAATATACCTTTTCAGATTCTACAAAAACAGTGTTTCAAAACTGCTCAATCAAAGTAAGGTTTAACTCTGTGAGACGAATGCACACATCACAAAGCAGTTTCACAAAAAGGGTCTTTCTAGTTTTTATCTGAAGGTATTCCCTTTTTCACCATAGGATTCAATGTGCTCCCAAATATCCTTTTGCAGATTCTACAAAAACAGTGTTTACAAACTGCTCAGTCAAAAGACAGGTTTAACCCCGTGAGATGAATGCATACATCATAAAGCAGTTTCTCAAGAACCTTCTTTCTAGTTTTTGTCTGAAGACATTCCCTTTTTCACCATAAACATCACTGTGCTCCCAAATATCCTTTTGCAAATTCTAAAAAAAGCAATGTTTCCAAGCTCCTCAATCAAAAGAAAGGTTTAACTCTGTGAGGAGAATGCACACATCACAAAGCAGTTTCTCAGAAAGCTTCTTTCTAGTTTTTATCTGACATCATTTCCTTTTTCAACATAGACCTCATGTGCTCCCAATTATCCCTTCACAGATTATATAAAACAGTGTTTCCAAACTGGTCAACCAAAAGAAAGTTTTAACTCTGTGAGATAAATGTACACTTCACCAAGCACTTTCTCAAAAGAGTCTGTCCCTTTCTTTTCTGAAGATATTTCATTTTCCAACATAGGCCTCCATGCACTCCCAAATATCTCTTTACATATTCTACAATAACAGTGTTTCCAAACTGTTAGATCAAAAGAAGGACTTAACTCTGTGAGATGAACACACACATCAGAAAGAACTTTCTCATAACAGTTATTCCCTGTTTTTGTCCAAAGATATTTTCTTTTTCACCATAAGCTTCAATGCACTCCCAAATATCCCTTTGAAGATTCTACAGTGATATTTTTTCCAAACTGCTCAATCAAAGAAAGTTTTAACTCTGTGAGATGAATGCACACATCACAAAGCAGTTTCTCAGATACATTGTCTCTATTGCTTCTCTGAAGTTATTTCCTTTTTCACCATAGGACATTTTGTGCTATCTAAATTTGCTTCACAGATTATGCAAAGACAGTGTCCAAACTGCCTAAGAAAAAGAAAGGTTTAACTCTGTGAGAAGAATGCATACATCACAAAGTGGTTTCTCAGAAAAGTTCTTTCTAGTTTTTATTAGAAGTTATTTCCTTTTCCACCATAGGCCTCGTGCGCTCCCAAATATCCCTCCACAGATTCTACAAAAACAGTGTTTTCAAACTGATCAATCAATAGAAAATTTTAAATCTGTGAGATGAATGTGCACATCACAAAGCAGTTTCTCAAAAACCTTCTTTCTACTTTTTATCCAAAGACAGTTGCTTTTTCTCCATAGGCTTCAAGGTGCTCCCAAGTATCTCTTCTCAGATTGTACAAAACAATGTTTCCAAAATGCTCAATCAAAAGAAAGGTTTAACTCTATTAGCTGAATGTAAACATCAGAAAGCTGTTTCTCAGAAAGATTCTGTCTAGTTCTTCTCTGAACTTATTTCTTTTTCCCCCATAGGCCTCAATGCATTCCCAAATATCCCTTCTCAGATTCTACAAAAACAGTGTTTCCAAACTGTTCCTAAAAAGAAGAACTTAACTCTGTGAGATGAGCACACTTCAGAAATCAGTTTCTCACCATGCTTCTTTCCATTTTTTATCTGAATATATTTCCTAGTTCACCATAGGCTTTTCTGTGATAACTTATAACACTTCACAAATTTGGCAAAAACAGTGTTTCCAAACTGTTCAGTCAAAAGAAAGTTTAATTCTGTGAGATGAATGTGCACATCACAAAGAGTTTCTCTTAAACTTCTTTCTAGTTTTCATCCGAAGATATTTCGCTTATCACCATAGGCTTCCATGACCTTCCAAATATCCCACTGCAGATTCTAAAACAACAGTGTTTCCAAACTACTAAATCGAAAGAAATCTTTAACTCTGTGATTTGAATGCCCACATCACAGAGCAGTTTCTCAGAAATCTTCCTTCTAGTTTTTATCCGAAAACTTTTACTTTTTCACTATAGGCCACGTGCACTCATGAATATCCCTTCACAGATACTACAAAACCAGTGTTTCTGAACTGATCAATAAAAAGAAAGCTTTAACTCTGGTAAGTTAATGCACACTTCACAAAGAAGTTTCTCATAAAGCTTCTTTCTAGTTTTTATCTGGAGATATTTCCTTTTCAACTATAGGCCTCAAGGCACTCCCAAATGTCCATTCGCAGATACTATAAAAACACTGTTTCCAAACTGTTCTGCCAAAAGAATGATTTAACTCTGTGAGATGAATGCACACATCACAAAGCAGTTTCCCTGAAAGCTTCCTTCCAGTTTTTATCCAAAGATATTTCCTTTTTCACCATAGGCCTCATGCACTCCCAAATATCCCTTTGCAGATTCTACAAAACAGTGTTTCCAAACTGTTCCATCAAAAGGATGACATAACTCTGTGTAATGAATGCACACATTGGAAAGCAGTTTCTCTTAATGCTTGTTTCCAGTTTTTATCTGAGGATAATTCCTTTTTCACCATAGGGTTTTTGTACTACCTAATGTCTTCTTGTAGATTTTGCAAAAACAGGGCTTCCAAGCTGCCCAGTCAAAGAAAGTTTTAGCATTATGAGATGAAGGCACATATCAAGAAGCAGTCTCTTAGGAAGATTCTTTCTTGTTTTTATCTGAAGACATTTACTGTATCACTATAGGCTTCAATGCCCTCTGAAATATCCCATCGCAGATCCTACAAAAACAGTGTTTCTGAAATGCTCAATCAAAAGGTTTAACTCTGTGAGATGAATGCACACATCACAAAGCAGCTTCTCACATAGCTTCTGTCTAGTTCTTCTCAGAAGATATTCCCTTTCCACCGTAAGTCTCAATGCACTCCCAAATATCCCTTCACAGATTCTATAATGACAGTGTTTCCAAACTGTTCCAGCAAAAGAATGATTTAACTCTGTGAGATGAATACACACATCAGAAAACAGTTTATCACAACAGTTCCTTCCAGTCTATATCAGAAGTTATTGCCTTGTTCACCGAAGGCCTTTTTGTGCTACAAAACGTCACTTCGCAGATTATACAGAATCAGTGTTTCCAAAATATTCCATCAAAAGAAATACTTAACTCTGTGAAATGAATGCACACATCAGAAAGCAGTTTCTCAAAATGGTTCTTTCCAGTTTTTATCTGAAGATATTACCTTTTTCACCACAGGCTTTTTTGTGCTAGCTAATATCACTTCACAGATTTTGCAAAAACAGTGTTTCCAAACTTCTCAGTCAAAAGAAAAGTTTATCTCTGTGAGTCAAACTCATCCATCACAAAGTAGTTTCTCAAAAAATTTCTTCTAGTTTTTGTCCAAAGATATTTCCTTTTTCACCATAGTCCTCAGTGTGCTCCCAAATATATCTTTGAAGATTCTTCAAAAACAGGTTTTCCAAAGGGCTCAATCAAAAGAGAGGTTTAACTCTGAGAGATGAGGGCAGACATCACAAAGCAGTTTCTCAAAAGGATTTTCTCTAGTATTTACTGAATATAATTCCTTTTTCACCATAGGCTTCAATGCGATCCAATATATGGCTTCTCAGATTCTACAAAAACTGTGTTTCCATAGTGCCCAATCAACAGAAAGGTTTAACTTTGTGAGATGAGTGTGCACATCACAAAGCAGTTTCTCAGCTAGCTGCTGTCTATTCCTTCTCTGAAGATATTTCCTTTTCCACCTTAGGCCTCAATGCACTCCCAAATATCCTTTCAAATATTTTATAACAACAGTGTTTCAGAACTGTTCCATCAAAGGAAGGATTTAACTCTGTTAGATGAATGCACACATCAGAAGGCAGTTTCTCATAACAAATCTTCCCAGTTTTTATTGGAAGATATTTCCTTGTTTACCAAAGACCTTTTTGTGCTACCAAACATTGCTTGGCAGATTATACAAAAACAGGGTTTCGAAACTACCCAGTCAAAAGAAAAGTTTAACTCAGTGAGGTGAATGCATATATCACAAAACAGTTTAACAAAAAGCTTCTTTGCAGTTTTTGTCTGAAGATATCTCTTTTTTAACCATAGTCATCAGTGCACTCCAAAATATCCCTTTGCAGATACAAAAAAAACAGGGTTTCCACTGCTCAATCAAAGGAAATGTTTACCTGTGTAAGAAGAATACACATATCACAAAGTAGTTTCTCAAAAAGCTTCTTTGTAGTTTTTATCCGCAGATATTTACTTTTTCATCATAGGCTTCAATGCACTCCCAAATATCCCTTTGCAGATGCTACAAAAACAGTGTTTCCAAACTGCTCAATAAAAAGCAAGTTTTAACTCTGTGAGATGAATGCATACACTGCAGTGCAGTTTCTCAGAAAGTTTCTGTCTAGTTCTTCTATGACGATATTTCCTTTTCCACCATAGGCCTTAATGTGCTGTGAAATATCCTATGCACATTCTACAGAAACACTGTTTCCAAACTTCCATGAAAAGAAGGATTTAACTCTGTGAGATTAATGCACACATCAGAAAACCATTTCTCATAACACTTCTTTCCATGTTTTGTCTGAAGATGTTCCCTTTTTCACCATAGGCTTTTTTACATTACCTAATATCACTTCAGAGATTTTGTAAAACAGTGTTTCCAAACTGCTCAGTGAGAAAAACGTTTTACTCTGTCAGATAAATGCACAGATCACAAAGCAGTTTCTCAAAAAGCTTCTTTCTAGTTTTCATCCAAAGATATTTCCTTCATCACCATACGGTTCACTGTGTGCCTAAATATCACATCTCAGATTCTACAAAAACACTGTTTCCAAACTGCTCAATCAAAAAACAGGTTTAACTCTGTGATTTGAATGCACACATCACAAAGCAGTTTCTCAAAAAAACTCCTTTCCATTTTTTATCCGAAGATATTTCCTTTTTCACCATAGGCCTCATATGCTGCCAAATATCCTGTTGCAGATTCTACAAAAACAGAGTTTCCAAACTGATCAATCAAAAGAAAGATTTCACTCTGTGAGATGAATGCACACATCACAAAGTAATTTCTCAAAAAGCTTCTTTCTAGTTTTTATCCGAAGATATTTCCTTTTTCACCATAGGCATCAATGTTCTCCCAAATATGCCTTTGCGTATTCTACAAAAACAGGGTTTCCAAACTGCTCAATCAAAAGTAAGGTTTAACTCTGTGAGAAGAATGCACAAATCACAAAGCAGGGTCTCAGAAAGCTTCTATCTACTTCTTCTCTGAAGATAATTCCTTTTCCACCATAGACTTAATGCCTTCCCAAAGATACCTTCACAGATTGTATAAAAACAGTGTTTCTAAACTGTTCCATAAGAAGAAGGACTTAACTCTGTGAGATGGACACACACATCACAAAGCAGTTTCTCAGAAAGCTTCTTTCTAGATTTATCTGAAGTTATTTCCTTTTTCAACATAGTCCTCATGAGCTCCCAGATATCATTTCGAATATTCTACAAAAAGAGTGTTCCCAAACTGATCAATCCAAAGAAAGGCTTATCACTGTTAGATGAATGCACACATTAGAAAGCAGTTTCTCACAAAACTGCTTCCTAATTTTTATCCAAAGATATTTTCTTTTTCACCACAGGCTTCAATGTGTTCCCAAATATCCCTTCACAGATTCTACAAAAACAGTGTTTCCAAACTACTCAATCAAAAGAAATGTTTAAGTCTGTGAGATCAATGCACACATCACAAAGCAGTTTCTCATAAGGAATCTCTCTCATTCTTCACTGATCATATTCCCTTTTCCACTATAGGCCTCAATGCACTCCAAAATATCTCTGTGCACATTCTACAAAAACAATGTTTCCAAACTGTTCCATCCAAAAAAGGACTTAACTCTCTGAGATGAATGCACCCATCAGAAAGCAGTTTCTCATAACTCTTCTTTACAGTTTTTAGCTGAAGATATTTACTTTTTAACCACAGGTTTCTTTTGGGTAAATAATATCACTTACAGATTTTGCAAAAACAGTGCTTCAAACTGTTCACTCAAAGGAAAGGTTTAACTCTCTGAGTTGAACACACACATCACAAAGTAATTTCTCAAAATGTTCTTTCTATTTTTTTTCTGAAGATATTTCCTTTTTCACCATAGGCCTCAGGGTGCTCCAAAATATACCTTTGCAGTTTCAACAAAAACAGTGTTTCCAAACTGATCAATCAAAGAAAGTTTTAACTCTGTGAGATGAATGCGCACATCACAAAGCAGTTTTTCAAAAAGTCTCTTTCTAGTTTTTATGTGAACATATTTACTTTCTCACTCTAAGCCTCAGAGTGCTACCAATTATCCCTTTCCAGATTCTACAAATACATTGTTTGCAAACTGCTCAATCAAAAGGAATGCTTACCTCTGTGAGATGAATGCACACATTACAAATCAATTTATCAGAAAGCTTATGTCTAGTTCTTCTCTGAAGATATTTCCTTTTCCACCATCAGCCTCAATGTGCTCCCAGATATCCCTTCACAGATTCTACAAAAACAGTGTTTTGAAATTGTTCCATCAAAATAAGGACTTAAGTCTGCGAGACAAACACACACTTCAGAAAGTAATTGCTCATATCACTTCTTTCCAGTCTTTATCTGAAGGTATTTACTTTTTCACTATATGTTTTTCTGCGCTACCTAATTTTGTTTCACAGATGTTGCAAAAAGAGTGTTTCCAAAATGCTCAGTCAAAAGAATGGTTTAACTCTGTGAGATGAATGCACACATCACAAATTAGTTTCTCAAAATGGTTCTTTCTAGTTTTTATCCAAAGATATTTCCTTTTTCACCATAGGCTTCAATGCGCTGCAAGTATCCTTTCACAGATTCTACAAAAACAGTGTTTCCAAATTCTCAATCAAAATGAAGTTTTGATTCTGTGAGATGAACCCACACATCAGAAAGCAGTTTCTTGTAACACTTTTTTCCAGTTTGTATCTGAAGAAATTTCCTTTCTCACCATAGGCCTTTTTGCACTATGAAACGGTGCTTCACAGATTATATAAAAAGAGTGTTTCCAAATTGCTCAGTCAAAAGAAAAGTTTAACTCTGTGAGATGAATGCATACATCACAAACCAGTTCCTCAGAAAGCTTCTTCCTAGTTTTTATCTGAAGATAATTCCTTTATCATTATAGGCTTCATTGTGCTCCCAAGTAACCCTTTGCAGATACTACAGAAACAGTATTTCCAAACAGATCAATCAAAAGAAACATAACTCTCTGAGAAGAATGCACACATCACAACGCTGTTTCTCAGAAAGCTTCTTTCTAGTTTTTATCTGAAGTTATTTCCTCTTGCGCCCTAAGCCTCCTGTGCTCTCTAGTAACACTTTGCACATACTACAATAACAGTGTTACCAAACTGATCAATGAGAAGAAAGGTTTAAATCTTTCAGATGAATGCACCCATCACAAGGCAGTGTCTTTGAAAGATTCAGTCTATTTCTTCTCTGAAGATATTTCCTTTTCCACCATAGGCCTCAGTGCACTCCCAAATATACCTTTTCAGATTGTACAAAAACAGTTTTTCCTAACTGCTCAATCTAAAGAAATGTTTAACTCTGTGAGATGAATGCACACTTCACAAAGCAGTTTCTCAGACAGCTTCTGTCTAGTTCTTCTCTGAAAATATTTCATTTTTCCACTATAGGCCTCAATGCGTTCCCAAATATCCCTTCACAGATTCTATAAAAACATTATTTCCAAACTGTTCCATCAAAAGGATTTAACTTTGTGAGATGAATGCACAATTCAGAAAGCAGTTTCTCATAAAGCTTCTTTCCAGTTTTTATCTGAAGATATTTCCTTGTTCACCATACGTCTTTTGTGCTACAAAATATCGCTTCTAAGATTACACAAAAACAGTTTTTCCAAACTGGTCTGTCAAAATAAATGTTTAGCTCTGTTACATGAATCCACACATCACAAAGCAGTTTCTCAAAAAGCTTCTTTCTAGTTTTTATCCGAAGTTATTTTCTTTATTGCCATAGGCTTCAAAGCGCTCTATAATATCCCATCACAGATTCTACAAAAACAGCGTTTCTAAACTGCTAAATTAAAAAACAGGTTTAACTCTGTGAGTTGAATGCATTCATGAGAAAGCAGTTTCTCAAAACACATCTTGCCTAGTTTTTATCCAAAGATATTTCTTTTTTCACCATAGGCCTCAGTGCACTCCCAAATATTGCTTTGCAGATTGTACAAAAACAGGGTTTCCACACTGCTCAATCAAAATAAAAGTTTAACTCTGTGAGATGAATGCACACATCAAAAAGCAGTTTCTCAGAAAACTTATGTCTCATTCTTCTCTGAAGTTATTTCCTTTGCCACCATAAGCCTCAATGAACTCCCAAATATCCCTTTGCAGATTCTACAAAAACAGTGTTTCCAAACAGTTCCATCATAAGAAGGAATTAACTCTGTGAGATGAATGCACACATCTGAATGCAGTTTCTCATAACGATCTTTCCAGTTTTTGTCTGAAGATAGTTCCTTCTTCACCACAGGGTTTTTTGTGTTACCTAATATCGCTTCACAGATTTTGCAAAAACAGTGTTTCCAAACTGCTCAGTCAAAATAAAGGCTTAACTCTGTGAGATGAATGCACAAATCACAGAGCAGTTTATCAAAAATCTTATTTCTAGTTTTCATCCTAATATATTTCCTTTTTCAACATAGGCTTCCATGCGCTCCCAAATATCCCTTTGCAGATTCTACAAAATCGTTATTTCCAAACTGTTCCTTCAAAACATAGGTTTAACTCTGTGAGATGAATGCACACTTCACAAAAGAGAACCTAAGAAAGCTTCTGTCTAGTTCTTCTCTGAAGATATTTCCTTTTCCACCATAGACCTCAATGTGCTCCCAAATATACCTTAGCAGATTCTACAAAAACAGTGTTTCCAAACTGTTCCATCAAAAGAAGGACGTAACACTGTGAGATGAATGCACACATCAGAAAGCTATTTCTAATAAAGCTTCTTTCCAGTTTTTATGTGAAGATATTTCCTGGTTCACCATATGTTTTTTTGTGCTACCTAATACCATTTCTCAGATTTTGCAAAAACAGTGTTTCCAAACTGCTCCATCAATAAAAAAAAAGTTATAACTCAATGCCCACATCACAAAGCAGTTACTCCAAAAACTTCTCTCTAGTTTAAATCTGAAGGTATTTTATTTTCCACCATAGACCTAACTGTGCTTTCAAATATCCCATTGCAGATTATACAAAATCAGTGAGTCCAAACTGCTCAATAATAAAAACATATTTAACTCTGTGAGTAGAACACACTCATCACAAAGCAATTTCTCAGATAGCTTCTTTCTAGATTTTATCAAAAGATATTTCCTTGTTCACCATAGGTATCACTGTGATCACAAATATTCCTTTGCAGATTCTTCAAAAACAGTGTTTCCAATCTACTCAATGAAAAGAAACGTTTAACTCTGTGAGAAGAATGCACACACCACAAAGTGGTTTCTCAGAAAGCTTCTTTCTATTTTTTATCTGAAGTTATTTCCTTCTTCACCATAGGTCTCGAATGCTCCCAAATATCCCTTTGCAGATCCTACAAAAACAGTATTTCCAACCTGTTCAATCAAAAGAAAGGTTTAAGTCTGTGAGATGAAAGCACACATCACAAAGCAGTTTCTCAAAAAGCTTCTAGTTCTTCACTGAAGATATTTTCTTTTCCACAATAGTCCTCAATGCACTCGTAAATATACCTTCACAGATTCTTCAAAAACAGTGTTTCCAAACTGTTAAATCAAAAGAAGGACTTAACCCTGTGAGATGAACACACACATCAGAAAGCTGTTTCTCATAACAATTCTTTCCAGTTTTATCTGAAGATATTTCCTTGTTCACTATATGCTTTTCTGTGCTATCTAATATCACTTTGCAGATTTTGCAAAAACAGTGTTTCCAAACTGCCCCATGAATAAAAAGGTATAACTCTGTGAGATGAATGCACACATCACAAATAAATTTCTCTAAAAGCTTTTGTCTAGTTCTTCTCAGAAGTCATTTCTTTTCCACAACAGGTCTCAATGTGCTCCCAACTATACCTTCGCAGATTCTACAAAAACAGTGTTTCCAAACTGTTCCATCAAAAGAGAACTTAACCCTCTGTGATGAATGCACACATCAGGAAGCTGTTTCTCCTAATGCTTCTTTCCAGTTTTTATCTGAAGATATTTCCTTGTTCACAATAGGCTTTTTTGTGCTGCTTTATATCACTTCTTAGATCTTGCAAAAACAGTGTTTTCCAAACTGCTCCATCATTAAAAAGGTTTAACTCTTCGAGATCAATTCACACATCACAAAGCAGTTACTGAAAATCATCTTTCTAGTTTATATCTGAAGATCTTTCCTTTTCCACCATAGGCCTTACTGCGCTTTCAAACATCCAATTGCAGATTCTACAAAAACAGTTTCTCCAAACTGTTCAATCAAAAAAGAGGTTTAACTCTGTGAGTTGAATACACACATCACAAAGCAGTTTCTCAAAAATCTTCTTTCTAGTTTTTATCCAAGCATATTTCTTTTTTCACCATAGTCATCTGTGCCTTCCAAACTATCCCTTTACAGATTCCATAAAAACAGTGTTTCCAAACTGCTCCCTCAAAAGAAACGTTTAACTATGTGAGAAGAATGCACTCATCACAAAACGGTTTGGCAGAAAGCTTCTTTCTAGTTTTAATCTGAAGTTATTTCCTTTTTCACCATACGTATGCCTCAAACGCTCCAAATATCCCTTTGCAGATTCTGCAAAAACAGTGTCTCCAAACTGCTCAATCAAAGGAAAGATTTAACTGTGTGGGATGAATACACACATTACACAGCAGTTTATCAGAAATCTTCTGTCTAGATCTTCTCTGTAGATATTTCATTTTGCACCATAGGCCTCAATGGGCTCTCAAATATCTCTTTGCAGATTCAATAAAAACAGCATTTCCAAACTGTTCCATTGAAAGAATAACTTAACTCTGTGAGATGAATGCACACATCAGAAAGCAGTTTCTCATAACTCTTTTTTCCAGTTTTTATCTGAAGATATTTCCTTTTTCAGCATAGGCTTTTTTGTGCTACCTAAAATCACTTCACAGATTTTGCAGAAACAGTGTTTCCTAACTGCTCAGTCAAAAGAAAGGTTTAACTCTGTGAGTTGAATGCACACATCAGAAAACAGTTTCTCAAAAAACTTATTTCTAGTGTTTATCTGAAGATATTTCCTTTTTCAGCATAGGCCCCAGTGAGCTCCCTAATATGCCTTTGCTGATCCTACAAAAACAGTGTTTCCAAACTGCTCAATGAAAAGAAAGGTTTATCTCTGTGACATGAATGCTCACATCAGAAAGCAATTTCTCAGATAGCTTCTCTCTAGTTCTTCCCAATGATATTTCCTTTTTCACCTTAGGCCTTAATGCTATCCTAAATATCCCTTCCAGATTCAATAAAAACAGTGTTTCTGAACTGTTCTTTTTAAAGAAGGATATAACTCTGAGAGATGGACACACACATCAGAAAGCAGTTTCTCATAACGCTTCTTTCCAGTTTTTATCTGAAGATATTTCCCTGTTCAACATAGGCCATTTTGTACCACATAACATAGCTTCAAAAATTATACAAAAACTGTGTTTTCAAACTGCTTAGTGAAAAGAAAATTTTAACTCTGTGAGATGAACGCATACATCACAAAGCAGTTTCAAAAAGCTGCTTTCTAGTTTTTATCCAAAGATATTTCCTTGTTTAACAATAGGCCTCAGGGCACTCCAAAATATCCTGTGGCAGATTCTACAAAAGCAGTGTTTCCAAACGTATCAATGAAAAGAAAGTTTTAGCTCTGTGAGAAGAATACACACATCACAAAGCATTATTTCAGAGAGTTTCTTTATAGTTTTTATCCAAAAATGTTTCATTTTTCACTGTAGACTTAAATGTGCTCCCAAATAACCCTTTGCAGATTCTACAAAAAAAGGGTGTCCAAACTGCTCAGTCAAAAGAAAGTTTTAACTCTTTGAGGTGAATGCACACATCACAAAGCAGGTTCTAAGAAAACTTCTTTTTAGTTTCTATCCAAACATATTTTCTTTTTCACCATAGGCCAAACTGCACTTTCAAATATCCCATTGAAGAATCTACAAAAACAGATTTTCCAAACTCCTTAATCAAAAGAAAGGTTTAAATCTGTGAGAAGAATGTGCACAACACAAAGCAGTTTCCCAAAAACCTTCTTTGTAGTTTTTATCCGAAGTTTTTTCCTTTTCCACCATCGGGTGAATGCAATCACAAATATCCCTGGCAGATTCTGCCAAAATAGTGTTTCCAAACTGCTCAATCAGAAGAAAGCTTGAACTCTGTTAGATGAATGCACACATCAAAAAGCAGTTTCTTTGGAAGATTCTTTCTAGGTTTTATCTAGATGTATTTCCTTTTTCAACATAGACCTCAATGCTCTCCCAAATAACTCTTTGCAGATGCTGCTAAAAGGGCTTTTCCAAACGGCTGCATTAAAGTAAAGATTTAACAATGTGAAATGAATGTGCACATCACAAATCAGTGTCTCAGAAAGCTTCTTTTGAGTTTTTATGCAAAGATATTTCCTTTTTCAACATAGGCCTGTTTACACTACATAATATCATTTCTCAAGTTTTACAAAAACATTGTTTCCAAACTGCTCTATCAAAAGAAAGGCTTAACTTGGTGAGATTAATGCACACATCAGAAAGCAGTTTCTCAAAAATTTCCTTCTAGTTTTTAATCTGAAGATATTTCCTTTTTCAACTTAGGCTTCAATGCATCCCAAATATACCTTCACAGATTATACAAAAACAGTGTTTCCAAACTGCTCAATTAAGAGAAAGTTTAACTCTGTGAGATGAATGTACACATAACAAAGCAGTTTCTCAAAAAGCTTCTTCCTATTTTTCAACTGAAGATATTTCCTTTTTAACCTTAGGCTTCAATGCTCTCCCAAATAACCCTTCGCATATTCTAGAAAAACAGCGTTTCCAAACTTGTCAATCAAAAGAAAGGTTTACTTCTGTGAGATTAATGCACACATCACAAAGCAGTTTCTCGGAAAGCTTCTGTCTCATTCTTCATTGAAGATATTTCCTTTTTCATCATAGGCCTCAATGCACTCCCAAATATCCCTTCACGGATTCTACAAAAACAGTGTTTCCAAACTGTTCAATCAAGAAGGACATAACTCTGTGAGATGAATGCACACATCAGAAAGCAGTTGCTCATAACAATTATTCCATTTTTTTTCTGAAGATATTTCACTTTTCACCATAGGCTTTTTTGCGCTACCTCATATCACTTCACAGATTATACAAAAACAGTGTTTCCAAACTGCTCAGTAAAAAAGAAAGGCTAAACACTGTGAGATGAATTGGCACATCACAAAGTAGTTTCCCACAAAGCTTCTTTCTAGTTTTTATCCAAAGATATTTCCTTTTCACCACAAGCTTCAATGCATTCCCAAATATTCCTTCGCAGATTCTGCACAGAAAAAAGTGTTTCCAAACTGTTCAATCAAAAGAAAAGTTTAAATCTGTGAGAGGAATGCATACATCACAAAGCAGTTTCTCAGAAATCTTCTATCTATTTTTTCTTTGAAGATAGTTCCTTTTCCACCATATGCCTCAATGCAATCCCAAATATCCCTTTGCAGATTCTACAAAAAAAGTGTTTCCAAACTGTTTCATCAAAAGAAGGAGTTAATTCTGTCAGATGAATGCACACATCAGAAAGCAGATTCTCAACGCTTCTTTCCAATTTGTGTTTGAAGACATTACCTTTATCAACATAGTCATTTTTGTGCTAATATCACATCACAGATTATACAAAAAAAAAAGTGTTTCCAAACTGCTCAGTCAAAAGGAAGGTTTAACTCTGTGAGATGAATTCAGACATCATAAAGCAGTTGCTCAAAAAACTTCTTTCTTGTTTATATCTGAAGATATTTCCCTTTTCAGCATAGGCCAAACTGTGCTTTAAAATATTCCATTACAGTTTCTACACAAACAGTGTTTCCAAATTACTCAATCAAAAAGCAGTTTTACCTCTGTGATTTGAACACACACCTCACAAAGCAGTTTCTCAAAAAGCTTCTTTCTAGTTTTTATATGAAGATATTTCTTTTTTTCACCAAGGCATCAGTGTGCTCCCAAATATCCCTTTGCAGATTCTACACAAACAATGTTCCCAAGTTGCTCAATCAAAAGAAAAGTTTAACACTGTGAGAAGAACGCACACATCACAAAGCTTTTTCTCAGAAAACGTCCTTCTTGTTTTTATCAGAAGTTATTTCTTTTTCACCATAGTCCTCATATGCTCCAAAATGACCCTTCACAGATTCTACAAAAAGAGTGACTCCAAACTGGTCAATCGAAAGAAAGGCTTACCTCTGTGAGATGACTGCACACATCACAGAGCAATTTCTCAAAAAGCTTCTTTCTAGTTTTCGTCGGAAGATATTTCCTTTTTCACCATAAACTTCAAAGCACTCCCACATATCCCTTCACAGATTCCACCGAAAAACAGTGTTTCCAAACTGCTCACTAAAAAGAAAGGTTTAACTCTGTGCCATGAATTCACACATAAACAGCAATTTCTCAGACAGCTTCTCTCTAATTCTCTGAAGGTATTTCCTTTGTCATCCTAGGCCTCAATATGCTTGTAGTATTCCCTTGTAGATTGTATAAAAACAGTGTTTCTGAACTGTCCCATCAAAAGAAGTATTTAACTCTGTGAGATGTATGCATACATCTAAAGGAAGCTTCTCAGATAGCTTCTGTCTAGTTCTTCTCTGAAGATATTTCCTTTTCCAACATAGGCCTCAATGGGGTCAAAAAAATATCGCTTCACAGATTGCACAAAATGAGTGTCTCTGAACTGTTCCATCAAAATGAGGATTTTACTCTGTGAGATGAATGCCCACTTCAGAAAGCAGTTTCTCATAATGTTTGTTTCCTGTTTTTATCTGGAGATATTTCCTTTTTTCACCATAGGTGTTTTCATGGTAATTAACATTGCTTTGCAGAGTATACAAAAACAGTGCTTCCAAACTGCTCAGTCAAAATAATTGTTTAACTCTGTGAGATGAATGCATACAGCACAAAGCAGTTTTATGAAAAAGCTTCTTTCTAGTTTTTATCTGAAGATATTTCCATTTCAACATAGGCTTCAGTGCGCTTCCAAATATCCCTTTGAAGATTCTACAAAAAGAGTGTATCCAAACTATACCATCAAAAGAAGGATGCAACTCTGTGAGATGAATGCACACATCAGAAAGCAGTTTCTCATAATGCTTCCTTCCAGTTTTTTTTTAATTTTTTTGTTTATTATTATTATTATACTTTTGGCTCTATGGTACACGTGCACAATGTGCAGGTTAGTTACATATGTATACATGTGCCATGCTAGTGCACTGCACCCACCAACTCGTCATCTAGCATTAGGTATATCTCCCAATGCTATCCCTCCCCCCTCCCCCCACTCCACAACAGTCCCAAAGTGTGATGTTCCCCTTCCTGTGTCCATGTGTTCTCATTGTTCAATTCCCACCTATGAGTGAGAACATGTGGTGTTTGGTTTTTTGTTCTTGCAATAGTTTACTGAGAATGATGATTTCCAATTTCATCCATGTCCCTACAAAGGACATGAACTCATCATTTTTTATGGCTGCATAGTATTCCATGGTGTATATGTGCCACATTTTCTTAATCCAGTCTATCATTGTTGGACATTTGGGTTGGTTCCAAGTCTTTGCTATTGTGAATAATGCTGCAATAAACAGACCTGTGCATGTGTCTTTATAGAAGCACGATTTATATTTCCTTTAAAAACATATGCATTTTTGAGCTAAATAATATTGCTTTGCAGATTATACAAAATCAGTGTTTTGATACTCCTCAATCAAAATAAAGGTTTAACTGTGTGACAAATATGTACACATCACTAAGCAGTTTCTCTGTAAGCTTTTGCCTCGTTCTTCTCTGAAGATATTTCCTTTTCCACCATAGGCCTCAATGCGCTCCCAAATATCCCTTCACAGATTCTACACAGTGTTTCCAAACTGTTCAATGAAAAGAAGGACTGAACTCTATGAGAGGAATGCACACATCAGAAAGCAGTATCTCATAATGCTTCCTTCCAGTTTTTATCTGAAGATATTTCCTTTTTCATCATATTCTTTTTTTGCATTACCTAATATCACTTTGCAGATTTTGCAAACACAGTGTTTCCAAAATGGTCAGTCAAAAGAAAGTTGTAACTCTGTCAGATGAATGCACACACAACAAAGTTGTTTTTTAAAAAGATTATTTCCAGTTTTATCCAAAGATATTTCCTTTATCACCATAGGCTTTAATGAGAACCAAAACACCCTGTCACAGATTCTGCAAAAACAACGATTCCAAACTGCTCAATCCAAGAACAGATTTACTTCTGTGAGTTCAATGCACACATCAAAAAGTCATTTCTCAAAATCTTATTTCTCGTGTTTATCTGAAGACATTTCCTTTTTCATCACAGGACTCAGTACACTCCCAAATATACCTTTGCAGATTTACCAAAACAGTGTTTCCAAACTGCTCAATCAAAAGAAACGTTTAATTTTGTCAGAAAAATTCACTCATCACAAAGCAGTTTCTAAGGTAGCTTCTCTGTAGTTCTTCTCTAAAGGTATTTCCTTCTCAACATAGCACTCAGTACACTCCCAAATATACCTTAGCAGATTTACCAAAACAGTGTTTCCAAACTGCTCAATCAAAAGAAACGTTTAATTTTGTCAGAAAAATTCACTCATCACAAAGCAGTTTCTAAGGTAGCTTCTCCCTAGTTCTTCTCTAAAGGTATTTCCTTCTCAACATAGCACTCAGTACACTCCCAAATATCCCTTCTCAGCTTCTATAAAAACAGTGGTTCTGAACTGTTCCATCAAAAGAAGGATTTAATTCTGTGAAATGAACCCACACATCAGAAACCTGTTTCTCATAACACCTCTTTCCAGGTTTTTAATTAATTAATTAATTAATTTATTTGTTTATTTTTTCTCCCCCCTCTCCCCACCCCACAACAGTCCCCAGAGTGTGATGTTCCCCTTTCTGTGTCCATGTGTTCTCATTGTTCAATTCCCACCTATGAGCGAGAATATGCGGTGTTTGGTTTTTTGTTCTTGCGATAGTTTACTGAGAATGATGATTTCCAATTTCATCCATGTCCCTACAAAGGACGTGAACTCATCATTTTTTATGGCTGCATAGTATTCCATGGTGTATATGTGCCACATATTCTTAATCCAGTCTATCATTGTTGGACATTTGGGTTGGTTCCAAGTCTTTGCTATTGTGAATAATGCCGCATTAAACATACGTGTGCATGTGTCTTTATAGCAGCATGATTTACAGTCCTTTGGGTATATACCCAGTAATGACATGGCTGGGTCAAATGGAATTTCTAGTTCTAGATCCCTGAAGAATCGTCACACTGACTTCCACAAGGGTTGAACTAGTTTACAGTCCCACCAACATATTTCCTTGTTCACCATAGGCCCTTTTGCACTACATAACATCACTTCGTAGATTATACAAAACTCTGTTTCCAAACTGCTCACTCAGAAAAAAGATCTAACTCTGTGAGATGAATGCATACATTATGAAGCAGTTTCTTAGAAACTTCAGTCTCGTTCATCCCTGAAGATATTTCCTTTATCACAATAGGCTTCAATGCAATCCCAAATATCAAGTTGCAGATCCTTCAAAAACAGTTTTTCCAATCTGCTCAATCAAAACACAGGTTTAACTCTCAGAATTCAATGCACTCGTTGCAAAGCATTTTCTCAAGAAGCTTTTTTGTAGTTTTTACTGAAGATATTTCCTTTTTCACCATAGGCCTCAGTGCACTCCAAAATATACCTTTGCAGATTCTACAAAAACAGTGTTTCCAAACTGCTACATCAAAAGAAAGGTTTTACTCTGTGAGATGAATGCACACATCAGAAAGAAGTTTCTCATGATGGTTATTTCCTGTGTTTATATGAAGATATTTCCTGGTTCACCATAGTCTTTTTGCACTACCTAATATCGCTTTGCAGATTCTACAAAAACAGTGTTTCCAAACTGCTGAGTGAAAAGAAAGGTTTAACTCTGTGAGATGAATGCACACACCACAAAGCAGTTTATCAAAAAGCTTCTTTATACTTTTTATCTGAAGATATTTGCTTTATCACCATAAGCTTCAATATGCTTGCAAATATCCCATTGCAGATTCTACAAAAACAGTTTTCTAAAGTGCTTAATGAAACAGCAGTTTTAACTCTGTGAATTGAACCAACACATCACAAAGCAGTTTCTCAAAAAGCTTCTTTCTAGTTTTTATCTGAAGGTGTTTCCTTTTTCACCATAGGCCTCAGTGCACTCCCAAATATCCTGTCGCAGATTCTACAAAAACAGTGTTTCCAAATGGCTCAATCTAAGACAAAGTTTAACTGTGAGTTGAACGTGCACATCAAAAAGCAGTTTCTCAAAAGAGTTCTTTCTAATTTTTATCCAAAATATTTCTTTTTACACTATAGCCCTAAATGCACTCCCAAATATACTGTTGTGGATTCTACAAAAACAGTGTTTCCTTACTGCTCAATCAAAAGAAAGGTCTTGCTCTGTGAGATGAATGCACACGTCACAAAGCCGTTTCTCAGATAGCTTCTGTCAAGTTCTTCTCTGAAGACATTTCCTTTTCCACCACAGGCCTCAATGTGCTCCCAAATATCCCTCTGCATATTCTATAAACACAGTGTTTCCCCACTGATCCATCTAAAGAAGGGTTTATCTCTTGGAGATTAATACCCACATCAGAAAGCAGTTTCTCATAACGCCTCTTTCTGATTTTTATCTGAATATAATTACAAGCTCACATAGGCCTTTTTGCGCTACCTAACAACGCTTTGCAGATTATATAAAAACAGTGTTTCCAAACTACTAAGCCAAAGGAAAATTTTAACTCATGAGATGAACATGTACATCAGAAAGCAGTTTCTCAGAAAGCTTCTTTCTAGTTTTTATCCGAAGATTTTTCCTTTTTCACCTTAGTCAGCTGTAAGCTCCCAATCATCCCATTGCAGATTCTACAAAAGATGTGTTTCCAAGTTGCCCAATCAAAAGAAACATTTAAGACTGTGAGAAGAATGCGCACATCACAGAGCAGTTTCTCAAAAAGCTTCTTTCTAGTATTTATCTGAAGCTATTTCCTTTTTCAACAAAGGACCCATGCACTCCCAAATATCCATTTGCAGATTGTACAAAAACAGTGTTTCCAAACTGATCATTCAAAAGAAAAGTTTAACTTTGAGAGACGAATGCACACATCACAAAGCAGTTTCCCGAAAACCTTCTCAAGAGTTTTTATCTGGAGTTATTTCCTTTTTCACCATAGGCTTCAATGTGCTCCCAAATATCCCTTAGCAGATTCTACAAAAACAGTGCTTACAAACTGGTCAATCAAAAGAAAGTTTTAACTCTGTGAGATGAATGCACCAATCACAAAGCAGTTTCTCAGAAAGTTTCTGTCTAGTTCTTCTCTAAAGTTATTGCCTTTTCCAGCATAGGCCTCAATGCACTCCCAATTATCCCAGCACAGATCCTGTGAAAACAGTGTTTCCAAACTCTTCCATCAAAAGAAGGATTTCACTCTGTGAGATGAATGCACTTATCAGAAAGCAATTACTTATAATGCTTCTTTCCAGTTTTTATCTGAAGATATTTCTTTCTTCACCATAGGCCTTTTTGCACCACAAAACATCATTTCACAGATTATACAGAAAGTGTTTCCAAGCTGCTTAGTCAAAAGAAAACTGTAAATCTGTGATAGGAATGTATCAATCACAAAACAGTTTCTCAAAATGCTTCTTTCTAGTTTTGATTCAAAGATATTTCCTTTTTCACCATAGACATCAGTGTGCTCCCAATTACTCCTTGCAGATTCCACAAAAACAGTGTTTCCAAGCTGGGCAATCAAAGGAAATGTTTAACTCTGAGAGATGAATGCACGCATCACAAAGCAGTTTCTCAAAAGCTTCTTTCTTGTTTTTATCCATAGATATTTACTTTTTCACCAAAGGCTTCAATGCTATCCCAAGTATCCCTTTGCAGATTATACTAAAACAGTGTTTCCAAACTGCTCAATCAAAAGAAAGGTTTAACTCTGTGAGATTAATGCACACGTCACAAAGAAGAATCTCAGAAAGCTTCTGTCTAGTTCTACTCTGAAGCTATTTCCTTTTCCACCATAGGCCTCAATGCAGTCCCAAATATCTCTTCACAGATTGTACACAGTTTTCCAAATTGTACCATCCAAAGAAGGACTTAACTCAGTGAGATGAATGCACAGTCAGAAACCAGTTTCTCATAATGCTTCTTTCCAGCTTTTATCTGAAGATATTTCATGATTCACCATAGGGTTTTTTATACTACGAAATATGGCTCCACAGATTTTGCAAAAACAGTGTTTCCATACTGTTCAGTCAAAAGTAAGGTTGAACTCTGTAAGATGAATGCACGCATCACAAAGCAGATTCTCAAAAAGCTTCTTTCTAGTTTTTTTGAAGGTATTTCCTTTATCACCATATGTTTCAATGCACTCCAAAATATCCCATCACAGATTCTACAAAAACAGTGTTTCCAAACTGCTCAGTCAAAAAACAGGCTTAATTCTGTGAGTTGAATGCACACATCACAAAACAGTTTCTCAAAATGATTCTCCCTAGTTTTTATCTGAAGATATTTCTTTTTTCACCAAAGGCCTCAGTGTGCTCTCAAATATCCTCTTGCAGATTCTACAAAAAGAGTGTTTCCAAACTGCCCAATTAAAAGAAAGGTTTAACTCTGTGAGATGAAGGAACACATAACAAGGCAATTTCTCAGATAGTTACTGTCTAGTTCGTCTCTGAAGATATTTTCTTTAACACCATAGGCCTCAATGCATTCCCAAATATCCCTTCACAGATTCTATAAAAATAATGTTTCTGAACTGTTCCATCAAAAGAAGGATTCAACTCTGTGAGATGAAGGCATGAATCACAAAGCTTTTTGTCAAAAAGCATATTTGTAGTTTTTATCTGAATATATTTCCTGTTTCATCATGGACATCAGTCTGCTCCAAAATATCCCTTTACAGATTCCACAAAAAAAACAGTGTTTCAAACTGTTCAATAATAAAAAAAAGTTTACCTCTCTGAGAAGAATGCACACATCACAAAGCAGTTTTTCAGAAAGCTTCTTTCTACTTTTTAACTGATGTTATATCCTTTTTTAAGATAGGATTCTTGCGCTCCCAAATATCACTTTGCAGATTCTACAGAAACAGTGTTTCTAAACTACACAATCAAAAGAAATGTTTAGCTCTGTAAGACGAAGGCACATATCACAAAGCTGTTTCTTAGAAAGCTACTCTCTTTTTCTCTGAAGATATTATCTTTTCCACCATAGTCCTCAATGCACTCCCAAATATCTCTTTGCAAATTCTACAAAAACTGTTTTTCCAAACTGTTTCATCAAAACAAGGACATAACTGTCTGAGGTGAACACACACATCAGAAAGCATTCTCTCATAACCCTTCTCTCCAGTTTTTATCTGAAGATATTTCCTTGTTGACCATAGGCGTTTTGGCACTAATATCACTTCTCAGATTTTGCAAAAACAATGTTTCCAAATTTCTAAGTCAAAAGAAAGGTTTAATTCTGTGAGATGAATGCATACATCATGAAGCAGTTTCTCAAAAGTTTCTTCCTAGTTTTTATCTGAAGATATTTCTTTTTTCACCCTAGGCCTCAATGCACTCCTAAATATCCCTTCACAGATTCTACAAAAACAGTTTCCAAACTGCTCAATCAAAAGAAAAATTTTACTCTTTGAGATGAATGCACACATCTCAAAGCAGTTCCTCTCATCGCTTCTGTCTAGTTCTTCTCTGAGGCTATTTCCTTTTCCACCATCAGCTTCAATGTGCTTCCAAATATCCCTTCACAGATTTTACAAAAACAGTGTTTCCATACTGCTCTATCAAAAGAAAGTTTTAACTCTGTGAGATGAATGCACACACCAAACAGCAGTTCCTCCAAAAGCCTCTGTCAAGTTCTTCACTGAAGTTATTTCCTTTTCCACCTTAGGCCTCAATGCAATCCCAAATATCCCTTTGCATATTCTACAAAAACAGTGTTTCCAGACTGTTCCATCAAAAGAAGGACTTATCTGTGTGAGATGAATGCAAATATCAGAAGGCAGTTTCTCATAATGCTTCTTTCCAGTTTTTATCTGAAGGTATATCTTTTTCCAGCATAGGCTTTTTAGTGCTACCTAATATCTCTCCACTGATTACAGAAAAACAGTTTTTCAAAACTGCTCAATCAATAGAATGGTTTAATTCTGTGACAGGAATGCATACATCACAGAGCATTTTCTCAAAAAGCTTATTTCTAGTTTTTATCCCAATACATTTCCTTTTTCACCATAGGCCTAACTGTGATTTCAAATATCCCATTGCTAATTCTCCAATAACATTTTTTCCAAGCTGCTTAATCAAAAGAAAGAATTAAATCTGTGAGAAGAATGCACATTCCAGAAAGCAGTTTCTCAGAAAGTTTCTTTATAGTTTTTATCCGAAGTTATTTTCTTTTTCATCATACGGTCCGTTCACTGCCAAATATCCCTTTGCAGATTCTGCCAAAACAGTGTTTCCAAACTGCTCAATAAAAAGAAAGGGTTCCCAAATAGAGCTTTGCAGATTCCACAAAAACAGCACTTCCAAAAAGTCTAGTTCTTCTTTGAAGATATTGTTTTTCCACAACAGGCCTGAAAGTGCTACCAGATATACCTTCACAGATTCTATAAAAACATTGTTACCAAGCTTTTCCTTCAAAAGAAAGACTTAACTCTGTGAGATGAATGCTTATATTAGAAAGTAGCTTCTCATAATGCTTCGTTCCAGTTTTTATCTGAAGATACTTCCTTGCTCACCATGGGCCATTTCATGCTTTATAACATTTCTTTGAAGATTAAATGAAAACAGTGTTTCCAAACTGCTCAGCCAAAAGAAAAGTTTAACTCTGTGAGATGAATGCATATAAATCAAAGCAGTTTCTCAAAAAGCTTCTTTCTAGTTTTTAATCTGAAGATATTTCGTTTTTCACAATAGGCATCAGTGCACTCCCAAATATCCCTTTGGAGATTCCACAAAAAAAGTGTCTACAAACTCTTCAATCAAAAGAAACATTTCACCCTTTGAGAAGAATGAACACATCCTAAAGTGGTTTCTCAGAAACTTTCTTTCTAGTTTTTATCTGAAATTATTTCTTTTTTCACCATAGGCTGCATGCACTCTCAATGTCCCTTCACAGATTCTACAAAAACAGTGTTTCCAAACTGCTAAATCAAAAAAAGGTTTAACTCTGTGAGATGAATACACATATCACAAAGCAGTTTCTTAAAAACTTCTTTCTAGTATTTAACTGAAGATATTTCCTTTTTCACCATAGGCTTCAATGTGCTCCCAAATATCCATTCACAGATACTACAAAAGCAATGTTTCCTAATATCTCAATCAAAAGAAAGGTTTACCTCTGTGAGAGGAAAGCACATATCACAAAGCAGTATCTCTGAAAGCTTCTGTGAAGCTCTTCCCTAAAGATATTTCCTTTTCTGCCATAGGCCTCAGAGTGATGCCAGATATCCCTTCGCAGATTCAAAAAAAAAGAAAAAAAAACCAGTGTTTCCAAACGGTTCCATCTAAAGACGGACTTATGTCTGTGAGATGAATGCACACATCAGAAAGCAGTTTGTCAGAACGCTTGTTTGCAGTTTTCATCTGATGTTATTTCCTTTTTCACCATAGTTTTTTTTGGGCTAACAAATATTGCTTGGCAGATTTTGCAAAAACACTGTTTCAAAACTGCTCAGTAAAAGGAAAGGTTGAACTCTGTGAGAAGAATGCACACATCACAAAGTGGTTTCTCAGAAAGCTTCGTTCTATTTTTTATCTGAAGTTATTTCCTTTTTCACTGTAGGCTTTTTTGCACTACCTCATATTGCTTCACAGATTTTGTATAAACAGGGTTTCCAAACTGCTCAAAGAAAGGTTTATCTCTCTCAGATGAATGTACACATCACAAAGCAGATTCTCAAAAATCTTCTTTCTAGTTTTCATCTGGAGATATTTCCGTTTTCACCATAGGCCTCAGGGCCATCCCAAATATACTTTCGCAGATTCTAAAAAAATTGCTTCCAAACTGCTCAATCAAAAGAAAGGTTTAACTCTATGAGGGAATGCACGCATCACAAAGCAGTTTCCTCACACAGCTTCTGTCTGATTCTTCTCTGAAGATATTCCCTTTTCCACCATAGGCCTCAATGCCCTACAAAAATCTCTTCTCAGATTTTATAGAAAGAGTGTTTCTGAAATGTTCCATCAAAAGAAAGATATAACTCTGTGAGATTAATGCAAACTTCAGAAAGAAGATTCTGATAATGCTTCTTTCCAGTTTTTTTCTGAAGATATTTCCTTGTTCACCCTAAGCCTTTGTGCACAACCTAACAATGTTTCACAGATTATACAAAAACAGTGTTTCCAAACTGCTCGGTAAAATGTAAAGCTTAACTCTGTGAGGTGAATGCATACATCACAAAGAAGTTTCTAAAGAGCTTCTTTCTATATTTTATCCGAAGATATTTCATTTTTTTACCATAGGCATAATTCTGCTCCCAAATATATATTTGCAGATCCTATGTAAACAGTGTTTCCAAACTGCTCAATCCAAAGACACTTTTAATTCTTTGAGAAGAATGCACACATCACAAAGCAGTTTCTCAGAAATCTTCATTCTAGTTTCTATCACCATATGTGTCAAGGCACTCCCAAAAAAACTTTCTAATTTTTATCCAAAGATATTTCCTTTGTCACCATAGGCATCAGAGCGCTCCCAAATATCCCATCACACGTTCTACAAAAACAGTGTTTCCAAACTGCTCAATGAAAAAACACGTTTAACTCTGTGAGACGAATGCACACATCACAAAGCAGTTTCTCTAAAAGCTTCTTTCTAGTTTTTATCCAAAGATATTTCCTTTATCGCCATAGGCATCATGCTTTCCAAAATATCTTGTTGTAGATTCTATAAAAACAGTGTTTCTGAAATGTTCCAACAAAAGAAGAATTTAACTCTGTAAGATGAATGCACACATCTGAACACAGTTTCTCGTAATGCTTCTTTCCAATTTTTATCTGAAGATATTTCCTTTTTCACCATAAGCTTTTTTCTTCTATATAATATAGCTCCTCAGGTTTTTCAAAAACAGTGTTTCCAAACTGCTCAGTCAAAAGAGATATTTAACTCTGTGAGATGAATGCATGCCTCATGAAGCAGTTTCTTAGAAAGCTTCTTTCTAGTTGCTATCCAAAGATATTTCCATTATTGCCGTAGGCTTTAATGCACTCTAAAGTGTCCCATTGCAGATTCTACAAAAACAGTGTTTCCATCTACTCAATCAAAAAACAGGTTTAACTCTGTGATTTGAATGCACACATCACAAAGCAGTTTCTCAAAAAGCTTCTTTTTATTTTTTATCTGTAGATATTTCCTTTTTCTCCATAGGCCTCAGTGCACTCCAAAATATACCTTTGCAGATTCTAGAAAAACAGTGTTACCAAACTGCTCAATCAAAAGAAAGTTTTTACTCTGTGAGATGAATGCACACATTACAAACCTGTTTCTCAGATGCCTTCTGTCTAGTTTTTCTCTGAAGTTATTTCTTTTTCAACCATAGGGTTCAATGCACTCCTGAATATCCCTTTGCAGATTCTACAAATCAGTGTTTCTGAACTGTTCCATCAAAGGAATGATTTAGCTCTGAGATATGAAAGTGCACATCAGAAAGCAGTTTCTCATAAGCTTCTTTCCAGTTTTTATCTAAAAGTATGTCTTTGTTCACCATAGGCCTTTTTCTGCTACCTAACATCCCTTCACAGATTATACAAAAACAGTGTTTCCAAACTGCTCAGTCAAAAGAAAAGTTTAATTCTTTGAGGTGAATGGATGTATGACAAAGGAGTTTTATAAAGAGCTTCCTTCTAGTTTTTATCCTAAGATATTTCCTTTTTCAGCACAGGCATCACTGTGCTCCCAAATATCCCTTTGCGGATTCAACAAAAACAGGGTTTCCAAACTGCTCAAACAAAACAAACTTTTAACTCTGTAAGAAAAATGCATACATCACAAAGCTGTTTATCAGAAAGTTTCCTTCTAGTTTTCATCTGAAGGTATTTCTTTATCACCATATGTGTCAAGGCATTCGCAAATATTCCATCACAGATTCTACAAAAACAGAGTTTCCAAACTGCTCAATGAAAAAACACTTTTAACTCTGTGAGATGAATGCACACATTGCAAAGCAGTTTCTCTGAAAGCTTCTTTCTAGTTTTTATCCAAAGATATTTCCTTTGTCACCGTAGGCATCAGAGTGCTCCCAAATATGCCATCACACATTCTACAAAAACAGTGTTTCCAAACTGCTCAATCAAAAGACAGTTTTAGCATGATTAGATGAATGCAAATGTCACAAAGCTGTTTATCAGAAAGATTCTGTCTAATTCTTCTCTGAAGATACTTCCGTTCCCACCAATGGACTCAATGCGTTACCAAATATCCCTTCTCAGATTTCTACAAAAACAGTGCTTCCAAACTGTTCCCTCAAAAGGACTTAACTCTGTGAGATGACCACACACATCAAAAATAATTTTCTCATAACGTTTCCTTCCAGTTTTTATCTGAAGATATTCCCTTGTTCTCCATAGGCTTTTTTGTGCTACCTAATATCGCTTTGCAGATTTTGCAAAAAGAGTATTTCCAAACTACACTGTCAAAAAAAGTTTTAACTCTGTGAGGTGAATGCACACATCACAAAGCATTTTCTCAAAAAGCTTCTTTGTAATTTTTATCCAAAGATATTTCTATTTTCACGATTGGCTTCTTTGTGCTCTGAAATATCCCACCACATACTCTACAAGAACAGTGTTTCTAAACTGCTCAATCAAAAGAAAGGTTTAACTCTGTGAGATGAATGCTAACATCACAAAGCAGTTTCTCAAAAAGCTTCTATCTAGCTGTTATCGGTAGATATTTCCTTTATCACCATAGGCTTCAATGTGCTGCCAAATATCCCATCACATATTCTACAAAATCAGTGTTTCCAAACCAATAAATCAAAAAACAGGTTTAATTCTGTGAGTTGATTGCACGCTTCACAAAGCAGTTTCTCAGATAGCTTCGTCTAGTTCTTCTCTGAAGATATTGCCTTTTCCACCATAGGCTTCAATGCGATCACAAATTTCCTATTTCAGATTCCACAAAAACAGTGTTTCAAAACTGTTCCAAAAAAGAAGGACTTAACTTTGTGAGATGAATGCACACATCAGAATGCAGTTTCTCATAACCATTCTTTCCAGTTTTCATCTGAAGATATTTCCCTGTTCACCATAGGCCTTTTGGTGCTACCAAATATTGCTAAGCAGATTTTGCAAAAACGGTGTTTCCACACTGCTCAATCAAAAGAAAGGTTTAATTTTGTGAGATGAATGCACACATCACAAAGCAGTTTCTCAGAAAGTTTCTGTGTAGTTCTTTGCAGATATTTCTTTTTACACCATAGCCCTCACTGCACTCCCAAATATCTTTCACAGATTCTACAAAAACACTATTTCCAAACTGCTCAATCAAAAGAAAGGTTTAATTTTGTGAGATGAATGCACACATCACAAAGCAGTTTCTCGGAAGGCTTCTGTCTAGCTCTTCTCTGAAGATATTTCCTTTTCTACCTTAGGCCTCAATGCATTCCTAAATACCCCCTCACAGATTCTACAAAAACACTGCTTCCAAACTTTTCCATCAAAAGAATGACTTACCTCTTTAGATGAAAACATACATCAGGAAGCAGTTTCTCATAACGCTTCTTTCCAGTTTTTATCTGAAGATATTTCCCTGTTCACCATAGGCCTTTTTGCACTACTAAACATTGCTTCACAGATTATACAAAAATAGAGATTCCAAACTGCTCAGTCAAAAGAAAAGTTGGACTCTGTGAGATGAATGCATACATCACAAGGCAGTTGCTCAAAAAGCTTCTTTCTAGTTTTTATCTGAAGATATTTCCTTTTTCGCCATAGTCATCAGTGGGCTCACAAATATCCCTTTGTAGAGTCTACAATAACAGTGTTTCCAAATTGCTGAATCAAAAAAAAAAAAAAAACGTTTAACTCTGTAAGAAGAATGCATATATCACAAATTAGTCTCACAAATAGCTTCTTTGTAGTTTTTATCTGAAGTTATTTCCTTTTTCACCATAGTCCTTGTGTGTTCCCAAATATCCCTTCTCAGATTCTAAAAAAACAGTGCTTCTAAACTGATCAATAAATAGAAAGGTTTAACTCTGTGAGATGAATGCACACATCACAAAGCTGTTTCTCAAAAAGTTACTTTCTAGTTGTTATTTGAAGATGTTTCCTTTTTCACCATAGTCCTCAGTGCGCTCTGAAATATACCTCTGCAGATTCTACAAAAACAGTGTTTCAAACTGCTCCAACAAAAAAGAGGTTTAACTCTGTGAGATGAATGCACATATCATGAAGCAGTTTCTCAGAAAGCTTCTGTCTAATTCTTCTCTGAACTTACTTCCTTTTCCAGTATTGGCCTCAATGCACTCCCAAATATCCCTTCACAGATTCTATTAAAACAGCATTTCGAATCTGTTAAAGAATGAGCTCTGTGATATGAATGCACACATCAGAAAGCATTTTTTCATAACACTTCTTTCCAGTTTTTATCTGAAGATATTTAGCTGTTCACCATAGGCCTTTTTGCACTACTTAACATTGCTTTGCTGATTATACAAAAACAGCGTTTCCAAACTGTTCAGTGAAAAGAAATATTTAACTCTATGAGATGAATGCATACATCACAAAGGAGTTTCTCAAGAAGCTTCTCTCTAGGTTTTATCTGAAGATATTTCCTTTTTCACCAGAGTCATCAATGCACTCCCAAATATCGTTTTCCAGATTCTACAAAAACAGTGTCTCCAAATTGCTCAATCAAAAGAAACGTTTACCTCTGTGAGTAGAATGCCCCCATCACAAAGCAGTTTCTCAGAAAGTTTCTTTGTAATTTTTATCTGAAGTTACTTCGTTTTTCACCATAGGACTCACGGGTTCCCAAATATTCCTTTGCAGACTCTACATAAAAATTGCTTCCAAACTGACATTTCAATAGAAAGTTTTAAATCAGTGAGGTGAATGTATACATCACAAAGTAGTTTCACAAAATGCTTCTTTATAGTTTTCATCTGAAGACATTTCCTTTTTCACCATAGGCCTTTTTGAGCTACCTATCATAGCTTCGCAAATTGTACAACAATGGTGTTCCCAAACTGCTCAGTCAAAGGAAAAGTTTAACTCTGGGAGATGAATGGACACACCACAAGCAGTTTTTCGAAGGACTTCTTTCTATTTTTTATCCAAAGATATTTCCTTTTTTATCATAGGCATTAGTACACTCCCAAATATCCTTTTGTAGATTTTACAAAAACAGTGTTTCCAAACTGCTCAATGAAAAGACAGATTGAGCTCAGTGACAAGAATGCACACATCACAAAGAAGTTCCTCAGAAAGCTACTTTCAATTATTTATTTGAATGTATTTCCTTTTTTACCATAGGCCTTGTGCACTCCCAAATATCCCTTCACAGATTCTACCAAAACAGTGATTCCAAACTGTTCGATCAAAAGAAACGTTTAACTCTGTAAGATGAATGAACATCTTACAAAGCAGGCTCTCAAAAAGCTTCTTTCTGATTTTTATCCACAGATATTTCCTTTTTCACCATAGCCTTCAATGCACTCCCAAATATTCCTTCACAGATTCTACAAAAACTGTGTTTCCAAACAACTCAATCAAAAGAAAGGTTTAAATCTGTGAGATGAATGCAAACATCATAAAGCAGTTTCACAGATAGCTTCTGTCTAGTTCTCTGCAGATATTTCCTTTTCCACCTTAGGCCTCAATGTGCTCCCAAATATCACTTTGCAGATCCTAAAAAAGCAGTGTTTTTAAACTGCTCCATCAAAAGAAGGACTAAATTCTGTGAGATGAACGCACACATCAGAAAACAGTTTCTCTTAACGTTTCTTCCAGTTTTTATCTGAAGGTATTTACTTTTTCACGTAGGGTTTTTTGTGCTACAAAATATCGCCTTGCAGATTTTGCAGAAACAGTGTTTCCAAACAGCTCAGTGAAAAGAAAGTTTTAACTCTGTGAGATGAATGCAAACATCGCAAAGAATTTTCTCAACAAGCTTCTTTCTAGTTTTTATCTGAAGGTATTTCCTTTATTACCATAGGCTTCAATGTGCCTCCAGATATCCCATTTCAGATTCTACAAAAACCGTGTTTCCAAACTGCTCAATCAAAAAACAGGTTTAACTCTGAGTTGAACGTACATTTCACAAAGCCATTTCTCAAAAAGCTTCTTTCTAGTTTTTATCTGTAAATATTTCCTTTTTCACCTTAGGCCTCACTGTGCTCCCAATTATATCTTTGCAGATTCTCAAAAACAGTTTTTCTGAACTGCTCAATCAATAGAAAGGTTTAACTCTTTGAGATTAATGCACACATCACAAAGCAGTTTCTCAGATAGCTTCTGTTCAGTTCTCTGTATATATTTCGTTTTCCACCATAGGCCTCAATCCACTCCCCAAATACCTTAACAGATCCTGTAAAAACAGTGTTTCTGAACTGTTCAATGAAAAGAAGAGTTTAGCTCTCTGATTTGAATGCATACATTAGAAAGCATTTTCTCAAAATGCTTCTTTCCAGTTTTTATCTGAAGATATTTCATTTTCAACATTTTCCTTTCTGGGCTACCAAACATCACTTTGCAGATTATACAGAAACAGTGTTTCCAAACTTTGCAGTCAAAAGAAAATTTTAACTCTGTGAGATGAATGCATACATTACAAAGTAGTTTTTCAAAAAGCTTCATTCTAGTTTATATCCAAAGATATTTCCTTTTTCACCATAGGCACAAGTTCACTCCCAAATATCCCTTTGCGGATTCTACAAAAACAACTTTTCCAAACTGTTCAATCAAAAGAAACGTTTAACTCTGTGATAAGAATGCACACAACACAAAGCTGCCTCTCATAAAGGTGCTTTCTAGTTTTAATCTGAGGTTATTTCCTTTTTCATCTTAGTCCTGGTGCACTCCCAAATACAACTTTGTAGATTTTAGAAGTGTTTCCAAAATGCTCAATTATAAGAGATTCTACAAACACCGTGTTTCCAAACTGCTCAATGATAAGAAACATTTAACTCTGTGAGAAGAATGCACACATCACAAAGCGGTTTCTCAGAATGCTTCTTTCAAGTTTTATTGAAGTTATTTCCTTTTTGAACATAGGCTTTGAGTGCTCCCAAGTATCCCATTGCAGATTCTGTAAAACCAGTGTTTGCAAATTGATCAATCAACCACAAGTTTTAACTCTGTGAGATGAATGCACACTTCACAAAGCAATTTCTCAAAAAGTTTCTTTCCAGTTTTTATCCAAAGATATTTCCATTTTCACCATAGCCTTCAATATCGCTCCAAAATAGCCCATCACAATTATACAAAAACAGTGTTTCCAAACTGGTCAATCAAAAGAAAGTTTTAAATCTGTGAGATGAATGGAAGTGTCACAAAGCAGTTTCTCAGGTAACTTCTGTATAGTTTTTCTCTGAAGATATTTGCTTTTCAACCACTGGATTCAATGTGCTCTTCAATATCCCTTTGCAGATTCTATAAAAAGAGTGTTTCTGAACTGTTCCATCAAAAGATGGATTTAACTCTCTGAGTTGTACACACACATCAGAAACAAGTTTCTCATATGCTTCCTTCCAGTTTTTATCTGAAGATATTTCCTTGTTCACCGTAGGCCTTTTTGCATGACCCAACATCACTTCAAAGATTATACACAAACAGTGTTTCCAAATTGCTCAGTAAAAGTTTAGCCCTTTGAGATGAATGCATTCATCCAGAGCAATTTCTCAAACAGCTTCTTTCTGGTTTTTATGTGAATATATTTCCTTTTTCACCCTGAGCATCAGTGTGCTCCCAAATATTACTTTGCAGATTCTACAAAAACAATGTTTCCACACTGCTCAATTAAAAGAAACGTTTAACAATGAGAAGAATGCACACATCACAAAGGGAATTCTCAGAGAGATTCTTTTCAGTTTTTATCTGAAGTTGTTTCCTTTTGCACCATAGGCCTCATGCACTCCCAAATATCCCTTTGCAGATTCCACAGATACAGTGTTTCCAAACTGATGAATCAACAGAACAGTTTAACTCTGTGTGATGAAGTCTCACATCACAAAGCAGCTTCTCAGAAAGCATCTTTCTAGTTCTGCTCTGAAGACATTTCTTTTTCCACCATAGGCCTCAATACACTGCAAAATTTTCCTTTGCAGATTCTACAAAAAGAGTGTTTCAGAAATGTTCCATCAAAGAAGGACTTCATTCTTTGAGATGAATGCACACATCAGAAATCAATTTTTCATAACACTTCTTTCCAGTTTTTATCTGAAGATATTTCCTTTACCACAATTGGCCTCAATGCACTCCCAAATATCCATTGGCAGATTCTATAAAGACAGCCTTGCAAACTCTTCCAAAAAAGAAGGATTGAACTCTGTGAGATAGACACACATATCAGAAAGCAGTTTCTCATAAGGCTTCTTTCAAGTTTTTATTAGAAGGTATTTCTTGTTCAAAATTGTTCTTTTTTCAATGCCTAACATGGCTTCAGATATTATACAAAATGAGTTTCCAAACTGTTCAGTCAAAGGAAAAGTTTAACTTTGTGAGATGAATGCATAAATCACAAAGCAGTTTCTCAAAGACCATCATTTTAATTTTTATCTGAAAATATTTCCTTTAAAACCATAGGCTAAAGTGCACTCTCAAATATCCCTTTGCAGATTCGCCAAAAACAGTGTTTCCAAACTGCTCAATCAAGGCAAACGTTTAACTCTGTAGAAGAATTCACACATCAGAAAGCAGTTTCTCAGAAAGCTTCTTTCTACTTTTTATCTGGAGTTATTTCCTTTTTCACCTTAGGCCTCTTGCATTCCCAAATATCCTTTTGCAGATTCTACAAGTGTTTCCAAATTGAGCAATTAAAAAAAAGGTTTAACTCTGTAAGCTGAATGCACACATCACAATGCAGTTTCTCAAATAACTTCTTTCCACTTTTTATCTGAAGATATTTCCTTTTTTACCTTTTTCACCATAGGCTTCAATGCGATCCAAAATATCCCTTTGCAGATTCTACAAACACAGTGTTTCCAAACTACTCAATCAAAAGAAAACTTTACATCTGTGAGATGAATGCACACGTCACAAAGAAATTTTTCAAAAAATTTTTGTCTAGTTTTTATCTGAGGATATATCCTTTTCAACCCAAGGCCTCAATGCACTCCCAAATATCTCTCCACAGAGTCTATAAAAACAGTTTTGCAAAACTGCTCAAAGGAAAGGCTTAACTCTGGGAGATGCATGTACACTTCACAAAGAAGTTTCTCAGAAAGCTTCTTTCTGGTTCTTCTCTGATGATATTTCCTTTTTCACCATAGGCCAGAAAGCACTCCCAAATATCCCATTGCAGAATCCACAAAAACAGTGTTTCCAAACTGCGCAATGAAAAGAAAGTTTTAACTTTGTGAGATGAATGCACACATCAGAAATCAGTTTCTCATAATGCTTCTTTCCAGTTCTTATCTGAAGATATTCCCTTGTTCACAATTGGCCTTTTTGCCCTTCATTACATCACTCTGCAGATGATACAAAAACAGTGTTTCCAAACTGCTCAGTCAGAAGGCAAGTTTAAATCTGTGACATAAATGCATACTTAACAAAGCAGTTTCTCAAAAAGCTTCTTTTTAGTTTTTATCCAAAGATATTTCTTTTTCACCATAGGCTTCAATGTGCTCTCAAATATCCCATTGCAGATTCTACAAAAGCAGTGTTTCAAAACTGCTCAATGAAAAAACAGGTTTAACTCTGTGAGATGAACACACACATAAAAAAGCAGTTTATAAAAAGTTTCCTTGTAGTTTTTTACTGAATGTATTTCTTTTATCATGGTATTCCTCAATGTGCTCCCAAGTATGCCTTTGCATATTCTACAAAATCAGTGTTACCAAACTGCCCTATCAATAGAAAGGTCTAGCTCTCCGAGAAGAATGCAAACATTACAGAGCAGGTTCTCAGAAAGCTTCCCTCTAGTTTTTTCAGAAGATATTTCGTTTTTCAACATAGGACTTTGTGTGCTCAAAACTATCCCTGTGCTCCCAAATATCCCTTCGCAGATTCTACAAAAACAGTGTTTCCAAAGAGACCAATCAAAGGAAAGGTTTAACTCTGTGAGATGAATTCACACATCACAAAGCAATTTCTCAGAAAGCTTCCGACCAGTTCTTCTCTGAAGATATTTGCTTTTCCACCATAGGCCTTAATGTGCTCTCAAATGTCCCTTCACTGATTCCATAAAAACAGTGTTTCCCAACTTTTCCATCAAAAGTAGGATTTAACTCCATGAGTTGAATGCAAACATCAGAAATCAGTTTCTCGTAATGTTTCTTTCCAGTTTTCATCTGAAGATATTTCCTTCTTCACCAGAGGCCCTTTTGTGCTTCCTAACATTGCTTTGCAGATTATACAAAAACGGTGTTTCCAAACTGCTCAGTCAAAAGAAAAGTTTAACTCAGTGACATGAATGCAAACGTCACAAAGCAGTTTCCAAAAAATCTTCTTTCTAGTTTTTATCCAAAGATATTTACTTTCTCACCATAGGCCTCAGTGCACACCAAATATACCTTTGCAGAGTCTACTAAAACATTGTTTCCAAACTACTCAATCAAAAGAAAGGTTTAACCCTGTCAGATGAACGCACACATACCAAAGCAGTTTCTCAGATAGCTTCTATCTAGTTGTTCTCTGAAGATATTTCCTTTTCCACCACAGGCCTCAATGCACTCCCAAATATCCCTATGCAGATTCATAAAAACAATGTTTCTGAACTGTTCCATCAAAGGAAGGCTTTAATTCTGTGATGCAAGTGCACACATCAGAAAGCACTTTCTCATAACGCTTCTCTCGAATTTTTATATGAAGATATCTCCTTGTTCACCATAGACCTTTTTGTGCTAACATTGCTTCATAGATTATAAAAAACAGGGTTTCCAAAATGCTCAGCCAAAGGAAAGTTTAACTCTGTGAGGTGAATGCATACATAACAAAGCAGTTTCTCAGAAAGCTTCTTTCTAATTTTACTCTGAAGATATTTCCTTTTTCACCATAGGCATCAATGTGCTACTAAATATCCCTTTGCAGATTCTACAAAAATAGTGCTTCCAAACTACTCTATTAAAAGAAATGCGTAAATCTGTGAGAAGATTGCACACAACACAAAGCAGTTTCTCAGAAAGCTTCTCTTTAGTTTATATCAGAAATTATCTCCTTTTTCAACATAGGCTTCACTGGGCTCCCAAATATCCCTTCGCATATTTTTAAAAAACTGTTTCCAAACTGCTCAATCAAAAGAAACTTACGACTCTGAGATGAATGCACACATCCCAAAGCAGTTTTTCAGAAAGATTCTGTCTAGTTCTTCTCTGAAGATATTTCCCTTTCCACCCTAAGCCTCAATGCACTTCTAAATTTCCCTTCACACATTCTACAAAAACAGTATTTCCAAACTGTTCCATCAAAAGAAGGACTTAACTCTGTGAGATGAACGCATACCTCAGAAAGCAGTTTCACATAATGCTTCTTCCAGTTTTTACCTGAGGATGTTTACTTGTTCACCATAGGCCTTTTTTGCGCCACCTAACATCACTTTGCAGATTATATGAAAACAGTGTTTGCAAACTGCTCAATCAAAAGAAAGGTTAAACTCTGTGAGATGAATGCACACATCAGAAAGGAGTTTCTCCAAAAGCTTCTTTCTAGTTTGTATCTGAAATTATTTCCTTTTTCACCATTGTCTTCAATGCACTCCCAAATATCCCTTCACGGATTCTACAAAAACTGTGTCTCCAAATTGCTCAGAAAAAGAAAGGATGAACTCTGTTGACTCAATTAACACATCACAAAGCAGTTTCTCAAAAATCTTCTTTCTGGTTTTTATCTGAAGACAGTTCCTTTTTCACCATAGAAATAGTTCGCTTGCAAATATTCCTGAGCAGATTCTACAAAAACAGTGTTTCCAAACTGCTCTATCAAAAGAAAGGTATAACTCCATGAGATGAATTCACAAATCCCAAATCAGTTTTTCAGAAAGTTTCTGTCTAGTTCTTCAATGGAGATAATTCCTTTTCATCTTTAGGCCTCATTGCACTCCCAAATATCCCTTCACAGATTTTCCAAAAACAGTGTTTCCAAGCTGTCCCATCAAAAGAAGGACTTAACCTTGTGAGATGAATGCACACATCAAAAAGCAATTCCTCATAACAGTTCTTTTAAGTTTTTAACTGAAGATATTTCCTTGTTCACCAAACGCCTTTTACCCCTACCTAACATCTTGTCACTTATCACAGAAAAACAGTTTTTCCAAACTGCTTAGTCAAAAGAAAAGTCTAACTCTGTGACATAAATGCATAAATCACAAAGCAGTTTCTCAAAATATTGCTTTGTAGTTCTTATCCGAAGATATTTCCTTTTTCACCATAGGCATCAGAGCACTCCAAAATATCCCTTTGCAGATTCCACCAAAACAGTGTTTCCAAACTGCTCAATCAAAAGTAACGTTTAAATCTGTGAGAGGAATGCACGCATCACAAAACGGTTTCACAGAAAGCTTCTTTAGGGTTTTTATCTGAAGTTATTTCCTTTTTCACCATAGGCCTTGTGTGCTCCCAAATATCCCTTTGCAGAATGTATAAAAACTTTGTTTCCAAACTGATTAATCCAAATAAAGGTATATCTCTCTGAGATGAATGCATACATCTCAAAGCAGCTTCTCAAATAGGTTATTTCTAGTTTTTATCTGAAGATATTTCCTTTTTCACCATACACCACGTGCACTCCCAAATATTCAAGCACAGATCCTACAAAAACAGTGTTTCCAAACTGCTCAATAAAAAGAAAGGTTTAACTCTGTGAGATTAATGCATACATCACAAAGCAATTTCTCAGAAAGCATCTGTCTAGTCTTCTATGAAGGTAATTACTTTTTAACCATAGGCCTCAATGCACTCCCAAATATCTCTTTGCAGATTCTAAAAAAAAATGTTTCCAAACTGTTCCATCAAACGAAGGACTTAACTCTGTGAAATGAACACACACATGAGAAAGCAGTTTCTCATAATGCTTCTTTCCAATTTTCTTCTGAAGATAATTCCTTGTTCACAATAGGCTTTTCTACACTATCTGATATCGCTTCACAAAATTTGCAAAAACACTATTTCCAAAGAGCTCATTTTGGAAAAAAAGTTTTAACTCTGTGATGTGAATGCACACATCACAAAGCAGTTTCTCCAAGAGCTTCTTTCTACTTTTTTCCAAAGATATTTCATTTATCACCATAGGCTTCAATGAACTCCCAAATATTCTGTTGCAGATTCTACAAAAACAGTGTTTCCAACCTGCTCAATCAAAAAAACAGGTTTAACTCTGTGAGTGTGACATGTCATCAAAAAGAAGTTCCTCAGAAACCTTCTTTCTAGTTTTTATCCAAAGAAATTTCCTTTTTCACCACAGGCCTTGTGTACTCCAAAATATCCCTTCGCAGATTCTGCAAAAACAGTTATTCCAAACTGCCCAATGAAAAGAAAGTTTAACTGTGTGAGACGAATGGACACATCATGTAGCAGCTTCTCAAAAATCTTCTTTCTAGTTTTTATTCGAAGATATTTCCTTTTTCACCATAGGCTTCAATGCACTCCCAAATATACCTTCACATATTCTACAAAAAAAGTGTTTCCAAACTGCTCAAAGAAAATAAAAGTTTAACTCAGTGAGATGAAAGGTTTAATTCACTGAGATGAATGCAGACCTCACAAAGCAGTTCCTTAGAGAGCTCAGAGAGCTTCTGTCTAGCTCTTCTCTGACGATATTTCCTTTTATACCATAGACCTCAAAATGTTCCCAAATATCTGTTTGTGGAATCTTTAAATACTGACTTACCGAACTCTTCGATCCAAAGTAAGATTTAAGTCTGTGAGATGAATGCAGACATCAGAAAGCAGTTTCTCACATCATTTCTTTTTTTTTCTTTTTTTGAGACAGAATCTCTCTCTGTCGCCCAGGCTGGGGTGCAGTGGTGTAATCTTGGCTCACTGCAAGCTCCACCTCCTGGGATCATGCCATTCTCCTGCCTCAGCCTCCCGAGTAGCTGGGACTACAGGTGCCCACCACCACACCCAGCTAATTTTTTGTGTTTTTAGTAGAGATGGGGTTTCACTGTCTCACATCGTTTCTTTCCAATTTTTATCTTAAGATAATTCCTTGTTTACCATAGGCGTTTTGAGCTACCTAACATCACTTAGCAGATTCTATAAAACCAGTGTTTCCAAACTGTTCAATCAAAAGAAACGTTTATCTGTGTGAGAAGAATGCACACATCATATAACGGTTTCTCAGAAAGCTTCTTTCTACTTTTAATCGGAATTTATTTCCTTTATCAGCATAGGCTTTGTACACTCTGAAATATCCATTTGCAGATTCTACAAAAACTGTTTCCAAACTGATCAACCAAAGGCAAGGTTTAACTCTGTGAGGTGAATGCAAACATCACAAAGCAGTTTATCAAAAAGCTTCTTTCTAGTTTTTATGTGAAGATATTTCCTTTTTCACCATAGGCTTAAATGCACTCTCAAATATCCCTTCACAGATTCTACAAAAAAAGTGCTTCCAAACTGCTGAATCAAAAGAAAGGTTTAATTCTGTGAGATGATTGCACATCACAAAGCAGTTTCTCTGAAAGCTTCTGCCTAGTTTTTCTCTGAAGATATTTCCTTTTCCACCATAGGCTTCAACGAGTTCCAAAATATCTCTTCATAGATTCTACAAAAACAGTTTTTCCAAACTGCTCAATCAGAAAAAGGTTTTACCACTGTAAAATGAGTACACCCATCACAAAGAGGTTTCTCAAAAAACTTCTTTCTAGTTTTTATCCTAAGATATTTCCTTTATCACCATAGGCTTCAATGTGCTCCCAAATATCCCATAGCAGATTCTACAAAAACAGTGTGTGCAAACTGCTCAATCAAAAAACAGGTTTAACTCTGTGAATTGAATACATGCATCACAAAGCAATTTCTCAAAAAGCTTCTTTGTAGTTTTTAATCCATAGATATTTCCTTTTTCACCATATGCCTCAGTGCACTCCAAAATATACCTTTGCAGATTCTACAAAAAGAATGTTTCCAAACTGCTCCATCAAAAGAAAGGTTTAACTCTGTGAGATGTATGCCCCCATCACAAAGCAGTTTCTCATATAGCTTCTGTCTAGTTCTTCTCTGAATCTATTTCCTTTTCCACTGTAAGCCTCCATGCGCTCCCAAATGTCCCTTCACAGTTTCTCTAAAAATAGTTTCCAAACTATTTCATCTAAAGAAAGATTTAACTCTGTGAGATGAATGCACACCTCAGAAAGCAGTGTCTCATAACCTTTCCTTCAGTTTTTCTCCTAAGACATAGTATCACTTCACAGATTTTGCAAATACAGTGTTTCCAAATTGTTCAATCAAAATAATGGCTTAATTCTATGAGATGAATGCACACATCACAAAGCAGTTTCTCAGAAAGCTTCTTCCTAGATTTTATCTGAAGATATTTCCTTTTTCACAATAGTCTTCAATGCACTCCCAAATATACCTTTGCAGATTCTATAAAAACAGTGTTTCCAAACTGCTCAATAAAAAGAAAGTTTTAACTCTGTGAGATGAATGGATACATCACAAAGCAGTTTCACAGAAAGCTTCTGGTTAGTTCTTCTCTGAAGATATTTCCTTTTCCATCATAAGCCTAGGTTTGCTACCAAATATCCCTTCGCTGATTCTACATAAACAGTGTTTCCAAACTGTTCCATTAAAAGGAGGACTTAACTCTTAGAGGTGAATGCACACATCAGAGAGTTATTTATCATAACGCTTCTTTCTATTTTTTATCTAAAGTTATTTCCTTTTTCACCATAGGCTTTTTTCGTTACCTAATATCCTGTCACATATTTTACAAAAACAGTGTCACCAAACTGATCAATCAAAAGAAAGGTTTAACTCTGTGAGTGAATACAAATCACAAACCAGTTTCTCAAAAGGATTCTTTCCAGTTTTAATCCTAAGATATTTCTTTATCACCCACCATAGGCTTAAATGCGCTCCTAAATAGCCAGTCACAGATTCTACAAAAACAGTGTTTCCAAACTGCACAATCAAAAAACAGATTTAATTCTATGAGTTGAATTCACAGATAACAAAGCAGTTTCTCAAAAATATTTTTCTACTTTTTATATGAATATATTTTTTTCACCATAGGCTTCAGTGTGGTCCCAAATATACCTTTGCAAATTCTGCAATAACAGTGTTTCCAAACTGATCAATCAAAAGAAAGGTTTAACTCTGTGAGATGAATGCAATTCACATAATAAAGCAATTTCGCAGATAGTTTTTCTCTAGTTCTTCTCTGAAGATATGTCCTTTTCCACCATAGACCTCAATGTGCTCCCAGTTATCCCTTTGCAGATTCTATGAAAACAGTGATTCCAAACTGTTCAATCAGTAGGAAGATTTAACTCTGTGAGATGAACTTACACATCAGAAAGCAGTTTATCATAAATCTTCTTTCTAGTTTTTATCTTAAGATATTTACTTGTTTACCAGAGGCCTTTTGGCACTACCTAGCATTGCTTCCCAGATTATACAAACACAGTGTTTGCAAACAGCTCAGTTAAAACAAAAGTTTAACACTGTGAGATGAATGCATGCATCATAAAGCAGTTTCTCAAAAAGCTTCTTTCTAGTTTTTATCCAAAGATATTTCCTTTATCACCATAGACTTCAATGTGCTCCCAAATATCACGTCACAGATTGTACAAAAACACTATCTCCAATCTGCTCAATCAAATAACAGATTTAACTTGGTGAGTTGAACGCACACATAGCAAAGCAGTTTGTCTGATATCTTCTGTCTACTTCTTCTCTGAGAATATTTCCTTTTCCACCATAGGCCTCAATGCACTCCCAAATATCCCTTCGCAGACCCTGTAAAAACAGTGTTGCTCTACTGTTCCATTAAAAAAAGGATTTAATTATGTGAGATGAATGCATATATCACAAAGCAGTTTCTCATAACGCTTCTTTAGAGTTTTTACATGAAGACATTTCCTTATTCACCACAGGCCTTTTTGTGATACCTACAATTGCTTCGTAGATTATATAAAAACAATCTTGCCAAAATGCTCAATCAAAAGAAAAGTTTAAGTCTGTGAGATGAATGCTTACCTGACAAAGTAGTTGCTCAAAAAGCTTCTTTCTAGTTTTTATCCAAAGATATTTCCATTTCACCATAGTCATCAGTGTGGTCCAAAATACCCCTTTGCAAATTCTACAAAAACAGTGTTTCCAAACTGCTGAGTACAAAAACAGGTTTAACTCTGTGAGTTGAATGTACACATCCCAGAGCCGTTTCTCCAAAATGTTCTTTCTAGCTTTTATCCAAAGGTATTTCCTTTTCCATCATCAGGCTCGATGAGCTCCCAAATATCCCTTTGTTTATTTTATAAAAACAGTGTTGCCAAATAGTTCCATCAAAAGAAGGATTTAACACTGTGAGATGAACGCACTCATCAGAAAGCAGTTTCTCATAATGCTTCTTTCCAGTTTTTAGGTGAAGATATTTCCTTGTTCACCATAGGACTTTTTGCACTATCCAATATTGCTTCACAGATTACAGAAAAACAGTGTTTCCAAAGAGCTAGGTCAAAAGAAAAGTTTAACTGTGTGAGATGAATGCATACATCACAAAGCAGTTTCTCAAAGAGCTTCTTTCTAGTTTTTTTCCGAAGATATTTCATTTTTCACCATAGGCATCAGTGCACTCCCCAATATCCCTTTGCAGATTCTACAAAAAGAGGGTTTCCAAATTGCTCAATCAAAAGAAAGGTTTATCCCCATGAGAAGAATGCACATGTCATAAAGCAGTTTCTCAGAAAGCTCTTTCTAGTTTTCATGGGAATTTATTTCCTTTTTCACCATAGGCCTCATGCGAGCCAAATATCCCTTCACAGATTCTACAAAAACAGTGTTTCCAAACTGATCAATCTAAATAAAGGTTTACCTCTGTGAGATGAATGCACACTTCATAAAGCAGTTTCTCAAAAAGCTTCTTTCTTCTTTTTATCTGAAGATATTTGCTTTTATCACCCTAGGATTCAATGAACTCCCAAATATGCCTTCGCTGATTCTACATAAACAGTTTTTCCAAACTGCTCAAATAAAAGAAAGATTTAAATCTGTGAGAAGAATACACACATCAGAAAGCAGTTTCTCAGAAACCTTCTATCTAGTTCTTCTCTGAAGATATTTCCTTTCCACCATAGGCCTCAGTGTGTTCCCAAATATCCCTTCACAGATCCTACAAAAACAGTTTTTCCAAACTGTTCCATCAAAAGAATGACTTAAATCTGTGTGATGAACACGCACTTCAGAGAGCAGTTTTTGATAACGCTTCTTTTCAGTTTTTATCTGAAGATATTTTATTTTTCACCATAGGCTTTTTTGCACTACCTAATATCACTTCGCAGGTTTGCAAAAACAGTGTTTCCAAACTGCTCAGTCTAAATAAATGTTTAAATTTGTGAGATGAATACACACATCACAAAGATGTTTCTCAAAAAGCTTCTTTCTAGTTTTTATCCAAAAATGTTTCCTTTTTCACCATAGGCTTCAATGTAGTCCCAAATATCCCGTCACAGATTCTACAAAAACACTGTTTCCATTCTTCTCAATTGATCAAGTTTAACTCGGTCAGTTGAACACACACATCATAAAGCAATTTCTCAAAAAGCTTCTTCTTAGTTTTTATCCGAAGATATTACCTTTTTCACGATAACCCCTAGTGAGCTTCCAAATATCCCATCACAGATAATTCATACGCAGTGTTTCCATACTGCTCAATCAAAAAATAGATTTAACTCTGAGTTGAATGCACACTACACAAAAGTGATTTCTCAAAAAGCTTCTTTCGAATTTTTATCCAAACATTTCCCTTTTCATTATGGGCCTCATGAGCTCCAAAATATCATTTTGCAGATTCTACAAAAAAAGTGTTTCCAAACTGATCAATGGAAAGATTGGTTTAACTCTGTGAGATGAATGCATGCTTTGCAAAGCAGTTTCTGAAGAAGCTTCTTTCTAGTTTTAATCTGAAGATATTTGCTTTATCACCATGTGGTTCAATGAGCTCCCAAGTATCCCTTTGCAGACACTATATAAACAGTGTTTCCGAACTGTTCCTTCAAAGAAGGATTTATCTCAGTGAGATGAATGTACACATCAGAAAGTAGTTTCTCATAACGCTTCTTTCCAGTTTTTATCAGTAGGTATTTCCTTGTTCAGAATAGGCCATTTTGAGCTACCTAATATCACTTTGCAGATTAAACAAAATCAGTGTTTCCAAATTGCTCTGTGAAAATAAAAAATTATCACTGTGAGATGAATGCAAAAATAAGGAAGCAGTTTCTCAAAAAGATTCTTTCTAGTTTTTACCCAAAGATATTTCCTTTTTCACCATAGGCTTCAAAGCACTCCCAAATAGCCCATCGCAGATTGTACAAAAACAGCATTTCAAAACTGCTCAAAGAAAAAAAAAATTGTAATTTATGTGTTGAATGCACACTTCACAAAACAGTTTCTCTAAAAGCTTCTTTCTAGTTTTTATCCAAAGATATTTCTCATTTCACCATAGGCCTCAGTGCACTCCCAAATATACATTTGCAGATTCTACAAAAATAGTGTTTACAAACTGATCAATCAAAAGAAACTTTTAACTCTGTGAGACGAATGCACACATCTCAAAGCAGTTTCTCAAATAGCTTCTTTCTAGTTTTTCTCTGAAAATATTTCCATTTTCACCATAGGCTTCAAGGCGCTCCCAAGTATCCCTTCACAGATTCTACAAAAACAGTGATTCCAAACTGTTCTATGAAAGAAGGATATATCACTGTGAGATGAATGCACACATCTGAAACCAGTTTCTCCTAACGATTCTCTCCAGTTTTTAACTGAAGATATTTTCTTTTTCACCATAGGCTTATTTGTACAACCTTGTATCGCTTCACAGATTTTGCAAAAAGAGTGTTTCCAAGCTGCTCATTCAAAAGAAAGGTTTTACTTTGTGAGATGAATGCACACATCACAAAGTGGTTTCTCAAAAACTTCTTTCTAGTTTTTATCTGAAGATATTTCCTTTTTCACCATAAGCTTCAGTAAGCTCTCAAGTATCCCTTTGAAGATTCTACAAAAACAGTTTTTCCAAACTGCTCAATTCAAAAGAAAGGTTTAACTCTGTAAGATGAATACACACATCAAAAAGCAGTTTCTCAGAAAGCTTCTATCTAGTTCTTTTCTGAAGATATTTCTTTTCCCACGAGAGGCCTCAATGCGCTCCCAAATATCACTTCATAGATTCAATGAAAAGAGTGTTTCTGAATTGTTCCATCAAAAGAAGGACTTAACTCTGTGGGATAAATGCACACATCAGAAATCAGTTTCTGTAACACTTCTCTCCAGTTTTCATCTGAAGATATTCCCTTGTTCATCATAGGCTTTTCTGTGCTACCTAACATCACTTCACAGATTTTCAAAAACAGTGTTTCCAAACTGCTCAACAAAAAGAATGGTTTAACTCTCTGAGATGAATGCAGATATCACAAAGCAGTTTCTCAGAAACCTTCTTACTTGTTTTAATGTGAAGGTATTTCCTTTTTCACTATAAGGCTTCATTATGCTCCTAAATATGCCTTCAAAGTTTTTACAAAACCCTTGTTTCCAAACTGCTCAATCAAAAGAAAGGTTTAACTCTATGTGATGCATGCACACATTAGAAAGCAGTTTCTCTGAAAACTTCTGTCTAGTTCTTCTCTAAAGATATTTCCTTTTCCACAGTAGGCCTTGATGCACTCCCAATATCCCTTCACAGATTCTACAAAAACAGTGTTTCCAAACTGTGCCATCAGAAGAAGGATTTAACTCTGTGAGATGAATGCACACTTCAGAAAGCAGTTTCTCATAACTCTTCTTTCCAGTTTTTATCTGACAGTATTGTGTTGTTCACCATAGGCCTTTTTGTGCTAAAAATTTCACTTCACAGATTCAACAAAAACAGTATTTCCAAACTGCTCAATCAAAAAGCATGTTTAACTCTGTGAGATGAATGCACACCTCATAAAGCAGTTTCTCAAAAAATTTCTTTCTAATTTACATCTGAAGATATTTTATTTTTCACCTTAGAACTAACTGTCCTTTAAATATCACTTTGTTGATTCTACAAAAACAGTGTTTCCAAACTGCGCAATTAAAAGAAACTTTTAACTCTGTGAGAAGAATGCACACATCACAAAGTGGTATTTCAGAAAACTTCTTTCTAGACTTTACCCAAAGACATTTCTTTTTTCATCATAGTCTTCATTGCATTCCCAAATATCAATTAGTAGATTCTACAAAAAGAGTGTTTCAAAACTTCTCAATTGAAAAACAGGTTTGAATCTGTGAATTGTATGCATGCACACTCATAGGAGTTTCTCAAAAGTCTTCTTTCTAGTTTTTATCTGAAGATATTTTCTTCTTCATCATAGACCTCTGTGCACTCCCAAATATTCTTTTGCAGATTCTACAAAAATAGTGTTTCAAAACTTCTCAATCAAAAGAAAATTGAACTCTGTGAGATGAATGCACACATCACAAACCAGTTTCTCAGATAGTTTGTGTCTAGTTCTTCTCTGAAGTTATTTCCTTTTCCACTACAGGCCTCAATACACTCCCAAATACCCTTCACAGATTCTCTAAAACCGTGTTTCCAAACTCTTCCATCAAAAGACACATTTAACTCTGTGAGATGAACTCACATACAATGCAGTTTCTCAACACTTCTTTCCAGTTTTTATCTGAAGATATTTCCTTGTTCACCATAGGCCTTTTTGCACTACCTAACATCACTTCACAGATTATGCAGAAACAGTGCTTCCAAACTGCTCAGTCAAAAGAAAAGTTTATCTCTTTGAGATGAATGCATACATCACAAAGCAGTTTCCCAAAACCTTCTTTCTAGTTGTTATCTGAAGTTATTTCCTTTTTCACCATAGTACTCAGTGTGCTCTCAAATGTCACTTCAAAGATTCTACGAAAAAAGTGTTTCCAAGCTGCTCAATGAAATTTAACTCTGTGAGATGACTGCACACATCACAAAGCAGTTTTTCAGAAAGCTGCTCTCTAGTTCTTCTCTGAAGGTATTATCTTTTCCAACATAGGACTAAATGTGCTCCAAAATATCCCATCACAGATTCTACAAAAACAATGTTTCCAAACAGTTCCATCAAAAGTAGGAATTAACCCAGTGAGATGTAAGCATACATCAGTAAGCATTTTCTCATAATGCTTCTTTCCAGATTTTATCTGAAGATAATTCCTTGTTTACCATAGGCCTATATGCGTTGTCTAACATCACTTTGCAGATTATACAAAAACAATGTTTCCTAACTGCTCCATCGAAAGAAAGGTTTAACTCTGTGAGATGAATGCACGCTTCATGAAACACTTTCTCAGAAAGGAACTTTCTAGTTTTTATGCAAAGATATTTCTTTTTTCACCATTGGCTTCAATGCCGTCCCAAATATCCCTTCGCAGATTCTACAAAAACAGTATTTCCAAACTGCTCAATCAAAAGAAATGTTTAACTCTGTTAGTTGAATGCACACATCACAAAGCAGTTTCTCTGAAAGCTTCTGTCTAATTATTCTCTGAAGATACTTCCTTTTCCACTATAGGCCTCAATGTGCTCCCAAATATCCCCTCACAGATACAACAAAAACAGTGTTTCCAAACTGTTCCATCAAAAGAAGGAATTAATTCTGTGAGGTGAATGCACAAATCATAAAGCAGTTTCTCATAACGTTTCTCTCCACTTTTTATGTGAAGATATTTCCTTTTTCACCATAGGCTTTTTTGCTCTACCTAATATCGCTTCACAGATTTCACAAAAACAGTGTTTCCAAACTGCTCCATCAAAAGAAAGGTTTAACTCTGTGAGATGAATGCACACATGACAAAGCAGTCTGAGATAGCTTCTGTCTAGTTCTTCTCTGAAAATATTTCCTTTTCCTCCAAATGCCTCAATGCACTCCCAAATATCCCTTCACAGAATCTATAAAAAGAGTGTTTAAGAACTCATCCCTCTAAAGAAGGATTTAACTCTGTGAGATGAACACACACATCAGAAAGCAGTTTGTCATAACGCTTCTTTCCATTTTTAATCTGAAGATATTTCCTTCTGCACCACAGGCCTTTTTGCACTACCTAACATCACTTTGCAGATTATTGAGAAACAGTGTTTCCAAACTGCTCAGTCAAAAGAAAAGTTCAAATCTGTGAGATGAATGCATACATTACAAATCAGTTTCTCAAAAAAGTCTTTCTAGTTTTTATCTGAAGATAGTTCGTTTTTCACCATAGACATAGTGTGCTCCAAAATATCCCTTTGAGATTCTAAAACAACAGTGTTTCCAAACTGCTCAATCAAAAGATACATTAAAATCTGTGAGAAGAATGCACACATCATAGAACCATTTCTCAAAATCATTCTTTGTTGTTTTTATCTGAAGTTATTTCCTACTTTATATTTGGCCTCATGCCTTCCCAAATATCCCTCTGCAGATTCTTGAAAAACAGTGTTTCCAAGCTGATCAATCAAAAGAAATGTTTAATTATGTGAGTTGAATACACACATTACAAAGCAGTTTCTCAGAAACTTCTTTCTAGCTTTATCTGGAGATATTTCCTTTTTCACCATAGGCCATAATGTGCTCCCAAATAACCCTTCACAGATTCTGCCAAAATGGTGTTTCCAAACGGCTTCCTCAAAGGAAAAATTGAACACTGCAAAATGAATGCACACATCACAAATATGTGTCTCAGAAAGTTTCATTCCATTCCAGTTTTTGTCTGAAGTTATTTCCTTTTTCAACATATTATTATTTGTGCTATCAAATATCACTTTGCAGATTATACAAAAACAGTATTTCCAATGTGCTCTATCAAAAGAAAGATTTAACCCTGTGAGATGAATGCACACATCACAAAGCAGTTTCTCAAAAATCTTCTTTCTTGTTTTTATCCGAAGTTATTTCCTTTTTCCCCATAGGCTTCAATGTGCTCCCAAATACACCATCGCAGATTCAACAAAAACAGTGTTTGCAAACTGCTCTATCAAAAGAAAGGTTTATCTCTGTGAGATGAATGCACACATAACAAACAGTTACTTAGAAAGCCTCTTTCTAGATTTTATCCGAAAATATTTCCTTTTCCACCGTAGACTTCAATGAGCTCCCAAATATCCCTATGCAGATTCTACAAAAACAGTGTTTTCAAAAGGCTCAATCCAAAGAAAGATTGAACTCTGTGAGATAAATGACGACATCACAAAGCAGTTTCTCAGAAAGCTTCTGTCTAGTTCTTCTCTGGCAATATTTCCTTTTCCACCATAGGTGTCAATGTGCTGCCAAATATCCCTTTGCAGTTTGTATAAAAATACTGTTTCCAAAGTTTTCCATCAAAAGGCCTTAACTCTGTGAGATGAATGCACACATCAGAAAGCAGTTTCTCCTAATACTTTTTTCCAGTTTTTTACTGAAGATATTTCCTTTTTCATCATAGGCTTTTTTGAGCTACCTAACATCACTTCGCAGATTACACAAGCACAGTGTTTCCAAACTGCTCAGTCCAATGGAATGTTTAACTCTGTGAGATGAATGCACACATCACAAACTCGTTTCTCAAAAAGTTTCTTTCTAGTTTTTATCCGAACACATTTCCTTTTTCCCATAGGTGTAACTGTGCTTTCAACTATCCCTTTGCAGATTCTACAAAAACACTGTTTCCAAGCTGCTCCATTGAAAGAAAGTTTTAAATCTGTGGCAAGAATGCACACATCCCAAAGTAGTTTCTCAGAAAGATATTGTATTTTTTATCTGAATTATTTCCCTTTTCACCATAAGCCTCTGGGCGCTCCCAAATATCCCTTCACAGATTCTACAAAAACAGTGTTTCCAAACAGTTCGACCAAAAGTAAGGTTTTACTCTGTGAAATGAATGCACACATCTTGAAGCAGTTTCTCAGAAAGCTTCTGTCTAGTTTTTTGTCTTGAGATGTTTCCTCTCTCAACTCAGGCCTCAATTGGCTCCCAAATATCCCTTAGCAGATTCCACCAAAATTGTGTTTCCAAATGGCTTAAACAAAGGAAAGATTATCTCAATAGATGCAGAAAAGGCCTTTGACAAAATTCAACAACCCTTCATGCTAAAAACTCTCAATAAATTAGGTATTGATGGGACCTATCTCAAAATTATAAGAGCTATTTATGACAAACCCACAGCCAATATCATACTGAATGGGCAAAAACTGGAAGCATTCCCTTTGAAAACTGGCACAAGAGAGGGATGACCTCTCTCACCACTTCTATTCAACATAGTGTTGGAAGTTCTGGCCAGGGCAATTAGGCAAGAGAAGGAAATCAAGGGTATTCAATTAGGAAAAGAGGAAGTCAAATTGTCCCTGTTTGCAGATGACATGATAGTATATCTAGAAAACCCCATTGTCTCAGCCCAAAATCTCCTTCAGCTGATAAGCAACTTCAGCAAAGTCTCAGGATACAAAATCAATGTACAAAAATCACAAGCATTCTTATACATCAATAACAGACAAACAGAGAGCCAAATCATGAGTGAACTCCCATTCACAATTGCTTCAAAGAGAATAAAATACCTAGGAATCCAACTTACAAGGGATGTGAAAGACCTCTTCAAGGAGAACTACAAACCACTGCTCAAGGAAATAAAAGAGGATAGAAACAAATGGAAGAACATTCCATACTCATGGGTAGGAAGAATCAATATCATGAAAATGGCCATCCTTCCCAAGGTAATTTACAGATTCAATGCCATCCCCATCAAGTTACCAATAACTTTCTTCACAGAACTGGAAAAAACTACTTTAAAGTTCATATGGAACCAAAAAAGAGACTGCATCACCAAGTCAATCCTAAGCCAAAAGAACAAAGCTGGAGGCATCACGCTACCTGACTTCAAACAATACTACAAGGCTACAGTAACCATAACAGCATGGTACTGGTACCAAAACAGAGATATAGATCAATGGAACAGAACAGAGCCGTCAGAAATAATGCCACATATCTACAACTATCTGATCTTTGACAAACCTGACAAAAACAAGAAATGGGGAAAGGATTCCCTATTTAATAAATGGTGCTGGGAAAACTGGCTAGCCATATGTAGAAAGCTGAAACTGGATCCCTTCCTTACACCTTATACAAAAATTAAGTCAAGATGGATTAAAGACTTCAATGTTAGACCTAAAACCATAAAAACCCTAGAAGAAAACCTAGGCAATACCATTCAGGACATAGGCATGGGCAAGGACTTCATGTCTAAAACACCAAAAGCAATGGCAACAAAAGCCAAAATTAACAAATGGGATCTAATTAAACTAAAGAGCTTCTGCACAGCAAAGGAAACTACCATCAGAGTGAACAGGCAACCTACAAAATGGGAGAAAATTTTCGCAACCTACTCATCTGACAAAGGGCTAATTTCCAGAATCTACAATGAACTCCAACAAATTTACAAGAAAAAAACAAACAACCCCATCAAAAAGTGGGCAAAGGACATGAACAGACACTTCTCAAAAGAAGACATTTATGCAGCCAAAAAACACCTGAAAAAATGCTCACCATCACTGGCCATCAGAGAAATGCAAATCAAAACCACAATGAGATACCATCTCACACCAGTTAGAATGGCAATCATTAAAAAGTCAGGAAACAACAGGTGCTGGAGAGGATGTGGAGAAATAGGAAGACTTTTACACTGTTGGTGGGACTGTAAACTAGTTCAACCCTTGTGGAAGTCAGTGTGGCGATTCCTCAGGGATCTAGAACTAGAAATTCCATTTGACCCAGCCATCCCATTACTGGGTATATACCCAAAGGACTATAAATCATGCTGCTATAAAGACACATGCACACGTATGTTTATTGCGGCATTATTCACAATAGCAAAGACTTGGAACCAACCCAAATGTCCAACAATGATAGACTGGATTAAGAAAATATGGCACATATACACCATGGAATACTATGCAGCCATAAAAAATGATGAGTTCACGTCCTTTGTAGGGACATGGATGAAATTGGAAATCATCATTCTCAGTAAACTATCGCAAGAACAAAAAACCAAACACCGCATATTCTCACTCATAGGTGGGAATTGAACAATGAGAACACATGGACACAGGAAGGGGAACATCACACTTCGGGGACTGTTGTGGGGTGGGGGGAGGGGGGAGGGATAGCATTGGGAGATATACCTAATGCTAGATGACGAGTTGGTGGGTGCAGCACACCAGCATGGCACATGTATACATATGTAACTTACCTGCACGTTGCGCACATGTACCATACAGCCTAAAGTATAATAATAATAATAATAATAATAATAAAAAGAAAAAAAACATCAAAGGAAAGATTTAACACTTTGTAATGAATGAAGACATAACATATCAGTGTCTCAGAAAGGTTCTTTCCAGCTTGTATCTGATATTTCCTTTTTCACCACAGGCCTCTTTACGCTACCTAATATCACTTCACAGATTATACAAAAACAGTGTTTCCAAACTGCTCTATCAAAAGAAAGGTTTACCTCTGTGATATGAACACACACATCACAAAGCAGTTTCTCAAAAAGCTTCCTTCTAGTTTTCATCCGAAGATATTTCCTTTATCACCATATGCTTCAATACGCTCCCAAATATCCCATTGCAGATTCTACAAATACAGTGTTACCAATCGGCTCAATAAAAAACAGGTTTAACTCTGTTATTTCAGTGCACATATCACAAAGCAGTTTCTCAAAAAGCTTCTTTCTAGTTTTTATCTGAAGATATTTCCTTGATCACCATATGCTTGTATACTTTCCCAAATATCCCATTGCAGATTCTACAAGAACAGTGTTACCAATCTGCTCAATAAAATACAGGTTTAACTCTATGATTTGAGTGCACATATCACAAAGTAGTTTCTCAAAAAGCTTGTTTCTAGTTTTTATCCTACGATATTTCCTTGTTCACCATAGGACTCAGTGCTATATACCTTTGCAGAATCTACAAAAACAGTGTTTCCAAACTGCTCAATCAAAAGAAAAGTTTAACTCTGTGAGATGAATGCACATGTCACAAAGCAGTTTCTCAGATAGCTTCTGCCTAGTTCTTCTCTGAAATTATTTCCTTTTCCACCATAGGCCTCAAAGCACTCCCAAATATCAATTAGCAGATTCTAAAAGAAAACAGCGTTTCTGAACTATTACATCAAAAGAAGAATTGAAATCTGTGAGATGAATGCACTCATCACAAAGCAGTTTCTCATAGCGCTTCTTTCCAGCTTTTATCTGAAGATATTTCCTTGTTCACAGCAGGCCTTTTGGCACTACAAATCATTACATCATGCATTATACAAAATCAGTGTTTCCAAACTGTTCAATCAAAAGAAAAGTTTAACTCTATAAAATGAAAGCATAACTCACAAAGCAGTTTCTCAAAAACTTCTTTCTAGTTTTTATGTGAAGATATTTCCTTTTTTGCCATAGACAAAGTGTGCTCCCAAATATGCACTCCCAAATATCCCAAATATTGCAGATTCTACAAAAACAGTGTTTCCAAACTGCTCAATCGAAAGAACCTTTTAGGTCTGTGATAAGAATGCACACGTTGCAAAGATGTTTGTCAGGAAACTGCTGTTTAGTTTTTATTGAAAGTTATTTCCTTTTTTACCGTAGGCCTCTTGTGCTCCCAAATATACCTTCACAAATTCTTCAAAAACAGTGTTTCCAAACTGATTAATCAGAAGAAACCTTTAACTCTTTGAGATGAGTGCACACATCACAAAGCAGTTTCTCATAAAGCTTCTTTCTTTTTTTAATCTGGAGGTATTTCCTTTTTCATTATAGGCCTCAATGTGCTCCCAAATAACCCTTCACAGATTCTGCCAAAAAGGTGTTTCCAAACGGTTCAATTGAAGGAAAGTTTAACACTATGAAATGAATGCACACATCACAAATCAGTGTCTCAGAAAGCTCCATTACAGTTTTTGTCTAACGTTATTTCCTTTTTCAAAATAGGCCTCTTTGCACTACCTAATATCACTTTGCAGATTGTACAAATACAGTGTTTCCAATCTGCTCTGTCAAAAGAAAGGTTTAACTCTCAGATGAATAGACACATCACAAAGCAGTTTCTCAAAAAGCTTCTTTCTACTTTTTATCTGAAGTTATTTTGTTTTTCAGCATAGGCTTCAATGCACTCAAAATACTCCATCACAGATTCCACAAAAACAGTGTTTGCAAACTGTTCAATAAAAAGCAAGTTTAACTCCATGAGATGAACGCACATATAGCACCCAGTTTCTCAGAAATCTTCTATTTCATTTTTATCTGAAGATATTTCCTTATTCATCCTAGGCCTCAATTCACTCCCAAATAAACATTCTCAGATTCTACATAAACAGTATTTGCAAACTCCTCAATCAAAAGAAACGTCTAACTCTGTGAGGAGAATGAACACATCATCACAAAGCAGTTTCTCAAAAAGATTTTCTAGTATTAAATCAAAGATATTTCCTTTTTCACCATAGGCCTCAGTGCACTCCCAAGTATCCCTTTGCAGATCCTGCAAAAACAGTGTTTCCAAAATACTCAATCAAAAAAGAAGTTTAAGTCTGTGACATGAATGCACACATCACAAAGCAGTTTCTCAGGTTGTTTCTGTCTAGTTCCTCTCTGAAGATATTGCCTTTTCCACCATAAGCCACATTGTGCTCCCAAATATCCCTTCACAGATTCTATAAAAACAGTGTTTCTGAACTGTTCCATCAAAAGAAAGTTTTAACTCTGTGATGTGAGTGCCTACATCACAAAGCAGTTTCTCATGACGCTTCTTTCCAGGACATATCTGAAGATATTTCCTTGTTCACCATAGGCCTTTTTGCACCAACATCACTTTGCATATTATAAAAAAAAAATGTTTCTAAATGGATCTGTCAAAAGAAAAGTTCAACTCTGTGACCTGAATGCATACATCACAAAGCATTTTCTAAAAAAGCTTCTTTCTACTTTTTATCTGAAGATATTTGTTTTTCACCATAGACACTGTGCGAGTAAAATATCCCTTTGCAGATTCTACAAAAACAGTGTTTCCCAACTGCTCAATCAAAAGAAACTTTTAAATCTGTAAGAAGAATGCGCACATCACAAAGCCGTTTCCAAGAGACTTTCTTTTTATCTGAAGTTATTTCCTTCTTGACCACAGGCCTTGTGTGCTCCCAAATATCCCTTCATAGATTCTACAAAAACAGTGTTTACAAACTGATCAATCACAAAATAGATTGAACTATGTGAGATGAATGCACACATCACAAAGCAGTTTCTCTGAAAGTTTCTTTCTGGTTTTAACCTGGAGATATTGCCTTTTTCACTGTAAGCCTCAATGCACCCCAAAATAAACCTTTGCATATTCTGCCAAAGGGTTGTTTCCAAATGGCTCCATCAAATGAAAACTTTAACAGTGTTAAATGAATGCACACATCACAAATCAGTGTCTCAGAAAGCTCCTATCCAGTTTTTATCTGAAGATATTTCCTTTTTCACTGTAGCCCACTTTTCACTACTTAATATCACTTAGCAGATTAGATAAAAAGAGTGTTTCCAAACTTCTCTATCAAAAGAAAGGTTTAAATCTGTGAGGTGAATGCACACATCACAAAGCAGTTTCTCATAACGTTTCTTTGTAGTTTTTATCTGAAGATATTTCCTTTTTCACTGTAGGGTTCAATGTGCACCCAAATATCCCTTCACAGATTCTACAAAAAAAAAATTTTTCCAAAAGTCTCAATGAGAAGAAAGCTTGAACTCTGTCAGATGAATGCAGACATCACAAAGTAGTTGCAGAAAGCTTCTGTCTAGTTCTTCTCTGATGATATTTCCTTTTCCACAATAGGACTCAATGTGCTACCAAATAGCCCTTTGCAGATTCTACAAAAACAGTGTTTCCAAAGTGTTCCATCAAAAGAAGGACTTAACTCTATGAGATGAATGCACACATCAGAAACCAGTTCCTCATAACGATTTTTTTCCAGTTTTTAACAAAAGATATTTCCTTTTTCATTATAGGCTTTCTTAGGCTACAAAATATCACTTTTCAGATTACACAAAAACAGTATTTCCAAACTGCTTAGTCAAATGAAAGGTTTAATTCTGTGAGATTAATGCACACATCATAAAGCAGTTTCTCAAAAATTTCTTTCTAGTTTTTACTTGAAGTTAATTCTTTTTTCACCATAGGTTACTGTGAACTCTGAAATACACCATCTCAAATTCTACAAAAACAGTGTTTGCAAATTGGCCAATAAAAAAGATGTTTAACACTGTGAAATGAACACACTCATTACAAGCAGTTTCTCAAAAAGATTTTCTTATTTTTATCTGAAGATATTTCCCTTTTCATCCTAGTTCTCAATGTGCTCCCGAATATACCTTTGCTGATTCTACTAAAACAGTGTTTTCAAACTCCTCAATCAATAGATATTTTTAACTCTGTGAGAAGAACACACACATCACAAAACTGGTTCTCAGAAAGCTTTCCAATTTTAATCTGAATATATTTCCTTTTTCACCATAGGCCTATTTCACTAGATAATATTGCAGATAATACAAAAACAGTGTTTCCAAACTGCTCAATCAAAAGAAAGGTTTAACTCTGCGAGATTAATGCAGACATCACAAAGCAGTTTCTCAGAAAGTTTCTGTCTAGTTCTTCTCTGATATTTCCTTTTCCATCATTGGCCTTAATGTGCTGGCAAATATCCCTTCACAGATTTTTCAGAAACAGTGTTTCCAAAGTGTTCCATTGAAAGAACACTTAACTCTGTGAGATGAAGAGACACATGAGAAAGCAGTATTTCATAAGGCTTGTTTCCAGTTTTTATGTGAAGATATTGTCTTTTTCATCATAGGCTTTTTGAGGTACCTAATATTGCTTCGCAGATTACACAAAAACAGTGTTTCCAAACTGCTCAGTCAAATGAAATGTTTAATTCTGTGAGATGAATGTACACATCACAAATAAGTTAATCATAAAACTGCTTTCTAGTTTTTATCCAATGATATTTCCTTTTTTAACGTAGGCCTAACAGCACTTTCAAATATCTGATTGCAGACTCCATAAAAACAGTATTTCAAAACTGCTCAATCAAAAGAAATGTTTAAATCTGTGACAAGAAGGCACACTTCACAAAGTGGTTTCTCAGAAAGCTTTTTGTATTTTTTATCTGAAGTTATTTTATTTTTCCCAGTAGGCCTCAATGCACTCCCAAATATCCCTTCACAGATTCTATAAAAACAGTGTTTCCAAACTGTTCCATCAAAAGAAGGATGTAACTCTGTGAGATGGATGCACACTATAGAAAACAGTTTCTCAAAACTCTTCTCTCCAGGTTCTATCTGAAGATATTTCCTTTTTCAGCACAGGCCTTTTCTGCTACCAAGCACCACTTCACAGATTATGCAAAAACAGTGTTTCCAAACTGCTCAATCAAAAGTCACGTTTCACTCTTTGAGATGAATGCACATATCACAAAGCAGTTTCTTTAAAAGCTTCTTTCTAGTTTTTATATGAAGTTATTTCCTTTTTCACCATAGGTCATGTGTGCTGCCAAATATCCCTTCGCAGATTCTACAAAAACTGTGTTTCCAAATGGATCTATCAAAAGAAAGGTTTAAATCTGTGAGATGAATGCGCACATCACCAAGTAGTTTCTCAAAAAACTTGTTTCTACTTTTTATCCAAAGATATTTACTTTTTCACCCTAGGCTTCAATGCCCTCCCAAATATCACATTGCAGACTCTTCAAAAACATTGTTTCCAAACTGATTAAAAAAAAGAAAGGTTTAACTCTGAGAGATGAATGTAGACATCACAAAGCAGCTTCTCAGAAAGCTTCTGTCTAGTTTTTCTCTGAAGATATTTCCTTTTCCACCACAGGCCTCAATGAGCTCCCAAATATCCCTATGAAGATTCCATAAAAACTTGTTTCCCAACCGTTCCATTAAAAGAAGGACTTAAATCTGTGAGATGAATGCACACCTCAGAAAGCAGTTTCTCATAACGCTTCTTCCAGTTTTTATCTGAAGATAATCCCTTGTTCACCATAGACTTTTATGTGCTGCCAAATATCACTTTGTAGATTTTGCAAAAAGATTGTTTCCTAACTGCTCAGTCAAAAGAAATGTTTAGCCCTGTGAGATGAACAGACATTTCACAAAGCAGTTTATCAAAAAAGCTTCTTTCTAGTTTTTATCCTAAGATATTTCCTTTTTCACCATAAACCTCAGTGTGCTCCCAAATATCCCTTCACAGATTCTACAAAAGCAGTGTTTCCAAACTGCTCAATCAAAAGAAATATTTAAGTCTGTGAGATGAATCCACACATCACAAAGCGGTTTCTCAGAAAGTTTCTGTCTAGTTCCTCTCTAAAGATATTTCCTTTTCCAAAATAGGCCTCAATGCACTCCCAAATCTCCCATTGCAGATTCTACAAAAACAGTGTTTCCAAACTGCTCAATCAAAAAACAAATTTAAGTCTGTGAGATGAATATAAACATCACAAAGCAGTTTCTAAAAAAGCTTCTTTCTAGATTTTATCTGAATATATTTCCTTTTTCACCATAGGCTTCAATGATCTCCCAAATATTCCATCACAGTTTCTACAAAAATAGTGTTTCCAAACTGCTCAAGCAAAAGAAAGGTTTAACTCTGTGAGATGAATGCACACCTCACTAAGCAGTTTCAAAGAAATCTTCTGTCTAGTTCTTCTCTGAAGATAATTTCTTTTCCACCAAGACCTCAATGCACTCGCAAATACTCTTTTGCAGAGTCTACAAAAACCGTTTTCAAACTGTTCCATCAAAAAAACGACTTAACTCTGTAAGATGAATGCACACATCAGCAGGCAGTTTCTCATAACGCTTCTTTCTAGTTTATATCTGAAGATATTTCCTTCTTCTCCATAGGCGTCAATGCGCTCCCAAATATCCCTTCTCAGATTCTACAAAAACAGTGATTCCAAACTTCTCAAAAAAAATAAACGTTTACCCGTGTTGACTGAATTCACACATCACAAATCAGTCTCACAAAAATGTTCTTTATAGTTTTTATCTGGAGATATTTCCTGTTTCACCATAGGCCTCAATTTGCTCTAAAATAACCCTTTACAGATTCTGCCAAAAAAGGTGTTTCCAAAGGGCTCCATCAAACGAAAAATTTAACAGTGTTAAATAAATGTACACATCAGAAGGCAGTTTGTCAGAATGCTTCTTTACAGTTTTTATCTGAAGATATTTCCTTTTTTACCATAGGCTTCTTTGCATTACATAATATCCCTTCACAGATTGTACAAAAACAGTGTTTCCAAGCTCTTCCATTAAAAGAAGTACTTAACTCTGTGAGGTGAACACACATATCTGAAAGCAGTTTCTCATAATGCTTCTTTCCAGTTTTAATCTGAAGATATTCCCTTTTTCATCATAGGCTTTTTGAGCTACTTTATATTGCTTCACAGGCTACTCAAAAACAGTGTTTCCAAACTGTTCCATCAAATGAAAGGTTTAACACTGTGAGACGAATGCACGCATCACAAAGCAGTTTCTCAAAAAAACTTCTTTCTAGTTTTTATCCAAAGATTTTTCCTTTTTCACCATAGGCCTAACTACACTTTCAAATATCCAACTGCAGATTCGACATAAACAGTGTTTCCTGTTTCCAAGCTGCTCAATTAGCAGCCACTTTTAACTTTGTGAGATGAATGCACACATCACAAAGCAGTTTCTGAAAAAGCTTCTTTCTAGTTTTTATCTGAAGCTATTTCCTTTATTACCATAGGCTTCAATGAGCTCCAAAAATCCCATCACAGATTCTACAGAAACAGTGTTTCCAAACTCCTCAATCAAAAAATAGGTTTAACTCTGTGAGCTGAATGGACACTTCACAAATCAGTTTTTCTGAAAACTTTTTCTAGTTTTTACCCAAAGAAATTTCCTTTTTCACATAGGCCTCAGTGCACTCTAAAAATATCCCTTTACAGATTCTACAAAAACAGTGATTCCAAACTTCTCTATCAAAAGTAAGCTTTAACTCTGTAAGGCAGATGCACACATCACAAAGCAGTTTCACAGATTGCTTCTGTGTAGTTCTTCTCTCAAGATATTAATTTTTCCACTATAAACCTCAATGTGCTCCCAAATATCCCTTCACAGATGGTATAAAAACAGTGTTTCTGAACTATTCCATCAAAAGAAGACATTAACTCTTTGATATGAACACACACATACGAAAGCAGTTTCTCATAATGCTTCTCTCCATTTTTTTATGAAGATATTTCCTTATTCACTATATGCCTTTTTGTGCTAACATCGCTTCACAGATTCTACAAAAACAGTATTTCCAAACTGATCGTCAAAAGAACTTTTTAACTCTGTGAGATGAATGCACACATCACGAAGCAGTTTTTCAGAAAGCTTCTGACTAGTTCTCTGAAGATATTTCCTTTCCACCATAGGCCTCAAAGCACTCCCAAATATCCCTTCACAGATTCCACAAAAGCAGTGTTTCCAAACAGTTCCATCAAAAGAAAGTTTTAACTCTGTGTGATGAATGCACACATCACAAAGTAGTTTCTCAGAAAGCTTCTGTCTAATTTTTTTCTGAAAATATTTCCTTTTCTACCCTAGGCCTCAGTACACTCTGAAATATACCTAGCAGATTCTACACAAACAGTGTTTCCAAACTGTTCCATCAAAGGAATGACTTAATTCTGTGAGAGAAACTCACATATCAGAGAGCAGTTTCTCATAAAGCTCTTTCCCAGTTTTTATCTGAAGATATTTCCTTGTTCACCATAGGCCTTTTGGCACTACCTAACATCGCTTTGCAGAATATACAAAAACAATGTTTCCAAACTTCTCAGTCAAAAAAAAAGTTTAAATCTTTGAGATGAATGCACACATCACAATGCAGTTTCTCAAAGAGTTTCTTTCTAGTTTTTCTCTGAAGATATTTCTTTTTTCACCATAGGCATCAGTATGCTCCCAAATACCCCTTTATGGATTCTACAAAAAGAGTGTTTCCAAACTGCTCAATCAAAAGACTTGTTTAACACTGTGAGAAGAATGCACACATCACAAATCAGTTCCTCTTAAAACTTCTTTTTTTTAAAATCTGCGTTATTTACTTTTTCAACATAGGCCTTGTGAGTTCCCAAATATTGCTTCAGAGATTCAACAAAAACAGTGTTTCCAAACTGATCAATCAAAAGAAACTTTTAATTCTATGAGAAGAATGCACACATCACAAAACAGTTTCTCATATAGCTTCTATCTATTTCTTCTTTGAAGATATTTCCTTTTCCAACATAGGCTTTTATAATTTACCTAATATCGCTTCACAGATTATACAAAAGCAGTTTCCAAACTCCTCATTCAAAAGGGAAGTTTAACTCTGTGAGATGAATGGAAACGTCACAAAGCAATTTCTCAAAAAGTTCTTTCTAGTTTTTATCCGAATATATTTCCTTTTTCACAATAGGCCTAAATGTGCTTTCAAATATCCCATTGCAGATTCTACAAAAATAGTGTTTCCAAACTGCTCAGTCAAAATAAATGTTTAAATGTTTGAGAAGAATGGACACATTACAAAGTGGGTTTTCAGAAATCTTCTTTGTAGTCTTTATCCAAAGTTATTTGCTTTTTCACCATAGGCCTCAATGTGCTCCCAGATATCCTTTCACAGATTCTACAAAAACAGTGTTTCCAAACTGAACAATCAAAAGATAGTTTTAACCCTATGAGATGAATGCACACATCACAAAGCAGTTTCTCAGAAAGCTTCTGTCTACTTTTTCTCTGAAGATATTTCCTTATCCACTATTGGCCTCAATGCGCTCCCAAATATCCATTCGCATATTCTACAAAAGCACTGCTTCCAAACAACTCTGTGAGTTGAACCCACATGTCACAAAGCTGTTTCTCAGAACGCTTCTTTCTAATTTTTATCCGAATATAATTTTTTTCATCACAGGCCTCAATGTGCTCACAAATATCCCTTCACAGATTCTACAAAAACAGTGTTTCCAAACTATTCTATCAAAAGTAGGACTTAACTCTGCGAGTTAAATGCACACATCAGAAAGCAGTTTCTTTCTCATAACGCTTCTTTCCAGTTTTTATCTGAAGTTATTTCCTTTTTCACCATAGGTTTATTTGTGCTACCTAATATCACTTCACAGATTTCACAAAAACAGTGTTTCCAAATTGCACAGTCAAAAGAAAAGTTGGACTTTGTGAGATGAATGAATACATCACTAAGCATTTTCTCAAAAAGCTTCTTTCTAGTTTTTTCCTGAAGTTATTTCCTTTTTCACCATAGGCTTTGTGTGCTGCCAAATGTCCCTTTGCAGACTCAAGAAAAACAGTGTTTTGAAACTGCCTAATCAAAAGAAAGGGTTAACTCTGTGAGATGAATGCAGATATCACAAAGCTGTTTCTCAGAAAGTTTCTTTCTAATTTTTGTCTTGAGATAATTCCTTTTCCACATAGGCCTCATTGCAATCCTAAATAACCCTTCTCAGGTTCTGTAAAAAGTGTGTTTAAAAATGGCACCATTAAAGGAAAAATTTGTCACTGAGAAATGAATGCGTATCTCACAAATCAGTGTCTCAGAAAGCTTCTTTGCAGTTTTAATCTGAAGATATTTCCTTTTCCACCATAGGCCTCAATGTGCTCCGAAATATCCCTTTATAGATTCTATAAAAACTGTGTCTCTGAACTGTTCCATCAAAAGGACTTTACTCTGTGAGATGCATGCACTCATTAGAAAGCAGGTTCTTATGTTAAATGACGAGTTACTGGGTGCAGCACACCAACATGGCACATGTAAATATAAGTAAATAACCTGCTCTTTGTGCACATGCACCCTAAAACTTAAATTACAATAAAAAAAGTATAAAAAAAGAAAGCAGTTTCTCACAACCCTTCTTTCCAGTACTTACCTGAAGATATTTCCTTTTTCAGCTTAGGCCTTTTTGCACTACTTAGAATCAGTTCACAGATTACACAAAAACAGTGTTTCCAAACTGCTCAAACAAAAGCCACATTTAAGTTTGTGAGGTTAATGCACAGTCAAAGCGTAGTTTCTCAAAACGATTCTTCGTGGTTTTTATCCAAAGCTATTTCCTTTAACACCATAGGCTTCAATGCACTTCCAAATATTCCATTGTAGATTTTACAAAAACAGTGTTTCCAAACTACTTAAACAAAAAATAAATTTAATACTGTAGTTTAACATACACCTCACAAAGCAGTTTCAAAAAACTTTTTTCTAGTTTTTACCTGAATATATTTCTTTTTTCACCATAGGCCTCATTGCACTTCCAAATATCCCTTTGCAGATTCTGTGAAAACTGTGTTTCCAAAATGCTCAATTAAGAGAAAGTTTTAACTCTGTGAGATGAATGCACACATCACAAAGCAGTTTGTCAGATAGTTTCTGTCTAGTTCTTCTCTGCAGATTCTTCCTTTCAAACCATAAGCCTCAATGCACTCCCAAATATCCTTTCACACATTCTATAAAAACAGTGTTTCTGAACTGTTCCATCAAAAGAAACTTTTAACTCTGTGATGTGAATTCACACATCAGAAAGCAGTTTCTCATAACTCTTCTTTCCAGTTTTTTTCTGAAGTTATTTCTTTATTCACCATAGGCCTTTTTGCACTAACATCACTTCATAGATTGTCCAAAAACAGTGTTTCCAAACTGCTCTGTCAAAAGAAAAATGTAACACTGTGAGATGATTGCATGTATCACCAAGCAGTTTTTCAAAAACTTTTTTCTAGTTTTTATCCGAAGATATTTCCTTTTTCACCATAGACATAGTGTGCTCTCAAATATCCCTTTGCAGATTCTACAAAAACAGTGTTTCCAAACTGCTCAATCAAAAGAAAAGTTTAACTCTGTGAGAAGAATGCACAGACCACAAAGCGGCTTCTCAGAAACCTTCCTTCTACTTTTTATCTGATGGTATTTTTTCCTTTTTTCACCTTAGAACTCATGCGCTCCCAAATATCCCTTCATATATTTTGCAAAAACAGAGTTTCCAAACTGATCTATCAAAAGAAATGTGTAACACTGTGAGATGAATGCACACTTCACAAATCAGTTTCTCAAAAATCTTCTTTTTAGTTTTTATCTGAAGAAATATCTTTTATCACCAGTCTTCAATGCCTTCCCAAGTATCCCATTGCAGATTCTACAAAAACAGTTTTTCCAAACTGCTCAATCAAAAGAAAGGGGTAACTCTGTGAATTGAATGCACACATCACAAAGCTGTTTCTCAGAAAGCTTCTTTCTAGTTTTAATGTGAAAATATTTAGTTTTTCACCATGAGCCTCAGTGCATTCCCAAATATACCTTTGAAGATACTACAAAAACAGTGTTTCCAAACTGCTTAATCAAAAGAAAGGTTCAACTATATCAGATGAATGCACATATCACAGAGAAATTTCTCAGAATCTTTCTGTCTAGTTTTTATATGAAGATATTTCCTTTTTCACCATAGGCCTCAGTGCACTCCCAAATATACGTTTGCAGATTCTACAAAAACAGTGTTTCCAAAGTCCTCAATCAAAAGAAGGTTTAACTGTGTGAGATGAATGCACACATCACAAAGTAGCTTCTCAGAAAGCTTCTTTCTAGTTTTAATCTGGAGATATTACCTTTTTCACCATATGCTTCAATGCGCTCCCAAATAACCCTTCGTAGATTCTGCCAAAAGTGTGTTTCCAAACTGTGCCATGAAGGGAAAGATTTAAAACAGTGAAATCTATGCACACATCAGAAATAAGTGACTCAGAAAACTTTTTCCAGTTTTTATCTGTAGATATTTCCTATTTCACAATAGGCCTCTTTCTGCTACCTAATATCACTTTGCAGATTATACAAAAACAGTGTTTCCAAACTTTTCTATCAACCTAAAGGCTTAACTCTGTGAGATGAATGCACATATCAGAAAACAGTTTCTCCAAATGCTTCATTATAGTTTTTATCTTAAGATATTTACCTTTTAACTATAGGTTTCAATATGCTGCCAAATACGTCTGCAGATTCTTCCAAAACAGTGTTTCCAAACTGTTCAATCAAAAGAAAGGTTTAACTCTGTGAGATGAGTGCTCACAACACAAAGAAGATTCTCAGAACCCTTCTGTCTAGTTCTTCTCTGAAGATATTTCCTTTTCCAACATAGGCCTCAATGATGTCTCAAATATCCCTTCACAGATTCTACAAAGACAGTTTTTCTGAAATGTAACATCAAAAGAAGGACTTAACACTGTGAGATGAGTGTACACGTCAAAAAGCAGTTTCTCATAACGCTTCTTTTCAGTTTTTATTTTTAAATATTTCGTTTTTCACCATAGGCTTTTTTATGCTACCTAATATTGCTTCACAGATTTTGCAAAAACAGTGTTTCCTAACTGCTCAGCCAAAAGAAAGGTTTAACTCTGTAAGGTGAATGCACACATCACAGAGCAGTTTCTTAAAAAACTTCTTTCTAGTTTTTATCCCAGGATATTTCTTTTATCACCATTGAGTTCATTGTGCTCCCAAATATCCCATAGCAGATTCTAAAAAAACAGAGTTTCCAAATGGCTCAATCAAAAAACCGTTTTAACTCTGTGAGTTGAATGCATACAGCACAAACCAGTTTCTCAAAAAGGTGCTTTGTAGTTTTTATCTGAAGATACATCCTTTTTCAGCATAGGCCACATGTGTTCCCAAATATCACTTCTCAGATTCTACAAAAACAGTGTTTATGAACTGCTCAATAAACACAAAGGTTTAAATCTGTGAGATGAATGCAAACAGCATACAGCAGTTTCTCAAAAGGATTCTTTCTAGTTTTTATCTGAAGATATTTCCTTTTTCACCATAGCCTTCAATGCGCTCCCAAATATGCCTTCCCAGCTTCTTCAAAAACAGCAATTCCAAACTGCTCAATGAAAAGAAAAGTTTAACTCTGTGAGATGAATGAACTCATCACAAAGCAGTTTCTTAGAAAATTTCTGTCTAGTTCTTTTATGAAGATTTTTCCTTTTCCACCATTGGCCTAAATGCACTCTGAAATATCCCCTCACAGATTCTATAAAATGAGTGTTTTGAAACTGTTCCATCAAAAGAAGGATTTAACCCTGTGAGATGGATTCACACATCAGAAAGCAGTTTCTCATAATGCTTCTTTGCAGTTTTTATCTGAAGATATTTCCTTGTTCACCATAGGCCTTTTTGCACTACGTGACATCTCTTCACAAATTATAGTAAAACAGTGTTTGCAAACTGCTCAGTCAAAAGAAAAGTTTAACTCTGTGAGATGAATGCATACTTCCCAACGCAGTTTCTCCAAAAGCTAGTTTTTAATCCAAAGATATTTCACTCATCACTGTTGGCATCAGTGAATTTAAATATCCCTTTGAAATTTCTACAAAAACAGTTTCTCCAAACTGCTCAATCATAAGAATGGTTTAACTCTGTGAGAAGAATGCACACCTCACAAAAAGCGTCTTTCTAGTTTTTATCTGAAGTTATTTCCTTTTTCACAGTAGGCCTCATGCACTCCCAAATATCCCTTTGCAGATTCTATAAAAAGATGGTTTCCCAAATGATTAATCAAAAGAAATATGTATCTCTGTGAGATGAATGCATAAATCACAAAACAGTTTCTCAAAAAGCTCCTTTCAAGTTTTTATCAGAAGATATTTCCTTTTTCACCATAGGCTTTAAATGTGCTCCCAAATATTCCTTCACAGATTCTACAAAAACAGTGTTTCCAAGCTGCTCAGTTAAAAGAAACAGTTAACAACTCTGTAAGATGAATGAACACATCATAAAGCAGTTTCTTTGAAAGCGTCTGTTTATTTCTTCTCTGAAGATATTTCCTTTTCCAATGTAGGACTCAAAGCACTCCCAAATACGCCTTCACAGCTTCTACAAAAACTGTGTTTCCAAACTGATCAATCAAAAAACAGGTTTAACTCTTTGAATTTAATGCATACATCACAAATCAGTTTCTCAAAAAAATTATTTCTAGTTTTTATCCACAGATATTTCCTTTTTCAACATAGGCCTCAATGTGGTCCCAAATACACCTTTGCAGATTCTACAAAAACAGTGTTTCCAGACTGCTCAATCAACCAAAAGGTTTAACACTGTGATATGAATGCACACATCACAAAGAAGCTTCTCTGAGAGCTTCCGTCTTGTTCTTCTCTGAAGATATTTCCTTTTCCATCATAGGCCTCTCTTCGCTCCCAAATATCCCTTTGCACATTCTACAAAAACAGTGTTTCCAAACTGTTCCATCAAAAGAGGACTTAACTCTATGAGATGAATGCACACATCAGAGAGCAGTTTCTCATAATGATTCTTTCCAGTTTCTATCTGAAGATATTTACTTTTTCACCACAGGCTTTTTTGCACTACCAAATATAGCTTCACAAATTTTCCAAAAACAGTGTTTCCAAACTGCTGAGTGGAAAGAAAGATTTAACTCTGTGAGATGAATGCATACATCACAACACAGTTTCTCAGAGAGCTTTTGTCTAGATTTAATCTGAAGGTATTTCCTTTTTCACCGTAGGCATCAGTGCACTCCCAAATATCCTTTGCACATTCTAGAAAAACAGTATTTCCAAACTGCTCCGTGAAATACAGGTTTAACTCTGTGGGTTGAATGCACATATCACAAAGAAGTTTCTCAAAACGCTTCATTATAGTTTTCATCCTAAGATATTTCCTTTTTCACCATGGGCCTCAGTGTGCTCCAAAATATCCCTCTAGAGATTCTCTAAAAATAGTGTTTCCAAACTTCTCATTCAAAAGAAACATTTACCTTTGTAAGAAGAATTCACACATCACAAAGTAGTTTCTCAGAAATCTTTCTAGTTTTTATCTGAAGTTATTTCCTTTTTCACAACAGGCCTTGTGCACTCCCAAATATCCCTTCACAGATGCTACAAATACAGTGTTTCCAAACTGATCAATCAAAAAAAAGGTTTAACTGTGAGATGAATGCACACAGCACAAAGCAATTTCTTCAAAAGCTTCTTTCTAGTTTTTATCCAAAGATGTTTCCTTTTTCACCATAGGTCTCAGTGCGCTCCCAAATATACCTTTGCAGATTCTACAAAAACACTGTTTTCAAACTGCTCAATCAAAAAATTAGTTTATCTCTGTGAATTGAATGCATGGCACAAAGCGGTTCCTAGAAAGCTTCTTTCCTGTTTTTATCAGAAGATATTTACTGTTTCACCATAGGCATAAATGTGCTTCCAAATATCCCTTCAGAAATACTACAAAAACAGTGTTTCCAAATTGCTCAATCAAAAGAAAGGTTTAACTCTGTGAGATGAATTCACACATCACAAAGCAGTTTCTCAGAAAGCTTCTGTTTAGTTCTTCTCTGAAGATATTCCCTTTTCCACCATCGGCTTCAATGGGCTCCCAAAAATCCCTTCGCAGATCCTATACAAACAGTGTTTCCTAAAGGTTCCATCAAAAGAATAATTTTAACTCTCTACGTTGAACACACACATTAGAAAGCAGTTTCTCATAATGCTTCTTTCCAATCTTTATCTGAAGATACTTCCTTGTTCACCATAGGCCTTATTGTGCTACCTAACATCACTTTGCAGATTATACAAAAACAGTGCTTCCAAACTGTTCAGTCAGTAGAAAAGTTTAACTATTTGAAATTAATGCTTACATCACAAAGCTGTTTCTCCAAAAGCTCTTTCTAGTTTTTATCCAAAGATATTTCCTTTTTCACTATAGACCTCAATGCTCTCTCAAATATTCCATTGAAGATTCAACATAAACAGTGTTTGCAAACTGTTACATCAAAAAAGGACTTATCTCTGTGAGATGAAAGCACATATCACAAAGCACTTTCTCATAACACTTCTTTCCACTTTTTATCTGAAGATATTTTCTTTTTCACCATAGGCTTTTTCACACTGCATAATATCACTTCACAGATTTTGCAAAAACAGTGTTCCCATAAAAGAAAGGTGTAGCTCTGTGAGATGAATGCACACATCACAAAGTAGTTTCACAAAAAGATTCTTTCTAGTTTTTATCAGAAGTTACTTCCTTTGTCACCATAGTCTTCCATGCATACCCAAATGTCCTGTTGCAGAATCTACCAAAACAGTGTGTCCAAACGGCTCAATCAAAAAACAGGTTTAACTTTGTGAGTTGAATGCACACATCACAAAGCAGTTTCTCAAAAAGCTTCTTTATACTTTTTATCTGAAGTAAATTCCTTTTTCTCCATAGGCGACAGTGTGCTCCTAAGCATTCCATCACAGATTCTACAAATACAGTGTTTCTAAACAGCTCAATAAAAATAAAGGTTAAAATCTATGAGGTAAATGCACACATCACACAGCAGTTTCTCATAAAGATTCTGTCTAGTTCTTTTCTGAAGATATTCCTTTTTCCACCATAGGCCTCAGCATGCCCCCAATTATCCCTTCACAGGTTCTATTAAAACAGTGTTTCTGAACTGTTCCATCAAAAGAAGGATATAACTCTGTGAGATGAAGGCACACATCAGAAAGCAGTATCTCATAACCCTTCTTTCCAGTTTTTATCTGAAGGTATTTCCTTGGTTACCATAGGCCTTTTTGCACTACCTAACATCACTTCACCGATTATCCAAAACAGTGTTTCCAAACTGCTCAGTCAAAAGAAAAGTTTAACTCTATGAGATGAATGCATAAATCACAAAGCTGTTTCTGAAAAATCTTCATTCTCATTTTTATCGGAAGATATTTCTTTTATCACCATAGGCTTCAATGCGCTCCCAAATATCCCATCATAGATTCTATAAAAACAGTGTTTCCAAACTGCTCAATCAAAAAACAATTTTACCTCTGTGTTGAGCCCACACATCACAAAGCAGTTTCTCAAAAAGCTTCCTTCTAGTTTTTATCCAAAGATACATCCTTTTTCACCATAGGCCTCAATGTGCTCCATATTTCCTTGAAATATTCTACAAAAAAAGTGATTCCAAACTGTTCCATCAAAAGAAGGACTTAACTCTCTAAGATGAACACACACATCAGAAAGCAGTTTCTCCTAACGTTTCCTTCCAGATTTTAAGTGAAGATGTTTCCTTTCTCACCATAGGCTTTTTTGCACAACTGAACATCGCTTAGCAGATTTAGCAAAAACAGTGTTTCCAAACTGCTCCATCAAAAGAAAGGTTTAACTCTGTGAGATGAACGCACACATCACAAAGCAGTTTCTCAGATAGCTTCTGTCTAGTTCTCTGAAGATATTCTGTTTTCCACCTTAGGGCTTCTATGTGCTCCCAAATATCCCTTTGCAGATCCTATAAAAACAGTGTTTCCAAAAGGTTCCATCAAAAGAAAGACCTAACACTCTGAGCTGAATGCACACATCAGAAAGCAGTTTATCATAACCCTTCTTTCCAGTTTTTATTTGAAGATGTTTTCTTGTTCACCATAGGCCTTTTTGCCCTACCTAACATTGCTTTGGACATTTGGAAAAAAACAGTGTTTCCAAAGAGCTCTGTCAATAAAAAAGTTTAACTCTTTGAGAATAATGCAGACATTACAAAGATGTTTCTCAAAAAGCTTCTTTCTAGTTTTTATCCTAAGATATTACCTTTCTCACTGTAGGCCTCAAGGCACTCCCAAATACCTCACTGCAAATTCTACAAAAACAGTGTTTCCAAACTGCTCATTCAAAAAACAGTTTTATCTTTATGAGTTGAACACATACATCCAAAGCAGTTTCTCGAAAAGATTCTTTTTAGTTTTTATCTGAAGATATTTCCTTTTTCACCATAGGATTTTTGACACTACCTATCACTTCACAGAATTTGCACATACAGTGTTTCCATACTGCTCATTCAAAAGAAAGGCTTAACTCTGTGAGACAAATGTGCACATCAGAAAGCAATTTCTCATAACACTTCTTTCTAGTTTTTATCTGAAGTTTCTTCATTTCTCACCATGGGCTTCAAGGCATACCAAAATATCCCATCTCAGATTCTACCAAAACAGGGTGTCCAAACTGCTCTATCAAAAAACAGGTTTATCTCTGAGAGTTGAATGCACACATCACAAAGCAGTTTCTCAAAAAGCTTCTTTATACTTTTTATCCAAAGTAATTTCCTTTTTTCACCATAGGTCTCAGAGTGCTCCGAAATAGTCTGTTGCAGATTCTACTAGTACAGTCTTCTAAACAGCTCAATCAAAAGAAAGATTTAACTCTGTGAGATGAATGCAGACATCACACAGCAGTTTCTCAGAAAGCTTCTGTCTAGTTCTTCTTTGAAGTTATTTCCTTTTCCACTGCAGGTCTCAATGTGCTTCCAAATATTCCTTTGCAGATCTTCTAAAAACATTGTTTCTCAGCTGTTCTTTCAAAAGAAGGATTTAACTCTGAGAAATGAATGCACACATCAGAAAGTAGTTTCTCATAATGCTTCTTTCCAGTTTTTATCTGAAGATATTTCCACTTTCAACAGAGGCCTCTTTGTACTCCTTATTATCACTTTGCAGATTATACAAAACAGTATTTCCAAATGTCTCTATCAACAGAAAGGATTAACTCTGTGAGATTAATGCACACATCACAGTGCAGTTTCTCAAAAAACTTATTTCCGGTTTTTATCTGAAGATATTTCCTTTATCACCATAGACTTCAATACACTTCCAAATATCCCATCACAGATTCTACAAAAACAGTGTTTCCAAACTCCTGAATCAAAAAACAGGCTTAACTCTGTGAGACGAATGCACACATCAGAAAGCAGCTTCTCAGAAAGCTTCTTTCTGCTTTTTATCCGAAGATATTTCCTTTTTCACCTTAAGCCTCAGTGTGCTCCCAAATATACCTTTGTAGAATCTACAAAACCAGTGTTTCCAAAATGCTCAATCAAAAGAAAGGTTTAACTCTATGAGATGAATGCACTCATCACAAAGCAGTTTCTAAGATAGCTTCTGTCTAGTTCTTCTCGGAAGATATATCCTTTTCCACCATAGGCCTCAATGCACTCCCAAATATCACATCGCAGATGCCATAAAAACAGGGTTTGTGAACTGCTCCATCAAAAGAAGGATTTAAATCTGTGAGATGAACACACACATCAGAAAGCAGTTTCTCATAAAGCTTCTTTCCAGTTTTTATCTGAAGATATTTCCTTGTTCACCACAGACATTTTGTGCTACCACACATGGCTTCGCAGGTTACACAAAAACAGTGTTTCCAAACTGCATCATAGACTTCAGTGTGCCCCCACATATCCCTTTGCAGATTCTACAAAAACAGTGTTTCCAAACTACTAAATGAAAAGAAAAGTTTAACTCTATAAGAAGAATGCACACAGCACAAAGTTGTTTCTCAGAAAGCTGCTTTCTAGTTTTTATCTGAAGTTATTCCATTTTTAACCTTAGGCCTTGTGCACTCCCAAATATCCCCTCACATATTATACAAAAACAGTGTTTCCAAAGTGATCACTCAAAGAAAGGTTTAACCCTGTTATATGCATGCAAACATCAGAAAGCAGTTTCTCAAAAAGCTTCTTCCTAGTTTTTGTCTGAAGATATTTCCTTTATCACCATAGGCATAAGTGTGCTCCAAAATATCCCTTTGCAGATCCTACGTAAGCAGTGTTTCCAAACTATTCAATTAAAAGAAACTTTTAACTCTATGAGAAGAATGCACACATCACAAAGCGGTTTCTCAGAAAGCTGTTTCTAGTTTTATCTGAAGTTATTTCCTTTTTCAACTTTGGCCTTGTGTGCACCAATATCTCCCAATGCAGATACTACAGAAACAGTGTTTCAAAACTGTTCAATCAAAATAAAGGTTTAACTCTGTGAGATAAATGCACACATCACAGAGAAGTTTCTCAGAATGCTTCTGTCTACTTTTTATCTGGAGATATTTCCTTTTTTACCATAGGCCTCAGTGGTCTCCCAAATAACCCTTTGCAGATACTTCCAAATGGGTGCTTCCAAAGGCTCCATCAAAGGAAAACTTTAATTCTCTGAAATGAATGCACACATCACAAATCAGTGACTCAGATAGCTTCATTCAAGTTTTTATCTGAAGATGTTTTCTTTTTCACTATAGGCCTCTTTGTGCTACCCAATATCACTTCACAGATTAAACAAAAACAGTTTCCAAACTGCTCTGTCAAAATAACAGTTTAACTTTGTGTGATGAATTCACACATAACAAAGCAGTTTCTCAAAAAGCTTTTTTGTAGTTTTTATCCAAAGATATTTCCTTTATCACCATAGGCTTCAATGTGCTCCCAAATATCCTGTCGTAGATTCTACAAAAACAGTGTTTCCAAATTGCTCAATCAAAAGAAACTTTTAACTCTGTGAGAAGAATGCACACATCACAAAGCAGTTTCTCATAAAGCTTCTTTCTAGTATTTATCTGACTTTATTTCCTTTTTCATAATAGGCCTCTTGTGCTCCCAAATATCCCTTCACAGATTCTATCATAACAGTGTTTCCAAACTGCTCAATCAAAAGAAAGGTTTAACTCCTTGTGGTGAATGCACACATCACAAAGGAGTTACTCAGAAAGCTTCTTTCTAGTTTTTATCTGGAGATATTTCCTCTTTCACTGTAAGCCTCAAAGTGCTCCAAAATAAACCTTCACAGATTCTGCCAAAAGGGTGTTTCCAAAGGCTCCATCAAAGGAAAGATTAACACTGTGAAGTGAATGCACATATTACAAATCAGTGTCTTAGAAAGCTTTTTTCCCGTATTTATCTGAAGATATTTCTTTTTTCACCATAGGCTTCTTTTCGCTAGTAAATATCACCTGGCAGATTAAGCAAAAACTGTGTTTTCAAACTTCTCTATTTGAAGAAATGTTTAACTCTGTGAGATGAATGCACACATCACAAAGCAGTTTCTCAAAAAGATTATTTCTAGTTTTTGTCAGAAGTTATTTCCTTGATCACCATAGGCTTCAATGTGCTCCCAAATATGCCATCACATATTCTACAAAAACAGAGTTTCCAAACTGGCCAATGAAAAAACGTATTTAACTCAGAGAGTTGAATGCATATATCACAAAGCCATTTATCAAAAAGCTTCTTTCTTGTTTTTATTTGAAGATATTTCCTTTTTCAGCATAGGCATCAGTGCACTCCCAAATATACGTTTGCAGATTCTACAAAAAGAGTGTCAAAAAACTGCTCAATCAAAAGCAAGGTTAACTCTGTGAGATGAATGCATACAACACAAAGCAGTTTCTCAGAGAGCTGCTGACTAGGTCTTCTCTGAAGATATTTCCTTTTCTACTGCAGGCCTCAGTATGCTCCTGAATATTCCTTTGCAGATCCTATAAAAACAGTGTTTCTGAACTGTTCCATCAAAAGAAGGCGTTAGTTCTGTGAGATGAATAGACACATGAGAAAGCAGTTTCTCATAACGCTTCTTTCCAGTATTTATCTAAAGACATATCCTTGTTCACCATAGGCCTTTTTGTGCCACCTAAGGTCGCTTTGCAAATTATAAAAACACAGCTTTTCCAAATTGCTCAGTCAAAACAAAAGTTTAACTCTGGAAGATGAATGCACACATCACAAAGTAGTTTCTCAGAAAGCTTCTTACTAGATTGTATCAGAAGATATTTCCTTTCTCACCATAGGCTTCAAGGCACATCCAAATATCCCTTCACAGATTCTAAAAACACAGCATTTCCAAACTGCTCAATCAAAGACTTCTTTAATTCATGAGATGAAAGCACTGACCACAAAACAGTTTCTAACAAGGTTCCTTTCTAGTATTTATGTGAGGATATTTCCCTTCTCACCATAGGCCTCAAAGCACTAACAAGTATCAATTTGCATATTCTACAAAAACAGGGGTTCCAAACTGCACAATGGAAAGAAAGGTTCAACTCTGTTAGAGGAATGCACACATCACAAAGCAGTTTCTCAGAAATCTTCTCTCTAGTTTTTATCAGAAGATATTTCCTATTTCACCATAGGCCTCAAGGCAAATCCTAATATCCCTTCACAGATTCCACAAACACTGTGTTTTCAGACTGTTCAATCAAAAAAATGGTTCTTATGTGAAGTTAATTCCCGTTTCACTATAGGCCTCAAAGCACTCCCAAATATCCCTTTGCAGGTTCTACAAAATAGTGTTTCAAAAAGGCTCAATCAAAACAAAGTTTCAGCTCTGTGAAATGAATGCACACATCACAAAGAAGTTTCTCAGAAATCTTCTGTCTAGTTTTTATGTGAAGATATTTCCTTTTTCACCATAGGCCTCAAAGCACTCATAAATATCCCTTTGCAGATTCGACAAGAAGAGAGTTTCCAATCTGCTCAATGAAAAGAAACGTTTACCTCTGTGAGATGAATGCACGCATCACAAAGCAGTTTCTCAGAAAGCTTCTTTCTAGTTTGTATCAGAAGATATTTCCTTTTTCACCACAGGCCTCCAAGCAAATCCAAATATCCCTTCACAGATTCTACAAACACCATGTTGCCAAACTGCTCAATGAAAACCATTTGTTAAATTCTCTGAGGTGTATGCACACATCACAAAGCAGTTTCTCAGAAACTTTCTTTCTAGTTTGTGTCTTAAGATATTTCATTTTACACCATAGGCCTCAATGCACTCTGAAATCTCACTTTGCTGATTATAGAAGAACAGTTTCCAAACTGCTCAATGAAAAGAAATGTTTAACCCTGTGAGATGAATGCACAGATTGCAAAGTAGTTTCCAACAAACCTCCTTTCTAGTTTTTATGTGATGATATTTCCTTTTCACCGTAGGCCTCAAAGTGCTCACAAATATCCATTTGCAGATCCTGGGAAAACAGTAGTTCCAAACTGGTCAATCAAAAGCATGGTTCAACTCTGTTAGAGGAATGCACACATCACAAAGCCGTTTCTCAGAAAGCTTCTGTCTAGATATTATGTGAAGATATTTCCTTTATCACCAGAGGCCTCAAAGCATTCTGAAATGCCCCTTTTCAGATTCTACAGAAGCAGTGTTACCAAAATGCTCAATCAATCAAAAGAAAGTTTTAACTCCGTGAGATCAATGCACATATCACAAAGCAGATTCTCTGAAAGTTCCTTTCTAGTTTTTACATGAGGATATTTCGTTTTTCACCATAAGACTCAAATGGCTCAAAAAATATCCCTTTGTGGATTTTAAAAAAACAGTGTTCTCAAAGTGCTCAATGAAAAGAATGGTTCAACTCTGTGAGATGAATGCACACATCCAAAGCAGTTTCTCAGAAAGCTTCTGTCTAGTTTGTATCGGAAGGTATTTCCTTTTTCACTGTAGACCTACATGTGAATCTAAATATCCCTTTGCAGTTTCCACAAACACTGAGTTTCCAAACTGCTCAATCAAAAGAATGGTTAAACCCTGTGAGATGAATGCACACTCTGCAAAGCAGTTTTTCAGAAAGCTTCTGTCTAGTTTGTATCAGAAGATATTTCCTTTGTCAATGTAAGTCTCAAGGCAAATCCAAATATCCCTTTGCAGATTCTACAAACACTGTGTTTCCACACTGCTCAATCAAGAGTATAGTTTATCTCAGTGAGACCAATGCACAGATCACAAAGCAGTTTCTCAGAAAGATATTTTCTAGTTTTTATGTTAGGATATTTCCTTTATCACCATAGGCCTCAAAACGCTCACAATTATCCATTTACTGAGTCTAGAAAAATAGTGGTTCCAAACTGCTCAATCTCAAAATGGTTCAACTCTGTTAGAGGAATGCACACATTACAAAGCCATTTCTCAGAAAGCTTCTGTCAAGTTTTTATGTGGAGATATTTCATTTTTCACTGTAGGCCTCAACACACTCCCAAATATCCCTTTGCAGATTCTACAAAAACAGTTTCCAAAATGCTCAATCAAAGGAAAGTTTTAACTCTGTGAGATGAATGCACATATCACAAAGCAGTTTCTCAGAAATGTCCTGTCTAGTTTTTATTTGAGGATGTTTCCTTTTTCACCATAAGACTCAAAGGGCTCCAAAATATCCATTTGCAGATTCTACAAAAACAGTGGTTCTAAACTGGTCAATCAGAAGAGATGAATGCACACATCACAAAGCAGTGTCTCAGAAAACTTCTGTCTAGTTTTTATCAGAAGATATTTCCTTTTTCACTGCAGACCTACATAGGAATCTAAATATTCCTTCGTAGTTTCTACAAACACTGAGTTTCCAAACTGCTCAATGAAAAGAATGGTTAAACTCTGTGAGATGAATGCACACTTCACAAAGCAGTTTCTCAGAAAGATTCTGTCTAGTTTCTATTGGAAGATATTTTCTTTTTCACCATAGGCCTCAAAGCGCTCACAAATATCCCTTCTCAGATTCTACAAACACTGTGTTTCCAAAGTGCTCTATCAAAAGAATGGTTCAACTCTGATAGAGGAGTGCACAGGTCACAAAGCAGTTTCTAAGAAAGCTCCTTTCTTGTTTTTATGTGAGGATATTTCCTTTTTTGCCATAAGCCTCAAAGCGCTCCCAAATATCCATTTGCAGATTCTACAAAAACAGTGTTTCCAAAATGCTCACTCAAAAGAAAGCTTTAACTCTCTGAGATGAATGCACATATCACAAAGCAATTTCTCAGCAAGCTCCTTTCTAGTTTTTATGTGAGGATATTTCCTTTTTCAACATAAGACTCAAAGGGCTCCAAAATATCCCTTTGCAGATTCTACAAAAATAGTGGTTCCAAACTGCTCAATCAAAAGTATGGTTCAACTCTGTGAGATGAATGCACACATCACAAAGCAGTTTCTCAGAAACTCTCTTTCTAGTTTGTATCGGAAGATATTTCATTTTCATCACATGCCTCCAGGAGAGCCCAAGTAACCCTTCGCAGATTCTACAACGTGTTTTCAAACTATTCAATGAAAACAATGGCTAAACTCTGTGAGATGAATGCACACTTCACAAAGCAGTTTCTCAGAAACTTTCTTTCTAGTTTGTATCTTAAGATACTTCCTTTTTCACCGTAAGCCTCAATGCACTCCTAAATATCCTTTTGAAGATTCTGGAAGAATAGAGTTTCCAAACTGCCCAATGAAAAGAAACGTGTAACTCTGTGAGGTGAATGCACACATCACAAAGCAGTTTCTCAGAAAGTTTCTGTCTAGTTTTTACCAAAAGATATTTCTTTTTTCACCATAGACTTCAAAGCACTCACAAATATCCCTTCAAAGATTCTACAAACACTGAGTTTCCAAACGGTCCTATCAGAAGAATGGTTCAACTCTTTTAGAGGAATGAACAGATCACAAAGCAGTTTCTAAGAAAGCTCCTTTCTAGGTTTATGTGACGATATTTGCTTTTTTCACCACAGTACTCAATGTGCTCCCAAGTATCCCTTTGCAGATTTTAGAAGTACAGAGTTTCCAAACTGTTAAATGAAAAGAAATGTTTAACTCTGTGAGATGAATTCACACATCACAAAGCAGTTTCTCAAAAAGCTTCTGTCTAGTCTGTATCAGGAGATATTTCCTTTGTCAGCGTAGGCCCCAAGGCATATCAAAATATCCCTTCGCAGATTCTACAAACACTGTTTTTCCAAGCTGCTCCATAAAAGGAATCATTTAACAATGTGATATGAAGGCACAGATCACAAAGCAGTTTCTAAGAAAGCTCCTTTCTAGTTTTTATGTGAGGATATTTCCTTTTTCACCATAAGCCTCAAAGGGCTCCAAAATATCCCTTTGCAGATTCCACAAAAACAGTGGTTCCAAACTGGTCAATGAAAGTAATGGTTCAACTCTGTGAGATGAATGCCCACATCACAAAGCAGTGTCTCAGAAAGCTTCTGTCTAGTTTATATCAGAAGGTATTTCCTTTTTCACCGTAGGCCTACAATCGAGTCCACAAATCACTTCCAGATTCTACAAAAACTATTTCCAAACTGCTCAATCAAAAGAATCATTAAAATCTGTCAGCTGATTGCACACATCACAAAGCAGTTTCTCAGAAATATTCTCTCTAGTTTGTATCAGAAGATATTTCCTTTTTCACAATAGGCCTCAATGCACTCCCAAGTATCCCTTTGCCGATTCAAGAGGAACAGAGTTTCCAAACTGCTCAATGAAAAGAAACGTTTTACTCTGTGAGGTGAATGCGCACATCACAATGCAGTTTCTCAGAAACCTTCTGTCTAGTTTGTATCAGAAGATATTTCCTTTTTCACCGTAGGCCTCAAAGCACTCACAAATGTCCCTTTGCAGATTCTGCAAACACTATGTTTTCAAACTGCTCTATGAAAAAGAATGATTCAACTCTGTTAGAGGAATGCACAGATCACAAAGCAGTTTCTAAGAAAGCTCATTTATTGTGTTTATGTGAGGAAATTTAGTTTTTTGCCATAGGCCTCAATGTGCTCCAAAATATCCCTTTGCAGATTCTACAAAAACAATGTTTCCAAAATGCTTAATTAAAAGAAAGTTTTAACTCTGTGAGATGAATACACATATTACAAAGCAGTTTGTCAGAAAGCTCCTTCCAAGTTTTTATGTGAGGATATTTCCTTTTTCACCATAAGACTCAAAGGGCTCCAAAATATCAATTTGCAGATTCTACAAAAACAGTGGTTCCAAACTTCCCAATCAAAAGAATGGTTCAACTCTGTGAGATGAATGTGCTCATCACAAAGCTCTTTCTCAGAAACCTTCTGTGTAGTTAGTAGTGGAAGATATTTCCTTTTTCACCATAGGCCTCTATGCACTCCTAAATACCACTTCTCAGATTGTACAAACACTGTGTTTCATAACTGCTTAATCAAAAGTGTAGTTTAAATCTGTTAGGTGAATGTTCATATCACAAAGCAGTTTCTCAGAAACTTTCTTTCTAGTTTGTATCAGAAGTTATCCTTTTTCACCATAGCCCTCAAAGCAGTCCCAAATACGCTCCCACATATCCCTTGGAAGATTCTACAAAAACAGTGTTTCCAAACTGATCAGTCAAAAAAAAGTTTTAATTCTGTGAGATGAATGCACATATCACTAAGCAGTTTCTCAGAAAGTTTTTTTCCAGTTTCTATCAGAAGATATTTCCTTTTTCACCATAAGACTCAAAGGGCTCCAAAGTATCCCTTTGCAGAAATTACAGAAACAGTGACTCCAAACTGCTCAATGAAAAGAACTGCTCAACTCTTATGAGATGAATGCACACATCATAAGACCGTTTCTCAGAAAGCTTATGTGCAGTTTGCATCGGAAGATATTTCCTTTTTCACCATAGGCTTCAAGGCACTACCAAATATCCCTTCACAGATTCTACAAACTCTGTGCTTCCAAACTGCTCAATCAAATGAATGGTTTAACTCTCTGAGATGAGTGCACACATCACAAAGCAGTTTCTCAGAAACTTTCTTTCTAGTTTTTATTTGGAGATATTTCCTTTTTCTCCATAGATCTCAATGGGCTCCCAAATATTCCTTTGCAGATTGCAGAAAAATAGTTTTTCCAAACTGCTCAATCAGAAGAAATATTTTACTCTGTGGGATGAATGGACACAACACAAAGTAGTTCTCAGAAATCTTCTTTCCAATTTTTATATGAAGTCATTTCCTTTTTCATCTTAAAACTCAAAGGACACCAAAATAGCCCTTCGCACATTCTACAAAAAGACTGTTTCCAAATTGCTCAATTGAAAGAATGGTTTAACTCTGTGAGATGAATGCACACATGACAAAGCCGTTTCTCAGAAAGCTTCTTTCTAGTTTTTATGTGAGGATATTCCCTTTTTCAACACAGACCTCAATGCACTCCCAAATATTCCTTTGCAGATTCTACAAAAACGGTGTTTCCAAACTGCTCAATCAATAGAAAGTTTTAACTCTGTGAGATACATGCACATATCACATAGCAGTTTCTCAGAAGGATCCTTTCTAGTTTTTATGTGAGTATATTTCCTTTTTCACAATGAGACTAAAAGGGCTCCAAAATATCCCTTTGCAGATTCTACAAAAACAGTGGTTACAAACTGCTCAATCAAAAGAATGGTTCAACTCAACTCTGTGATGTGAATGCACACATCACAAAGCTCTTTCTCAGAAACCATCTGTCTAGTTTGTATCAGAAGATATTTCCTTTTTCACCACAGGCCTCAATGCTCTCTCAAATATCTCTTCACAGATTCTACAAACACTGTGTTTCAAAATTGTTCAATCAAAAGAATGGTTTAACTCTGTGAGATAAATGTACACATCACAAAGCAGTTTCTCAGCAACTTTCTTTCTAGTTTTTATCAGAATATATTTCCTTTTACAACATAGGCCTCAAAGCGCTCCCAAATATCCCTTTGCAGATTCTAGAAAAACAGTCTTTCCAAACTGCTCAATGAAAACAAACGTTTAACACTGTGAGATGAATACACACATCACACAGCAGTGTATCAGAAATCTTCTGTCTAGTTTGTATCTGAAGATATTTCCTTTTTCACACTAGGTCTTAATGAGCTCCCAAATATCCCTTCATGAATTCTGCAAAACTTTGTTTCAAAACTGCTCAATCAAAAGAATAATTTCACTCTGTGAGATGAATGCACACGTCATGAAGAAGTTTCTCAGAATCTTTCTTTCTGGTTTGTATCAGAAGATATTTCCAATTTCAACATAGGCCCCAAAGTGCTCCCAAATATCCTTTTGCAGATTGTAGAAAAACAGTTTTTCCAAATGGCTCAATCAGAAGAAATATTTTACTCTGAGAGATGAATGGACACAACACACAGCAGTTTCTCAGAAAGCTTCTTTCTAATTTTTATGTGAAGTTATTTCCTTTTTCATCTTAAGACTCCAAGGACACCCCAATATCACTCCTCATATTCTACAAAAAGAATGTTTCAAAATTGCTCAATCAAAAGAATGGTTTAGCTCTGTGAGATGAATGCACACATCACAAAGCAGTTTCTCAGAATCCTCTTTTCTGTTTTTTTTCTTTTATTATTATTATTATTATTATTATTATACTTTAGGCTCTATGGTACATGTGCACAATGTACAGGTAAGTTACATATGTATACATGTGCCATGCTGATGCACTGCACCCACCAACTCATCATCTAGCATTAGGTATATCTCCCAATGCTATCCCTCACCCCTCCGCCCACCCCACAACAGTCCCCGAAGTGTGATGTTCACTTTTTCACCACTGGCATCGATGTTCTCCCAAATATCCCTTCACAGATTCTATAAAAACTGTGTTTCCAAACTGCTCAATCAAAATAAATGTTTCACTCTATGAGATGAATGCACATATCACAAAGCAGTTTCTCAGAAACTTTCTTTCCAGTTTGTATTGGAAGATAATTCCTTTTTCGCCATAGGCCTCACTGTACTCCCATATATCCTTTGGCAGATTCTTCAAAAACTGTGATTCCAAACTGCTCAATCAAAGAAAGGTTTAACTTTGTGAGTTGAATGCACATATCAGGAAGCAGTTTCTCAGAAAACTTCTTTCTAGTTTTTATGTGAAGGTATTTCCTTTTTCACCATAGATCTCAATGTGTTCCCAAATATCCCTTTGCAGATTCTACAAACACTATGTTTCCCCACTGCTCAATCAAAAGAATGTTTTCACTCTGTGATGAATGCACACATCACAAAGCAGTTTCTCAGAAACTTTCTTTCTAGTTTGTATCAGAAGATATTTCCTTTTTTATGATAGGCCTTAATGTGCTCCCAAATACCCTTTGCAGATTCTAGAAAAAGTCTTTCCAAACTACTCAATGAAAATAAACTTTTAAGTCTGTGAGATGAATGCACACATCATAAAGTAATATTTCAGAAATCTTCTGTCTAGTTTCTATCTGAAGATATTTCCTTTCTCACCATAGGCTTAAATGCGCTCCCAATTATCCCTTCACAGATTCTGCAAAAATTGTGTTTCCAAACTGCTCAATCAAAAGAATGGTTGAACTGTGTGAGAGGAATGCACACATCAAAAATCATTCTCTCAGAAACTTTCTTTCTAGTTTGTATCGGAAGATATTTCCTTTTTCACCCTAGGCCTAAATGTGCTCCAAAATATCCCTTTGCAGATTGTAGAAAAAGAATTTTTCCAAATTGCTCAATCAAAAGAAATGTTTAACTCTATGAGATGAATGGACACAACACAGAGCAGTTTCTCAGAAAGGTTCTTTCCAATTTATATGTGAAGGTACTTCCTGTTTCAACTTTAGACTCAAGCTATTCCCCAGTATCCCTTGGCAGATTCTACAAAAAGATTGTTTCTAAATTGCTCAATCAAAAGAATGGTTTAGTTTCGTGAGATGAATGCACACATCACAAAGCAGTTTCTCAGAAACTTTCTTTCTAGTTTTTATTGGAAGGTATTTCCTTTTTCTCTATAAGCCTCAATGCCCTCCCAAATATCCCTTTGCAGACTATAGAAAAACGGTTTTTCCAAACTACTCAACCAAAAGAAATGTTTAACTGTGAGATGAATAGACAAAACACACAGCAGTTTCTCAGAGAGCTTCTTTCTAGTTTTTATGTGAAGATATTTCCTTTTTCACCATAGGCATCAATGCGCTCCCAAATAACCATTTGCAGATTCTACAAAAGCAGAGTTTATAAAAGCTCAATCAAAAAACAGGTTTAGCTTTGTGAGATAAATGCACATATCACAAAGCAGTTTCTCAGAAAGCTTCTTTCTAGTTTTTTGTGAGGCTGTTTCCTTTTTCACCATAGGCCTCAATACACTGCCAAATATCCCTTCAAAGATTTTACAAAAACATTGTTTCCAAACCGCTCAATCAAAGGAAAGATTTAACTTTGTGAGATGAATGCACATATCACAAAGCCATTTCTCAATAAGCTTCTCACTAGTTTTTATGTGAAGATATATCTTTTTTCACAGTAAGACACACAGGGCTCCAAAACATCCCTTTGCAAATTCTACAAAAACAGTGTTTCCAAATGGCTCAATCAAAAGTTTTAACTCTGTGAGATGAATGCACTCATCACAAGAAATTTCTCAGAAACTTTATTTTTAGTTTCTATCAGAAGATATTTCCTTTTTCACTGTAAGACTCAAAGGGCTCCAAAATATTCTTTTGCATATTCTACATAAACAGTGGTTCCAAACTGCTCAATGTAAACGAAAGTTTAACTCTGTGAAATGAATGCACACATCACAAAGCAGTTTCTCAGAAACTTTCTTTCTAGTTTGTATCAGAAGATATATCCTTTTTCACCGTAGGCTTCAATGTACTCCCAAATATCCCTATGCAGATTGTATAAAAACGGTTTTTCCAAACTGCTCAATCAAAAAAAAAAAAAATGTTTAACTCTGTCAGATGAATGGACGCAACACAGAGCAGTTTCTCAGAAAGCTTCCTTCTAGTTTTTATTGAGGATATTTCCTTTTTCACCATAAGACTCAAAGGGCTCCAAATTATCCCTTTGCAGATTCTACAAAAACAGTGGTTCCCAACTGCTCAATCAAAAGGATAGTTTAAATCTGTGAGAAGAGTGCATACATCACAAAGCAGTTTCTCAGAAAGCTTTTCTCTAGTTTGTATAGGAAAATATTCCCTTTTTCACCATAGGCCTCAATGCACTCCCTAATATCCCTTCGCAGATTCTACAAACACTGTGTTTCCAAACTGCTCAATCAAAAGAATGATTTAGCTCTGTGAGATGAATGCACAAATCACAAAGCAGTTTCTCAGAAACTTTCTTTCTAGTTTGTATAGGAAGATATTTCCTGTTTCACCATAGGCCTCAATATGCTCCCAAATATCCCTTTGCAGATTCTAGAAAAAGAGTCTTTTGAAACTGCTCTATGAAAAGAAACATTTAACTCTGTGAGATGAATGCACACATCACAAAGCAGTATATCAGAAATCTTCTGTCTAGTTTGTATCTGAATATATTTCCTTTTTCACCATACGCCTCAATGCACTCACAAATAACCCTTCACAGATTCTGCAAAAACTGTGTTTCCAAATTGCTCAATCAAAAGAATTGTTTCACTCTGTGAGATGAATGCACAAATCACAAAGCAAGTTCTCAGAAAGTTTCTTTCTAGTTTGCATCTGTAGATATTTCTTTTTTCACCATAGGCCTCAATGTGCTCCCAAATGTCCCTTAGCAGATTGTAGAGGAACAGTTTTTCCAAGCTGCTCAATCAAAAGAAGCATTTAAACCTGTGAGATGAATGGACAAAACATACAGCAGTTTCTCAGAAAGCTTCTTTCTAATTTTTATGTGAAGTTATTTCCTTTTTCATCTTTAGACTCAAAGGACTCCCGAATATCCTTTTGAAGATTCTACAAAAAGAGTGTTTCCAAATTGCTCAATCAAAAGAATGGTTTAGCTCTGTGAGATGAATGTGCACATCACAAAGCAGTTTCTCAGAGACTTGCTTTCTAGTTTGTATTGGAAAATATTTTCTTTTTTCCATAGGCCTTAATGCACCCCCAAATATCCCTTTAAAGATTGTAGAAAAACAGTGTATCCACACTACTCCAACAAAAGAAATGTTTAACTCTGTAAGATGAATGGACATAACACAAAGCAGTTTCTCAGAATGATTATTTCTAGTTTTTATATGAAGATATTTCCTTTTTCACCATAGGCCTCAAAGCGCTCCCACATATCACTTTGCAAATTCTACGAAAACAGTGTTTCCAAACTGCTCAATCAAAAGAAAGTTTTATCTCTTTGAGATGAATGCATGTACCACAAATCAGCTTCTCAGAAAGATTCTTTCTAGTTTTTATGTGAGGATATTTCCTTTTTCACCATAAGATTCAAAGGGCTCCAAGACTTCCCTTTGCAGATTCTACAAAAACACTGGTTTGAAACTGCTCAATCAAAAGAATGGTTCAACTCCTTGAGATGAATGCACACATCATAAAGCAGTTTCTCAGAAAGCTTCTATCTAATTTGTATTGGAAGATATTTCATTTTTCACCCTAGGCCTCAATGTGAATCCAAATATCCCTTGGCAGATTCTACAAACACTTTGTTTCCAAACTTCTCCACCATTAGAAAGGTTTAATTCTATGAGATAAATGCACATATCACTAAACAGTTTATCAGAAATCTTGTGTCTAGTTTGTATCAGAAGATATTTCCTTTTTCACATGGGCCTCAATGCACTCCCAAATATCCCTTTGAAATTTCTACAAAAACAGTTTCTCCAAACTGCTCAATCACAAGAATGGTTTAACTCTGTGCTATGAATGTGCACATCACAAAGCAGTTTCTCAGAATGATTCCGTCTAGTTTGTATCTGAAGATATATTCTTTTTCACCACAGGCCTCAAAGCACTCCAAAATATCCCTTCACAGATTCTACAAAAACAGTTTTTCTAAACTGCTCAATCAAAAGAATGGTTTAACTCTATAACACGTATGCACATTTCACAAAGCAGTTTCAGAGAAATCTTCCCTCTAGTTTGTGTCTTAATATATTTCCTTTTTCACCATAGGCCTCCAGTGACTCCCTAATATCCCTTCGCAGTTTCTACCAAAACAGTGTTAGAAACTGCTCAATCACAAGAAAGGTTTAACTCTCTGAGATGAGTGCACACATAACAAAGTGTTTTAGAGAAAGCTTCTTTCTAGTTCTTATTGGAAGATATTTCCTTTTTCACCTGAGGCCTCAATGTGATCCCAAATATCCATTTGTATATCCTACAAAAACAGTGTTTCCAAACTGCTCAATCAAAAGAAGGATTTAACTCTGTGAGATGAATGTACACTTCTCAAAGCAGTTTCTCAGAAAGGTTCTTTCTAGTTTTTATGTTAAGGTATTTCCTTTTTCACCATAAGACTCAATTTTCTCTGAATTATCCCTTTGCAGGTTCTAAAAAAAGAGTGCTTACAAACTGCTTTATCAAAAGAAAGGTTGAAATCTCTGAGATGAATGCACACATCACAAAACAGTCTCGCAGAAAGATTCTTTCTATTTTTTATATGAAGAACATTTATTTTACACCATAAGACTCCATGGGCTCCCAGATATCCCTTTGCAGATTCTACAAAAATAAAATTTCCAAACTGCTCAATCAAAAGAATGGTTTTACTCTGTGAGATGAATGCACACATCACAAAGCACTTTCTCAGAAAGTTTCTGTCTATTTTGTATCTGAAGATATTTCTTTTTTCACAACAGGCCTCAATGTGCTCCCAAATATCACTTCACAGATTCTACAAAAACTGGGTTTCGAAAGTACTTAATCAAAAGAATGGTTTAACTCTGGGAGATGAATGCACACATCACAAAGCAGTTTCAGAGAAAGCTTCTTTCTAGTTTGTATCTGAAGATATTTCCTTGTTCATCTTAGGGCTTAAAGCTCTGTGAAATATCCATTTGCAGATTCTAGAAAAACAGTCTTTCCAAACTGCTCGGTCCAACAAAGGTTTAACTAAGTGAGATGAATGCACACATCACAAAGCAGTTTATCAGAAAACTTCTTTCCAGTTTTTATATGAAGATACTACCTTTCTCACCTTAAGATTCAATAGGCTACGAAAAATCCCTTTGCAGATTCTACACAAACAGTATTTCCAAACTACTCAATCAAAATAATGGTTTAACTCTATGAGACAAATGCACACATTACAAAGCACTTTCTCAGAATGCTTCTGTCTAGTTTGTATCTGAAGATATTTCTTTTTTCACCATAGACCTCAATGCACTCCCAAATATCCACTTGCAGATTCTAGAAAAACCGTGTTTCCAAACTGCTCAATCAAATTCATGATATATCTCCATAAGATGAATGTACACAGCACAAAGTAGTTTCTCAGAAACTTTCTTTCTAGTTTTTATGTGAAGATGTTACCTTTTAACCATAATAATCAATGGCCTCCCAAATAACCCTTTGCAGATACTACAAAAACAGTGTTTCCAAACTGTTCAATTCAAAGAAAATTTAACTCTATGAGATGAATGCACACATCACAAAGGATATTCTGAGAACGTTTCTTTGTAGTTTTTATCTGACGATATTTCCTTTTTCACCAAAGGCTTCAGGGAGCTTGCAAATATCCCTTCAGAAATTCTAGAAAAGCAGTGTTAGAATCTGATCAATCACAAGAAAAGTTTGACTCTGTGAGATGAATGCAAACATCTGAAAGAAGTTTCTCAGTAAGCTTCTCTATACTTTTTATGTGAAGGTATTTCCTTTTTTACCATAAGAATCAATGGGCTCCCAAATATCTCTTTGCAGATTCTACGACAACAGTGATTCCAAACTGCTTAATCAAAAGCAAATTTAACTCTGTGAGATGAATGCACACATCACAAAGCAGTTCCTCAGAAAGTTTCTTTCTAGTTTGCATCTGAAGATATTTTCTTTTTCACCATAGGCTTGAAGGTGTCCCTAAATATCCCTTTACAGATTCTAGAAAAACAGTCTTTCCAAACTGCTCAATCAAAGAAAGGTGTAATTCAGTGAGATGAATGCACACATCAGGAAGAAGTTTCTCAAAAAACTTCTATCTAGTTTGTATCTGAATATATTTCCTTTTTCTCCATATTCCTCAACACGCTCCAAAATATCCCTTTGCAGATTTCACAAAAACAATGTTTCCAATCTCCTCAATCAAAAGAAATGTTTGACTCTGTGAGATGAGTGCACACATCACAAAGCAGTTTCTCAGAAATCTTCTTTATATTTTTTCTCTGAGTATATTTTTTCTTCACCATAGGCCTCAATGTGCTCCCAAATATTCCTTCACAGATTCTACAAAAACAGTGTTTCCAAACTGCTGAATCAAAAGAAAGGTTTAACTCTGTCAGATGAATGCAAACGTTACATAGCAGTTTCTCAGAAAGCTTCTTTCTAGTTTTTATCTGAAGATATTTCCTTTTTCACCATAGGCCTCAATGTGCTCTCAAATATCTCTTCGCAGATTCCACAGTAACAGATTTCAAAATGCTCAACCAAAAAAGGTTTAATTCTGTGAGACGGATGCACTAATCACAAAGCAGTTTCTCAGAAAGCTTCACCTTAGTTTTTATCTGAAATGATTTACTTTTTCACCATAGGCCTCAATGTGCCCCAAAATATCCCTTTGCAGATTCTACAAAAACAGTGTTGCCAAACTGTTTAATCAAAAGAAATATTAATTCTGTGAGATGAATGCACTCATTGAAGTGCAGTTTTCCAGAAACCTTCTTCTAGTTTTTGTTTGAGGATATTTCCTTTTTTACCATTGGCGAGAACGCATTCCCTAATATCCCTTCACAGATTCTACAAAAACAGTGTTTCCAAACTGCTCAGTCAAAATAAAGGTTTGGATAAACATCATTGAGATGAATGCACACATCACAAAGCAGTTTCTCAGAAAGCTTCTTTCTAGTTTTTATCTGAAGATATTTTATTTTTCACTGTAGGCACAATGCACCCCAAATATCCTTTGGCAGATTCTACAAAAACAGTGTTTCCAAACTGCTGAATGAAAAGAAGGGTGTAACTCTGTGAGATGAATGCACCCATCAGTAATCAGTATCTTGCAAAGCTTCTTCCTAGTTTTTATCTGAAGGTGTTTCCTTTATCACTACAGGCCTCAATGCATTCCCAAATATCGCTTCGAAGAATCTGCAAAAACATTGTTTCCAAACTGCTCAATCAAAAGAAAGACTTAACTGTATGTGATTAATACTCACATCACAAAGCAGTTTCTCAGAAAGCTTTTTCTAGTTTTTATCTGAGTACTTTTCCTTTTTCACAAGAAGCCTCAATGTGCTCCAAAATATCCCTTTGCAGATTCTTCAAAACCAGTGTTTCCAAATGGCTCAATTAAAGAAATTTTAACTTTGTGAGGTGAATGCACACGTCACAAAGCAGTGTCTCAGAAAGCTTCCTTCTAGTTGTTTTCTAAGCATGTTTTATTTTCACCAAAGGACAAACTGTGCTCCCAAATATCCCTGTGCAGATACTACAAAACACTATTTCCAAACTGTTCAATCAAAAGAAAGGTTTAACACTGTGAGATGAATGCACACATCACAAAGAAGTTTCTCAGAAAGCTACTTTCTAGTTTGTATCTTAAGATATTTCCTTTTTCACCAGAGGCCTCAATGCTCTCCCAAATAAAGCTTTGCAGACTCTTCAAAAAGAGTGTTTCCAAACTGTACAATCAAAAGCATGGTTTAACTCTGTGAGATGAATGCCCACATCACAAAGCACTATCTCAGAAAGCTTCTTGCTGTCTTTTATCTGAAGATATTTCCTTTTTCAACATAGTCCTCAATGCACTCCAAAATATCCCTTCACTGATCCTATAAAAACTGTATTTCCAAAGTGCTCTATAAAAGGAAAGGTTTAACTCTGTGAGATGAATGCACACAACAGAATGCAGTTTTTCAGAAAGCTTATTTCTGGTTTTTATCTGAGGATATTTCTTTTTTCTCTGGAGGCCTCAATGCACTCCCAAATATAGCTTTGCAGATTCTTCAAAAAGAGTCGTTCCAAACTGTACAATCAAAAGCATGGTGTAACTCTGTGAGATGAAAGCACACATCACAAAGCGATGTCTCCAAGAGGTTCTTTAATTTTTTATCTGAAGATATTTCATTTTTCACAATAGGCCTCAATGCGTTCCCAAATACCCCATGGCCGTTTCCACAAAAACACTATTTCCAAAATGTGCAATAAAAAAAAAAACGTTTTAACACTGAGGGATGAATGCACACATCACCAAGCAATTTCTCAGACAGCTTCTTTCTAGTATTTATCTGAAGATATTTCCTTTTTCATCATAGGTTTCAATGCACTCCAAATATCCTTTTGCAGATTCTATAAAAACTGTGTTTCCAAGGTGCTCAATCAAAAGAATGGTTTAACTCTGTGAGATGAATGAACGCATCACAAAGCAGTTTCTCAGAAGGCTTCTTTCTAATTTTTATCTAAGGATATTTCCTTCTTCACCATAGGCCTCAATGCACTTGCAAATATCCCTTGGCAGATTCTACAAAAATAGTGTTTCCAATCTGCTCCATCAAAAGAAACGTTTGAGTCTGTGAGACGAATGCACATATCACAAAGCAATATCTCAGAAAGCTTCCTTCTAGTGTTTATCTGAAGATATTTCCTTTTTCACATAGGCCTCAATGCACTCCCAAATATATCTTCACAGAGTCTTCAAAAACAGTGTTTCCAAACAGCACAATCAAAATAATGGTTTAACTATCTGAGATGTATGCCCATAATACAAAGCACTATCTCAGAAAGTTTCTTTCTGTTTTTTACCTGAAGATATTTCCTTTTTCACCATAGACCTCAATGTGCTCCAAATATCCCTTCGCTGACCCTACAAGAACTCTGTTTCCAAAGTGCTCTATAAAAGGAAAGTTTAACTCTGTGAGATGAATGCACACAACAAAATGCAGTTTTTCAGAAAGCTTCTTTCTGGATTTTATCTGAGGATATTTCCTTTTTCACCACAGGCCTCAGTGCACTCCGAAATATCCTTTCACAGATATTATAAAAACAGTGTTTCCAAACTGCTCAATCAAAAGAAGAGTGTAACTGTATGAGATGAATGCAGACATCACAAAGCAGTTTTTCAGAGAGCTTCTTTCTAGTTTTTATGTGTAGATATTATCTTTTTCACCATATGCCTCAATACACTCCTAAATATCCGTTTGCAGATTGTACAGAAACAGTGTTTCCAAACTGGTCAATCAAAAGACAGGTGAAATTCTTTGAGATGAATCACACATCAAAAAGCAGTTTCTCAGAAAGCTTCTTTCTAGTTTTTATCCGAGGATATTTCCTTTTTTTACCATAGACCTCAATGCACTCCTAAATATTCCTTCGCAGATTCTACAAAAACAGTGTTTCCAAACTGCTCAAAGAAAAGAAAGATTTAACTCTGTGAGATGAATGTGTACATCCCAAAGCAGTTTCTCAGAAAGCTTCTTTTTTTTTTTTTTGAGCATATTTCCTTTTTCAGCACTGGCCTCATAGCATTCACAAATATATATGCGCTGCCAAATATCCCTTTGCAGCTTCTACCAAACAGTGATTCCATACTGCTAAATCAAAAGAAAGGTTTAACTCTGTGAGATGAATGCACACATCACAAAGCCGTGTCTCCAAGTTCTTTCAGTTTTTATCTGAAGGTATTTCATTTTTCACCTGAGGCCTCAATACGCTCCCAAATATCCCATGGCAGGTTCCACAAAAACACCGTTTCCAAACTGTGAAATAAAAAAAAGATGTTAAACTCTGAGAGATAAATGCCCACTTCACAAAGCAGTTTCTCAGAAAGCTTCTTTCTGTTTTTTTTCTGAAGATTTTTCCTTTTTCATCATAGGCCTCAATGCACTCCAAATATCCCCTTGCAGATTCTATAAAAACTGTGTTTCCAAAGTGCTCAATCAAAAGAATGGTTTAACTCTGTGAGATGAATACACACATCACAAAGCAGTTTCTCAGAAAGCTTATTTCTAATTTTTATCTGAGCATATTTCCTTTTTCACCGTAGACCTCAGTGTGCTCACAAATATCCCTTCACAGATTCTACAAAAATAGTGTTTGCAAGCTGCTCAATCAAAAGCAAGGTTTAACTATTTGAGTTGAATGCACTCATCACAAAGCAGTTTCTCAGAATGCTTCTTTCTAGTTTTTTCTGAAGATATTTCCTTTTTTACCATAGGCCTTAATGTGTTCCCAATTATCCCTTCACAGATTCCACAAAAACAATATTTCCAAACTGCTCAATGGAAAGAAAGAAGTAACTCCGTGAGCTGAATGCACACGTTAAAAAGAAGTTTCTCAGAGATCTTCTTTCTCGTTTTTATCTGAGGATATTTACTTTTTCACCGCAGGCCTAAATGCATTCCCAAATATCCCTTCCCAGATTCTACAAAAACAATGTTTCCAAACTGCTGAATCAAAGGACAGCTTTAACTCTGAGATGAATGCACACATCAGAAAGTAGTTTCTCAGAAAGCTTGTTTCGAGTTTTTATCAGAAGATATTTCATTTTTCACTGTAGGCTTCAATGTGCTCCCAAATATCCATTGGCAGATTCTACAAAAACTGTGTTTTCAAACTGCTCAACCAAAATCAAGGTTTAACTCTATGAGATGAATGCACACATCACAAAAGCAGTTTCTCAGAAATCTTCTTTCTTGTTTTTATCTGAAGATACATCCTGTTTACCATACGCCTCAATGCACTCCCAGATATCGCTTCTTAGGTTCTACAAAAACAGTCTTTCCAAACTTCTCAATCAAAAGAAAGGTTCAACACTGTGATATGAATGTACACATCACAAAGCACTTTCTTAGAAAGCTTCTTTCTAGTTTTTATGTGAAGATATTTCCTTTTTCACCATAGGCCTCTATGCATTCCCAAATATCCCTTTGCAGATTCTGCAAAAACAGTGTTTCCATATATCTCGATCAAAATAAAGCTTTAACTCTGTGAGAGGAATACTGACATCTCAAAGCAGTGTCTCAGAAAGATTTTTCTAATTTTTATCTGAGGATAATTCCTTTTTCACCACAGCCCTCAATGTGCTCCCAAATATCCCTTTGCAGATGGTACAAAAACAGTGTTTCCAAACCGCTCAATGAAAAGAAATGTGTAACTCTGTGAGATTAATGCATTCATCACAAAGCAGTTTCTCAGAAAGCTTTTTTCTAGTTTTTATCTGAGGACATTTCCTTTTTCACCATAGACCTCAATGTGCTCCCAAATATACCTTCCCAGATTCTACAAAAACTGTGTTTCCAAACTGATGAATCAAAACAAGATTTTAACTCTCTTAGATGAATCCACACATCAAAAAGCAGTTTGTGATAAAGCTTCTTTCTAGTTTTTGTCTGAAGATATTTCCTTTTACACCATAGGCTTCAATGCCCTCCAAAATAACCCTTCCTGGATTTTACAAAAACAATGTTTCCAAACTGCTCCATCAAAAGAAAGACTTACCTCTGTGAGATGAATGCACACATCACAAAGCAGTGTCTCAGAAAGCTTCTTTCTAATTTTTATCTGAAGATATTTCCTTTTTCACCATAGGCCTCAATGAGCCCCTAAACATCCCTTAGCAGATTCTACTAAAACAGTGTTTCCAAACTGCTCTATCAAAGGAAAAGTGTAACTGTGAGATTAATGAACACCTTACTAAGCATTTTATCTGAAAGCTTCTTTCAAGTCTTTATCTGAAGATATTTTCTTTTTCACCATAGGCCTCAATGCACTCCCAAATATCTCTTCCCATCTTCTACAAAAATGGTGGGCCCGAGGGATTCCGTGGGCACGAACTAGTAATGCCCAGGGTCCTTTTTGCCCTGTGCATGCATAGTGGGGAGACACTTTTGACTTTGGGGGTCCTATGCTGCACTGTTACTGTTTTCCTTCCATGCCAGAGGTTCCTCCACTTCCCCTTTCAAGTCTTCCTGTCTCCTTGGGTTGGCCCACATGGGCCCAATGCGCTTCATGGTCATGAACCAGGGATGCCCAGGGTCCCTTGGGCCTGCATATTTGTGGTTGTGATCGCTTTCGCCGGTTGTGGGGGACTTCTGCCTTACACTTTCTGTTTTCCTTCCACACCACAGGTGCCTCACCTCCCCTTTCAAGCCTTCCTGCCCCCTTGGATTGGTCCCTGCATTCCCGAGGAGCTCCATGGGCATGAACCAGAGACTACCAGGGTCCCCTGGGCCCTGCCTATGTGAGATTGGGAGGCACTTTCTCCCGTGGGATGGGACCTCTGCTGCGCCATTTCTGTTTTCCTTCCACACTACAGGTGCCTCGACCTCCCTTTTCAAGAATTCCTGCCGCCTTGGACTAGCCCCTGTGGTCCCGAGTCCCTCCGTTTGCAAGAACCAGGGATGGAAATTGTCCCCTGGGTCCCATGCATGTGCGGTGGGGAGACCCTTTTCCCCTTGGCGGGAGACCTCTGCTGCACCGTTTCTGTTTTCCTTCCACAGCACAGGGTGCCTCAACCTCCCCTATCAAACCTATCTGCCACCTTAGTCTGGATCACGTGGTCCTGAGGCTGTCTGTGGACATGAACGAGGGAATTCCAGGGTCCCCTGGGTCCCAGGCATTTGCAGTGGGGAGTCACTTTCGCCCTTGGGGGGAACCTCTGCCTCACCGTTTGTGTTTTCCTTCCACACCATAGGTGCCTCAACCTCCCCATTCAAGCCTTCCTGCTGCCTTGGGATGAGCTCCGTGGGCCTGAGGTGCTCCACTGATGCGAACCTGGGACAACCAGGATCCACTAAGCCCCATGCATACATAATGTGAAGACACTTTCATCCATAGCAGGAAACCTCTGCCTTGCCTTTGGTGTTTTCCTTCCACTACACTGGTGCCTACACCTCCCCTTTCAAGCCTTCCTGCCACCTTGGGCTGGTTCCTGTGGACCTGAGGTGCTCTGTGGGCATGAAACAGGGACACCCAGGGTCCCCTGGACCCTGAGCATGTGCAGTAGGGAGGCAATTTCGCCCATGGGGGTGACTTCTGCCTCACCGTTTGTTATTTCCTTCCACAAAACGGGTGCCTCCACCTCCACTCTCAGGCCTTCCTGATGTTTTGGGCTGGCCCTTGTGGGTCCAAGTCGCTCCGTGGGCATGAACCAGGAATGAACACAATCTCCTAGACCCTATGCATGTGCAGATAGGGAGGCACTTTCACCTCTTGGTGGGGACAACTGCCTCTCCATTTGGGTTTTCCTTCCACAAAACAGTTGCGTCCACCTCCCCTTTCAAGCCTTCCTGCTGCATTGGGCTTGCCCCCTTGTGCCCGAGGTGCACGATCCCTGGGCATGATCCAGGTACACCCAGGGTTCGTTGGGCCCTACGGATGCGTGGTGAGGAGACACTTTCACCTATGGGGAGGAACCTCTGCCTCGCCATTTGTTTTCCTTCCACAACACAGATGACTCCACTTCCCAGTTCAAGACTTCCTGCCACCTTGGGCTGGTCCCCGTGGGCGTGAGGCACTCTATGTGTGTGAACCAGGCATGCCCAGGGTCCTCTGGCCCCACACATGTGCAGAGGAAAGGCACTTTCGCCCAGGTGCGTGGACCTCAGCCTCGTCATTTGTGTTTTCCTTTCACAACACAAGTGCCTTCAGCTCCCCTTTCAACCCTTCCTGCTGCCTGGTCTGGCCCCTGGGGGACCAAGGTGCTCCACGGATATGAGCCAGGGAGGCCCAGGGTCCCCTGCACCCCACGCTTGTGCAGTAGGGAGGCACTTCCTCCTGATGAGTGACCTCTGCCTCGCCATTTCTGTTTTCCTTCCACAACACAGGTGCCTCTACCTCCCATTTCAAGAATTCCTCCCACCTTGGGCTGGCCCCTGTGGGCCCGAAGTTCTCTGTGGGAACAAACCAGGGATGCCCAGGATACCCTTGGCTCCAAACATGCGTGGTGGGGAGGCACTTCCGCCCGTGGGTGGGTAGCTCTGCCACGCTGTTTGCGTTTTCTTCCACAACATAGGAGTCTCCACCTCCAATTTCATGCCTTCCTGCCACCTTCAGCTGGCCCCTGTGGGCAAGAGACACTCTGTGCACATGAACCTTGGATAGCCAGGGTTCTCGGGACCTTGCACATGTGTGGTGGGGAAGCACTTTTGCCCGTGGGGGCGACCTCTGCCTCGCCATTTGTGTTTTCCTTCCACAACTCAGGTGCCTCTACCTCACATTTCAAGACTTCCTGCCGCCTTGGGCTGGCCTCTTGGGCCTGAGGCCCTCCGTGGGCATGAACCAGGGACAACTAGGGTCCCCTGGGCCCCACACATGCGCAGTAGGGAGGAACTTTCTCTTGTTGGGGGTGGGCTCTGTCTCACCCTTTGTGTTTTCCTTTCACAACACAGGTGCTTCCACCTCCCGTTTCAAGCATTACTGCTGTCTTGGGCTGGCCCCCGTGGGCCCAAGGCACTGCATGGGCATGATCCAGGAATGCTCTTTGTAACCTGGGCCGCATGCAAGAGAGGCGGTAGGCACATTTGCCCGTCGGGAGGGACCTCTGCCTCACCGTTTGTGTTTTCCTTCCACAACATGGGTTCCTCCTCCTCCCTTTCAAGCTTTCTTGCCGATTTGGTTGGGCCTCCGTGGGCCCGAGGCACTCTGTTGACATGAAGCAGCAATGTCCAGGGTCCCTGGGCCCTTCACAAGCGTGGTGGATAGGCACTTTCTCCAGTGAGGAGACCTCTGCCTCGCCATTTGTGTTTTCCTTCCGCAACACGGGTGCCTCCACCTCCCTAATTCAAGCTTTCATGCCATCTTGGGCTGGCCCCTGTGGCCGAAAGGCGTTACGTGGGTGTGAACCAGGGATACCCAGGGTCCCTTGGGCTCCATGCATGCACAGTGGGGAGGCACTTTCGCCCATGGTGGGGGACCTCTACCTCTCCGTTTGTGTTTCCATTCAACAACACGGGTGGCTCCACATCCCCTTTCAAGCCTACCTCTCCCCTTGGGCTGGCCCCGGGGGCCTGAATACCTCCTAGGGCATGAACCAGGGATGTCCAGTGTCCCTTGGGCCCTGCGCATGTGCAGCTGGGAGACCCTTTTGCCCGTGGGAGGGAAACTCTGCCTCGCCGTTTGTTTTCCTTCCACAGCATAGGTGCTTCAACCTCCCATTTCAAGGTTTCCTGCCGCCTTGGCCTTGCTCCTGTGGGCCGACGCGCTGTGTGGGTGTGAACCAGGGACCCCCAGGGTCCCCTGAGCCCTGTGCATGCACGGCGGGGAGGCACTTTCACCCATGGGGGGGAACTCTGTCTCTCCGTTTGTGTTTTCCTTCCACAACAGAGGGGCCTCAACGTTCCCATTCAAGAGTTCCTGCCGCATTAGGCTGGCCCTCGTGGGCCCGTGGAACTCCATGGGTGCAAATCAGGGATGCCCAGGGTTCCCTGGGCCCTGTGCATGTGCCGTGGGAAGGCACTTGCGCCCGTGAGGTGGAGCATCTGCCGTGCTGTTTTTGTTTTTTTTCCACAACACAGGTGCCTCCACCTTCCATTTCAAGACTTCCTGCCTCCTTGGTCTTGTCCCCGGGGAGCAGAGCACTCGGGGGTGTGAAGCAGGGTCACCCAAGGTCCCGTGGGCCCCACGCATGTGCAGTTGGGAGATAATTTCGCCGTGGGGTGGGGACCTCTGCGTCACTATTTGTGTTTTCTTTCTACAACACAAGTGCTTCCACTTCCATTATCAAGATTTCCTGCCACCTTTGGCTGGCCCCCGTTCGCCTGAGGCACTCCGTGGGCATAATTGAGGGACGCCCAGGGGCCCCTAGGCCCTGCACATGCGCGGTGGGTAGGCTTTTGCCAGTGGAGGGGGACCTCTACCTCGCTGTTTGTGTTTTTCTTCCACACAACGGATGCCTCAACTTCTCATTTCAAGCGTTAATGCCACCTTGCCTTGTTCCATGTGGGCCCGAGGTGCTCTGTAGGTGTGACCAAGGGACGCCTGGGGTCCCCTGAGCCCCACGAATGTGCAGTGTGAAGGCACCTTTGCCCATGGAGGGGGATCTCTGCCATGCCGTTTGTGTTTCCGTTCCACAAATCGGGTGCCTCCACCTCCCATTTCAAGATTTCCTGCCGCCTTGGGCTGGCTGCTGTGGGCTGATGCTCTCCGTAGGCACGAACCAGGGACGCCTAGATTCCCCTGAGTCCCATGCATTTGCGGTGTGGAAGCACTTTCCCCCGTTGGGGGAGACATCTGCCTCGCTGTTTGTGTTTGCATTCTACAACACGGGTTCCTCCACCTCCCCTTTCAAGCATTCCTGCCACCTTGGGCTGGCCACCATGGGCCCAAGAACCAGGTGCATGTGAACGAGGGATGTCCTGGGTTCCCTGGGCACCAAGTATGCACTCTGTGGAGGCAACTTCGCACCTGTGGTGGGACCACTGCCTCACTCTTTGTGTTTGCATTCCAAAACACGGGTGCCTCCACCTCCCCTTTCAAGTCTACTTGCCCCCTTGGGCTGACCCTTGGGGTGTGAGGAGCTCCGTTTGCACAAACCAGGGATACCCAGGCTCCTCTGGGCCCCACACATGTGTGGTGCAGAGGCACTTTCGCCTGTGGGAGGGAACCTCTGCTCCGCCGTTCGTGTTTTCCTTCCACAACACACTTGCCACCAACTCCCATTTTAAGGTTTCCTGCAGCCTTGGGCTGGCCCCCATTGGCCCGAGGTTCTCTGTGGGTGCAAACCAGTAAAGCCCAAGGTCTTCTGGGTCCCACACATGCGCGTTAAGATGGAACTTTCGTCCGGGGGGCAGACCTCTACCACGCCATTTGTGTTTTCCTTCCACTCCACCAGTGCCTCCACCTCCACTTTCAAGCCTTCCTGCCACCTTGGGTTGGCACCCTTGGGTGGAGACACTCTGTCAGTGTGAACCAGGGATGCCCTTGGTCCCCTGGACCCCGCTCATGCACAGTGGGAAACACTTTTGCCCTTGTGTGGGGACTTCCGTCTTGCCGTTTTTGTTTTCCTTCCACAACATGGGAGCCTCCACATCCCCTTTCAAGCCTTCCTGCCTCTCTGGGCTGGCCCCCGTCTGCCTTAGGCACTCTGTGGGCATGAGCAAGGGAAGCCCAGGGTCCCCTGGACCCCACACATGCACGTTGTGGAAGCACTTTCACCCGTGGGGGAGACATCTCCTTTGCCATTTGTGTTTCCCTTTCACAACACAGGAGCCTCCACCTCCCCTTTCAAGCTTCCTGCGCCCTGGGCTGGCCCCCTGGGATGAAGCGCTCCATGGGCCTGAACCAGGAATGCCCAGGGTCCCCTCGGCCCCATGCATGAGCGGTGGGTAGGCATTTTCATCTGTGGAGTGGGACCTCTGCATCGCCGTTTGTGTTTTCCTTCCACAACACAGGCGCTTCCACCTCCCATTTCAATACTTCCTGCAGCCTTGTGCTGGACGCTGTGTGTCTGAGATGCTCCGTGGGCACGAATCAGGGACATCAAGAATCCCCTGGATGCCACGCTTGTGCAGCAGGGTGGCACCTTCGCCATTGGTAAGGAGTTTGCTGCACCGTTTTTTTTCCTTCCACAACATGAGTGCCTCCACCTTCCCTTTCAAGCCTTCCTGCCAACTTAGGCTGCCCACCATGGGCTCGAGGCACTCCCTTGGCATGAACTAGGGATGCCCAAGGTCCTCTTGGCTTCACGCAAGTGCGGTGGGATGGCACTTTCCCCACAGGGGGGAAATGCCTCGCCGTTTGTGTGTTACTTCCATTCCACAGATGCCCCCACCACCCTTTCAAGCATTCCTGCCGCCTTGGGATGGCCACCATGGGCTTGAGGCGCCCCGTGAGCAGGAACTAAGGATGCCCAGGGTCCCCTGGGCCCCACCAATGCGCGGAGGGGAGGCACTTTCACTCGTGGGGGTGTCCATTGTCGTGCCTCTTGTGTTTTCCTTCCACCACACTGGTGCCTCCACCACCCCTTTCAAGAATTCCTGCCACTTTGGCCTGGCCCCCGTTGGCCTGAGATGCTATGTGGGCATGAACCATGAAAGCCCCGGGTCCACTGGGCCCTGCACAAGCACAGTGCGGATTCACTTTTGCTCATGGGTGGGAATCTCTGCCTCGCTGTTTGTGTTTTCCTTCCCCAACCCAAGTGCCTCCAACTCTCCTTGCAAATCTTTCTGCCATGGGTTTCATTCATGGGATGATGTACTCTGTAGCCATTTTCCAGGGACGCCCAGGGTTCCCTGGGCCCCACGCATGTGCAGTGGGGAGGCAATTTCACCCGTGGGGACGAAACTCTGCCTTGCCATTTGTGTTTTCCTTCCACAACCCAGGTGCCTCCACCTCCCATTTCAAGTCTTCCTGCCGCCTTTGGCTGGCCCCCGTGAACATAGGCACTCCGTCGACGCATACCAGGGATGGTCAGTGTACCCTGGGTCCCGCCCATGCGTGGTGTTGAGGCACTTCCTCCCGACAGGGAGAACTTTGCCTCACTGTTTGTCTTTTCCTTCCACAACACTGGTGCCTCCACCTCCCAATTCAAGCCTTCCTGCCATCTTGGGCTGGCCCCTGAGGGCCCAAGGAGCTCTGTCCACACGAACCAGGGATGCCCAAGGTCCCCTAGGCCCCATGCATGCACGGTGGGGGGCACTCTCTCTCGTGGTGAGGGACCTCTGCCTCTCCATTTGTGTTTTCCTTCCACAACACAGATGCCTCCACCTCCCCTTTCAAGTTTTCTTTCCGCCTTTGGCTGCCCCCCTTTGGCCCCAGATGCTCCGTGTGCATGAACTAGGGACCCGCATGTTCCCCTGGCCTCGCACATGCACGGTGAGGAGGCCTTTTTGCCCGTGGTGGGAGACCTGTGCCTCGCCGTTTGTTTTCCTTTCACAACATAGTAGCCTCCACTTCCCCATTCAAGCCTTCCTGCCACCTTTGCCTGGCTCCCGTGGGCTTGAGGCACTCTGTGAGCATGAACCAGGAATGCCCTGCATCCCCTGGGTCTCAGTATGTGCGGTGGGGGGCACTTTCCCCCATGGGGTGGGACCTTTGCCACACCGTTTGTGTTTTCCTTCCACACCACAGATGCCTCGAGCTCCACTTTCAAGATTTCCCGCTGCCTTGGGCTGGGCCACGTGGGCCGAGGCACTCTGAGGGCATGAAATAAAGACGCCCATGGTTGCCTTGGCCCTGTGCATGTGCAGTGGGGAGGTACTTTCGCCCGTGGGGGGGACCTCTGCCTTGCTGTTTATGTTCTCCTTCCACAACACAGGTGCTTCCACCTCTCCTTTCAAGCATTCCTGCCACTTTTGGCTGGCCCTCGAGGGCCGAGGTGCTCTGTGGGCACGTTCCAGGTATGCCCAGTGTCTCCTGGGCCTCAAGCATGCGCGATGGGGAGGCACTTACCCCGCAGGGGGAAGCTAGGCCTTGCCATTTCTGTTTTCCTTCCACAACACAGGGGCCTCCACTTCCCATTTCAAGCCTTCTTGCCACCTTGGGCTGCCACCGTGGGCTCGAGGCGCTCCATGGGCAGGAACTAGAAACGCCCAGGGTCCCTTGGGCCCCACCCATGCGTCGAGGGGGTGCACTTTCACCTGTTGGGGGGACCATTGCCACACCACTTGTGTTTTCCTTCCACCACACTGGTCCCTCCACCACACCTTTCAAGCATTCCTGCCGCCTTCTGCTGGCCCCCGTTGGCCCGAGGCACTCCGTGGGCATGAACCAGGGATGCTCAGGGTCCATTGGGCCTTATGCATGGGTGGTGGGGGTTCACTTTCCCCCGTGGTTGGGGACCTCTGCCTCGCTGTTTGTGTTTTCCTTCCCCAACCCTGGTGCCTCCACCTGCTCTTGCAAGGCTTCCTGCCACCTTGGGCTAGCCTCCGTGGGCAGAGGCGCTCTGTGGGTGCATACCAGGGATGGTCAGTGTACCCTGGGCCCTGCCCATGCACGGTATCGAGGCACATCTTCCCGACGGGGGACCTCTGCCTTGCCGTTTATGTTTTCCTTCCACAACACAGGTGCCTCCACCTCCCCTCACAAGCCTTCTTGACGCCTTGCGATGGCCCCCTTTGGCCCCTGGGCCTCTCCCATGCACGGGAACTTTGGCTGTGCTTTTTTGTCCTTCCACAGCACACATGTGCCTCAACCTCCGCTTTCAAGCCTTCCTGCCGCTTTAGGCTGCCCCCCGTGGCCCCGAGGCGCTCCATGGGCATGAACCAGGGACGCCCATGATCTCGTTCGTGGGGGGTACCTCTGCCGAGCAGATTTTTTTCTTCCATACCACACAGGTGCTTCGACTTCCCCTTTGAAGATTTACTGCCGCTTTGAGATGCCCCCTTGGGCCTGAGACACTCTGTGGGCATGAAGCATGGAAACCCACAATCCGCCACACAAGTGGGGTTGGGAGGCAGTGTCTCCCGTCGGGGAGACATCAGCTGCGCCCTTTTTTTCCTTTCCACACCACACAGGTGCCTCGACCTCCTCTTTCAAGGCTTCCTTCCGTTTTGGGCTGCCGAATGGGCCTGAGAATGGCCCTGTGCGTGTGAACCAGGGAAGCCCAGGATCCCTTGAGCCCTGTGCATGCGTGGTTGGGAGGCAATTTCACCCGTGGTGGAGACTTCTGCTGTGCCGTTTTTTTCCTTCTACACCACACAGATGACTTGACCTCCCATTTCATACATTCCTGCCGCTTTGGGCTGCACCCTGTGGGCCTGAAACCCTCCATCCTCACGAATCAGGGATGCCCAGGATGCTGTGGGACCCACGTATGCGCGGTTGAGAGGCTTGTTCGTTTTTCGGGGGGACTTCTGCCGTGCTGTTTTGTTTTTTTCCTTTCACAGCACAGGTGCCTCGACCTCACATTTCTTTTTTTTTCTCTAACTTTATTATATGAATACAGTATATAGTAAATATAACATATAAAATGTGTTCATTAATTGCTTGTGCTATTGGTCAACAGTAGGCTAATAGTAGTTAAGTTTTGAGGAGTCAACAGTTACACATAGAGTTGACTGTGTTAGGTCAGTGCCCCAACTCCCATGTTGTTCAAGTTTCTTTTTTTTTATTTTATTTTATTATTATTATACTTTAAGTTTTAGGGAACATGTGCACAATATGCATGTTAGTTACACATGTATACATGTGCCATGCTGGTGTGCTGCACCCATTAACTCGTCATTATTTAGCATTAGGTATATCTCCTAATGCTATCCCTTCCCCCTCTCCGCACCCCACAACAGTACCCAGACTGTGATGTTCCCCTTCCTGTGTCCATGTGTTCTTATTGTACAATCCCCACCTCTGAGTGAGAATATGTGGTGTTTGGTTTTTTGTTCTTGTGATAATTTACAGAGAATGATGATTTCCAATTTCATCCATGTCCCTACAAAAGACATGAACTCATCATTTTTTATGGCTGCATAGTATTCCACGGTGTATATTTGCCACATTTTCTTAATCCAATCTATCATTGATGGACATTTGGGTTGGTTCCAAGTCTTTGCTATTGTGAATAGTGCTGCAGTAAACATAAGTGTGCATGTGTCTTTACAGCAGCATGATTTATAGTCCTTTGGGTATATACCCAGTAATGGGATGGCTGGGTCAAATGGTATTTCTAGTTCTAGATCCCTGAGGAATTGCCACACTGACTTCCACAAGGGTGGAACTAGTTTACAGTCCCACCAACAGTATCAAAGTGTTCCTATTTCTCCACATCCTCTCCAGCACCTGTTGTTTCCTGACTTTTTAATGATTGCCATTCTAACTGGTGTGAGATGGTATCTCATTCTTGTTTTGATTTGCATTTCTCTGATGGCCAGTGATGGTGAGCATTTTTTCATGTGTTTTTTGGCTCGTAAATGTCTTCTTTTGAGAAGTGTCTGTTCATATCGTTTGCCTACTTTTTGATGGGTTTTTTTGTTATTTCTTGCCCGGTGTTCCGTCCGGCGAGTGACCCCCTCTGCCGCGAGTTGGCTACCCACCTGCTCCCGTGCCGAGTCGCGACCGGTGTGGACCTCACATTTCATACTTTTCTGCCACTTTCAGGTGTCCCCTGTGGGCATGAGACATTCTGTGGGCATGAACCAGGGACACCCAGGATACCCTGGGACCCGCGCATGCATGGTTGGGAGGCAGTTTCTCCCATGGTGGGGACTTCTGCTGAGCAGTTTGTTTTTTCTTTAAATACCACACAGGTGCTGTGACCTCCTCCCCTTTCAAGCTTTCCTTCCGATTTGGGAGGAAGGGGCCTGAATGGGCCTGAGACGCCCTGTGAATGTGAACCAGGGAAGCTGAGGATCCCCTGGCCACGCGAATGAGTGGTTGGGAGGCAGTTTCACCCGTCGTGGGGACCTCTGCCGCGCCTTTATTTTTTCCTTCCACATCACACGGGTGCCTCGACCTCCCCTTTCAAGTCTTCCTGCTGCTTTGGCCTGACTCCAGTGGGCCAAAGACTCTCCATGGGCTTGAACCAGGGAGACCCAGGATCCTTTAGGTCCTGAGCGTGCGCGGTGTGGAGGCACTTTCGCCCGTGATGGGCGAACCTCTGCCACGCCCTTTGTTTTTTTCCCTCCGCAACACAGATGCCTTCACCTCCACTTTCAAGCCTTCCTGCCACCTTGGGCTGATCCTGTGAGCCCGAGGAGCACTGTGCGTGCAAACCAGGTACCGTAAGATTTCCCTGGGCCCCACACAGGCACGGTGGGGAAGTTCTTTCACCTGTTGGGGAGGACAACTTATTCACCTTTTGTGTTTTCCTTCCACAACACAGGTGACTCCACCTGCCCTTTCAAGTCTTCCTTCCGCCTTGGGCTGACCCCGTGAGCCCAAGATACTTCATGGCTGCTACCCAGGGATACCCATGGTCCCTTGTGCCACACACCAGCACTGTTGAGAGCCACTTTCGCCCACGAAGGAACATCTGCTGTGCAGTATTTTTTCCTTCCTCACCACACAGGTGCCTTGACCTCCCCTTTCAAGACTTCCTGCGCTTTAGGCTGTACCCCGTGGGGATGAGATGCTCCGTGGGTATGAATCAGGGATGCACGGGATCCCCTGCACCCAGCACATGTGCGGCTGGGAGGCACATTAGCCAGTGTGAGGACCTCTGCCACGCCGTATTTTGTTCCTTCCTCACCACACAAGTGCCTTGACCTCCCATTTCAAGCTTTCCTGCTGCTTTGGTCTGCCCTCTGTGGGCTTGAGATGCTCCGTGGGTGTGAACAAGGCATGCCCAGGATTCCGTGTTCCCCACACAGACGTTGTTGGGAGGCAGTTTCTCCCGTGGGGGGCACTTCTATGGCACCGTTTTTTTTTTTCTTTCCACACAGGTGCCTCGACCTCTGCTTTCAAGTTTCCTGTCGTTTTCAGCTGCCCCCGTGGTCCCAAGACTTTCAGTGTGTGCGAACCAGGGATGCTCAGAATCCCCTGGGCCCCAGGCATGCGTGGTTGCAAGGCACTTTTGCCTGTGGGGGAACTTCGGCCACGCTTTTTTTTCCTTTCACCACCTCACAAGTACCTCGACTGCTGCTTTCAAGCATTTCTGCCGCTTTAGCCTTGTGGGCCCGAGACACCCTGTGGGCGTGAGCCAGGGAAGCCTTGGATCCCCTGGGCCCCACGTATGCACGGTTGGGAGGAATTTTCGCCTGTGGGGGGACATCTGCTCCACCGTATTTTTTTCCTTTCACACCACAGATGTGCCTCTACCTCACCTTTCAAGCGTTCCTGCCGCTTTGGGCTGCGCCACGTGAGGTATAAATGCTCCGTGCGTGTGAATCCATGACTTCTGGATCCCCTGGGGCACGTGTATGGGTGGTTGGAAGGCACTTTCGTCTTTGGGGGTACTTCTGCCACGCCATTTTCTTTCCTTCCACACCACACAGTTGCCTCGAACTCCCCTTTCAAGACTTCCTGCAGCTTTGGGCTGCCCCACGTGAGCCCAAAACACTCCATTGGCATGAATCAGGGATGCTCAGGATCCCCTACACCCTGTGCATGCGTGATGGGGAGGCTCTTTCGCCCCTGGGGTGGGATCTCTGCCTTGCTGTTTATTTTTTCCTTCCACAACACAGGTGCCTCCACACCCTCTTTCAAGACTTCATGCCACCTTGGGCTGGCCCCCGTAGGGCCGAGGTGCATGCTGGGTGCAAAACTTGGAACCCCAGTGTCCCCTGGGCACCAGGCATGTGCAGTGGAGAGGCCCTTTTTCCCGTTGTGGGAGACCTCTGATTTGTCATTTGTGTTTAACTTCTGCAAAACAGGTGACTCCACCTCCCCTTTCAAGACTTCCTGCCACTTTAGGCTGGACCCCTTAGCCTGAGGCACTCCTTGGGCACAGATAAGGGACGCCCAGGGTCCCCTGGGCCCTGTTCGTGTGCAGTGGGGAGGCACTGTGGCCCGTGTGGGGGGACCTCTGCCTCGCCGTTTGTGTTTTCCTTTCACAACACTGGTGCGTGCACCTCCTCTTTCAAGCCTTCCTGCTGCCTTCAGCTGGCCCCTGTGGGCCAAGGCCCTCCGTGGGTGAGAAACTGGGAAGCCCAGGATACCAGGGCTTCAGGCATGCACTGTTGGGGGACATTTTCGCCCGTGGGGGACCTCTGCTGAGCCGTTTGTGTTTTCCTTTCACAACACTGGAGCTTGCACCTCCCTTTTCAAGCCTTCCCGCGGCTTTAGGCTGCCCCCTGTGAGTCCGAGACGCTCCGTGGGGGTGAAATAAAGATGCCCAGGACCCTCTGTGCTCCACGTATGCGCAGTTGGGAGACACTTTTGTCTGTGTAGGGAAGTCTGCCGCTCTGTATTTTTTTCCTTCCACACCGCACAAGTGCTTCCACTTCCCCTTTCAAGACCCTGCAGCTTTGGGCTTCCCCTGCGTCCCCGAGGCTCTCCGTGGGTGCAAAACAGGGATCCCTAGTAACCGTGGGACCCTCACATGTGCGATTGGGAAGCACTTTCAGACTTGGTGCGACCTCTGACATGCCGATTTTTAACTTTCAAACCCCAAATGTGCCTCGACCTCCCTTTCAAGCTTTCCTGTCGCTTTGGGCTACCCCCGTGGTGCCCCGAGGCACTCTGTGGGCACAATACAGGGATGCCCATTATCTCCTGGGCCCCGTGCATGAGCGGTTGGCAGGCACTTTTGCCTGTGGGTGGGACCTCGGCCGCGACTTTCTTTTCCTTCCACACAACACAGGTGCCTCGAACTCTCCTTTCAAGCTTTCCTGACACTTTGGGCTTCTCCCTGTGGGCCAGAGACACCCTGTGGGCGCGACCCACGGAAGCCCAGGATACCCTGGGCCCCAGGCATTCACTGTTGGGAGGTACTTTGGCCTTTGGGGTGGACCTCGGCCGGGCCGTTTTTTTTTTCTTCCACACCACAAAGGTGCCTCAGCTTCCCCTTTCAAGACCTCCTGCTGCTTTAGGCTGCCCCTGTGGGCCCGCAGTGCTCCAAGGGCGTCAACCAGGGATGGCCAGGATCCTCAGGGTCCTGAGCATTCACCGTTGGGAGGCACTTTCCTCCGTGGGGGGTACCTCCACCATGCCATTTTTTTTTTCTTCCACACCACACAGGTGACTCGACCTCCATTTTCATGCCTTCCTACCGCTTTGGACTGCACCCCGTGGACCTGAATCACTCCATGAGTGTGAATTAGGGATGCCCAGCATCTCCTGGGCCCCACACATGCGTGGTTGAGAGGCATTTTCGTCTTTGGCAGGGACCTCTGCCATGCAACTTTGTTTTCCTTCCACAACAAACAGATGCCTCCACCTCCCATTTCAATCCTTCCTGCCGCTTTGGGTTGCCCCCTGTGGGCCTGAGATGCTCCTTGCCTGTGAATCAGGGACACCCAGGATTCCCTGCTACCCACGCATGTATGGTTTGGAGTCACTTTCATCCGTGAGAGGAATCTATGAAGCGACTTTTTTTTTCCTAGCATACCACCCAGGTGCCTCGACTTCCTTTTGACACCTTACTGCCACTTTTAGCTGCTCCCTGTGGGCCTGAGACATGCTGTGGCATGAAGCAGGGACACCCAGGATCCCCTGGACCCCGCACATGTGCTGTTGGGAGCAGTTTCGCCCTTGGTGGGGACCTCTGTCACGCTGTTTTTTTTTCCTTCCACACCACACAAGTGCCTCAACCTCACCTTTCAAGCTTTCGTGCAGCTTGGACTGTCCCCTGTGGGCCCAAGACGCTCCTTGGGCCTCAATCCGGGATGCCCACAATCCCCTGGGCACAGTGAATGCGTGGTTGGGGGCACTTCCGCCTGCTGGGGGGACCTCAGCTACTCCATTTTCTCTTCCTTCCACAACACACGGGGGACTCGACTTCCCATTTCAATCATTCCTGCTGCCTTGATCTCACCCCTTTGGGCCTGAGACAATTCGTGGGTGTGAACCAGGGAAGCCCAGGATCTCCTCAGTCCCAGGCATGCGCGGTTGGGAAGCACTTTTTCCCTTAGGGGGACCTCTGCCGCGCCGTTTTTTTTTTAACCTTCCATACCACACAGGTGGCTCGACTTTCCCTTTCAAGCGTTACTTCCGCTTTGATCTTCCCCGCGTGGGCCTGAGACACTCAGTCAATGCAAAGCAGGGACACTCAAGATCCCCTGGGCCCCGCGAATGAGCGGTTGGGAGCCACTTTCTCCAGTGGTGGGACCTCTGCTGCAGCGTTTTTTTTTTTTTTTTTTTTTTTTTCCTTCTCACCACACAGGTGTCTCGACCTCACATTTCAAGCCTTCCTGCCACTTTGGGATGACCCTGTGAGCTTGAGACCCTCCGTCGATGTGAAACAGGGATGCCCAGGAGTCCCTGGTCCCCCTCGCATACGCGGTTTGGAGGCACTTTCGCCCGTGGGGGGACCTCTGCCATGCCATTTTATATTCCTTCCATCCCCTTCCGAGCCTTCCTGCAGCTTTGGGCTGACCTCCGTGGGGATGAGATGCTCTATGGGCATGAATCAGGGATGCCCAGGATCCCCTGCACCCTGCACATGCACAGGTGGGAGACACTTTCGCCCGTGAGGGGAATTTTGCCATGCCATATTTTGTTCCTTCCACACCACAGAGGTGCCTTGACCTCCCATTTCAAGACTTCCTGCTGCTTTGGGCTGCCCCCTGTAGGCCTGAAATGCTCTATGGGTGTGAACCAGGGATGCCTAGGATCCCCTGGGCCCCATGCAAGCGCGGTTGAGAGGAACTTTCGTCTTTGGGGGGAGGACGTCTGCCACGCCATTTTGTTTTCCTTCCACAACAAACAGGTGCCTCGACCTCCCATTTCAAGCCTTCCTGCTCCTTTGAGCTACCCCTTGTGGGCCCACGACGCTCCATGCACAAGAATCAGGGGGAATGCCTAGGGTCCCCTGGGACCCTCGCCATCATGGTTGGGAGACACTTTCGCCCTTGGGGGAAACCTCTGCCGTGCCGTGTTTTTTTTCCTTTCAAACCACAAAAGTGCCTCACCCTCCCCTTTCCACACTTTCTGCCACTTTGGGCTACCCCTGTGGGCCTGAGATGCTCTGTGGGCACCAAACAGTGAGTCCCAGTAGCCCCTGGGCCCCGCGCATGAGGAGTTGAGAGGCACTTTCGCTGGTGGGCCAGACCTCTGCCGTGCTGTTTTCTTTTCCTTCCTAACCACACAGGTGCCTCAACCTCCCTTTTCAAGCGTTTCTGCTGCTTTGGGCTGCCCCCCATGGGCAAGAGATGCTCCATGGGCATGAAGCGGGGATGTCAAGGATCCCCTTGGCACCACATATGTGTGGTGGGAGGCACTTTTGCCCGTCAGGGGGAACCTCTGTCTTGCCATTTCTGTTTTCCTTTCACAACACTGGAGCCTGCACCTCCATTTTCTAGCCTTCCTGCCGCCTAGGGCTGGCTCCCGTGGGCCGAGGCAGTCCTTGGGTGAGAACCCGGGACACCCAGGATCCTCAGGTCTCCACACATTTGCGGTTGGGTGGCACTTTCGCCCGTGGGGTACCTCTGCTGCAAGTTTTTTTTTCCTCACCACACAAGTGCCCCGATCTCCCCTTTCAAGCATTCCTGACGCTTTGGGCTGCCCCCTCTGTGCCTGAGACGCTACGTGCACATTAAACAAAGATTCCCAGAATCCCCTGGCTCCCAGGTTGCGTGGTTAGGAGGCACTTTCGCCTATTGGGGGACGTCTGTTGCACCGTATTTTTTTCCTTCCACTTCACACAGGTGCCTCCACTTCCCCTTTCAAAACTTCCTGCCGCTTTGGGATGCCCCCTTGGCCCTGAAACACTCCATGGGTGTGAAGCAGGGATGCCTAGTATCCCCTGGGCCTTGCGCATTTGCGGTTGGGGGTATTTTTGCCCGTTGTGGGGGCCATGCCATTTTTTTTTCCTTCCACAACACACAGGTGCATCGACCTCCCCATTCAAGAATTCCTGCTGCTTTGGGCTGCCCCACTTTGGCCCAATATGCTTTGTGGGCGTGAACCAGGGAAGCCCAGCATCCCCAGGTCCCCATGAATGCATGGTTGGTAGGCACTTTCTCCCTTTGGGGGACCTCTGATGCGTCATTTTTTTTTCCTTCCACACAACACAGATTCCTTGAACTCCCATTTCAATCCTTCTTGCCAGTTTGGGTTGCCCCCTGTGGGCCCGAGACGCACCGTGGGCATGAACCAGGGACGTGCAGGATTCCCTGGGCCCTCCGCATGCAGGCTTTGGAGGCACTTTAGCCCGTGGGGGGACCTCTGCTGCGTCGGATTTTTTTCCTTGCATACTACACAGGTGGCTGGACTTCCCATTTGCAGACTTCCTGCTGCTTTGGGCTTCCCTACATGTCCCCAAGACACTCTCTGGGTATGAAACAGGGACGCCCAGGATCCCCAGGGCAATGCGCATGCGTAGTTTGGAGGCACTGTCGCCTTTAGGGAGGACTTATGCCACGCCATTTTTTTTCCTTACACAGCACTCAGTTGCCTCAACCTCCAATTTCAAGATTTCCTGCGGCATTGGCTGCCCGCTGTGGACCCGAGACGCCCTGGGTGCATGAATCAGGGATGTGCAGGATCCCCTGGGCCCCGTGCATGCTCGTTTGGGAGGCATTTTTACCAGTGGGGGGGACCACGGCCGCTCCTTTTTTTGTCCTTCCACACTACACAGATGCCACAATCTCCCCTTTCAAGTTTTCTTGCTGCCTTAGGCTGCCCCCATGGGCCAAAGACACTCCATAGGCATGAGCTAGGGATGCCCAATATCCCCTGGGCCCTGCTCATGCGCCATTGGGCGGCACTTTCACCCTTGGGGGGGGCCTCAGATGCGCCGTTTTTTTTTTCTCTTCCACACCACACAGATGACTCGACCTCCCATTTCAAGCATTCTTGCCACTTTGGGCTGCCCCTCCTGGGCCTGAAATTCTCCATGATCATGAACCAGGGATGTGCAGAATCCACTGGGCCCCATGCATGTGCGGTTGAGAGGCACATTCGTCTTTGCTGGCGACCTCTGCCGCGCCATTTTGTTTTTCTTCCGCAACAAACAGCTGACTCGACCTCCCATTTCAAGACTTTCTGCCACTTTGAGCTGCCCCCGGTGGGCCCAAGACGCTCTGTGGGTGGAAAGAGGGATTCTCAGGAACCCCTCGGTCCTGTGCATGCTCGTTTGGGAGGCACTTTCGCCGGTGGGGGATCTTTGCTGTGCCGTAATTTTTTCCTTCCACAATTTACAGGTGCCTCGACCTCCCCTTTCAAGCCTTTCTGCTGCTTTGGCCTGCATTATGTGGGCGCCAGACGTACTTTGGGTGTGAACCAGGGACGACCAGGATCCCCTGGGCCCCACACATGCGCGTTTGGCACTCACTTTCGTCCGTGGGCGGGCCCTTCGCTGTGCCATTTTCTTTTCCTTCCTAACCACACAGATGCCTCGACCTCCCTTTTGAATCCTTCCTGCTGCTTTGTGCTGCCCCCCGTGGGCATGAGATGCTGCTGGGCATGATCCACTGATGCCCAGGATCAGCTGTGCTGCACACACGCGCTGTTTGGAGGCACTTTCACCCGTGGGGGGACTTCTGCCATGCTGTATTTTGTTCCTTCCACACCACACAGGTGCCTGGACCTCTCGTTTCAAGCATTCCTGCAGATTTGGGCTGCCCCCAGTGGGCCTGAGATGCTCCATTGGTAAGAACAAGGGAAGCCCAGGATCCTGTGGGCCGCGTACATGCACGGTTGTGAGGCAATTTCTCCCATGGGGGGGGACTTCTGCCATGCCATTTTTTTTTTCACACCACAGTGGTACATCGACCTCCCCTTTCAAGACTTCCTGCTGTTTTTGGCTGCCCCCCGTGGACCTGAGACTCTGTGTTGTTGTGAAACAGGGACCCCCAGGATCCCCTGGATCCCACACATGGGCGGTTGGGAGGCAATTTTGCCTGTGTGGGGGACCTTGGCCGCGCTGTTTTTTTTTCTTTCACCACCACACAAGTGCCTTGACCTCTGCTTTCAAGACTTCCTGCCGCTTTGGGCTGCTCCATCTGGGCCCAAGACGCCCTGTGGGTGTGAAACTGGGACACCCAGGATTCCCTAGGCACTGTGCATATGCTGTGAGGAGGCAATTTCACCCGTTTGGGGTGGACCTATGCCTTGCCGTTTGTTTTATCCTTCCACAGCACAGGTAACTCGACCTCCTATTTCAGGCCTTCCTGCCACATTGGGCTGGTCCCCGTGGGTCTGAGGGGCTCTGTGGGTGTGAATCAGGGATCCCTGTGTCCCCTGGGCCCCACTCATGCACGGTGGGGAGGCTTTTTCACCCGTTGTGGGGGAATTCTTATTCGCCATTTGTGTTTTCCTTCCACAACACAGGTGACTCCACCTCCCCTTTCAAGACTTCCTGTTGTCTTAGGCTGACCCTGTGGGCCCGAGCCGCTCCATGGGTGCTAACCAGGGATGTCCAGGGTCCCCTGGGTCCCATGCTTTTGCAGTGGGGAGGCACTTCGCCCATTGTGGGGAACCTCAGCTGTGCCATTTCTGTTTTTCTTCCACAACACAGGTGCCCCACCTCCCCTTTCAAGGCTTCCTGCTGCCTTGGGCTGGACCCCATGGGCCCGAGGCACTCCTTGGGCACAGATCTGGGATGTTCAGAATCCCCTGAGGCCCTCGCATGTGCAGTGGGGTGGCACTTTGGCCCTTGTTGGGGGACCTCTGCCTTGCCGTTTGTGTTTTCCTTTCACAACACTGGAGCCTGCAGCTTCCCTTTCAAGACTTCCTACTGTACTGGGCTAGCAGCCATGGGCTGAGGCGCTCCGTGGGTGCAATCTGGGACACCCAGGAACCCCAGGGCTCCACACATTCACGGTTAGGTGGCACTTTCCCCCTTGGGGGACCTCTGCTGCTCCGTTTTTTTTTTTTTTCTTCCTCACCACACAGGTGCTCGACCGCTCATTTCAAGCTTTCCTGCCGCTTTGGGCTGCCCGCTGTGGGCCCGAGATGCTCTGTCAGTGTTTTATAAAGATGCCTAGTATCCCCTGGGCCCCACGTATGCGCGGTTGGGAGGCACTTTCGCCTGTGGGAGAAGGTCTACCGCACCATATGTTTTTCCTTCCACACCACACAGGTGCCTCAACTTCCTCTTTAAGCCTTCCTCCTGTTTTGGGTTGTCCCCTGTAGGCCTGAGATGCTCTGTGGGCATGAATATGGAATGCCCAGGATGCCCTGGCCCCATGTGTGCACAGTTGGGAGGCACTTTCCCCCATGGGGTGACCTCTGCCATGGCATTATTTTTTCCTTCCACACCACACAAGTGCCTAGTCCTTCCATTTCAAGACTTCCTGCCACTTTGGGCTGCCACCAGTGGGCCCGAGATGTTCCGTAGGCCTCAAGCAGGGAAGCCCAGGATCCCCTGGGCCCTGCACATGCGCGATTTGGAGGACTTTCACCCATGCAGGGGACCTCTGGCACCCCATTTTTTTTCCTTCACACCAGACAGGTGCCTCGACCTTGCTTTTCAAGCCTTCTTGTCTCTTGGGGTTGTACCCCATGGGCCTGAGATGCTCCTTGGGTCTGAATCAGGGATGCCCACAATCCCCTGGGCGCAGTGAATGCACAGTTGGGTGGCACTGTCGCCCATGGGAGGACCTCTGCAACACCATTTTTTTTCCTTCCAAACCACACAAGTGTCTTGACTTCCCCTTTCAAGACTTACTTCCGCTTTGATCTTCCCCTGTGGACCTGAGACACTCCTTGAACATGAAGCAGGGACACTCAGGATCCCCCAGGCTCCATGAATGAGTGGTTGGGAGGCACTTTCTCCTTTGGGGGTACCTCTGCCCTGGAGTTTTTTTTTTTCCTTTCACAACACCCAAGTGCCTCGACCTCCCATTTCAAGCCTTCCTGCCACTTTGGGCTGCCCCCCGTGGGCACGATACACTTTAAGCTGGAAGTAGGGACACCCAGGATCCACTGGGCCCCACGCATGTGTGGGCGAGAGGCACTTTAGACTTTGTTGGGGACCTATGTCTCATCATTTTTCTTTTCCTTTCACAACACACAAGTGCCTCGACCTCCCGTTTGAAACCTTACTGCTCCTTTAGGCTGCACCCCATGGGCACGAGATGCTATGTGGGCATGAACCAGGGACCCCCAAGATCCCTTGGGCTCCATGCATGCATGGCTGGGAGGCAGTTTCTCCTGTGGAGGGGAAGTCTGCCATACCATTATTTTTTTCTTTCCATACCATACAGGTGCCTTGATCTCCCCTTACAAGACTCTCTTCCACTATGGACTGCCCGTGTGGGCCTGAGACGCCCTGTGCGTGCACACCAGGGAAGCCCAGGATCCCCTGGGAAACGCACATGTGCAGTTGGGAGACAGTTTCTCCCGTGGTGGGGACATCTGCTGTGCCATTTTTATTCCTTCCACATCACACAGATGCCTTGACTTCCCCTTTTTGAAGCCGTACTTCCGCTTTGATCTGCCCCCTGTGGGCCTGAGACACTCCATGAACATGAACAGGGACAAGCAGGATCCCCTGGGCCTCGCAAATGAGTGGTTGAGAGGCACTTTCTACCTTGGAGGGATCTCTGCCCAGGCATTTTTTTTTCCCTTCACACCACACTAGTGCCTCGACTTTCCCTTTCAAGCCTTTCTGCTGCTTTGGCTGCTCCTCATGGTCTCGAGACACTCTGAGCGTGGAAAGCAGGGAAGCCCAGGAGCCTCTCGGCCCTGTGCATGCACGGTTGAGGGCTATTTAACCAGTGGGGAGGACCTCTGCTCTGCCTTTTTTTTTTCCTTCCACACCACACAGGTGTCTCGACCTCCATTTTGAAGACTTCCTGCTGCTTTGGGCTACCACTATGTCCCCAAGACACTCCGTAGTGTGAAACAGGGACGCCCAGGATCCCCAGGGCCCATGCATGCATGGTTAGGAGGTACTTTCGCCTTTAGGGAGGACCTGTGCTGTGCCATCTTTTTTTCTTTTCACAACACTCAGGTGCCTTGACCGCCAATTTCAAGCATTCCTGCTGCCTTGGCTGCCCCCCGTGGGCCCGAGACGCTCTGTAGGTCCGAATCAGGGACGTCCAGGATACACTGGGCCCTGTGCATGTTAGTTTGGGAGGCACTTTCGCCCTTGGGCGGGACCTCGGCTGCGCTGTTTTTTTTTTTCCTTCCACATCACACAGATGACTCGGCCTCCCATTTCAAGCCTTCCTGCTGCTTTGGGCTGCCCCCCATGGGCCTGAAACGCTCCATGATAGCGAACCAGGCATGTGAGTGATCCCCTGGGTCCCATGGATGCGTGATTGAGAGGCACTTTCATCTTTGCGGGGGACCTCTGCCAAGCTATTTTGTTTTCCTTTCACAACAAACAGATGCCTTGACCTCCCATTTCAAGCCTTTCTGCTGCTTTCTGCTGCCGCCTGTGGGCCTGAGACGCTCCTTGCACAAGTACCAGGGATGCCTGGGATCCCCTGGGACCCTAGCGTGCATGGTTGGGAAGCACTTTTGTCCTTGGATGGGACCTCTGCCGCACCGTGTTTTTTTCCTTTCAAACCACAAAGGTGCCTCGACCTCCCTTTTCAAGCCTTCCTGTTTCTTTGGGCTGCCCCCTGTGGGCCTGAGATGCTCCGTGAGCATGAAATAGGGATGCCCAGTATCCCCTGGGACTAGCGCATGTGCAGTAGGGAGGTACGTTTGCCCGTGGAGGGGACTTCTGCCGCGACGGTTTTTTTTTTCCTCCACACCACACGCGTGCGTCGACCTCCCCCATTCAAGCCTTCCTGCCGCTTTGGGCTGCCCCTCTTTGGCCCGACACACTTTGTGGGTGCAAACTAGGGAATCCCAGGATCCCCATGGCACCGCGTATGTGTGGTTGGGGGGTGATTTTCCCCATTGGGGGTCCTCTGCTGGGCCATTTTTTTTTCCTTCCACACCACCCAGATGCCTCGATCTCCCTTTTCAATCTTTTCTGCTGCTTTGGGTTGCCTCCGTGGGCCCAAGATGGTCCGTGGGCATGAAACAGGGATGCCCAGGATTCCCTGGGACCCGCACATGCACAGTTGGGATGTGCACATGCACACTTTCACTGTTGGGGGTACCTCTGCCACTATGTTTTTTTGTCCTTCCATACCACACAGGGGCCTCGGCTTCCCCTTTCAAGACTTACTGCTGCTTTCAGCTGCATCCCCTGGGCCTGAGACATGCCGTGGGCACGAAGCAGTGATGTCCAGGATCCCATGAGCCTCACGCATGCATGGTTGGGAGGCAATTTCGCCCTTGTGAAGACCTCTGCTGTGGCGTTGTTTTTCCTTCCACATCACACAAGTGCCTCATCCTCTCCTTTCAAGTCTTCCTGCCACATTGGGGCGCCATCCATGGGCCCGAGATGCTCCCTGGCTGGGTGCCAACCAGGGATGCAAAGGATCCCCTGGGCCCCACACATGCGAGGTTGGGAGCACTTTTGCTCTTGGGGGGCACCACTGGCGTGCCGTTTTTTTTCCTTCCACACCACACAGGTGCCTCGACCTCCCCTTTCAAGCCTTCCTGCCACATTGGGCTGTCCCCCATGAGTCCGAGATGCTCTGAATGTGCCAAGCAAGGAAGCCCAGGCTGCCCTGGGCCACACGCATGCGCGGTTGGGGGCTATTTCCCCAATGGGGAGGACCTCTGCTGTGCCTCCACTAACCTTTTGAAGACTTTCTGCTGCTATGGGCTTCCCCCATGTCCCCAATACGCCCTGTGGTTGTGAAACAAGGGCACCCAGGATCCCCTGGGACCCACGCATGCACAGCTGAGAGCCCACTTTCATCTTTGGGGGGGACCTCTGCCACTCCATTTTGTTTTCCTTCCACAAAAACAAAGTGCTTCGACCTCCCATTTCTTTCCTGCCGCTTTAAGCTGCCCCCCACCATGGGCCCGAGACACTCTGTGCACAAGAAACAGGGACACCTAGGATCCCCTGAGACCCACGCACGACTGGTTTGGAGGAACTTTCGCCCTTGGGGGGGACCTCTGCCGCACCGTGTTTTTTTCTTTGAAACCACATAGGTGCTTCTACCTCCCCTTTCGAGTCTTCCTGCCGCTTTGGGCTGCCTGCTGTGGGCCTGAGACACTCTGTGGGCCTGTAACAGGGATGCCCAGTATCCTCTGGCCCCTATGCGTGTACAGCTGGGAGGTACTTTTGTCCTTGGGGGGGACCTCTGCCGCGCCGTTTTTTTTTTTTCCTTACACGCCACACAGGTGCCTCGACCTCTAATTTGAAGCATTCCTGCTGCTTTGGGCTGCTGCCCATGTCCACAATACGCTCCATGGATGTGAAACAGGGATGCCCAGGATCCCCAGGGCCCCACGCATGCGCGGTTAGGAGGCACTTTCTCCTTTAGGGCGGACCTATGCCACGCCATTTTTTTCCTTCAGCAACACTCAGGTAACTCGAACTCCAATTTCAAGATTTCTTCCCACTTTGGGCTGCCCCCACTGTGCCTGAGATGCTCTGGGTGCACGAATCAGGGATGCCCAGGATTTCCTGGTCCCCATGCATGCATGGATGAGAGGCACATTCGCCTTGGTGGGGACTTATGCTGCATTATTTTTTTCCTTCCACAACACACAGGTGCCTCAACCTCCCCTTTGAAATATTCCTGCCATTTTGTGCAGTCCCCCGTGGGCCCAAGACACTCTGGATGCATGAACTAGGGACAACCAGGATCCCCTGTGCCCTGCACATGCTCATTTGGGAGGCACTTTCCCCCGTGGGGGGACCTCGGCTGCACCGTTGTTTTGACCTTCCACACCACACAGGTGCCTCAACCTCCCCCTTCAAGACTTCCTGCTGCTTTAGGTTGCCCCCGTGGGCCCTAGGCCTTCCATGGGCATGAAACAGGGAAGACCAGGATTCCCTGGACCCTCCACATTTGCGATTGGGAGGCACTTTGTTCCGTGGGGGAGGCCTCTGCCACGCCGTTTTTTCTTTTCCTTCCACACCACACAGGTGACTTGACCTCCCTTTTCAAGCCTTCCTCGCACTTTGGGCTGCTGACTGTGGGCCTGAAACGCTCCATGGACGAGAACCAGGGATGCCTAGGATCACCTGGGTCCCATGGATGTGAGTTTGAGAGGCACTTTCATCTTTGGGGGGGACCTCCGCCACGCCATTTTGTTTTCCTACCACAACGAACAGGTGCCAGGTGCCTCGACCTCCCATTTCAAGCCTTCCTGAAACTTTGGGCTGCCCCCCTTTGCCACAATAGTCTTTGTGGATGTGAACCAGAGAAGCCCAGGATCCCCAAGTTCCCATGCATGCATGGTTGGGAGGCACTTTCTCCCATTGGAGGGTACCTCTGTCTCGCCGTTGTTTTTTCCTTCCCCAACACACGTGACTCCACCTCCTATTTCAAGCCTTCCTGCCGCCTTGGGATGGTCTCCGTGGGTCTGAGGCACTCAGTGGGTGCGAACCAGGGACCCCCCAGGTGCCCTGGGCCCCACGCATGTGCAGTGGGGAGGCTCTTTCACCAGTTGGGGAGGACCTCTGATTCGCCATTTGTGTTTTCCTTCCGCAACACATGAGACACCACCTCCCATTTCAAGACTTACTGCCGCCTTAAGCAGACCCCGTGGGCCCAAGCCACTGCATGGATGCTAACCAGGGATGCCCAGAGTCCCCTGGGCCCCGCACATGCGCGGTAGGGAGGCATTTTCGCCCACTGTGGGGACCTCTGCTGTGCCATATGTTTTCCTTCCACAACACAGGTGCCTCCACCTCCCTTTTCAAGGCTTCCTGCCGCCTTGGGCTGGATCCCATGGGCCCAAGGCACTATTTGGGCATGGATCAGGGACACCCAGAGTCCCCTAGGCCCTGCACATGTGCAGTGGGGAGGCACTTTTGCCCGTGTTAGGGGACCTCTGTCTCATCTTTTGTGTTTTCCTTTGACAAGACTGGAGCCTGGACCTCCCCTTTCAAGCCTTCCTGTAGCTTTGGGCTGGCCCCCGTGGGCAAGAGATGCTCCGTGGGCACGAAAGAGTTATGCCCAGGATCCCCAGAGCTCCGCACATGTTCGGTTGGGTGGCACTTTCGCCCATGGGTGGGACCTCTGCTGGGAAATTTTTTGTCCTTCCATATCACACAGGTGCCTCGACTTCCCCTTTGAAGCCTTACTGCCGCTTTGAGCTGACGCCAGTAGGCCCGAGACACTCTGTGGGCGTGAAGCAGGGACACCCAGGATCCCGTGGGCCCTGTGCATGCACGGTTGGGAGGCACTTTCTCCCGTGGGGGGACCTCGGCTGAGGCGTTTATTTTTCCTTCCATACCACACAAGTGCTCGTCCTCCCTTTCAAGCATTCCTGCCACTTTGGGCTGCCACATGTGGGCCCGAGACGCTCCGTGGGTGACAACCAGGGATGCCCAGGATCCCCAGGGCCCTGAACTTGCGCAGTTGGAAGCAGTTTCCCACGTGGGGGGTCATCTGGTGTGCCGTATTTTTTTCCTTCCACACAACACAGGTGCCTCGACATCACCTTTCAAGCCTTCCTGCAGCTTGGGGCTGTTCGCCGTGGGCCCAAGATGCTCCTTGGGCCAGAATAAGGATGTCCACAATCCTCTGAGTGCAGTGAATGTGCGTTTGGGAGGCACTTTCACCCGTTTTGGGGACCTCTGTGGCTCCGTGTTTTTTTTTCCTTCTATACCACTCAGGTGCCTCGACTTCCAATCGCAAGCCTCCCTGCAGCTTTGGGCTGCCCCCCGTGGGCTGGAGATGCTCTGTAGGCAAGAACCAGGGACGTCCTGGATCCCCTGGGCCCCATGCATGTGCAGGTGGGAACTATCACCTTTGGCGGGGACATAAGCCACGTCATTTTTTTTCCTTCCACAACACACAGGTGCCTCGACCTCCAATTTCAAGTCTCCCTGACGCTTTGAGCTACCTCCCGTGGGCCCGAGATGCTCTGGAAGCATGTACCAGGGATTCCTAGGATCCCCTGGGACCCTTACATGAGTGGTTGGGAGACACTTTCGTCCTTGAGGGAGACCTCTGCCGCGCTGTGTTTTACTCATTTCAAACCACAAAGGTGCCTCAACTTCCCATTTCATACCATTCTGCTGCTTTGGGCTACCCCCCGTGGCCCCAAGATGCTCCATAGGTGAAAGACAGAGATTCTCATTATCTCCTGGCCCCACGCATGTACACTTGGGAGGAACTTCTGCCAGTGGGGGGACTTCTGCCACCCCATTTTTTTTCTGTCCACATCACACAGGTGCCTCGACCTCCTCTTTCAAGACTTCCTGCCGTTTTGGGCTGCAACACTTGGGCCCGAGACGCTCTGTGGGCACAAATCAGGGAACCCCAGGGTCCTCTTGGACCAGCACATGCACGGATGATAAACACTTTGGCCTGTGGGGGGGACCTCAGCAGCGACAAGTTTTTTCCTTCCACAATACACAGGTGCCTCGACCTCCCCTTTCAAAATTTCCTGTCGCTTTGGGTTTCTCCCATGGGGCCTGAGACGCCTTGTGGGTACAAAGCATGGACGTCCATGATCCCCTGTGCCCCAGACATATGCAGTTGCGCGTCACTTTGGTCGTGGAGGGGACCTTGGCTGCGCCATTTTTTTTTCCTTCCAAACCACACAGGTGACTGGATGTCCTTTTTCAAGCCTTCCTGAGGCTTTGGGCTGCCTCTGTGGGCCTGAAACCCTCCATGAGAGTGAAGCAAGTATGCCCAGGAGCCCCTGGGCCCCACGCATGCACAGTTGAGAGGCACTTTCGACCGGGGGGGGGACCTCTGCCACGCCGTTTTGTTTTCCTTCCACATCACACAGGTACCTCGACCTCCCTTTTCAAGATTTGTGTCACTTTGGGCTGCCCCTGGTGGGCCTGAGACAAACGGTGGGTAAGAAACAGAAATGCCAAGGATCCCCTGGGCTCTATGCTTGCGCAGTTGGGAGGCACTTTCGCTCCTGGGGGGACCTCTCTTGCGCCGTATTTTTTTCTTTCCTCACTATACAGGTGCCTCGACCTCACTTTCCAAGCCTTCCTGCCACTTTGGGCTGCCCCCCGTTGGCCCAACACTCTCCGTGGGCATGAACCAGGGATGCCCAGGATCCCCTAGGCCCTGAGCATGTGCTGTGGGGAGGCATTTTCGCCCACGGGTGGCAGACATCTGCCTCGCCATTTGTTTTTACCCTCCACAACAGAGGTGCCTTCACCTACTCTTTCAAGCATTCCTGCCGCCTTGGGCTGGCCCCCGTAGGGCCGAGGTGCTCTGTGGGTGTGAACCAGGGACCACAGGGTCCCCTGGGCCCACATATGCACAGTGGGGAGGCTCTTTAACCCGTGGGGTGCACCATTGATTTACCATTTGTGTTTTCCTTCCACAACACAGGTGACTCCACCTCCCCTTTCAAGTCTTCCTGCCACCTTCGGCTGACCCCGTGGGCCCAAGCTGCTCCATGGGTGGTACCCAGAGAAACCCATGGTCCCCGGTGCCCCACACCTGTGCTGTTGGGAATCACTTTCGCCCGTGGGGGGGACATCTGCTGCGCCGTTTTTATTCCTTCCTCGCCACACAGGTGCCTCAACCTCCCCTTTCAAGCTTTCCTCCTGCTTTTGGCTGCACTCTATTGGCCCCAGATGCTCCATGGGCATGAACCAGGGATGCACAAGAAACCCTGGGCCCCACGCATGCGCCGTTGGAGGGCCCTTTCGCCTTTGTGGGACCTCTGCCACGCCACATTTATTTTCTTCCACACCACACAGGTGCCTCGACCTTCTCTTTCAAGCTTCCTGCTGATTTTGGCTGCACCCAGTGGACTTGAGACGCTCCGTGGGCATGAACCGGGGATGCCCAGGATACCCTGGGCCCCACGCTGGGTGATTGGGAGGCACCTTCGCGTGTAGGGGGACATCTGCCGCCTCGTATTTTTTTCCTTCCTCCCCACACAGGTGCCTCGACTTCCCCTTTCAAAACTTCCTGGCACTTTGGGCTGCCCCCATGGCCCTGAGATGCTCCGTGCTTGTGAAACAGGGATGCCTAGTATCCCCAGGGACCCACGCATGTGCCGTTACGAGGTACTTCTGCCCTTAGTGGGGACCTCTGCCGCACCGGGGTTTTTTTCCTTCCACACCACTCAGGTGCCTTGACCTCCCCTTCAAGCCTTCCTGCCGCTTTGGGCTGCCCCCCTTTTGCCTGATATGCTTTGTGGCCACAAACCAAGGAAGCCCCGGATCTCGAGTGCCATGCGCATGCATGGCTAGGAGGCAGTTTAACCGTTTAAGGGACCTCTGCCATGCCGTTTTTTTTTCCTTCCACACCACACAGATGCTTCGAACTCCCCTTTCTCTCCTTCCTGCGGCTTTGGTTTGACCTCTGTGGGCCCGAGACGCTCCGTGTGCATAAAGCAGCAATGCCCAGGATTTCCTGGGACCCACACATGCATGGTTGGGGTTACTTTCCCCCGTCGGTGGACCTCTGCCACAGTGTTTTTTTGTCCTATCATACCACACAAGTTCCTAGACTTCCCTTTTGAAGTCTTACTTCCACTTTGATCTGCCTCCCATGGGCCTGAGACCTTCCGTGAATGCAAACAGGGAGAGACAGGATTCCCTGGACACAGCGAATGAGCGGTTGGGAGGCACATTCTCCCTTGGAGGACCTCTATCGATGTGTTTTCTTTTTCCTTCCACACCACACACTTGCCTCGACCTCCCCATTCAGGCCTTCCTGCCGCTTTGGGCTGCCCCCCTTTGGCCTGATATGCTTTGTGGTCATGAACCAGGGAAGCCCAGGATCCCCAGGTCCCCAAGCATGCCTGGTTGGGAGGCACTTTTGCCTATTGGGGCACCACTGCCCCGTCGATTTTTTTTTTTCTTACTAAACACACAGATGCCTCCACCTCACTTTTCAATCCTTCCTAACACTTTGGGTTGCCCCCTGTGGGCTCGAGATGCTCCGTGGCACAAATCATGAACGCCCAGATACCCTGAGACCCGCGCTTGTGCGGTTGGAAGTCACTTTCGCCTGTGTGGGCATCCTCTGCTGCGACTTTTTTGTCCTTCCGTACCACACAGGTGCCTCGACTTCCCCTTTGAATCTTTACTGCCACTTTGACCTGCCCCCCGTGTGCCTGAGACGCTCTGTGGATATGAAGCATGGAAGCCCAGGATGCTCTGGGCACCTCACATGCGCGGTTGGGAGCACATTTGCCTATGGTGGGGATCTATGGTGCGCCGTTTTTTTTTTCCCTCCACATCACACAGGTGCCTCGACCTCACCTTTCAAGCTTTCCTGCTGCTTGGGGCTGTCCCCCATGGGCCCGAGACACTCCTTGCGCCTGATCCAGGGATGCCTACAATACCCTGGGTATGGTGAATGTGCGTTTGGGAGGCACTTTCACCCGTGGGGGGACCTCTGCTGCGCCATATTTTTTTCCTTCCATACCACACAGGTGACTCAACTTCCCCTTTCAAGCTTTACTTCTGCTTTGATCTGCCCCCCCATTAGCCTGAGACACTCTATGAACTTGAAGCAGAGAGACACAGGATGCACTGGGCCCTGTGAATCAGTGGTTGGGAGGCACTTTCTCCCATTGCGGGACATCTGCCGAGCGTTTTTTTTTTTCCTTTCACACCACACAAGTGCCTCGACCTCCCCTTTCAAGACTTCATGCCGCTTTGGGCTGCCCAAAGTGAGCCCGAGTTGCTCCAAGAGTGCCAACCAGGGGAGCCCAGGATCCCCTGCACCCAGGCCATGTGCAGTGGGGGCTACTTTGCCCGTGGGGAGGACCTCGGCTGTGCCTTTTTTTTTCCTTCCACACCACACAGGTGCATCTACCTCCCTTTTGAAGACTTCCTGCTGCTTTGGGCTTCCCCAAATTTCCCCAACACGCTATGTGAGTGTGAAACAGTGACGCCCAGGATCCCCAGAGCCCTGTGCATGCGCAGTTCAGAGGCATTTTCGCCTTTAGGGAGGACCTATGTCATGCCATTTTTTTTTTTCCTTCCACAGAACTCAGGTGCCTCGACTTCCCATTTGAAGACTTACTGCCGCTTTGGGCTGCTCCCCGTGGACCTGTGACACTCTGTGGGCATGGAGCAGGCATGGGAGGATCACCTGGGTCCCACACATGTGAGGGTGAGGGGCATTTTCGCCTTTGGTGGGGACCTAAGCTGCGTCTTTTTTTCCTTCCACAACACACGGGTGCCTCGTCCTCCTCTTTCAAACCTTCCTGCCGCTTTGGGCAGCAACCTATGGGCCCGAGAACTCTCGGTGCATGAACCAGGGATGCCCAGGATCCTCTGGGCCCTGCACACGCTCGTTTGGGGGACACTTTCGCCCATGGGGGAGACCTCTGCCTCACCGTTTTTTTTTTTTTTTCCTTTCACACCACACAGGTGTCTCGACCTCCCCTTTCAAGCCTTCCTGTCGCTTTAGGCTGTCCCCCGTAGGCATGAGAAGCTCTGGGGGCTTCCAGGATGCCCAGGATCCCTTGGTTGTCACGCATGTGCAGTTAGGAGGCACTTTCGTCCGTGGGAGGACCTCTGTCGTGCCGTTTTTTTTTTTCCTTCCACATCACACAGGTGACTCGACCTCCCATTTCAAGCTTCCTGCCGCTTTGGACTGCCCCCCATGGACCTGAAACACTCCAAGCCTGGGAACCAGAGGTGCCCAGGATCCCCTGGACCCGATGGATGTGCGGTTGAGGGCACTTTCGTCTTTAGGGGAGACCTCTACCACGCCATTTTGTTTTCCTTCCACCACAAACAGCTGCCTCGACCTCCCATTTCAAGCTTTTCTGCCGCTTTCAGCTGCCCCCCATGGGCCTGAGATGCTCCATGTGCAAGAACCAGGGACGCCTAGGATCCCCAGCGACCCTTGCATGTGCAGTTGGGAGGCACTTTCGCCCTTCGGGGAGACCTCTGCCGCACCATGTTTTTTTCCTTTCAAACCACAAAAATGCCTCGACCTCCACTTTCAAGACTTCCTACAGCTGTGGGTTGCCACTGTGTGCTCGAGATGCTCTAGGGGAGCAAAACAAGGATGCCCAGTATCTTCTGGGCCCCACACATACGTGGTTGGGAGGTACTCTTGCCCGTGGAGGGGGGGACCTGAGCCAGGCCATTTTTTTTTCCTTCCACACCACACAGGTGCCCCGATCTCCCCATCCAAGCCTTCCTGCCACTTTGGGCTTCCCCCCTTTTGGCATGATATGCTTTGTGGGCGTGAACCAGGGAAGCCCTGGATTCACAGGTCCCCACGCATGCATGGTTAGCAGGAACTTCCGCCCATTGGGGGACCTCTGCTGTGCCTTTTTTTTTCTTTCCACACCAAACAGATGCCTCAATCTGCCCTTTCAATAATTCCTGCCGCTTTGGGATGCCCCACGTGGGCCCGAGACACTACGTAGACACGAACCAGGGAAGCCCAGGATCCCCTGCGTCCAGAACATGCGTGGTTTAGAGGCACTTTCACCTTCAGGAGGACATATGCCCTGCCATTTTTTTTTCCTTCCACAACACTCACGTGCCTCGACCTCCAATTTCAAGCTTTCCTGCCACTTTGGGATGCCCCACTTGGGCCTCAAATGCTCCGTAGCCGTGAACCTGGGAAGTCCAGGATCCCCTTGGCCCCACGCCTGCACAGGGGCAGGCACTTTCACCTGTGGGGGGATCTCTGCTGCACCTTTTTTATTTCTTTTCCACCACACAGTTGCCTCGACCTCCCCTTTCAAGCCTTCCTACCACTTTTGGCTGCCCCCTTGGGGATGAGACACTCTGTGGGCATGAACCAGGGATGTCCAGGATTCCCTGTGCCCTCACATCCATGTTTGGGAGGCACCTTCGCCCGTGGCAGGACCTCTGCCACGCTGTATTTGGTATTTCCGCACCACATAGGTGCCTCGACCTCCCCTTTCAAGCCTTCCTGCCGCTTTCGGCTGCTTCCAGAGGGCCCGAGACTCTGCGTGGGTCTGAATCAGGGAAGCCCAGAATCCCATGGGCCCCGCACATGAGCAGCAGTTTTGACTTTGGGGGGGACCCTGGCGCACCATTTTTTTTTTTTTTTTTTTTTTTGCTTTCACCACCACACAAGTGCCTCGACCTCCGCTTTCAAGCATTTCTGCCTCTTTGGCCTGCCCCTGTGGGACTGAGATGCCCTGTGGGTGTGAACCAGGGAAGCCCAGGATCCCCTGGGCCCCGTGTATGCGGGGTTGGGAAGTAGTTTCGCCTGTGGTGGGAATTCTGCCATGTCGTATTTGTTTCCTTGCACACCAGAGAGGTGCCTCGACTTCCCCTTTCAAGATTTCCTGCCACTTTGGGCTGTCCTTCGTGGGCCTGAGACTTTCCATAGGTGTCAAGCAATGATGGCCAGATCCCCTGGGACACACGCATGTGCGGTTGGGAGGCCCTTCCTCCCCTGGGAGTACCTCTGCCATGTCGTTTCTTTCCTTCCACACAACACAGGTGCCTCAACCTCCCCATTCAAGCCTTCCTGCCGCTTTGGGCTGCCCCACGTGGGCCCGAGACCCTATGTTAGCATGAACTAGGGATGCCCAGGATCCCCTACACCTCACGTGTGCACGTTGGGGAGGCACTTTGGCCCGTGGTTTGGGACCTCTCCCTCACCGTTTGTTTTTTCCTTCCACAACACAGGTGGAAGGAAAATGACCTAACCTTTCAAGACTTTCTGCCACCTTGGGCTGACCCTGGCCTGAGCCACTCCATGGGTGCTACCCAGGGATGCCCGGGGTCCTCTGGGCCCTGTGCATGTGTGATGGGAAGTCACTTTCACCCATTGCAGGGGACCTCTGCGGCACCGTATGTGTTTTCCTTTGACAACACAGGTGACTTCATCTCTTCCTGCCGCCGTGGGCTGGACACCATGGGCACGAGGCACTCCTTGGGCACACATCAGGGATGCCTAGAGTCCCGTAGGCCCTGTGCATGCATGGTGTGGAGACACTTTTACCCATGTGGTTGGTCCTCTGACTCGCCGTTTGTGTTTTCTTTTCACAACACTGGAGCCTGTACCTCCCCTTTCAAGAATTCCTGCCCCCTTGGCCTGGCCCCCATGGGCCGAAGTGCTCTGTGTGTGAGAACCTGGGATGCCCCGGATCCCCAGGTCTCCAGGCATGCCAGGTTGGGCACTTTCACCCATGGGGGACCTCTGCTGCGCCGTATTTTTTTCTTCCTCACCACCCAAGTGCCTTGGCCTCCCGTTTGAAACCTTCTTGCCACTTCAGGCCGTCCCCTGTGGGCCCGAGATGCTCCATGGGCATGTACTGAAGATACTCATGCACCCCTGGGCCCCGCATATTTGCGGTTGGGAGGCACTTTCGTCTGTGGGGGGACTTCTGCCTTGCTATATTTTTTTCCTTCCACACCACACAGGCTCCTCGACTTCCCCTTTCAAGCATTCCTGCCGCTTTGGGCTGCCCCCTATGGGTCTGAGACACTTCGTGGGCATGGACCAGTGATGCCCCACATCCCCTGGGCCAATCACATTCACAGTTCAGAGGCATTTTGGCCCATGGGGGTACTTCTGACATGCTATTTTTTTCCTTCCAAACCACACAGGTGACTCCACCTCCTATTTCAAAACTTCCTTCGGTTTGGACAGCTCCCCGTGGGCCTGAGACACTCCGTAGGCAAGAACCAAGGATGCGGAGCATCGACTGGGCCCCACGCATGTGTGGGTGAGAGGTACTTTCACCTTTAGGGGGACCTATGCTGTGTCATTTTTTTTTCCTTCCACAACACACAGGTGCCTCGACCTCCAGTTTCAAGCCTTCCTGCCAATTTATTGTGCTCCCCCAGGCCCGAAACTCTCTGGGTGCACAAACCAGGGATGCCTAGGATGCCCTGGGCACTACGAATGCTCGATTGGGTGGCACTTTTGCCCGTGGGGGGGACCCCTGCTGCATATATTTTTTTCCTTTCACACCACAGAGGTGCCTCAATCTCCCCTTTCAAGCCTTCCTACTGCTTTTGCCTGGCCCTTGTGGTCCCCAGATGCTCCAATGGCATGAATCAGGGATGCCTAGTATCCCCTGTGACCCGCTCTTTCACAGTTGGGAAGCACTTTCTCCGGTAGGTGGGACCTCTGCTGTGCCATTTTGCTTTCCTTCCTAACCACAAAGGTGACTCGGTTTCCCATTTCAAGCCTTCCTACCGCTTTGGGCTGCCCTACGTGGGCCCGAGATGCCTCGTGGGTGTGAAAAAGGAGTCCCTTATGCCACACGCATGCTCATTGGGGAAACACTTTCTCCCGTGGTGTGGGACCTCTACCTCGCCGTTTGTTTTTTCCTTCCACAACACAGGTGTCTCCACCTCCTCTTTCAAGCCTTCCTGCTGCCTTGGGCTGGCCCCTGTTGAACCGAGGCACTCCCTGGCAGCGTAAAAGGGACCTCAGTGTCCCCTGGTCCCCAAGCGTGCACAGTGGGGAGGCTCTTTCACAGGTTGCAGGGGACCTCTTATTCACCATTTGTGTTTTTCTTCCACAACACAGGTGACTCCACCTCCCATTTCAAGACTTCCTGCCGCCTTGGGCTGACCTCTTGGGCCCAAGCCACTCCATGGATGCTAAACAGGTATGCCGTCGGTCCCCTGGGCCCCGCACATGCACCGTAGGGAGGCACATTCTCCAGTGGGGGGGACTTCTGCCTCGCTATTTTTGTTTTCCTTCCACAACACAGGTGACTCCACCTCACCTTTCAAGGTTTCCTGCCACCTTGGGCTGGACCCCGTGGGCCCAAGGCACTCCTTGGGCATGGAATAGGGATGCTCAGAGTCCCCTGGGTCCCATGCATGCCTGGTGGGGAGGCACTTTCTCCCATGTGGGGGGACGTCTGACTTGCCGTTTGTGTCTTCCTTTCACAACACTGGAGCCTGCACCTCCCATTTCAAGCCTTCCTGCCGCCTTGGGCTGCCCTGTGGGCTATAACCCTCCGTGTGCAAAAACCCGGGGTGCCCAGCATCCCTAGGGCTCTGGACATGTGGCATTGGGAGCCACTTTCGCCTGTTGGGGACCTCTGTTGCCCCCCTTTTTTTGTTCCTCACCAAACAGGTGACTCGACCTCCCCTTTCAAGACTTCCTGCCGCTTTGGGCTGCCCCCTGTGGGTCTGAGACACTCCGTGGGCTGGAAACAAAAATGCACAGGAACCACTGGGCCCTGTGTATGTGCGATTGGGAGGCACTTTCATCTGTGGGGGGAGGTCTGCCGTGCCATACTTTTTTCCTTCCACACCACACAGGTGCCTCCACCTCCTATTTCAAATCTTCCTCCTATTTGGACAGCCCCCCATGGGCCTGAGACACTCCGTAGGCATGAAGCAGGGACACCCAGGATCCCTTGGGCCCTGCCCATGCGTGGTTGAGAGGCACTTTTGCCTTAAAGGGGACGTATGCCATGACATTTTTTTCCTTCCACAACACTCAGGTACCTCCACCCTAAAATTCAAGACTTCCTGCTCCTGGGATGCCCCCCATGGGCCCGAGACACTCCGTAGACATGAACCAGGGAAGGCCAGGATCCCGTGGTCCCTGGGCATTCGTGGGTGAGAGGCACTTTTGCCTTTGGGTGGGACTTAGGCTGCATCACTTTTTTTTCTTCCACAACACACAAGTGCTTCAACCTTCACTTTCAAGTTTTACTACTGCTTTGGGCTGCCCCCCGTGGTTCCAGGACACTCTGGGTGCACGGACCAGGGAAGCCCAGGATGCCCTCATCCCCGGGAATATTCGTTTGTGAGGCACTTTCACCCTTAGGTGGGACCTCTGCTTCGCATTTTTTTTTTCCTTTCACAAAACACAGAAGCCTCTACCTCCCCTTTCAAGTTTTCCTGCCACTTTGGTCTGCCCCTAGTGGTCCTGAGATGCTCCGTGGGCGTGAGCAAGGGATGCCCAGGATCCTGTGGGGGCACTTGCATGCGAGGTTGGGAAGCAGTTTCTCCCATTGGGTGGGACTCTTGCAGCTCCATTTTTCATTTTTTCACATCACACATGTGCCTCGACCCCCCTTTTCAAGAGTTCCTGCCGCTTTTGGCTGCCACCTGTGGGCTCAAGACTCTGCGTGAGTGCAAACCAGGGACTCCCAGTATCAAGTGGACCACGTGCATGTTCATTTGGGAGGCACTTTCGCCCGTGGGGGACCACTGCCATGCTGTATTTTGTTCCTTCCACACCACACAGGTGCCTCAATCTCCCCTTTCAAATCTTCCTGCAGCTTTGGGGTGCCCCTGGTTGGCCTGAGATGCTCCATCAGCATGAACAAGGGATGTCCAGGATCCCATGGGGGGACCTCTGCAGTGCCATATTTTTTTTCTTCAACACTACACAGGTGCCTGGACCACACATTTCAATCCTCACTGTCGCTTTGAGCTGCCCCCCATGGGACTGAGACACTCTGTGGGCGTGAAACAGGAAAGCCCAGGATCCCCTGGGCCCTGCACATGCGCGATTGGTAGGCATTTTATCCCATGGGGGGACCTCTGCCACGACGATATTTTTATTTCCACACCACACAAGTGCATCGTCCCTCCTTTTCAAGTCTTCCTGCCATTTTGGGCTGCCACCCGTGGGCACGAGGTGGTGCGTGGGAACCAACCAGGGATGCCCAGGATTCTGGCGGCCCCCCACATGTGCAGTTGGGAGTCACTTTCTCCCATGGGGGAACCTCTGTCATGCCGTTTTTTTTTCCTTCTGCACCACACAGATGTCTCGACCTCGCTTTTCAAGCCTTCCTGCCGCTTTCGATTGCCCCCTCTGGGCCCACGATGCTCCGTGAATGCGAACCAGGGAAGCCCAGGATTCCTTGTGATTCCTGCATGCACGGTAGGGAGGCACTTTTACCTGTAGGGATATTTATGCTGCTACTTTTTTTGTTTTTCCATGTGACACAGTTGCCTCGACTTCCCCTTTGAAGTCTTACTGCCGCTTTGAGCTGCCGCCTGTGGGCCTGAGACACTCTGTTGGTGTGAAGCAGGGAAGCCCAGGATCCCTTCAGCCCTGCGCATGTGTGGTTGGGAGGCACTTTCGCCCGCTGGGGAAACTCTGGTGAACCATTTTTTTTTTCCTTCCACACCACACAGGTGTCTCGACCTCACCTTTCAAGGCTCCCTGCCACTTGGGGCTGTCCCACGTGGGCCTGAGACACTCCTTGGGCCTGAACAAGGGATGTCCACAATCCCCTGGGTGCAGTGAAAACGCGGTTAGGAGGCACTTTTGCCCTTTAGGGGGACCTCTGCAGCTCCGTTTTCTTTTTTTTCCTTCCACAGCACACATGGGCCTCAACCTCCCATTTCAAGCGTTCCTGCCTCCTTGGGCTGCCCCCCTTGGGCCTGAGACACTTACTGGGTATGAACCAGGGAAGCCCAGGAGCCCCTGGGCCCAGCGCATGCGTGGTTGGGAGGCAATTTCGCTGGTGGGAGGAGCTCTGCCATGCTTTTTTTTTTCCTTCCATACAACACAAGTGCCTCTACTTACACTTTCAAGCATTACTTCATCTTTGAACTGCCTCCCGTGGGCCTGAGACACTCCGTGAACTTGAAAAGGGACATGCAGGATCCCCTGGGCCCCGCAAATGAGTGGTTGGGATGCACTTTCGCCCGTGGGGGGACGTCTGCCACATGTATTTTGTTCCTTAAACACCACACAGGTGCCTCGACCTCTCCTTTCCAGACTTCCTGCCACTTTGGGCTTCCCCCCAAGGGACTGAGACGCTCTGTGGGTGCAAAGGAGGGACGCCTAGGATCCCGTGTTCCCCAAGCATGCATGGTGGGCAGGCAGTTTCTCCCGTTGGGGGAACTTCTGCTGCGCCGTTTTTTTTTTTCCTTTCACACCACACTATTGCCTCGACCTCCCGTTTCAAGACTTCCTGCCACTTAGGGCTGACTCCCGTGGACCCAAGACACTCTGAGGGTGCCATCCACGGAAGCCCAGTATCCCCTGGGACTGTGCATGTGCGGTTGGGGGCTATTTTGCTCGTGGGGAGGACCTCTGCTGTGACTTTTTTTTCCTTCCACACTACACAGGTGCCTAGACCTGTCCTTTGCAACCTTCCTACTGGTTTGCGCTGCCCCCCATGTCCCCAAGGTGTTCCATGGATGTGAAAGAGGGACACCCAAGATCCCCAAGGCCCGGTGTATGAACAGTTAGGAGGCATTTTCACCTTTAGGGAGGACCTATTCTTTGCCCTTTTTTTCCTTCCACAACACTCAGGTACCTTGACCTCCAATTTCAAAACTTCCTGACCCTTTGGGCAGTACCCCGTGGGCCCAAGATGCTCTGGGTGCGTGAACCAGGGATTCTCCTGATCCCCTGGGCCCCACGCGTGCTCTTTTAGGAGGCACTTTAGCCTGTGGCGGGAACCTCGGCTGCGCCGTTTTTTGGTCCTTCCACACTACACAAGTGCCTCAATCTCCCTTTTCATGCCTTCCTGCCGCTTTGGGCTGCCCCCCATGGGCCCGAGACACTGCATGGGCGTGTGCCAAGGATGCCAAGTATCCTCTCGTCCCCGCGCATGCTCGTTTTGGAAGCACTTTCGCCCGTGGGGGGATCTCTGCTGTGCCGTTTTCTTTCCTTTCCACTACACAGGTGCCTCGACCTCCCCTTTCAAGACTTCCAGGCACTTTGGGCTGCCCCCGTGGTGATGAGACACTCTGTGGGTATGGATCATGAACTCCCAGGATCCCCTTTGCCCCTCACATGCGCGGTTGGGAGGCACTTTCGCCCGTGGGGGGACCTCTTCCATACTGCATTTTGTTCCTTCCACATGACACAGGTGACTCGACCTCCCCTTTCAAGACTTCCTGTCGTTTTGGGCTGCCCCCGTGGGACTGAGATGCTCCTTGGGCACGAACAAGGGACTCCCAGGATCACCTGTTCCCCACGGATGTGCAGTTGGAGGCAGTTTTTCCCGTGGTGGGGACTTCTGCCACATCGTTTTTTTTTCCACACCACACAGGTGCCTCGAACTCTGATTTCAAGACTTCCTGCGTCTTTGGACTGCCCCCCTTGGGCCCGTGATGCTCCGTGGTCATGAATCATGGAACCCCAGGATCTTCTGAAACCTGTGCATGTGCGATTGATAGGCACTTTTGCCTGTGGGGGGGACCTCGGCTGTAAAGTTTTTTTTCCTTTCACACCACACAGGTGCCTCGACCTCCTCTTTCCAGCCTTCCTGCCGCTTTGGGTTTCTCACCATGGGCCCGAGACGCCCTGTGGGCATGAGCCAGAGATGGCTTTGATCCCCTGGGCCCCAGGCATGCACAGTTTGGAGGCACTTTGGCCCGTGGGGGGTACCTCGGCTGTGCCATTTTTTTGTCCTTCCTCACCACACAGGTGCCTCAACTTCCCCTTTCAAGCATTCCTGCCGACTTAGGCTGCCCCCCGTGGGCCTGATGGACTCCATGGGCATGAACCAGGGACACCCATGATCCTCTGGGCCCCATGCATGCACAGTTTGGAGGCACTTTCTTCCATTGTGGAGACTTCTGCCAAGCCATTTTTCTTTTCTACCACAACACACAAATGCCTCGACCTCCTCTTTCAAGCCTTCCTGCCGCTTTGAGTTTCTCCCCATGGGCCACACACTTCCTGTGGGCATGAGCCACAGACATCCAGGATCCCCTGGGTCCCAGGCTTGCGTGGTTGGGAGGCACTTTGGCCCGCGTGGGGGACCTCAGCCCTGCCATTTTTTTGTCCTTCCACAGCACAAAGGTGACTCGACCTCCCTTTTCTAGACTTCTGCTCTTTCGGACTGCCCCCGTGGGCCTGAGACTTTCCATGGGCATGAATGTGGGATACCCACGATCCAGTGGGACCCTGGCTTACGTGGCTGGGAGGGACTTTTGGCCCTTGGGAGGGACCTCTGCAGTGCCATGTTTTTTTTCCTTTCAAACCACAAAGGTGCGTCAACCTCCTCTTTCAGGCTTTCCTACCGCTTTGGGCTGAACCCCATGGCCCCTAGACGCTTCATGGGTGTGAAACAGGAATGCACAGCATTACCTGGGACCTGTGCATGGGCGTTTGGGAGGTACTTTTGTCCGTGGGGGGACCTCTTTCCCGCCGTATTTCTTTTCTTCCAAACCACACAGGTGCCTCGACCTCCCCTTTCAAGCTTCCTACCACTTTGGGCTGCCCACCTTTGGCCTGATACATATTGAGGGCATGAACAAGGGAAGGCCAGGACCCCCAGGATCCCACGCATGCGTGGCTGAGGGGCACTTTCTCCCGTTCGGGGACCTCTGCCGCAACGATTTTGTCCTTCCATACCACACAAGTGCCACGACTTCCCCTTTGAAGCCATACTGCCTCTTTAAGTTGCCCCCCATGGGCCTCAGAAACTCTGTGGGTGTGAAGCAGGGAAGACCAGGATCCTCTGGGCCCTTCGCATGTGTGGTTGGGAGGCAGTTTAGCCCATGGGGAGACCTTGGCCGCGGTGTTTTCTTCCTTCCACACGACACTAGTGCCTTATCTTACAATTTCAACCCTCCTGCCTCTTTGAGCTGCCACCCGTGGGCCCAAGACACTCCATGGGCACCATCCAGGGAAGCCCAGGATCCCCTGGGCCCCACACATGCGCGGTTGGTAGCACTTTTGCCCGTGGGGGGCACCTCTAGCACGCCATTTTTTTTTTTCGTTCACATCACACAGGTGCCTTGACCTCACACTTCAAGCCTTCCTGCTGCTTGGGTCTGTCCCCGTGTGCCGGAAATACTCCTTGGGCCTGAAGGAGGGTTGTCGACAATCCACTGGGTGCAGAGAATGCGCGGTTGGGAGACACTTTGGCCCGTGTAGGGGACCTCTGCCGCGACGTTTATTTGTCCTTCCACACCATACAGGTGCCTCGACCTCCACTTTCCGCCGCTTTTGGCTGCCGCCAGTGGGCCCGAGACGCACCATGCACGTGAAACAGAAATGCCACTTATCCCCTGGGCCCCAAGCATGCACGTTTGGGAAACACTTTTGCCCGTGGGGGGAGACCTCTGTTGCGCCGTATTTTTTCCTTCCTCTCCACACAGGTGCATAGCTCTCACTTTCAAAGCCTTCCTGCTGCTTTGGACTGCCCCCCGTCGGCCCAAGTCTCTCCGTGGGCATGAGCCAGTGATGCCCAGGATCCCCCTAGGACCCGCGCATGTGCATTGGGGAGGCACTTTCGCCCGTGGTCGGTGGACCTCTGCCATACTGTTTGTTTTTTCCCTCCACAACACAGGTGCCTTAACCTCCTCTTTCAAGCCTTCCTGCTGCCTTGGGCTGGCCTCCGTGGGCCTGAGGTGCTCCGTGAGCGTGAATCAGGGACCCCAAGGGTCCCCTGGTCCCACACATGCACGGTGGGGAGGCTCTTTCACCCGTGGGATGGGACCTCTGAATCGCCATTTCTGTTTTCTTTCCACAACATAGGTGGCTCCACCTCCCCTTTCAAGTTTTCCTGCCGCCTTGGGCTGACCCTGTGGGCCCGAGCTGCTCCATGGGTGCTACCCAGGTATGCCCATGTTCCCCTATGCCCCATACACGCACTGTTGGGATGCACTTTCGCCCGTGGGTGGAAATCTGCTGCACTGTTTTCTTTCCTTCCTCACCACTCAGCTGTCTGGACTTCCCCTTTCAAGGCTTCCTGAAGCTTTGGGCTACCCCCCATGGGCATGAGATGTTCTGTGGGTATGAAACAGGGATGCCCAGGATCCCCTGGGTCCTGGGCATGTTAGGATGGGAGGCATTGTCTCTCCCGGGGGGGACCTCTGCTGCTCCTTTTTTTTCTGTCCACACCACACAGGTGCCTCGACCTCCCATTTCAAACATTCCTTCTGTTTTGGACCCCCCATCTGTGCCTGAGACGCCCTGTTAACACGAACCAGGGAAGCCCAGGATCTCCTGAGCCCTGTGCCTGTGTGGTTGGGAGGCAGTTTCACCCGTGGTGGGAACCCCTGCCATGCCGTTTTTTCTCTCCTTCCACACCACACAGATGGCTCGAATTCATTTCAACCTTTTCTGCCTCTTTGGGCTGCCCTCCATGGGCCTGAAACGCTCCATGGGCATGAAACAGGGATGGCCAGGATCCCCTGGCCCCTATGCATGTGCGTTTTCGAGGCGCTTTGGCCCGTATTAAGGACTTCAGTCGCGCCATTTTGTTTTCCTTCCAGAACAATCTGGTGCCTAGACCTAACATTTCAAGCCATCCTGCTGCTTTCAGCTGCCCTCTGTGGGCCCGAGACACTCTGTGCACAGGAACAGGGATGCCTAGGTCCCTGGGACCCTCGCATGCGCCGTTGGCAAGCACTTTTTGCCTTTGGGGGGGACCTCTGCCGCATCGTGTTTTTTTCCTTGCAAAACACAAAGGTGCCTCGACCTCCCCTTTCAAGGCTTCCTGCTGCTTTGGGCTGTCTCTGGTCTCCCTAAGACCCTGCGCTGGCATGAAACAGGGAGGCCCATTAGCCCCTGGGCCCCGCGCATGCGTGGTTGGGAGGTACCTTTGCCCGTGGGAGGACTTCTGCCGCAACATTTTTTTTTCCTTTCACACCACACAGGTGCCTCGACCTCACCTTTCAAGCTTTCCTGCTGATTTGGGCTGCCCTCCTTGGGCCCTAGACGCTCCATGGGCGCAAATCAGGGAACCCCAGGATCCCCAGGGCCCTCTGCATGCGGGGTTCATAGGCACTTTTGCCTGCAAGAGGTACCTCGGCTGTGACGATTTCTTTTCCTTTGACACCACACAGATTCCTCGACCTCCCTTTTCAAAACTTCCTGAAGCTTTGGGTTGCCCCCTGTGGGCCCGAGATGCTCCTTCGGTATGAAACAGGGTCATTCAGGATGCTCTGGGACTCGCACTTCATGGTTGGGAGTCACTTTGGCCCGTGGGGGAGACCTCTGCCATGACGTTTTATTGTCCTTCCACACAACACAGTTGCCTCGACTTCCCCTTTGAAGACTTACTGCCACTTTGAGCTGCCCCCCGTGGGCCTGAAACACTCTGTTGTGTGAAGCATGGACAGCCAGGATCCCCTGGGCCCCGTGCATGTGCAGTTTGGAGGCAATTTCGCCAGTGTTGGGATCTCTCTCGCAGCGTCTTTTCACCTTCCAAGCCACACACGTGGCTCTTCCTCCCCTTTCAAGCCTTCCTGTGACTTTGGGCTGGCACCCATGGACCCGAGACGCTCCATGGGCATCCACCAAGGGCGAACAGTATCCCGTGGGCCCTGCACATGTGTAATTGGGAGCATTTTCGCCATTTGGGGGTAACTCTGGTGCACCTTTTTTTTTTGCTTCCACAACACACAGCTGCGTCGACCTCACATTTCAAGCCTTCCTGCTGCTTGGGACTGTCCCCTGTGAGCCTGAGACACTCCCAGCGTGCCAAACCGGTGAGCCCAGGATCCGTTGGGCCACCCACATGAGTGAGAGGGGGCTAGTTCGCCAGTGGGGAGCACCGCTGTTGTGCCATTTTTTTCCTTCCAAACCACACAGGTGCCTCGACCTTCCCTTTGAAGACTTCCTGCTGCTTTGGGCTTCCAACCATGGCCCCAAGATGCTCCTTGGGTGTGAAACAGAGAAGCCCAGGATCCTCAGGGCCCCATGCATGGGGGGTTAGGGACACATTCGACTTTAGGAAGGTCCTATGCCACACCATTTTTTTTCGTTCCACAGCACTCACGAGCCTCGATCTCCCCTTTCAAGCCTTCCTGACACTTTAGACTGCCCCTCATGGGCATCAGATGCTGTGTGGGCATTAAACAGGGATGCCGAGGATCCCCTGGGACCTGCACATGTGTGCTTGGGAGGCTCTTCCGTCTGTTGGGGGGACCCTGCTGTGCCATTTTTTTTTCCTTCCATGCCACAGTGAGTCAACCACCCATTTCAAGTCTTCCTGCCGCTTTGGGCTGCCTCTCATGGGCCTGAAACACTCCGTGGGTGCGAACCAGGGATGCCCAGGATGCCTTGGGCCCCACGTATGTGCGGTTGAGAGGCACTTTCGTCTTTGGGGGGAACCTCTGCCACCCCATTTTGTTTTCCTTCCACAACAAACAGCTGCGTCCACCTCCCCTTTCAAGCTTTCCTGCTGGTTTGGGCTGCCCTACTTGAGCTCGAGATGCCCCATGGATGTGAACTAGGGACACCCAGGATACCCTGGGCTCCATGCAGGCTCCTTTGGGAGGCACTTTCTCCCATAAGGGTCCTCTGCTGCGCTGTTTTTTTCCTTTCCACCACACAGGTCCCTCGACCTCTGATTTCAAGCCTTCCTGCCGCTTTGGGCTGCACCCCTTGGGCATGACATGCTCTGTGGGCATGAACTAGGAATGCCCAGGATCTCCTGGGCCCCACGCATGTGCGGTTTGGAGGCACTTTCTCCCGTGATGGGAACTTTTGCTGTGCCATATATTTTTTCTTTCCACACCACATAGGTGCCTCAACCTAAGGTTTCAAGGCTTCCTTCCGCTTTGAGTTGCCCACGTGGGCCTGAGATGCCCTGTGCACACGAACCAGGGAAGCCCAGGGTCACCTGGGCCCTGGGCATGCGTGGTTGGGAGGCAGTTTCACCCTTGGTGGGGACCTCTACCGCATCGTTTTTTAATTTCTTCCACACCACATAGGTGCCTCGAACTCCCCTTTCAAGCCTTCCTGCCGCTTTGGCCTGCCCCCCATCATCCCCATACGCTCTGTGTGTGTGAATCAGGGAAGCCCAATATCCCCTGGGCCCCACCCATGCGCGGTTGGAAAGCAATTTCTCCAGTGGGCGGGACCTCTGCTACACCGTATTCTTATCCTTCCTAACCAGACAGGTGACTCGACATCTCAATTCAAGACTTCCTGCCGCATTGGGCTGCCCCGTGTGGGCTCAAGATACTCTGTGGGCATGAAGTAGGAACACCGAGGATCCCCTGGTCCCTGCACATGTGCAGTTGGATGGCACTTTCTTCTGTGAGGGGACTTATGCTGCTCTGTATTTTTTTCCTTCCACACCAAACAGGTGTCTCAACTTCCCCTTTCACAAATTCCTGCCGATGTGGGTTGCCCCCCGTGGGCCTGAGATGCTCCTTGGGCACAAACAAGGGACTCCCAGGATCCCATGGGCCTTGCACATGCGTGGTTGGCAGGCAGTTTCTCCCGTGGGAGGGATTTCTGCCACGTCTTTTTTTTTTCCTTCCACACCACACGAGTACCTCTACCTCCCCTTTCAAGCCTTCCTACCGCTTTGGGCTGCCCCGTGTGGGCCGAAGATGCTCCCTAGGCATGAACCAGGGATGCCCATGATCCCCTACATCTCATGCATGTGCGATGTGGAGGCACTTTCGCCCATGGGGTCAGACATCTACCTCGACCTTTGTTTTCTCTTCTACAACACAGTTGCCTCCACCTCCTCTTTCAAGCCTTCCTGCCACCTTGGGCTGGCCCCTATAAGCCCGAGGTGCTCCCTGGGTGTGAAACAGGGACCACTAGGGTCCCCTGGGCCCCACACATATGCAGTGCAGGGGCTCTTTCACCCATTTTTGGGAACCTCTGATTCACCATTTGTGTTTTCCTTCCACAACACAGGTGACTCCAAGTCCAAATTCAAGACTTCCTGGGGCCTTAGGCTGACCCCGTGGGCCCGAGCCCCTTCATGGGTGCTAACCAGGGATGGCCAGTGTCCCCTTGGCCCTGCACTTTCACGGTGGGGAGGCACTTTCACCCGATGTGGGGAACCTCTTTGGCTCCATTTGTGTTTTCCTTCCACAACACACGTGCATACACTTCCCCTTTCAAGGCTTCCTGCCACTTTGGGCTGGACCCCGTGGGCCCGAAGCACTCCTTGAGCATGATCAGGGATGTCGAGAGTCCCCTTGACACTGCACATGTGTGGTGGGGAGGCACTTTCGCCCATGTGGGGGGACCTCTGCCTTGCCAAGACTCTCCAAGGGTGCTAACCAGTAAAGCCGAGCATCCCCTGGGCCCTGCAGCTGTGCTGTTGGGGATTATTTCTCCCATGGAGAGGACCTGTGCTGTGCCTTTTTTTCCTTCCACACCACACAGGTGCCTCAACCTCACCTTTCAAACCTTTCTGCTACTCTAGATTGCCCCTCATGGGCCCAAGGCACTCCATGGACATGAACAAGGGATGTCCAGGGTCCCCTGGGCCCCATGCATGTGCAGTTGGGAGGCACTTTCATCCATGGGGAGGACCTCTGTTATGCCTTTTTTTCCTTCCACACCACACAGGTGCCTCAACCTTCCCTTTGAAGTCTTCCTGCTGTTTTAGGCTGCCCCCATGTCCCCAAGACGCACTGTGGGTGTGAAACAGGGACCCCCAGGATGCCCAGGGTCCAGTGCATGAGTGGTTAGGAAGCACTTTCGACCTTAGGGAAGACCTATGCCATGCTATTTTTTTGTTTCCACAGCACTCAGGTGCATCGACCTCCAATTTCAAGACTTCCTGCTGCTTTGGGCTGCCCCCCGTGGGCCCAAGATGCTCTGTAGGCATGCCCGTGAGGGGACCTCTGCCGTGCCATTTTGTTTTCCTTCCACACCACACAGGTGCCTCGACTTCCCCTTTCAAGCATTCCTGCCGCTTTGGGCTTTCCCCCATGGGCCCGAGATGAACCGTGGGTGTGAATCAGAAAAGCAAAGGAGACCCTGGGCCCCGCACATGCGTGATTGGGAGGCACTTTCGCCCGCGGTGAGGACCTCTGTTCTCTGTTGCACTGTATCTTTTTCCTTCCTCACCACACAGGTGCCTCGACCTCGCTTTCCAAGCCTTCCTGCCACTTTGGGCTGCCCCTCGTGGGCGCAAGACTCTCCATGGGCATGAATCAGGGATGACTAGGATCCCCTAGTCCCTGTGCATGAGCGGTGGAGAGGCACTTTTGCCTGTGGGGGGCGGACCTCTGCCTAGCCATTAGTTTTGTCGCTCTACAAGGCAGGTGCATTCACCTCCTCTTTCAAGCCTTCCTGTTGCCTTGGGCTGTGCCTTGTAGGCCCGACGTGCTCCGTGGGTGCAAGCCAGGGATGCCCAGTGTTCCCTGGGCCCCACGCATGCGCGGTGGGGAGGCTCTTTCACCCTTCGTGGGGGAACGTGTGATTCGCCTTTTGCATTTTCCTTCCACAACACAGGTAACGCCACCTCCCATTTCAACACTTCCTGATGCCGTGGGCTGATCCCGTGGGCCTGAGCCCCTCCATGGGTGCCACCCAGGGATGCCCATGGTCCCTAGTGCCCCACACACGCACTGCTGGGAGGCACCATGGCCCACTGGGGGGACCTCTGCCGCACCGTTTTTCTTTCCTTGCACACCACAGTGGTAACTCGACCTCCTCATTCAAGCATTCCTGCCGCTTTGGGCTGCTCCCCTTTGGCCCGATACATTTGTGGGTGTGGATCAGGAGAGCACAAGTTCCCTAGGGCCCCATGCATGCGTGTTTGGGAGGCACTTTCGCCGCTTTGGGGACCTGTGTCTCGCCGTTTTTTTTTTTTTTTTTTTTCCACACCACCCATGACTCGACCTCTCTTTTCTAGCCTCCCTGCAACTTTTGGCTGCAACTCATGGGCCAGAGACGTTCCGTGGGCACCAACAAGTGACGCCCAGGATTTTCTGAGCCATGCACATGTACCTTTGGGATGAATTTCGCTTATGGGGGGGGGGGACCTGGAGTGCCGTTTTTTTTTCCTTCCACACCACACAGGTGCCTCGACCTCTCCTTTCAAGCCTTCCTGACACTTTGGGCTGTCCCCCAAGGGCCCAAAACGATCCTTGGGCTTGACCCAGTGATGCCCCTAATCCCCTGGGTGCAGTGAATGTGCAGTTGGGAAATTTTCACCCTTTTTGGGGACATCTGCTGCTCCGTTTTCTCGTTCCTTCCACAACACACAGGGACCTTGACCTCCCCTTTCAAGATTTCCTGCCACTTTGGGCTGCCCCCCATGGGGCCGAGATGCTCCAAGGGTGCCAACCAGGGGAACCCAGGATCCCTTGGTCCATGCACTTGCATGGCTTGGGGCTATTTTGCCTGTGAGGAGGACCTCTGCTGTGCCTTTTTTTCCATTCCACACCACATAGGTGCCTCGACCTCCCCTTTGAAGTCTTCCTGCTGTTTTGGGCTGCCCCGCATGTCCCCAAGATGTTCTGTGGCTGTGAATCAATGGCGCCCAGGATCCCCAGGGCCCCATACATTCACGGTTAGGAGGCACTATCGCCTTTAGTGAGGACCTAGGCAAAGCCATTTTTTTTTTTCATTCCACAACACACAGGTGTCTCAACCTCCAATTTCAAGACCTCCTGCCAATTTGGGCTGTCCCCATGGGCCTGAGATGCTCTGGGTGCATGAATCAGGGATACCTAGGATACCTGGGCCCTGTGCATGCTCGTTTGGGAGGCACTTTCGCCTGTGGGGTGGACCTCGGCCGCGCCGTTTTTTTGTCCTTCCACACCACATAGGTGTCTCAACCTCGCCTTTCAAGCATTCCTGCCACTTTAGGGAGAACCTATGGGCCCGAGACCCTCCACGGGCGTGAACCAGGGATACCGAGGATCCCCTGAGTTTCACGCATGCACGGTGGAACCAGGGATACCGAGGATCCCCCTAGTTTCACGCATGCATTTTCTTCCATGGGGGGGACCTTTGCCGAATCATTTTTTTTCCTTCCACACCACTCAGATGACTCGACCTCCCATTTCAAGCCTTCCTTCCTCTTTGGGATGCCCCCTCTGGGCCTGAGATGCTCCATGGGAGTGAAAAAGGGATGCCCAGGATCCCCTGGGCCCCACACATGCACGGTAGAGAGGCACTTTCGTCTTTCAGGGGGACCTCTGCCATGCTATTTTGTTTTCCTTTCACATCAAACTGGTGTTTCGACCTCACATTTCAAGCCTTCCTGCCTCTTTGAGCTGCCACTTGTGGTCCCGAGATGCTCTGTGCCCAAGAACCAGGGAAACCTAGGATCCCCTGGGACCCCCGTCTGCGCGTTTGGGTGGCAATTTAGCCCTTGTGGGGGAAACTATGCGGCTCCATGTTCTTTTCCTTTCAAACCACAAAAGTGGCTCGACCTCCCCTCTCAAGCCTTCTTGCCGCTTTGGGCTGTCCCTTGTGGCCCCGAGACACTGCATGGGTATAAACAGGGATGTCCAGTATCCTTTGGGCCCCACGCATGCACGGTTGGGAGGCACTTTTACCCGTGGGGGACTTCTGATGTGCCATTTTTTTTTCAGTCTTCACAACACAGGTACCTCGACCTCGCCTTTCAAGCCTTCCTGCCTATTTGGGCTGCCCTCCTTGGGCTCAGGATGCTCCGTGGGCATGAATCAGGTAACCCCAAGATCCTCGGGGATCTGCACATACGTGGTTGATAGGCAATTTTGCCTGTCGCGGGGACCTCGGCCGTGCCATTTTTTTGTCCTTCCGTACCACACAGGCACCTCGACTGCCCCCTTGAAGCATTGCTGCCGCTTTGAGCTGCCTCCAGTGGGCCTGAGACACCCTGTGGACTTGAAGCAGGGAAGCCCAGGATCCCCTGGGCCCTGCACATGCACGGTTAGGAGGCACGTTCGCCTTTAGGGAGGACCTATGCCACGACATTTTTTTTCCTGACACAGCACTCATGTGCCTCGACCTCCAATTTCAAATCTTCCTGCCACTTTGGGCTAGGCCCCGTGGGCCCTAGATGCTTTGTAGGCATAAACCAGGGATGCCTAGGATTGAATGGGCCCCACGCATGCACGCGTGAGAGGCACCTTCACCTTTGGTAGGGAACTACGCCTTGTCATTTTTTTCTCCTTCCACAACAGACAGGTGACTCGACCTCCCGTTTCAAAATTTCCTGCCGCTTCGGGCAGATGCTATGGGCCCAAGACGCTCTGGTGCATGATGCAGGGATGTGCAGGATCCCCTGGGACCCGTGCATGCTCATTTAGGAGGCACTTTTGCTCATGGGACAGACCTCGGCCGTACCATTTTTTTGTCCATCTGCAACACATAGGTGCCTCCACTTCCCTTTTCAAGCCTTCTTGCCGCTTTAGCCTTCACCCCACTGGCCTGAGGCTCTCCATGGGCGTGTACCAGCGATGTCAGGTACCCCCTGGGCCATGCACATGCACTGTTGGCAGGCACTTTCTTCCGTGAGGGGGGACCTCTGCTGTGCCATTTGTTTTTCTTTCACACCACACAGCTGACTCTACCTCCCTTTTCAAGCCTTCCTGCCACTTTGGGCTGCTCCCCATGGGCCTGAACTGCTCCATGGGCATCAACCAAGGATGCCCAGGATTGCCTGGGCACAACACACGCACAGTTGGGAGGCACTTTCGCCCATAAGGACAACTCTGCCATGGCATATTTAGCTCTTTCCACACCAAACTAGTGCCTCTACCTCCCCTTTCATGCATTCCTTCCACTTTGGGCTGCCCAGTGTTGGCCCGAGACTCTGCATAAGTGTGAACCAGGAATGCCCAGGATCCCCTGGGCCCTGTGTGGTGAGGAAGGAAAACACAAGTAGCGAATCATGCTCCCTGCCACACATGTGTGGGGCTCCAGAGACTTTGGGGGTCCCTTGTTCACACGCATGCAGCACCTCGGACCCAAGGGTGCCTGCCCAAGGTGGCAGGAAGGCTTGAAAGAGGAGGTGAAAGCACCAGTGTTGTGGAGGGAAAAAAACAAATGATGAGGGAGAAGTTTGCCCCCCACGGGCAAAAGTGCCGCCCCACTGAGCATGCACAGGGCTTAGGGGATCCTGGACATCCCTGGTTCACGCCTACAGAGAGACTTGGGCCCACAGAGAGACTTGGGCCCACAGGCAGCCCAAAGTGGCAGGAAGGCTTGGAAAGTGAGGTCAAGGCACCTGTGTGGTGAGGAAGGAAAAAAATACAGCGCGACAGAGGTCTACACCACGGGTGAAAGTATCTCCCAACCACACATGCTCAGGGCCCAGGGGATCTTTGGCATTTCTGCTTCACACCCACAGTGCATCTCAGGCCCAAGGGTGGCAGCCCAAAGTGGCAGGAAGGCTTGAAATGGGAGGTCGAGGCACCTGTGTGGTGTGGCAGGAAAACAAAACAGTGCAGCAGAGGTCCCACCACGGGCGAAAGTGCCTCCCAACCACTCATGTTTGGGGCCCAGGTGTTCCTGGGCATCCCTGGATCACACCCTCACCGTGTCTTGGGCCCACGGGGGGCAACTCAAAGCCACAGGAAGGCTTGAAATTGGAGTTTCAGTCACCTGGGTCCTGAGGAAGGGAAAAGAAACGGCACAGGAGATGTCCCCCCATGGGCAAAAGTGCTTCCCAAAAGCACATGCATGTTGCCCAAGGGATCTTGGGCATCCTTGGTTGACGCCCATGGAGTGTTGGAGGCCCATGGGGGGCAGCCCAAAGTGGCAGGAAGCCTGAAAAGGGAGGTCGAGTCACCTGTGTGGTGTGGAAGGACAAAAAAAGGCAAGGCCAACATCTGCCCCATGGGCAAAAGTGCCTCCCAAACGAGCATGTGTGGAAGCCAGGCGATCCTGGGCATCCCTGGTCATGCACCTGGAGGGTCTCAGGCCCACGGCGGCTGCCCAAAGCAGCAGGAAAGTTTGACAAAACGGCACAGCAGACGTCCCCACACGGGCCAAAGTGCCTCTGAACTGTACATGCGTAGGGCCCTGGAGTTCCCGGGCATCCCTAATTCACCCACACGGAGTGTCTTGAGCACAAGGGGACAGCCCAAAGCGGCAGGAAGGCTTGAAATTGGAGGTCAAGACACCTGAGTGTTGTGGAAGGAAAAAAAATGGTGCAGCATAGGTCCCACTTAAGGCGAAATTGCGTCTCAACTGTGAATGCGTGGCACCCAGGGGATCCTGGGCATCCCTAGTTTGTGCCTACGGAATGTCTTGGGCTCACAGCTGGCTGTTCAAATCAGAGGAAGTCTTGAACTAGGAGGTGGAGGCACCTGTGTGGTGTGGAAATAAAAAAATCAGCAAAGCAGAAGTACCCCCAGGGTTGAAAGTGCCCCCCCAACCACTCATGTGCTTGGCCCAGGGGATCTGGGGCATCACTTTTCATGCCCACGGAGCATCTTGGACCCACTGGGGGCAGCCCAAAGTGCCAGGAAGTCTTCAAATGGGAAATCGAGGCCCCTGTGTGGTGTGCAAGGAAAAAAATACGGTACGGCAGACTTCCCCCCAGAGGCGAAAATATCTCCCAATTGCACATACACAGGGTGCAGGTAGTCCTAGGCTTGCCTGGTTGGCACCCACAGGGCGTCTCAGGCCCACAGGGGTCAGGTTAAAGTGACGGAAATGCTAGAAAGTGGAGATCGAGGCACTTACGTCATTGTGAAAGGAAAAAAAATGGCGCGGCCAAGGTCCCCCCCACAGACAAAAATGCCTCCCAACCACGCATGCACAGGGCCCAGGGGATCCTTGGCATCCCGGTTCACAGCCATGCAGAGTCTCAGGCCCACAGGGGGAAGCCGAACGTGACAAGAAGTCTTGAAAGGGGAGGTCGAGTCACCTGTGTGATGTGAAAGGAAATAAAAACGGCATGGCAGAAGTACCCCGACGGGCGAAAGTGCCTCCCAACAGGGCATGTGTGGGGCACAAGGGACCGTGGCCATCCCTGCGTAGCATCCACACTGTGACTGGTGCCCACAAGGTCAGCCCAAGGCGGGAGGAAGACTTGAAATGGAAGGTCGAGGCACCTGTGTTGTGGAAGGAAAACACAAATGGCGAATCAGAGATCAACCCCCATGGGTGAAAGAGCCTCCCCACAGCGTATGCATGGGGCCCAGGGGACACTTGGGGTCCCTGGTTCACACCTACGGGGTGCCTTGGGACCACGGGGGCCAGCCCAAGGTGGCAGGAAGACTTGAGAAAGGAGGTGAAGTCACCTGCATTGCGGAGAGAAAAACCAAACGGCGAGCCAAAGTTCTGCCCCTAAGGGCGGAAATGCCTCCCCACCGTGCACGTGTGGGGCCTAGGGGATACTGAGCATCCCTGATTCATGCCCACGGAGAGTCTTGGGCCCACGAGGGACAGCCCAAAGCCACAGGAAAGCTTGAAAAGGGAGGTGGAATCACCTGTGTGGTTAGGAAGGAAAAAAGAATGGCGCTACAAAGGTCCCGCCCACCTGCAAAAGGGCCTCACATGCACGCAAGCGCAGGGTCCAGGGGATATTGGGCTTACCTGATTTGTGCCCACGGAGTATCTGGGGACCACGCAGGGCAGACCAAAGTGGCAGGAAGGCTTGAAAGGGGAGGTTGAGGCATCAGTGTGACGTGGAAGGAAAAAAAACTTCGTGGCAGAAGTCCCCACCACGGGTGAAACTGTCTCCCAACCACGCATGTGCAGGGCCCAGGGAATCCTGAGCTTCCCTGGTTCGTGCACACAGGGCATCTCAGTCCCGCACGGGCAGCCCAAAGCAGAAGGAAGGCTGGAAAGCGGAGGTCGAGGCGCCCGGGTGGTGTGGAAAGAAAAAACAAACAGCATGGCAGAAGTCCCTCCCACGGAAGAAACTGCCTCTGAACCGTGCGTGCGTGTGGCCCAGGGGATCCTGTGTGTCCCTGGTTCGTGCTCACAGAGCTTCTCATGCCCAAGAGGGACAGGCCAAAGCGGCAGGAAGGCTTGAACTGTCGAGACACCTGTGTTGTGAAAGGAAAAAAAAAAAAACAAACAAACTGCAGAATAGGTTCCCATAGGGAAGAAATTCCCTTCCAAACAATCATGTGCCGGGCCCAGGGTGTCCTGTGTCCCTGCTTCACCTTCATGGAGTGTCTCAGGGATATGGGGGGCAGATCAAAGCCGAAGTAAGGATTGAAAGTGGAAGTCGTGGCACCTGTGTGGTATGGAAGGAAAAAAAATGGCGCAGCATAGGTCCCCCTTAAGGCGAAAGTGCCTCTCAACCGCACATGCCTGGGGCCCAGGGGATACTGGGCATTCCTAGTTCATGACTACGGAATGTCTCTGGCCCACAAGGGGCTGTCCATATCGGAGGAAGTCTTCATCTAGGAGGTGGAGGCACCTGTGTGGTGTGGAATGAAAAAAAAAAAAACAGGGGCAGAAGTACCCCCAGGGGCGAAAGTGCCTCCCGACTGCGTATGTGCATGGCCCAGGGCACCTGGTGCATCACTGATTCATGCCCATGGAGCATCTTGGACCCATGGGAGACAGCCCAAAGAGGCAGGAATTCTTGAAATGGGAAGTCGAGACACCTGTGTGGTGTGGAAGGACAAAAAAATGGTGCCGCAGAGGTCCCCACACACAGGCGAAAGTGCTCCCAAAAGCGCATGTGTGGGGCCCAGGGGATCCTGGGCATCACTGATTCATGCCCACAGAGTGTCTCAGGCCCATGAGGGGCAGCTCAAAGTGGCAGTAAGGCTTCAAAGTAGAAGTCGAGGCAACTGTGGAGTATGGAAAAACAAAAAAAACTCACGGCATATATCCCACCGATGGGGGAAAATGATTCCCAACCGCGCATGTGGGGATCCCAAGGAATGCTTGGCATCCCTGACTCATGCCCACTGAGTATCATGGGCCCATAAAGGGCAACCCAAAGAGGCAGGAAGGCTTGAAAGGGGAGGTTGAGGCATCTGTGTGGTGCAGAAGGAAAAAAATGGTGTCTCAGAGGTCCCGCCATGGGCGAAAGTGCCTCCCAACACACATGTGTGGGGCCCAGGGAATCCTTGGTGTTTCTGGTCCACACCCACGTAGACTCTCGAGCACACGGGGGGGCAGCCCAAAACAACAGGAAGGCTTGAAATGGTAGGTCGAGTCACCTAGGTCTTGAGAAAGGGAAAAAAACAGCATGGCTGATGTCCCTCCAAGGGCGAAAGAGCCCCCAACCATGCATGTGCAGGGATCAGGAGAACCTCAGAGTCCTTGCTTTGTGCCCACTGAGAGTCTTGGTCCCACGTGTGACAGCCCAAAGCAGCAGGAAGTCTTGAAAAGGGAGGTCGAGTCAACTATTTGGTGAAGAAGGAAAAGAAAATGGTGTGGCAGAGGCCCCGCCCATGGGCGAATGTGCCTCCCAACCGTGCATGCGCATTTCCGATGGTATCCGGGCTGTCCCTGGTTCATGCTGACACAGTGTCTCAGGTCCAGCGGGGGCAGCCCAAAGCGGCAGGAAAGCTTGAAAGGGGAGGTCGAAGCATGTGTGATGTGGAAGGAAAAAAAAGGGCGAGGCCGAGGTCCCCTCAAAAGCGATAGTGCCTCCCAACAGTGCATGTGTAGGGCACAAGGGACCATGGACAACCCTGGGTAGCACCCATGGAGCAGCTCGGGCCCACAGAGTCAGCCCAAGGCGGCAGGAAGTCTTGAAAGTGTCGGTGAAGTCACCTGTATAGTGGAAGGAAGACGGAAATGGTGAATCAGACATAACCCCACGGGTGAAAGAGCCTCCCCATTGCCCATGCCTGGGGCCCAGGGAACCTTGAGCACCCCTGGTTCACACCCACAGTGCGCCTCGGGCACACGAGGGCCAGGCCAATGTGGCTGGAAATCTAGAATGAGGAGGTGAAGGCACCTATGTTGTGGAGAAAAAAAACAAATGGGTAGGTAGAGGTCCGCCCCCCATGGGAGAAAGTGCCTGCCTACCACATTTGCGTGGGCCTTGGGATCCTGAGCATCCCTGATTGGCATCCCTGGAGCATCTCGGGCTCACAGGGGTCAGCCCAAAGCGCCATGAAGTCTTGAAAGTGGAGGTAGAGGCACTTGAGTGGTGTGGAAGGAAAAAAAAAATGGCACGGCAGAGGTCTTCCGTACGGATGACAGTGCATGCCAACCGTGCATGCGTGGGGCCCAGGGGATCCGGGGTGTCCCTGGTTCATGCGCATGGAGCTCCTCTTGCCCACAGGGGGCAGAATAAAGCAGCAGGAAGACTTGAAACAGGAGATTGAGGCCCCTGTGTGTTGTGGAAAGAAACAAAAAAGCATAGCTGCAAACGTCCTCACAGCAGGCGAAATTGCCTCCCAACCTCACATTCACTGCACACAGGCCATCATGGGCATCCCTGATTCAGAGGCAAGGAGTGTCTCAGGCCCACGGGAGACAGCCCCAAGCGGCAGGAAAGCTTGGAAGGTGAGGTCGAGGCACCTGTGTGGAGTGAAAGGAAAAAAACACGTTGCCCCAGAGGTCCCCAGCACTGTCGAAAGTGCTCCCAACCGTGCATGTGCATGGCCCAGGGGACCTTGGGTGTCCTTGCTTCATGTCCATAGAGTGGCTCAGGCCAACAGTGGGTGGCTCAAAGCGGCAGTAATGCTTCAAAGGGAAGTCAAAGCACCAGTGTGGTCTGGAAGGACAAAAAACCGTCGCGGCAGAGGCTCCCCAAAGTGGCTCCAAACCGCATATGCGCGGGCCCTGGGGGATCTGGGGCATCCCTGTTATGCACCCATGGAGCATCTCAGGCCCACAAAGGGCAATCCAAAGCGGCAGGAAGGATTGAAAGGGGAAATCGAGGCATCTGTGTGGTGCGGAAGGAAGAAAAACATCACAGCACAGATCCTCCAATGGGCGAAAGTGTCTCCCAACCACGAGTGCATGGGGCCCTGGGTATCCTGGGCTTCCCTGGTTCGCCCCCACAAAGTGATTCGGGAAAAAGAAGGGCTTCCCAAAGCGGCAGGAAGGCTTGAATGGGGAGGTTAGGGCACCTGTGTCCTGTGGAATGAAAAAAAGGCGCGACAGATGTCCCCCCGACATGCAAAAGTACCCCCCAACCACGCATGCGTGGGGCCCAAGGGATAATGGGCATCCCTGTTTCGTGCCCACGGGACATCTCAGGCCCACTGGGGGCAGCACAAAGTGGCAGGAAGGCTTGAAAGGGGAGGTGGAAGCACCTTTGTGGTTTGAAAGGAAAAAAACATGGTGCGGCAGAGGTCCCCACCAAGGGCGAAAGTGCCTCACAACTGCACATGCGAGGGTCCCAAGAGATACTAGGCCTCCTTGTTTCTTGCACACGGAGTGTCTCAGGCCCACAGGGGGCAGCTCAAAGCGGCAGGAAGGCTTAAAATTTGAGGTCGAGGTAATAGAAGGAAAACAAAATGTTGTGGCAGAGGTCCCCCCCCAAAGAAGAAAGTGCGTCTCAACTGTGCATGTGTAGGACCCACGGGATCCTGGGCATCCCTGGTTCATGCCAAAGGAGGGTTTTGGGCCCTCAGAGGGAAGCCCAAAGCTGCAGGAAGTCTTGAAAGGGGAGGTCGAGGCAACTTTGTGATGTGGAAGGAAGACAAAACTGGGCGGCAGAGGTCCCACCACGGGGGAAAGTGCCTCCCAGCAGCACATGCATGGGGGTGCCCCAGGTTGATGCCCACAGAATGCCTTGGGCCCACAGGGGCAGCCTAAAGCAGCAGGAAAGCTTGAAATGGGAGGTCGAGAGACCTTTGTGGTGTGAAAGGAAAAAAAGTTTGGCGTGGCAGATGTCCCCCCAATGGGCGAAAGTGCCAACCATATGAGCATGCGTGAGGCGCAGGGGATCCTCGGTGTCCCTGCTTTGTGCACCCAGCGCATCTCAGGCCCACGAGGGACTGCCCTAAGCATCAGGAGTGCTTGGAATTGGAGGTTGATACACCTGAGTGTTGTGGAAGGAAAAAAAAAACGGTGTGGCATAGGTCCTCCCTGAAAGCGAAGTGCCCCAGAACAACAAACGCATGGAGCACTGGGGATCCTGGGTGTCTCTGTTTTACACCCAGAGAGCATCTTGGGGATATGGGGTGAAGCCCAAAGCAGCAGGAAGGCTTCAAAGGGGAGGTAGAGGCACCTGTGTGGTGTGGAAGGAATAAAATGGCACAGCAGAGGTCCTCTCCAAGGTCAAAATAGCCCCCAACTGTGCATGCGTAGGGCCCAAGGGCTCCTGGGCTGCCCTGGTTGGCACCTCAGATCATCTCTGGCTCACGGAGGGCAGCCCAAAGCAGCAGGAAGCCTTGAAAGGAGAGGTCAAGGCAGTTGTGCTGTGTGAAAGGAAAAAAAAATGCAGCAGCAGAGGTCCCCCTACAGGAGAAAGTGCCTCACAACTTCTCACTCACGGTGTCCAGAAAATTCTGCTTGTCCCTACTTCGTGTTCACGGAGTGCCTCAGGCCCATGGAGGGTAGAGAAAGTGGAAGTAAGGCTTGAAAGCGGAAGTCGAAACATATGTGTTGTAAGGAAAGATAAAAAACGAGGCTGCAGAAGTGCTCCCACGGGCGAAAGTGCCTCCCAACAGTGCATGCACAGAGCCCAGGGAATCCTGGGCTTCCCTGGCTCACGCCCTCTAAGCCTCTCCAGCACAATGGGTCAGCCCAAGGTGACAAGAATGCTTGAAAGGGGAGGTCGAGGCCCCTGTGTTTTGTGGAGTAAAAAACCACGGAGCTACAGAGGTCCCACCAACGGGCGAAAGTGCCTCCCAACTGTACAAGAACTACCCCCAGGGGATTGTGGGTATCCCTGTTCAGGCCCAAGGAGCATCTCGGGCCCACAGGGGACAGTCCAAAATGGCAGGAATGCATGAAAGGGAAGGTCAGGATACCTGTGTGGTGTGGAAGGAAATAAATATGGAATGGCGGAAGTCCCCCCAAGGGAGAAAGTACCTCCCAACTGTGCATGCGCTGGGTCCAGGGTTTCCTGTGCATCCCTAGTTCACACCCACGGTGCATCTCGTGGCCATCGGGGGCAGCCCAAAGTGGCAGGAAGGCTTGCAACGGGAGGTCGAGGCACCTCTGTGGTGTTGAAGGAAAAAAAATGCAAGGCAGAGGTCCTCCTCCACGGGCGAAAGTGCTCCCAAACGTGCATGCGCCAGGCTCAGGAGATCCTGGGTGTCCCTGGTTGGCATGTACGGTGCATCTCTGTCCCACGGGGGCAGACCAAAACGTCAGGAGGGCTTTAAAAGACAGGTCGAGGCACCAGTGTGGAGTGGAAGGAAATAAAAAACGGCGCAGGAAGGATCCCACACATGGGCAAAATTGCCTCCCACCACACATACGCAGGGCCCAGGGTATATGAAGCATCCTCCTTTGTGCCCATGTTGCATCTCGGACCCATGGGGGGCAGCCCAAAGTGTCAGGAAGTCTTGAAAGAGGAGGTCGAAGCACTTGTGTGGTGTCAAATGAAAAAAAAAAAAGTCCAAGGCAGAGGTCCCCCAACGGGATAAAGTGCCTCCCAACTGCTCATTCACGGGGCCCAGGGGATCCTGCTTGTCCCTGCTTGCCTTCATGGAGTGTTTCAAGCCCACAGCGGGCAGATCAAAGCAGAAGTTAGGCTTCAGAGGGGAAGTCGAAGCACTTGTGTCATATGGAAAAAAATAACGGTGCAGCAGAGGTTCCCCAACGGGTGAAAATGCCTCTGAACCACGCGTGTGCAGAGCCCTGGGTATCCTCCTCTTCCCTGGTTCATGCCCACAAGGTGTATCGGGCCAAACGGGGGCAGCCCAAAGCGACAGGAAGGCTTGAATGGGAAGGAAGAGGCACCAGTGTGGTGTGGAAGGAAAAAAAACGGCGCGGCAGAGGTCCCCCCCACGGGCAAAAGTACCTTCTAACCATGCATGCACAGGTCCTAGGGTTTCCTGGGCATCGCAGTTTCACATCCAAGGAGGGTCTCAGGGCCACAGGGGCAACCTAAAGTGGCAGGAATACTGGAAAGGGGAAGTTGAGTCACATGTGTGGTGTGGAAAAATAATAATGGAGCGGAAGAAGTCCCCTCCACGGGAGAAACTGCCTCCCATCCACGCATGCGTGGGGCTCACGGGATCCTGAGCATCCCTTGTTCACTCCCATGGAGCATCTCGGGCCCACGGGGGCCAGCCTAAAGTGGCAGGAAGGCTTGATTGAAAGGGGAGGTAGAGGCACCTGTGTGGTGTGTAGGGAAAAAAATACAATGTGGCAGAATTGCCCCACGGGCGAAATTGCCTTCCAACCGTGCATGCACCGGGCCCAGTGTACCCTGGGTGTCCCTAGTTCACACCAATGGAGCATCTCGGGCCTACGGAGAGCAGCGCAAAGCGGCAGGAACGCTTGAAAGGGGAGGTCGAGGCACCTATGACGTGTGAAAGGAAAAAAGAAACGGCGCAGCAGGGGTCCCACCAAAGACGAAAGTGCCTCCCAAACCAGCATGTGTGGGGCCCAGGACATCCTGGGCATCCTTGATTCATGCACCCAAGGTGTCTCGGGCCCATGGGGGTAGCCCAAAGCGGCAGGTAGTCATGAAATTGGAGGCCGAGGCACCTGAGTGTTGTGGAAGGAAAAAAAAAAACCACGGCAAAGTTCCCCCTTAAGGCGAAAGTGCCTCTCAACCACACACGAGTGGGGCCCAGGGCATCTGGTTGTCCCTGGTTCATGCCTAAGGAGTGGCTCGGCCTCGCAGGGGGCTGTCCAAATCGGGGGAAGCTTTGAAATAGGAGGTGGAGACACCTATGGAGTGTGGAAGGAAAAAAAAATACAGAGTGGCAGAAGTACCCCAAAGGGTGATAGTGCCTCCCAACGTCATATGTGCATGGCCCAGGGGATCCGCGTCATCCCTGATTCATGCACATGAAGTGTCTTGGGCCCAGAGGGGTCAGCCTAAAGCGGCAGGAAATCTTGAAAGGGGAAGTTGAGGCACCTGTGTGGTGTGGAAGGAAAAAAATACAGCATGGCAGACGTCCCCCCACAGACGAAATTGCCTCCCAACTGTGCATATACGGGGCTCAGGGGTTACTGGGAGTCTTTGGGTCACACCCAAGGAGCATCTCAGGACCACACGGTGAGCCCAAAGTGGCAGGAAGGCTTGAAAGGGGAGGTTGAGGCACCTGTGTGGTGAGGAAGAAAAATAAAATGGCACAGCAGAGGACCCCCACGGGAGAAAGTGCCTCCCAAGCCTACATGCATGGAGCCTTGGGGATCCTGGGCATGCCAGATTCTCACACACGGAGTGCTTCAGCCCACAGGGGCCAGCCCAAGGCAGCAGGAAGGCTTGAAAGGGGAGGTGCAGGCTCCAGTGTTGTGAAAAGAAAACATAAACGGAGAGGCAGAAGTCCCCCCAACATGGGGGAAAGTGCCACTTCTCTGCACCTGCCTGGGGCCCAGAGGACCCTGGGGGTCCCTTTTTCACCCCCAGGGAGCACCAAGGGCACACGGGGTCCAGCCCAAGGTGACAGGAAAGCTTGAAAGAGGAGGTGGAGGCACCTGTGTTGTGGAAGGTAAAAACAAATGGCGAAGCAGAGGTCCCACCCCAAGGGCTAAAGTGCCTCCCCAATACACACGTGTGGGGTGTAGGGGATCCTAGTGGTACCTGGTTAAGTCCATGGAGTGTCTCGGGCCCACGTGGGGCAGACCAAAACTGCAGGAATTCTTGAAAGGGGAGGTCGAGGCACCTGTGTGGTGTGGAAAGAAAAAAAAAGGCAGGGCAGGCAGTGATACCACCAGGGGAGAAACTGCCTCCCAACTGTGTGTGCATGTTGCCCGGTGGATCTGGGGCATCACTGATTCATGCCCATGGAGCATCTCATCCCCACACAAAGCAGCCCAAAGTGGCAGAAAGCCTTGAAATGGGAGGTTGAGGCAACTGTGTGGCATGGAAAGAAAAACAAAATGGCGTGACAGAGGTCCCCCCACGGCCTCCAAAATGAGCATGCACAGGGCTGAGGGTATCCTGTGCTTCTCTGGTTCTCACGCACGGAGCTTGGGGGGCCCATGGGAGGCAGCCGAAAGTGATAGGAAGGCTTCAAAGGGAAGGTGGAGTCACCTGTGTGGTGTGGAAGGAAGTAAACACGGCACGGCAGAGGTCCCTCCACTGGCAAAAGTGCTTTCCTACCTCTCATGCGTGGGGCCCAGGGTTTCCTGAGTGTCCCTGGTTCACAACTACGGAGGGTCTCTGGCCAACGAGGTGAAGCCCAAAGAGGCAGGAAGGCTTGATAGCGGAGGTCGAGGCACCTGTGTGGTGAGGAAGAAAAACACGGTGGGGCACATGACCCCCAAAGGCGAAAGTGCCTCCCAACAGTGCATGTGCGGGGCACAGGGGAACATGGGCATCCCTGGGTAGCACCCATGGAGAGACTCGCGCTCACGCATCAGCCAAAGGTGGCAGGAACACTTTAAAGGGGAAGTCGAGTCACCTGTTTTGTGGAAGGAAAGGAAAAATGGCGAAACAGAGGTCCCCCCCAATGGGCTAAAGAGTCTCACCACTGCAAATGCGTAGGGCCCAGGGGACACGGGGGGTCCCTGCTTCCCACTCACGCAGGGCATGGGGCACACGGGGGCCAGCCCAAGGAGACTGGAGGGCTTGAATGAGGAGGTGGAAGGCAGCTGTGTTGTGGAGCGAAAAAACAAAAGGCGAGGCAGAGCTCCGCTCCCCACGAGCAAAAGTGCTTCACCGCCGTACATGTGCGGGCCTGAGGGGAACTTGTGCATCCCTGGTTCACGCCTACCGGGAGTCTTGGGCCCATGAGGGGCGGCCTAAAGCGGCAGGAAGGCTTGGAAAATGAGGTCGAGGAAACTGTGTGCTGAGGAAGGAAAAAATTACGGTTCAACAGAGGTTCCCCAAACAGGTGAAAGTGCCTCCTAACCGCGCATGCCCAGGGCCCAGGGTATCTTTGGCATTTCTGTTTCATGCCCACTTTATGTCTCGGGCCCATGGGAGGCAGCCCAAAACGGCAGGAAATCTTGAAAGGGGAGGTCGAGGCACCTGTGTGGTGAAGAAGGAAAAAAAAGCGGCACAGCAGATGTCCCTTCACCGACGAAAGTGCTTTCCAACTGCAAACGCGTGGGGCCCAGAGGATCCTCGGCATCCCTGATTTGTGCCCATGGAGAATCTCGTTCCCATGGGGGGCAGCTCAAAGCGGCAGGAATGCTTGAAAGGGGAGGTCGATTCACCTGTGTGGTTAGGAATGAAAAGGAAACTGCAGGGCAGAGGTCATGCTCGTAGGCGAAAGTGCCTCCCAACCGCATATTTGCGGGGCCCAGGGGATATTGGACGTCCCTGATTCGCACCCACAGAGTGTCTGGGGCCCACAAGGGGCAGGCCAAAGCAGCAGGAAGGCATAAAACTGGAGGTAGAGGCCACTGTGTGTTGTGGAAGGAAAAAAATACGGCGTGGCCGAGGTGTCCCTCCGTGAGGAAGTTTTGAAACTCCCTCACAACCACACATGCGTGGGGCCCACGGTATCCTGGGCTTCCCTGATTCACACGTACAGAGCATCTCATGCCCACGCACACAGCCCAAAGCTGAAGGAAGTCTTGAAAGGGAAGGTCAAGGCACCTGTGTAGTGTTTAAAGAAAAAACAAATGGTGGGGCAGAAACCCCCCCACGGGAGAAAATGCCTCCCAACCGTGCATGTGCAGGCCCTAGGGGATGCTGGTGGTCCCTGATTCATGCCCACAGATGGTCTCATGCCCACGGGGGCAGCCCAAAGTGGAGGGAAAGCTTGAAAGGTGAGGTCAAGACACCTGTGTTGTGAAAGGAAAAAAAGAAAGCATGGCAGAGGTCCACCCCATGGGCAAAAGTGCCTCCCAAACAAGCATGCTTAGGACCCAGGGTATCCTGGGCATCCCTGGTTCGTGCACCCAGAGCATCTCGGGCCCACGTGGGGCTGCCCAAAGTGGCAGTAAGGTTTGAAAGCGGAGGTCGAGGCACCTGTGTGTTGTGCAAGGGAAAAAAAAATGACAGCATAGGTCCCAACTAAAGGGGAAAGTGCCTCCCACTCGTGCTTTTGCGGGATGCAGGAGATCCTGAGCTTCCCTGGTTTGTGCTCACAGGGCATCTCGGGCCCACGTGGGCAACCCAAAGCGGCAGAAATGCTTGAAAAGGGAGGTCGAGGCATTTGTGTGGTGTGAAAGGAAAAAAAAAGCGCCGCGGCAGAGGTCCCCTCAAGGGAGAAACTGCCTTCCAACTGCTCATTCAAAATGCTCAGGGGATCCTGCTTGTCCCTGCTTCATATTCACAGAGTGTCTGAGGCCCCCGGGGGGCAGATCAAAACATAAATAAGACTTGAAAGGGGAAGTCGAGGCAACTGTGTGGTATGGAGGGAAAAAAATGGCAAGGCAGAGGTCCCCCCACGGGTGAAAGTGCCTCCCAACTGCTCATGTTGGGGCGCAGGGGATCCTGGGCTTCCCTGGTTCACGCCCACGAAGCGTCTCGGGCCCAACGGGGGTAGCCCAAGTGGGCAGGAATGCCTGAGAAGGGAGGTCGAGGCCCCTGTGTGTTGTGGAAGGAAAAATAATGGAGCCACAGATGTACCTCCAACGGGTGAAAGTGCCTCCCAACCGCACATTCAGTGAGCCCCCTGGATTCTGTGCCTCCTTGGATCAGGCTGAAGGAGAGTCTCGGGACCATGGGGGACAGCCGAAAGAGGCAGGAAATTTTAAAAAGTGATGTCGAGGCCCCTGTGCGGTGTGGATGAATAAAAATACAGCGCCCAAGAGGTCTCCCCCACAGGGAAAGTGTTACCAACCGCACATATGTGGGGCCCAGGGGATCCTGTGCGACCCTGCTTCATGCCTAGAGAGTGTCTCAGGCCCACGGGGGCCAGCTCAAAGCAGCAGTAAGTCTTCAAAGGGGAAGTCTAAGCACCTGTTTGGTACAGAAGGACAAAAAGTCACAGCAGAAGTTCCCCCCACAGGTGAAAGTGACTCCCTACTGGGCATGCGTGGGTTCCAGTGAATCCTGAGCACTCCTTGTTCACGCCCATGGAGAATTTGGGGCCCACAGGAGACAAGCCAAAGCGGCAGGAAGGATTGAAATGGGAGGTCGAGTGATCTGTGTGGTGTGGAAGGGAAAAAAAGAAACAGCACAGCAGATGTCCCCATACGCGTGAATCTGCCTCCCAACCACACAAGCATGGGGCCCCGGAGATCCTGGGTTTCCCTGTTTCGCACCCACAAAGTGTATCGGGCCAAAGGTGGGCAGCCCAAAGCAACAGAAACGCTTTAATGGGTAGGTCGTGGCACCTGGGTGGTGCGGAAGGAAAAAAGAAACGGCAAGACAGAGTTTCCCCACAAGGGCAAAAGTAACTCCCAACCGTGAATGTGTGGGGCCCAGAGGACACTGGGCATCCCTGTTTCTCACCCACAGAGCGTCTCGGGGCCATGGGGGCAGCCTAAAGTGGCAGGAAGCCTTGAATGGGGAGGTTGAGGCGCCTGTGCGGTGTGGAAAGACAAAAAAATGGCGCGGCTGATATCCGCCCCACGAGCAAAAGTGCCTCCAAAAAGAGCATTCTTGGGGCTCAGGGGATCCTGGGCATCCCTTATTCATGCCTATAGAATGTCGTGAGCCCATGGCAGCTGCCCAAAGCGGCAGGAACGTGAAAGTGGAGGTCGAGGCACCTGTGTGTTCTGGAAGGAAAAATACATGGCGTGGCATAGGTCCTCCCTAAATGATAAAGCGCCTCCTAACCACGCATCCATGAGACCCTGGGGCTCCCAGGCTTCCCCGTTTCAAACCCACGGAACATCTTTTGGTTATGGGGGGAAGCCCAAAGCAGCAGAATGGCTTCAAACGGGAGATAGAGGCACCTGTGTGATGTGGAAGGAAAAATAAACGGCACAGCAGAGGTCCTAACTACAGGCGAAATAGCCCCCATCCGCACATGCGCGGGGTCCAGGTGATCCTGGGCTACCCTGGTTGGCACCTTGGAGCATCTCAGGCTCATGGTGGGCAGTCTAAATCGACAGGAAGGCTTGAAATGGGAGATCAAGGCACTGGAGTGGTGTGAAAGGGAAAAAAATAACGTCGTGACAGAGGTCCACCTGCGGGAGAAAGTGCCTCCCAACTGCTCATTCGTGAGGTTCAGTGGATCCTGTGTGTCCCTGCTTCACATTCACGGAGTATCTCAGGAGCACGGTGTCAGCCCAAGGCGGCAGGAAGGCTTGAAAAGGGTGGTGGAATCACCTGTGTTTTGGAAGGAAAACACAAATGGCGAATCAGAAGTCCTCCCCAACGGATGAAGGAACCTCCCCACCGTGTTGGTGTGGGGCACAGAGGACCCTGGGGGTCCCTGGTTCTCACGCATGGAGTGCCTCGGGCCCATGGGGACAAGGACAAGGGGGCATGAAGGCTTGAAAGAGGAGGTGAAGGCATCTGTGTTGTGGAGGGGAAAAGCAAATAACGAGACAAATGCCCGCCCCCACGGGCCAAAGTGCTTCCCCACCGCACATGCGTGGGGCATGGGGATCCTGGAATCACTAGTTCACATGCACAGAGAGTCTTGGGTCCATGGGGGTCAGCCCAAAGCGGAAGGAAAGCTTAAAATGGGAGGTCGAGTCACCTGGGTCTTGAGGAAGGAAAAAAATGGCGTGGCAGATGTCCCCCCACGGGTGAAAGTACGTTCCAACCACTCGTGTGGGGCACAGGTGGTCCTGGGCATCCCTGGTTCATGCCCATAGAGCGTCTCATGCCCACAGGGCAGCCCAGAGTGGAAGGACGTCTTGAAAGGGGGGGTAGAGACACCTGTGTGGTGGAAATGAAAGAAAAAGTGGTGCGGCAGAGGACCCCCTCAGGCGAATGTGCCTCCCAAACGAGCATGCACAGGTACCAGGCTATCCTTGGTGTCTCTAGTTCTCACACAGGGAGTGTCTCATAACCACGTAGGGCAGCCCAAAGCGGCAAAAAGTCTTGAAAGGGGAGGTCGAGTCACCTTGTGGTTAGGAAGGAAAAGAAAATGCCGTGGCAGAGGTCCCGACCACCAGCGAAAGTGCCTCCCAACTGCTCATGCTTGGGGCCTAGGGTACAGTGGACATCCCTGATTCGCACCCACGATGTGTCTGGGGCCCACACAGCGCAGGCCAATGCGGCAGGAAGGCTTGAAAGGGGACGTCGAGGCACCTGTGTGTTGTGGAAGGAAAAAAAAACGGCTCACAGAGGTCCCCACCACAGATGAAACTGCGTCCCAACTGCACATGCGTGAGGCCCAGGGGATCCTGAGCTTCCCTGGTTCATGCACACCGGGCGACTCAGGCCCATGCAGGCAGCCCATAGGGGAAGGAAGTCTTGATATGGAAGGTTGAGGCGCTTGTGTGGTGTTAAAGGAAAAAGAAACGGCGTGGTATATGTTCCCCCACAGGAGAAAGTGCCTCACGACCTCTCATTTGCGGGGCCTAGGGGATCCTGCGTGTCCCTCTTTCACGTTCATGGAGTGTCGCAGCCCACCGGGGGCAGATCGAAGCAGAAGTAAGACTTGAAAGGGGAAGTCAGGGCACCTGTCTTTTACGGAAGGAAAAAACAGTGGCACAGCAGAGGTCCCTCCAAGGGCGAACGTGCCTCCCAACCACACATTCTTCGGGCCCAGGGGGTCCTGGGCTTCCCTGGTTCGTGCCCACGAAGCGTCTCAGGCCCAATGGGGCAGCCCAAGGTGGCACGAATGCTTGAAATTGGAGGTCAAGTCCCCTGTGTGTTGTGAGAGGAAAATAAAAACTGAACCACAGAGGTCCCCACAATGAGCAAAAGTGCCTCCCAAGCACGCATTCATTGTGTGCATCCCTGCTTCAGGCCCAAGCCGTGTCTTAGGCCCAAGGGGAACAGCCCCAAGTGGCAGGAAGATTTGAAATGTGAGGTGGAGACACCTGTGTGGTGTGGAAGGAAAAAAAAAAAAAAACGGTGCAACAGAGGACCCAACAAGGGGGAAAGCGCTCCCAACCACGTATATGTGGGGTCCAGGGGATCCTAGGTATCCCTGCTTCATGCCCTGTTTCACGCTGACAGAGCATCTCAGGTCCACTGGGGGCAGCCCAAAGCGGCAGGGAAGCTTGAAGTCAGAGGTCGAGGCACTTGTGTGGTGGTGAAAGGCAAAAAAAACCGGTGTGGCCGAGTTCACCTCCACAGGAAATAATGTCTTGCAGCCACGCATGCACAGGGCTCAGGGTATCCTTGGCGTTCCTGTATTGCACCCGCGCAGTCTCGGGCACATGGGGGCAGCCAAAAGAGGCAGGAAGGCTTGAAATGGGAGCTCGAGGCACCTGTGTGGTGTAGAAAAAAAAATCCTTGGTTCATGCCTACGGAGCTTCTCGGACTGACAGCGGGGGCAACCCAATGTGGCAGGAAAGCTTGAAATTGGAGTTCAAGTCATCTGAGTGTTGCAGAAGGAAAAAAAAACTGTCATGGAATAGGTACCCCTTAAGGCGAAAGTGCCCCTCATCTGTGAATGTGCTTGGCCCAGGGGATCCTGGGTGTCCCTGGTTCCTGCAATACGGAGTGTCTCAGGCTGACAAGGGGCTGTCCAAGTTGAAGGAAGTCTTGAAATAGGAGGTGGAGGCACCTGTGTGGTGTGGAAGGAAAAAAGAAACAGCTTGCCAGAAGTGTCCCCAGGGGTGAAATTGCCTGACAACAGCACATGTGAGTGACCCAGTGGATATGGGGCATTGATGGTTCACGCCCACGCAGCATCTTGGACATGGGGGCAGTGCAAATCAGCAGGAAGCCTTGAAAGGGGAAGTCGAGGCACCTGTGTGGTGTGGAAGGAAAAAAATACGGCTCGTCAGACGTCCCTCCACAGAAGAAAGTGCCCCCAACCACGTATATGCGGGGCCCAGGGGTGCCTGAGCATCTTTGGTTCACACCCACGGATAGTCTCGCGCCCACAGGCGGTAGCCCAAAGTGGCAAGAAGACTTAAAAGTGGTGTTCGAGACACCTGTGTAGGAAGAAAAAAAAAAAACAGCACACCAGAGGTCCCCCACTGGTGAAATTGCCTCCCATCCCCGCGTGTGCAGAGCCCTGGAGATCCAGGGCATCCCAGGTTCTCGCTCATGGAGTGCCTCAACCCACAGGGGCCAGACCAAGGTGGCAGGAGGGCTTGAAAGGGGAGGCGCAGGCTCCAGTGTTGTGAAAGGAAAACACAAACTGCGAGACAGAGGCACCCCCACAAGGGCGAAAGTGCCGTCCCACCGTACATGTGCAGGGCCCAGGAGACTCTGGGCATCCCTGATCCGTGCCCAAGGAGTGCCTCAGGCCCAAGGGGTCAGCCCAAGGTGGCAGAAATTCTTGAAAGGGGAGGTGGAGTCACCTGTGTTGTGGAAGGAAAACACAAATTGTGAATCAGAAGTCCCCACTAACGGGCAAAAGTGCCTTCCAACCACACATTTGCAGGGCCCTGGAGATCCTGCGTTTCCCTGTTTCACGCCCATGGAGCACCTCTGGCCTACGGGGGACAACCCAAAGTGGCAGGAAGGCTTGAAAGGGGAGGTTGAGGCACCTTTGTGGTTTGAAAGGAAAAAACATGGCGTGGCAGGGGTCCCCCCCAAGGGTGGAAGGGCCTCCCAACCGCGCATGCGAGGGTCCCAGGTGATCCTAGGCATCCCTGGTTCTTGGGCACAGAGCATCTGAGGCCAATGTGGAGCAGCTCAAAGCGGCAGCAATGCTTCAAATGGGAGGTTGAGGAACCTGTTTGTTTTAGAAGGAAAACAAAATGGAGTGATAGAGGTCCCCCCCAAAGAAGAAAGTGCCTTTCAACCATGAATGCCTGGGGACCAGGGGATCCTGGGTAACCCTGGTTCGCACCCATGGAGGGTTTTAGGCCCACGAAAGGCAGCCCAAAGCGGCAGGTAGGCTTGAAATGGGAGGTCGAGTCACCTGTGTGGTGTGGAAGGAAAGAAAAAATGGCACGACAGAGGTCCCCCCCACGGACGAAAGTGCCTCCCAACTGCACATGCGTGGGGCCCAGGGAATCCTGGGCATCCCTGGTTCATGCCCACAAAGTGTTTCATGCCCACGGGGGGCAGTCTAAAGTGGCAGGAAGTCTTGAAAGGGGAGGTCGAAGCACGTGGGTGTTGTGGAAGGAAAAAAATTCGCGTGGCATAGGTCCCTCCTTAAGGCGAAAGTGCCTCGTAATCCCCCATGCACGGGGCCCTGGGGATCCCGGGCATCTCTTTTTCACACCCACGGAGTGTCTTGGGGACGTGGGGGGAAACCCAAAGCAGCAGGAAGGCTTCAAAGTGGAGGTCGAGGCACCTATGTGGTTTGGAAGCAAAAAGTGGCACAAGAGCAGTGCTCCCCACAGGCGAAATAGCCCCCACCCTCGCATGCGCAGGGCCCAGGGGATCCTGGGCTTCCCTGGTTGGCCGGCTGGGAGCTTCTTGGGCTCACAGGGTGCAGCCCAAAGCGGCAGGCATCTTTGAAAAGGGAGGTCGAGGCACTTGTGTGGTGTGAAACAAAAAAAGACGCCACACCAGAGGTCCCCCTATGGGAGAAAGTGCCTCCTAAGAGCTCATTCGCGGGGCCCAGGTGATCCTGCGTGTCCCTGCTTCACATTCACGGAGTGTCTCAGGTCCAAAATGTGCAGATCAAAGCGGAAGTAAGGCTTGAATGGGGAAGTCAAGGCATCTGTGCGGTATGGAAGGAAAAAAAAAATGACGGGGCACAGTTTCCCCCTCGGGCGAAAGTGCCTCACAAATACTCTTGCATAGGGTCCAGGGGAGCCTGGAGTTCCCGGATTCATGGCCACAAAGCGACTCGTCCCCAAGGGGGGCAGCTTAATGAGGCAGGAATTCTTGAAAGGGGAGGTTGAGACCCCTGTGTGTTGTGGGAGAAAAAAAAAAAAGGAGCCCAGAGGTCCCCAGAACGGGAGAAAGTGCCTCCCAACCACACATTCACTGCACCAAGGGGATTATGGGCATCCCTGGTTCAGGTCCATGGAAAGTCTCATGCCCACGGTGGACAGCACAAAGTGGCAGGAACGTTTGAAAAATGAGGTCGAGTCACCTGTGTGGCGTGAAAGAAAGAAAAGCAGCACACCAGAGGTATCCACCACAGGCGAAAGTTATCCCAACAGCGCAAGTGCCAGGCACACGGTATCCAGGCCATCCCTCCTTCATGCCCACAGGATGTCTCGGGCCCACGGGGGGCTGCCCAAAGCGGCAGGACGCTTTGAAAGAGGAGGTCGAGGCACCTGTGTGTTGCGGAAGGGGGAAAAAAATGGTGCACCAGAGGTGCCCACCAAATGCAAATGTGCCTCTCACCCAAGCAAGCGTGAGGCCCAGGGAATCCTGTTTGTCTCTGGTTCACGCCCACGGAGCTTCTGGGGCCCATGGGAGCAACCCAAAGCGGCAGGGAAGATTGAAAGTGGAGATCGAGGTATCTGTGTGGTATGGAAGGAAAAGAAAAAGGCACGGCAGAGGTACCCCAAGGGGTGAGAGTGCTCCCAATCGCGCATGCGCTGGTCACAGGAGCTACTGGGTGTCCCTGGTTGATGCCCATGTAGTGTCTCTGGCCCATGGGGGACAGCCAAAAATGGCAGGAATACTTCAAAGGGGAGCTCGAGGCACCAGTGTGGAGTAGAAGGAAATAAAAAAATGGCATGTGAGAGATGCCACTCTCGGGCGAAATTGCCTCCAACCACGCATTCTTGGGGCCCAGGGTATCCTGGGCATCCCTCCTTCATGCCCATATAGCGTCTCGGGCCCACGGGGGGCAGCCCAAAGCGACAAGAAGCCTTGAAAATGGAGGTCGATTCACCTGTGTTGCGTTGAAGGAAAAAAAAAAACATGGCACGACAGAGGTTTCACCCACTGATGAAAGTGCCTACCACTCTCGCATGCATGAGGCCCTGGGAATTCTGGGAATCCCTGTTTCTTGACCTTCGAGCATCTCAGGGTCATGGGGGCCAGCCCAAGGTGGCAGGAAGACTTGAAAGGGGAAGAGGCACCTCTGCTGTGGAAGGAAAACACAAATGCCGAGGCAGAGGTCCTGCCTAATGGCAAAAGTACCTATGCACCGTGAATGTACAGGGCCCAGGGGACTTTGGGCGTCCCTGATTCATGCCCACGGAGCACCTCAGGCCCTAGGGGGCCATCTCAAGGAGTCAGGAATGCTTGAAAGAGGAGGTGGAGGCACCTGTGTTATAGAAGGAAAAACCAAATGGCGATGCAGAGGTTCCCCCCACACAGGAGAAAATGCCCCCCAACTGCACATGCATGGGGTCTAGGGGATCCTGGGCATCCCTCGTTCATGCTCACAGAGTGACTCGGGCCCACGTGGGGCAGCACAAAGGGGCAGGAATCCTTGAAAGCAGAGATGCAGGCACTTGTGTGGTGGTGAAAGGAAAAAAAATGGCGCGGCCAGGTCCCCCAGACATGCAAAACTGCCTCCCAACCACGGATATGTGGGGCCCAGGGGATCCTTGGCATCCCTGGTTTGCACCCTCGCAGAGTCTCAGGCCCATGGAGGGCAGACAAAAGTGGCAAGTAGTCTTGAAAAGGGAGGTCTAGGCACCTGAGTGGTGGAAAGGTAAAAAAAAAAAAAAAAAAAAAAAACAGCACGGCAAAGGTCCACCCACAGGCGAAGCTGCCTCCTAAAAGAGCATGCACACAGCCAAGGGGACTTTGACCATCACTGTTTCACGCCCAAGGGGCGTCTCATGCCCAGACGGGACACGCTAAAGCAGCAGGAAGTCTTGAAAGGGAGGGTTGAGGCGAGTGTGTGCTATGGAAGTAAATAAATATGGCATGGCAGATGTCCCCCCACGGGCGAAAATGCCTCCCAACTGCGCATGCGTGGAGCCCAGGGTTTCCTGGGAGTCCCTGGTTCACACTCACAGAGTATCTCGGGCCCACAGGGGGCAGACCAAAGTGGCAGGAAGGCTTGAAAGGGGAGGTTGAGGCACCTGTGTGTTGTGGAACGAAAAAAATGGCGCAACATAGGTCCCCCGTAAAGGGGAAAGTGCCTCTCAACCGCGCATGTGCAGATCCCAGGGGATACTGGGCATCCCTAGTTCATATCTACGGAGTGACTCGGGCCCACGGGGCGCAGTCCAAATCGGAGAAAGGCTTGAAATAAAAGGTGGAAGCACCTATGTGGTGTAGAAGGAAAAAAAAAAAAACAAAAAAAGGCCTGGCAGAGGTCCCCCCCACGGGTGAAAGTGCCCCCCATCCACGGATGCGCGGGTCCCAGAGCATCCGGCGCATCACTTATTCTTGCCCATGGAGAGTTTCAGGCCAACGGGAGCATCCCAAAGCGGCAAGAAGGCTTGAAAAGGGAGGTCGAGGCACCTGCAAGGTGTGGAAGGAGAAAAGAACCGCATGGCAGAGGTACGCCCAAGGGAGAAAGTGCCTCCGAAACACGCATGCCCATGGCCCAGGGGATCTGCGGCATCACTGCTTCATGCCCAAGGAGAGCCTCAGGCCCATGGGGTGGCAGCCCAAAGCAACAAGAATTCTTGAAAGGGGAAGTCGAGGCACCTGTGTGGTGTGGAAGAAAAAAAATATGGTGTGGCAGACGTCCCCCCACAGGAGAAAGTCCCTCCCCACTATGCATATGTGGAGCCCAGGGGATCCTGGGCATCCTCGTTTCACACTAACGGAGCATCTCGAGCCCACAGGGGGCATCCCAAAGCAGCAGAAATGTTTGAAAGGTGAGTTCAAGGCACCTGTGTGTTGAGGAGGAAAAAACAAACGGAACATCAGAGGTCCCCAAGAGTGAAAGTGCGACCCAACTGCGCATGCTTGGAGAACTGGGGATCCTGGTTTTCCCAAGTTCTCATCCATGGAGTGCCTTGGCCCATGGGGGCCAGCCCAAGGCGGCAGGAAGGCTTGAATTTGGAGGTGCAGGCTCCAGTGCTGTTAAAAGAAAACAAAACCGGCAAGGCACAGGCTCCCCCACCAACTGGCAAAAGTGTCTCCCCACTGCACATGCGCAAGGCCAAGGGGACCCTGGTCATCCCTGGTTAGCACCCATGGAGTGGCTCGGAGCCACGGGGTCAGCATAAGGCAGCAGGAAGTCTTGAAATGGGAGGTGTAGTCACCTGTGTTGTAGAAGGAAAACACAAATGGTGAATCAGAGATCCCCCAAACGGGTGATGGCGCCTCCCCACCATGCATGCATGGGTCCCAGGAACACTGCAGGTCCCTTTTTCGAACACATGGTGTGCCTCAAACCCACGGGGACCAGCCGAAGATGGCAGGAAGTCTTGAAATAGGAGGTTCCTGTGTTGTGGAAGGAAAAAACAAACGGCGGGGCAGAGGTTCCCCCTGCCACAACGTGGGGAAGTGCATCTCCACCAGGCATGCACGGGGCCTACGGGATCCCGAGCATCCCTGGTTCATGCCCACACAGCGTCTCAGCCCCACGTGGAGTAGCCCAAAGCGGCAGGAAAGCTTGAAAGCGGAGGTTGAGACATTGTGTGGTGGTGAAAGTAAAAAAAAAACGGCACGGCCAAAGTCCCCACCACAGGCAAAAAGCCTCCCAACCACGCATGTGCTGGGCCCAGGGGATCCTGGGCTTCCCTCGTTCACAACAACTCAGAGTCTCAGGCCCACGGGGGGGCAGCCGAAAGCGGCAGGTAATCTTGAAAGGAGAGGTCCAGGCACCAGTGTGGTGTGGAAAAAAATGGCACTCAGAATTCCCCCCCACGGGAGAAACTGCCTCCCAACCGCACATGCGCATGGCCCATGGGATCCAGTGCGTCCCTTGTTCATGCCCACGGAGCATTTCAGGCCCAAGGGGGACAGCCCAAATCTGCAGGAAGGCTTGAAAGGGGAGATCAAGGCACCTGTGTCTTGGAAACAAAAAGAAAACTGGGTGGCAGAGGTCCACCCACGGGTGAAATTGCCTACCAAACGAGCATGAGCGGGGCCCAGGGTTTCCTGGGAATTCCTGGTTCACGCCCATGGAGTGTCTCAGGCCCATGGGGTGCAGGCAAAATCGGCAGGAAGGTTTGAAAGGGGAGGTCGAGGCACCTGTATGGCTAGGAAGGAAAAGAAAATGGCGTGGCAGAGGTCTCGCCCACAGGTGAAAGCTCCTCCCAACCGTGCATGTGTGGGGACCAGGGGATCCTCAGCCTCCGTGGTTCATGTCCACGGTGCATCTGGGGCCCACGAGGGGCAGGCCAAAGCAGGAGGAAGGCTTGAAAGGGAAGGTAGAGGCACCAGTGTGGTGAGGAAGGAAAAAAAAACGGTGTGGCAGATGTGCCCCCACAGGCAAAAGCGCTTCCAACTACGCCTCTGTGGGGCACAGGGGACCATGGGCATCCCTGTGTAGCACCATGGAGTGGCTAGGGCCAACGGGGTCAGTCCAAAGTGGCAGGAAGTTTTGAAAGAGGAGGTGAAGTCACCTGTGTTCTGGAAAGGAAAAACGAATGGCGAGGCAGATGTCCGCCCTCAACAGGCAAAGTGCCTCCCCACCGTGCATGTGTGGGGCCTAGGGGATCCTGGGCATGCCTGGTTCAGACCCTCAGAGAGACTTGTGCCCAAGGGGTGCATCTGAAAAAAGCTGAAAGGCTTGAAATTCAAGGTTGAATCACCTGAGTGTTGTGGAAGGAAAAATAAATGGCCCGGAATAGGTCCCCCTTAAGGCGAAAGTGCCTCTCAACTGCGTATGCCCGGGGCCCAGGCGATCCTGGGCATCCCTGATTTGTGCCTGCGGAATGTCTCATGCCCACAGTGGGGTTTCCAAATCGGAGGAAGGCTTGAAATAGGAGGTGTAGGTACTTGTGTGGTGTGGAAGAAAAACAAACCAGCGTGGCAGAAGTAGTCCCAGGCGCGAAAGTGCCTCCCAACTGCACATGTGCGTGGCCCAGGTGATGCAGGGCGTCGCTGGTTCATTCCCCCGGAGCATCTCGGGCTCAGGGGTGGCAGCACAAAGTGGCAGGAAGGCTTGAAAGGGGAAGTCGAGGCACCTGTGTGATGTGGAAGGAAAAAAAACACGGCGGAGCAACGTCCCCCCAAAGACGAAAATGTCTCCCAACTGGGCATACGCGAGGCCCAGGGGTTATTGGGCATCTTTATTTCATGCCCATGGAGCATCTAACGCCCACAGAGGGTAGCCCAAAGCGGCAAGAAGACACAGGTGATTCCACCTCCCCTTTCAAGACTTCCTGCCTCCTTGTGCTGACCCCATGGGCCCGAACCACTCCATGGGTGCTAAACAGGCATGCCCAAAGTCCCCTGGGCCCCCTGCATTCACGGTGGGGAGGCACTTTCGCCCTTGGGGGGAACTCTGCCTCGTTGTTTATGTTTTCCTTCCACAACACAGGTGCCTCCACCTCCGCTTTCAAGGCTTCCTGCTACCTTGGACTGGACCCCGTGGGCCCAAGGCACTCCTTGGCCATGGAACTAGGATGCCCAGAGTCCCCTGAGCCCCTTGCATGTGAGATGGGGAGGCACTTTCTCCCGTGTTGGGGGGACCTCTGCCTCACTGTTTGTGTTTCCCTTTCACAACATTGGAGCCTGCACCTCCCATTTCAAGCCTTCCTGCCGCTTTGGGTTTGCACCTGTGGGCCAAAGCTCTCCATGTGTGAGAACCTGGGATGCCCCAGATCCCCAGGGCTCTGCGCATACACGGTTGGGAGGCACTTTGGTCTGTGGAGGGACGTCTGCCGTGCTGTATTTTTTTCCTTCCACACCACAGAGGTGCCTCGACTTCACCTTTCAGGCATTCCTGATGCTTTGGGCTAGCCCCTCTGGCACGAGACCCTTTTTAGGTGTGAACCAGTGATATCCCAGATCCCCTGGGCCACGGACATGCATGGATGGGAGGCATTTTCACCCCTGCTTGTACTTCTGCCAAGCCGTTTTTTTTTTTTTTCCTTCCACACCACACAGGTGCCCCCACCTCCTATTTCCACACTTCCTCGGATTTAGACAGACACCCGTGGTCCTGAGACACTCCGTAGGCACGAATCAGGGATGCCCAGGATACCCTGGCCCTGCACATGCGCGGTTGAGATGCACTTTCGCCTTTAGTGGGACCTATGCCGTGCCATTTTTTTTTTTTTTTTTTTAACCTTCCACAACACTGAGGTGCCTCGACCTCCAAATTCAAGCCTTCCTGCCGCCTTGGGATGCTCCCCATAGGCTCAAGACACTCCGTAGGCAGGAACCAGGGATGTCCAGGGTCCCCTGGGCTGTGCGAATATGCAGTTAAAAGGCATTTTCGGCTTTGGTGGGGACCAATGCCGCTTCATTTATTCTTTCTTCCACAACACACAAGTGCCTCTACCTCCCCTTTCAAATTTCCTGCAGCTTTGGGCTGCCACCGTGGGCCTGAGATGCTCTGGGTGCATGAATCAGGGAGGCCCAGGATGCCGTGGGCCCCCAGCATGCTCGTTTGGGGGGTACTTTCGCCTGGGGGGGACCTCTGCTGTGTCATTCTTTTTCCTTTCACACCACACAGGTGCCTCCACCTCCCCTTTGAAGACTTACTGCCGCTTTGGGCTGCCCCCAGTGGGCCCAAGATGATCGATGGGTGTGAACTAGGGACAGTGCGGATACCCTGGGCCCCATGAAAGCTCGTTTGGAAGGCACTTTCACTCTTGGTGGTCCTCTGCCGCAGCGTTTTTTTTTTCCTTTCCACCACACAGGTGCCTCGACCTCCCATTTCAAGCCTTTCTGCCGCTTTGGGCTGCACCCCTTGGGTATAAGATGCTCTGTGGGCATGAACGAGGGATACCCAGGATCCCCTAGGCCCCACTCATGCATGGTTGGGAGGAAGTTTCTCCCGTGGGTTGGACTTCTGACGCGAAGTTTTGTTTGTTTGTTTGTTTGCACACCACACAGGAGCCTCAACCTGTGAAGGAAGTTTCAAGACTTCCTTCCGCTTTGCGCTGCCCGCGTGGGCCTGAGGCACCCTGTACACGTGAACTAGGAAAGCCCATGATCCCCTGGGCCCTATACGTGCCTGGTTGGGAGGGATTTTCGCCCGTGGGGGGACCTCTGATGCGTTATTTTTTTATTCCTTCCCCACCACACAGGTGTCTCAAACTAACTTTTCAAGAATTCCTGCCGCTTTGCACTGCCACCCGTGGGCATGAGATGGTGCGTTGGTGCCAACAAGGGAGGCCCAGGGTCCCTGAAGCCCTGCTCGTGCATGGTTGGGAAGCACTTTCACTTGTGGTGGGGAGCTCTATTACGCCTTAGTTTTTTTCCTTCCTCACCACATATGTGCCTCGACCTGTTTCCAAGACATCCTACCCCTTTGGACTGCCCCCCGTGGGCCCAAGACTATCCGTAAGCATGAATCAGGGATGCCCAGGATCCCCTAGGCCACGTGCAAGCGTGGTGGGGAGGCATTCTCCCCCGTGGAGCAGACGTTTTCCTCGCAATTTGTTTTTTCCCTGTACAACACAGGTGCCTTTACCTCGTCTTTTAAGCCCTCCTACCACCTTGAGCTGGCCCTCGTGGGCCCGAGGCACTTCGTGGGTGTGAACCAGGGACACCCATGGTCCTCTGGGCACCATGCACGCGCGGTTAGGAGGCTCTTTCACCCGTTGGGGGGGACCTCTGTGTTGTCATTTGTGTTTTCCTTCCACAACACAGGTGACTCCACCTCCACTTTGAAGTCTTCCTGCCGCCTTGGGCTGACCCCATGGGCCCAAGCCACTCCATGGGTGCTGCTCAGGGATGCCATGGTCCCCTGTGCCCCACACACACGTGGTTGGAAGGCACTTTATCCCATGGGGGGACATCTGCCCCACTGTTTTTTTTCCTCCGTGGGCGTGAACCAGGGATGCCCAGGATCCCCGTGTCGCCGTGCATGCTCATTTGGGAGGCACTTTCATCCGTTGGGGGACCTCTACCATGCCGTATTTTGTTCCTTCCACATCACACAGGTGACTCGACCTCCCTTTTCAAGATTTCCTGCCGCTTTGGAATGCCCCCCATGGGCCTGAGACACTCTGTAGGTGAGAATAAGGGATGCCCAGGATCCCATTGGCCCTGCTCATTCGCAGTTGAGAGGCAGTTTCTCCCTTGGGGGGGGTCTTCTGAAGTGCCATTTTTTTTTCCACACCACACATTTTCCTCGACCTCCCCTTTCAAGAATTCCTGCCACTTTTGGCTGCCCCCTATGGGCCCGAGACTCTGTGTCGGTGTGAAACGGGATATCCAGGATTTGCCTCGGACTTGTGTGTGCACGACTGGGAGGCACTTTTGCCCGTGGTTGGGACCTCTGTCGCGAAGTACTTTTTTCCTTACTCACCACACAGGTGCCTCAACCTCACTTCCAAGCCTTCCTGCTACTTTTGGCTGCTCCCTGTGAGCCTCAGAATCTGCGTCCTATGAACCTGGGACGCCCAGGATCCCCTGGGCCTGTCGCAAGTGCGGTTGGGAGGCACTTTTGCTGTGGGAGGGGGATGTCGGCCGTGCTGTTTGTCTTTCCTTTCACCACCACACAAGTGCCTCAACCTCCACTTTCAAGCATTTCTGCCACTTTGGTCTGTGCCTTGTGGGCTTGAGACACCTGTGGGTGCGAAACAGGGAATCCCAGGATTCCCTGGGCCCTGCTTTTGTGTGGTTGGGGGGCACTTTCGCCTGTTGGGGGATGTCTGCAGCACCGTACTTTTTTCCTTGCACACCACACAAGTGCCTCGACTTCCCCTTTCAAGACTTCCTGCCCCTTTGGGCTGCCCACATGGGCCCGAGACGTTACTTGGGCATGAAGCAGTGATGCACCGGATCCCATGGGCCATGCATATATGCGGTTGGGAGACAGTTTCGCACCTTGGGTAACACTGCCATGCCGTTTTTTTTCCTTCCACATGACACAGGTGCCTCGACCTCCCCTTTCAAGCCTTCCTGATGCTTTGAGTTGCCCCACGTTGGCACTAGACGCTCTCTGGGCATGAACTGGGGACACCCAGGAGCCCCTCCACCCTGCGCATGTGCATTGGGGAGCCACTATCGCCCCCGTGGGGTGGGACCTATGCATTGCCATTTGTTTTTTCCTTCCACAGCACAGGTGCCTACACCTCCTCTTTCAAGCCTTCCTCCCACCTTGGGCTGGCCGCTGAAGGCCCGAGACCCTCTCTGCGTGTGAAACAAGGAACCACAGGATACGCTGGGCCCCACGCATGCGAGGTTGGGTGGCTATTTCTCCCGTTGTGGGGGAACTATGATTCGCCATTTATGTTTTTCTTCCACAACACAGGTAACTCCATCTCACCTTTGAAGACTTCCTGCCTCCTTGTGGTGACCCTGTGGGCCCGAGCCACTCCGTGGGTGCTAACCAGTGATGCCCAAACTCCCTTGGGCCCCATGCATGCGCTGTGGGGAGGCACTTTCGCCCATGGGTGGGGACCTCTGCCTCTCCATTTGTTTTCCTTCCACAACACAGGTGGTTCCACCTACCATTTGAAGGCTTCCTGCCGCTTTTGGTAGGACCACGCAGGCCCGAGGCACTCCTTGGGCATGGAACAGGGACACCCAGATTCCCCTGGGTCCCATTCATGCACAGTTGGTAGGCATTTTCGCCCATGTTTGGGGGAAAATTGCCTTCCCGTTTGTTTTCCTTTCTCAACTCTGGAGCCTGCACCTCCCCATTCAACACTTCCCACCGCCTGGGGCTAACTGCTGTGGACCGAAGCACTCCGTGTGTGAGAACCTGGGAATCCCAGGATCCCCACGGCTCCAGGCATGTGCTGTTGGGAAGCACTTTCGTCTGTTGGGTGATGTCTGCCGCGCCGTATTTTTTTCTTTCCACACCACACAGGAGCCACTACTTCCCCTTTCAAGCATTCCTGCCGCTTTGGGCTGCCCCCTCTGGCACGAGACGCTTTGTGGGCATGAACCAGTGATGCCCCAGATACTCTGAGCCAAGCACCTGCATGGCTGGGAGGCATTTTCTCCCCTGGGGGTACTTTTGCCACACCGTTTTTTTCTCTTCCACACCACTCTGGTGCCCCCATCTCCTATTTCAAGACTTCCTCCGATTTTGACAGCCCACTGTGGGCCCGAGACACTCCATGGCCATGAAACAGGGATGCCCAGGATCCCTTGTGCCTCGCACATGTGCGGTTGGGAGGCACCTTCGCCCTTGGGGGGGACCTCTGCCACGCCGTATTTTGTTCCTTCCACCCCACACGGATGACTCGACCTCCCATTTCAAGCCTTCCAGCTGCTTTGGGTGTCTCCCCTTGGGCCTGAGACACCTTGTTGGAGGAAACCACAGATGCCCAGGTTCCCCTGGGCCCCAGGCATGTGCAATTGCTATGGATTTTGGCCCGTTGTGGGGGACCTCGGCTGCACAGTTTTTTCGTCCTCCCGCGGAACACAGGTGCCTCAACCTCCCGTTTCAAGCCTTCTTGCCGCTTTAGGCTGCCCCCTTGTGGGCCCAAGGCACTCCAGCGGCATGAACCAGTGGCGCCTAGGATCCTCTGGGCCCTGTGCATGCACGGTTTGGAGGCACTTTCTTCCGTGGGGAGCCTTTGCCGTGCCATTTTTTTTCCTTCCACACCAAGCAGGTGACTCTACCTCCCTTTTCAAGCCTTCCTGTCGCTTTGGGCTGCTCCCCGTGGGCCTGAAACCCTCCAGGGGCATGAAGCAGGGATGTCCATGTTCTGCTGGATCCCATGCATGTGTGGTTGAGAGGCACTTTCGTCTTAGGGGGAACCTCTGCCACGCCATTTTCTTTTCATTCCACAACAAACATTTGCCTCGACTTCCCCTTTCAAGCCTTACTTGTGCTTTGATCTGCCCTCTGTGAGCCTAAGACACTCTGTGAATGCGAAGCAGGGACATGCAAGATCCCCTGGGACCCTGGCATGAGCGATTGGGAGGCACTTTCCCCTTTGGGGGGACCTCTGCCATGCCATGTTTTTCTTTTTCTTCCACACCACACAGGTGCCTCAATCTCCCCATTCAAGAATTCCTGCCGCTTTGGGCTGCCCCCTTTTGGCCTGATATGCTTTGTGGGCACGAATCAGGAAAGTCCAGGATCCCCAGACTTGCGGGCATGCGTGGTTGGAGACACTTTCGCACCTTGTTGGACCTTTGCTGTGCCAATATTTTTTCCTTCCACACCACACAGATGCCTCGGCTTCCCCTTTCAACCCTTACTGCCACTTTGAGTTGCACCCCGTGGACCTACGACGCTCTCTGGGCGTGAAGCAAGGATGCCCAGAATTCCCTGCACCTCTGGCATGCCCAGTTGGCAGGCACTTTCACCCGTGGGGGGACATCTGCCGCACCATTTTTTTTTCCTTTCACACCACATAAGTGTCTCATCCTCCCATTACAAGCTTTCCTGCCGCTTTGGGCTGCCACCCATGAGCCCAAGATGCTCCAAGGGCAAAAATCAGGGACCAGGAACCCCTGGGTCCCGCACATCTGCCATTGGGAGCACTTTCCCTCATGGGGGGCACCTCTGGCGCACCGTTTTTTTTTTTTTTTATTCCATACCTCTCAGGTGCCTCGACTTTTTCTTTCAAGGCTTATTTATGCTTTTATCTCCCCACATGAGCCTGAGACACTCCGAGAAAGTGAAGTAGGGACACGCAGGATTCCCTGGGTCCCACAAATGAGTGGTTGGGAGGAACTTTCTCCCGTGTGGGGACCTCTGCCACAGCATTTTTTTTTTCCTTTCACACCACACAAGTACCTCGACCTCCCCTTTCAAGGATTCTTGCCGCTTTGGGCTGCCCTCCGTGGAGCCAAGAAACTGCATGCAAGAAAAAGGGATGCCCAGGATTCCCTGGGCCACACACTTGCGCGGTTGGGGGCCTATTTCGCCCATGGGGAGGACCTCTGCTATGCCTTTTTTCTTCCTTCCACACCATACAGTTTCCTCGACCTCTAATTTGAAGGCTTCCTGCTGCTTTGGGCTTCTCCCCATTTCCCCAAGACACTCCTTGTGTGTCAAACAGGGACGCCCACGATCCCCAGGGCCCCTTGTATGCGCTTTTAGGAGGCACTTTCGCCTTCAGGGAGGACGTATGCCACGCCATTTTTTTTTCCACAACACTAAGGTCCCTCGACCTCCAATTTCAAGCAATACTGCTGCCTTGGGCTGCCCCCTGTGGGCCCGAGATGCTCTGTAGGCACGAAGCAGGGAAGCCCAGGATCTCCTAGGCCCCGTGCATGCAGGGGTGAGAGGCACATTCGCATTTGGGGGTACTATGCCGCGTCACTTTTTTTCCTTCGACAACACACAAGTGTCTTGAAGACCTCCCTTTCAAACCTTCCTGCCGCTTTGGCAGCCCCCCGTGGGTCTGAGATGCTCTGGGTACACAAACCAGAGGGTCTCAGGATTCCCTGGGCCCTGCACATGTGCCGTTGTGAGGCACTTTCGCCCATAGGGGGACATCTGCCAACCCACTTTTTTTTCCTTCCTCACCACACCAGTGACTCAACCTTCCCTTTCAAGCCTTCCTGTCACTTTGGGCTGCCCCCCATGACCCCAAGACAGTCCGTGGGTGTGAACTAGGGATGCCAAGGATCCCCTTGGCCCCACGCATGCTTGTTTGGGAGGCACTTTCTCCTGTGGGGGGACCTCTGCCGTGACATTTTTTTCCACCACATAGGTGCCTTGACCTCTCCTTTCACGCCTTCTTGCAATTTTGGGCCGACCCCATCGGGATAAGATGATCTCTGGGCACGAATCAGGGCTGCCCAAGATCCACTGCACCCTGTAGGCTGGAGACTCTGAATGGGCGAGAACAAGGGATGCCCAGAATTCCCTGGGCCCCACGATGCACGTCTGGGAGGCACTTTTTCCTGTTGAGGGAACTTAGCTGCGCTGTTTTTTGTTCTTTCACCACCACACAAATGCCTGGATGTCTGCTGCTCCGCCATTTTTTTTCTTCCTCACCACACAGGTGCCTCAACCTCCCTTTTCAAGCCTTCTGGCCGCTTTGGGCTGCCCCCTGTGGACCCGAGGGGCTCCTTGGACATGAAAGGAAGATGCCCAGGACCCCCTGGGCCCCACATTTTGCGTTTGGAAGGCACTTTCGCCTGTGGGAGGACGTGTGCCACACTGTATTTTTTTCCTTCCACACCACATAGGTGCCTCTATTTCCCCTTTCAATACTTCCTGCCACTTTGGGCTACCTCTGTGGCCCTGAGATGCTCTGTGGTTGTGAAACAGGGATGTCCAGTATACCCTGGGACCCATGCATGCACGGTTGGAAGCACTTTTGCCCATGCGAAGGACCTCTCGCGTGCAGTTTTTTTATCCTTCCACACCACACAGGTGCTTCTACCTCACCTTTCAAGCCTTCCTGCCACCTGGAGCTGTCCCCCGTGGGCCCGAGACACTCCTTGGGCCCGAACCAGGGATGCCTACAATTGCCGGGTGCAGTGAATGCGTGGTTGGGAGGCACTTTCGCCATTGGGGGGGACCTCCTCTGAGCTGTGTTTTTTTCCTTTCAAACAACAAAGGTGCCTCCACCTCCCCTTTCAAGCTTACCTGCCGCCTTGTACTATCCCACTTGGGCCTGAAACCCTTCGTGGGCTTGAACCACCGAAGTCCAGGATCCCCAGGGCCCTCTGTGTGCATGCTCTGGATGCAGTTTCGCCCTTTGGGGGAAACTCTGTCTCGCCATATTTTTTCCTTCCTCACCAAACAGGTGCCTCGACCTCACTTTCCAAGACTTCCTGTCACTATGGGCTATCCCCCACGGGCCCAAAACTCTCCATGTGCATGAACTGTGGATGTCCAGGATTTCCTCAGCCCTGTGCATGTACGTTGGTGAGGCACTTTCACCCATGGGGGTACCTCTGCCTCACCGTTTTGTTTTTTTTTTAACCTCCACAACACAGGTGTCTTCACCTCCTCTTTCAAGTCTTCCTGCCACCTTGGGCTGGACCCGTGTGCCCGATATCCTCTGGGGGTGTGAACTGGGGACCCCCAGGGTCTCCTGTGCCTCATGCACGCATGGTGGGGAGTCTCTTTCACCCTTTGGTGGGCACTGATTCATGATTTGTGTTTTTCTTCCATAACACAGGTGACTCCACTTCCCCTTTCAAGATTTCTTGCCACCTTGGGTTGACTCCGTGGGCCAGAGACACTGCATGGGTCCTATCCAGGGATGCCCATGGTCCCCTGTGCCCCACACACGTGCTGTTGTGAGACACTTTTGCCCGCGGGTGGCATCTGCTGCATAGTTTTTTTCCCTTCCTCAACACATAAGTGCCTCGACCTACACTTTCAAACCTTCCTGCCGGTTTGGGCTGCACCGCTTTGGCCTGAGACCTCCAAGGGCATGAACCAGAGAAGTCCAGGAAACCACACATGCACAGTTGGAGGCACTTGCCCTCCTGGGCCGACCTCTGCCGCGCCATTTTTTTTTCTTTCCATCACACAGGTGTCTTGACTTCCCCATTCAATGTTTTCTGCCTCTTTGGGCTGCCACCTGTGGGGATGAGATGCACTTTGGGCATGAAACAGGGACGCTAGAATCCCCTGCACCCAGCACATGCATGGCTGGTTGGCACTTTCACCCGTAGGGGGATCTCTGCCACGCCGTATTTTGCTCCTTCCCCACCACACAGATACCTCAACCACCCCATTCAATCCTTCCTGACGCTTTGGGTTGTCCCTTGTGTTCCCGAGATGCTCCAAGGACACGAATCAGAGAAGACTAGGATTCTCTGAGACCTGCGCATGTGCGGTTGGGAGGCATTTTTGCCTGTGTGGAGACTTCAGCCACGCCGTTTTTTTCCTTTCACCACCACACAAGTGCCTCAATCTCTGCTTTCAAGACTTCTTGCCAGTTTGGCCTATCCGCAGTGGACTTGAGACGCTCTGTCAGCGTGAAACAGGGACACCTAGGATCCCATCGGCACCATGCATGCTCAGTTGGGAGGCATGTTCGCCCATGGGCGGGACCTCTGCTGCTCCATTTTCTTTTCCTTCCTCACCACACAGGTGACGCGACTTCCCCTTTCAAGCCTTCCTGCCACTTTGCGCTGCCCTGCGTGGGCCCATGAAACTCCATGAGAATGAAAAAGGGACTATGAGGATCCCTTGGGCCATGCACATGCACGATTGGGAGACACTTTGCCCATGTGGTGACTACTGCCGTGCCATGTTTTTTCCTTAAACACCACACGGGTGCCTCGACCTCCCCTTTCAAACCTTCCTGCCACTTTGGGTTGCCCCCGTAGGCCTGAGATGCTCTGTGGTCATGAACCAGGGATGCCCAGTATTCCCTTTGACCCACGCATACTTGGTTGGGAGTCACTTTTGCCTGGGGGGGAGGTGACCTCGGCAATGACGTTTTTTTTTTCCTTCCACACCACACAGGTGACTTGACCTCCCCTTACAAGCATTCCTGCTGCTTTCAGCTGCACCCCGTGGGCCTGAGACACTCTGTGGGTGTGAAGCAGGGACACCCAGGATCCCCAGGGCCATGTGCATGAGCAGTTGGATGGCACTTTTGCCCCTTAGGGGACCTCGTCCTTGCCGTTTTTTGTTTCTTTTCCACCACACAGGTGCGTCGACCTCCCAATTCAAGACTACCTGCTGCTTTAGGTTGCCTCCTGTGGGCCTGAAATGATGGGTGTGAAACAGGGATGTCCATGTTCTCCTGGGCTTCATGCATGCAAGTTTTAGAGCCACTTTCCTCTTTGGGGGTGATCTCTGCCATACAATTATGTTTTCCTTCCACAACTAACAGGTTCCTCGACCTCCCATTTCAAGCCTTCCTGCCCCTTTTAGCTGCCCCCCGTGGGCCCAACACACTCTGTGTGCAAGAACCAGAGATGCCTAGGATCCCATGGGAACCTCACATGCACAGTTGGGAGGCACTTTTGCCCTTGGGGGAAACCTCTGCCAAAGCAGGTTTTTTCCTTTCAAACCACAAAATGCCTCGACCTCCATTTTCAAGACTACAGGCAACTTTGCATTGCCTCCCTTGGGCCCTAGATGCTCCATGGGCACGAGTCAGGGAACATCAAGATCCTCTAGGTCCCGCGCATGTGTGGTTGTTGGGCACTTTTTCCTGTGGGGGAACCACAGCCCCGACATTTTTTTTTTCTCTTCTGCCCCACACAGGTACCTCGACGTCCTTTTTCAAGCCTCCCTGCTTCTTTGGGTTTCTGCCCGTGGGCCTGAGACACCCTTTGGGAGCAAACCACAGGCGTCTATGATCCCCTGGGCTGCAGGCAGGTGCAGTTGGGAGGGACTTTGACCCGCGTGGGGGACCTCGGCAGCGCCGCTTTTTTGTCCTTCCACAAAACACAGGTGCCTCAACCTCCACTTTCAAGCCTTCCTGCAGCTTTGGGCTGCCCCCTGTGGGCCTGAAATGAGCCTTGGGTGGGAAACATGGATGATCAGGATCTCCTGGGCCCTGCGCATGCACGGTTTGGAGGTACTTTCTTCCATAGGGGGGACCTCTGCTGTGCCTTTTTTTTTCTTCCACACCACACAGTTGACTCGACCTCCCATTTCAAGACTTCCTGCCGCTTTGGGCTGACCCCAGTGGTCCCGAGATGCTCTGTGCACAAGAAGCAGGGATACCTAGGATCCCCTGGGACCCTCCCATGCGAGATTGGCAGGGAATTTCACCTTTGGGGTGGACCTCTGCCGCGCCATGTTTTTTTTCTTCCACACCATACAGGTGCCTTGACCTCCCCATTCAAACCTTCCTGCCGCTTTGGGTTGCAGCCCGTTCGCCCGAGATGCTCCATGGGCGTGAAACACAGATACCCAGGAAATAGCGCATGCATGGTTGGAAGGCACTTGCGCCTATGGGGGGACATCTGTCACGCCGTTTTTTTTTTTTCCCCTTTCCACCACAAAAGTGCCTTGACATCCCCTGTCAAGACTTCCTGCCACTTTGGGCTGCCACCCATGGGGATGAGATGCTCTTTGGGCACGTAAAAGGGACTCTGAATATGCCCTGCTTCCCACCCATGCGTGGTTGGGCGACACTTTCATCCGTGGAGGGGATCTCTGCCATGCCGTATTTTGCTCCTTCCACACCACACAGAAGCCTCGTCCTCCCCATTCAATCCTTCCTGCTGCTTTGGGTTGCCCCCTGTGTGCCCGAGATGCTCCGTGGATGTGAACCACAGATGCCTAAGATTCTCTGGGACCTGCACATGCGTGGCTGGGAGGCATTTTCCCCCGTGGGGTGACCTCGGCCGTACCATTTCTTTTTTTCCTTCCCTCAGTGGGCTGGAGATGCTCCATGGGCTTGAACCTGAGATGTCCAGGAACCTCTTGGACGCAGCATGCTCGTTTATGAGACACTTTGGCCCATGGAGAGACCTCTGCCGCACCTTTATTTTTTTTCCTTTCGTCCACACAGGTGCATCGACCTCACCTTTCAAGACTTCCTGCTGCTTTGGGCTGCCCCCTGTCGGGATGAGACCCTCTGTGTGCATGAAACAGGGACGCCCAGGATCCCCTCTGTCCCACACATGTGAGGTTTGGAGGCACTTTCACCCATCGGGAGATCTCTACCATACCATATTTTGTTCCCTCCACACCACACAGGTGCCTCTACCTCCCTTTTCAAGCCTTCCTGCCGCTTTGAGCTGCCCCACGTTGGCCTGAGATGCTCTGTGGGCGTGGACCAGGTACACCCAGGATCCGCTTACCCCGCGCTTGCACGGTGGGTAAGCACTTTTGCCCGTGTGGTGGGAGGGACGTCTGCCTCACTGTTTGTGTTTTCCTTTCACAACACTGGAGCCTGCACCTACCTTTTCAAGCCTTCCTGTCACCTTGGGCTGGCCCTGTGGCCGAGGCGATCAGTGGGCGAGAACCTGGTACACCCAGGATCCCCAGGACTCTGCATGTGGGGTTGGGAGGCACTTTTGCCCGTGGGGACCTCTGCTGTGCCTTTTTTTTTTTTCCTCCTCACCACACAGGTGCTTCGAACTCCCCTTTCAAGCGTTCCTACCGCTTTGGGCTGCCCCCTGTGTGCCCAAGACGCTGTGTGGGCATGAACCAAAGATGCCCACGAACACCTGGGCCCCGCATATGCGCGGTTGGGAGGCACTTTCGTCTGTGTGGGGACGTCTACCATGCCGTATTTTTTTTCCTTCCACACCAAACAAGTGCCTTGACTTCCCCTTTCAAGCCTTCCTGCCACTTTGGGCTGCCACCTCTGGGTCCGAGATGCTCTGTGGGCAAGAATGAGTGATTCCCCGGATCCCGTGGGCCACGCACATGTGCTGTTGGAAGGAACTTTCTCCCCTGCGGGTTCTTCTGCCACACTGTTTTTTTTTTTTCATTCCACACCACACTGGTGCCTTCACCTCCTATTTCAAGCCTCCCTCCGATTTGGACAATCCTCCGTGGGCCCGAGACACTCCGCAGGCATGAACCAGCGATGCCCATGATCCCCTGGGACCCACACAAGCGTGGTTGAGCGGCACTTTCACCTTAAGGGGGACCAATGCCTCGCCATTTTTTTTCCTTCCATAACAGGTGATTCAACGTCAAATTTCAAGGCTTCCTGCCACTTTGGGATGCCCCCTGTGGATCTGAGACACTCTGTAGGCATGCACCAGGGAGGCCCAGGATCCCCTAAGAACCGTGCATGTGCTAGTGAGAGGCACTTTCCCCTTTGGGGGGAATCTATGCAGCGTCATTTTTTTTCTTCCACAACACACTGGTGCCTCGACCTTCCCTTTCAAGTTTTCCTGCCGATTTGGGCTGCACTCCAACGGCCCTAGACACTCTGGGCCCCGTGCGTTCTTGTTTGGGAGGCACTTTGGCTCATGGGGGAGACCACTGCTGCGTCGTTTTTTTATCCTTTCACACTAAACAGGTGCCTCGACCTCCACTTTCAAGCCTTCCTGCCTCTGCACTACCCCCATGGGCCCGAAACTCTCCATGGGCGTGAACTACAGAGAACCAGGATACTCTGGGCCCCGCAGTTTCTCGTTTTGGAGGCGCTTTCACCCGTGGGGGTCCGCAGCCTCATCTTTTTTTTCCTTTCACACCACACAAGTGCCTCGACCTCCCCTTTCAATGATTCCTGACGCTTTGTGCTGCCCCCTGTGGGCCCAAGACCCTATGTAGGCAAGAACCAGGGATGCCGAGGATCCCCCGGACACGCGCATGTGTGGTTGGGGACCATTTCGCCTGTCGGGAGGACCTCCGCTGTGCCTTTTTTTTTCCTTCCACACCACACAGAAGCCTTGATCTCTAATTTGAGGACTTCCTGATGCTTAGGGCTTCCCCTCAAGTCCCCAAGACCCCCTGTGGATGTGAAACACGGACACGCAGGATCACCATGGCCCCATGCATGTGCGGTTCAGAGGCACTTTCGCCTTTAGGGATGAACTATGCCACGTCATATTTTTCCTTCCAAAATACACAGGTGCCTCAACCTCCAATTTCAAGCCTTCCTGCGGCTTTGGGCTACTCTCCGTTGGCCCAAGATGCTCTGTAGGCATGAACCAAGGACGTCCAGTATCCCCTGGGCCCCGCACATGAACAGGTGAGAGGCACAATAGCCTTTGGTGAGGACCTGTGCTGCATCATTTTTTTTCCTTCCACAACACACAGGAGCCTCGACCTCCCCTTTCAAACCTTCCTGCCGTTTTGGGCAGCCCCCCGTGGGACACAGATGCTCTGGGTTCATGAAACTGGGAGGCCCAGGATCCCCTGCGCCCCACACTTCCTCGTTTGGGAGGCGCTTTCGCTAGTGGGTGGGTCCTATGCTGTGCCGTTTTTTTTTTCTTTCACAACACAGCTGTCTCGACCTCACCTTTCAAGATTTCCTGCCGCTTTGGGCTCCCCCTCATGGGCGTTAATGCTCTGTGCGCGTGAACTAGGTACACCCAGGATCCCTTGCGCCCCAGGTATGCACGGTTGGGGGGAAGCTTTTCCCTTGGGGGGCAGTTCTGCCATGCCGTTTGTTTTTTCTTTCCACACCACACAGGTGCCTCTACCTCCCTTTTCAAGACTTCCTTCTGCTTTGGGCTGCTGGCTTGGGCCTGAGACGCCCTGTGCACATGAACCAGGGAAGCCCAGGATCCCCTGGGCCCCAAGAATGTGCAGTTGGGAGACATTTTCAGCCATGGTGGGGACCTCGGCCGAGCGGTTTTTCTTTCCTTCCACATCACACAAGTGCCTCAACCTCTCCTTTCAAGCCTTCCTGCCTCTTTGGGCTGTCCCCCATGGGCCCCAGACACTCCATGGGCATGAATCAAGGATGCCCAATGTCCCCTGGGTCCCGCGCATGTGCGGTTGGGAGGGACTTTCGCCTGTGGGGGGTCGTATTTTTTTCCTTACACACCATACGGTGCTTCGACTTCCCATTTCAAACATTCCTGCCGTTTTGGGCTGCCCCCAGTGGGCCTGAGATGCTCTGTGAGCATGAGCTAAGGACACCCCGGACACCCTAGGCACCACACATGCTCGTTTGGGAAGCACCTTCACCCGTGGGGGTCCTCTGCCGCGCCGCTTTTTTTTCCTTTCTGCCACACAGGTTCCTTGACCTCCCATTTCAAGCAGTCCTGCCACTTTGGGCTGCCCCCTGTCAGCATGAGATGCTCTGTGGGCATGAACCAGGGATGTCAAGGATCCCCTGTGCCCTGCGCATGCGCGGTTGGGAGGCGTTTTCCCCGTGGTTTAACATCTGCCACGCCATTTTTTTTAACCATCCTCATGACACAGCTGACTCAACTTCCCATTTCAAGCCTTCCTCCCGCTTTGGGTTGTCCCCTATGGGCCCTAGACGCTCCGAGATCGTGAATCAGGGAAGCCCAGGAACCCCTGGGCCCCACGCATGTGCGGTTGGGAGGCACTTTCGCCCATGGAGGGATCTCTGTCACGCCGTATTTTTGTCCTTCTACACAGCACAACTTCCTCGACCTCCCCTTGCAAGCCTTCCTGACGCTTTTGCATGCCACCTGTGGGCCTCAGACGCCCCATGGGCACAAAACAGGGATGCCCAGGATACCCTAGGCCCAACACATGAGTCGTTGGGGGACACTATCGCCCGTAGGCGGGACCTCAGCTGCACCATTTTCTTTTCTTTCCTAACCACACAGGTGCGTTGACCTCCCCTTTTAAACCTTCTTGCCTCTTTGGGCTGCACGCCATGGGCCCAAGATGCTCCGTGGCCAGGAATCAGGGATTCCCAGGAAACCCTGGGCTGCATGCATGCTCGTTTGGGAGTCACTATCACCCGTGGTGGGACGTCTGCCACACCGTATTTATTTCCTTCCACACCACACAGGTGCATCGACCCTTTCAAACCTTCCTGCTGCTTTGGGCTGCTCCCCGTGGGCCCGAGATACTCCGTATGTGTGAACTAGGGATGCTCAGGATTCCCTCCACCCTTCATATGCTCGTTTGGGAAGCACTTTTGCCAGTGGGGGGACCTATTCAGCGCTGTTATTTTTTTCGTTTCCAACAAATAGTTGTCTCAACCGCCCCTTTCAAGGCTTCCTGCTGCTTTGGGCTGGACCCGAGGGTATGAGATACCCTGTGGGCATGAACCAGGGATGCCCAGGATCCCCTGCACCCTGCACATGTGTGGTTGGGAGGCACTTTCGCCCATGGGGGATCTCTGCCATTCTGTATTTTGTTCCTTCCACACCACACAGGTCCCTTGACCTCCCCTTTCAAGCCCTCTTGCCACTTTGGGCTTCCTCCCGTGGGCCTGGGATGCTCGGTGGGCATGAACAAGGGACTCCCAGGGTCCCTTGGGCCCCACACATGAGCGGTTGTGGGACATTTTCTCCCAAGGGCGGGAGTTCGGCTGTGCCTTTTTATTTCCACAACACACTTGTGCCTCGAACTGCGTTTTGAAGACATCCTGCCACTTTAGGCTTCCCCCTGTGGGCCCGAGACTCCGTGTTGGTGTGAACCACGGATGCCCAAGATCCCCTGAGCCCTGCACATGCACTGTTGGGAGACACTTTAGCGTTTTGGCGGGATCTTGGCTGTACCGTTTTTATTTCCTTTCACCAGCACACATGTGCCTCGACCTCCGCTTTCATTCCCTCCTGCCCCTTTGAGCTGGTCACCTTGGACACGAGGTGCTCCCTGGGTGTGAACCAAGGAACCCCAGGGTCCCCTGGGTCCCAGGCATGTTTGGTTGGGAGGCTGTTTGGCCCACTGGGGGAGATCTCTGATTCACCATTAGTGTTTTCCTTCCACAACACAGGTGATTCCACCTCCCATTTCAAGACTTCCTGTCGCCTTAGGCTGACCCCATGGGCCTAAGCCACTATATGGGTGCTAACCAGGTATGCCCAGGTTCCCCTGGGCCTTGCACAAGTGTGGAGGGGAAGCACTTTCACCTGTTTAGGGGAACCTCTGCCATGTCATTTGTGCTTTCCTTCCACAACACAGGTGACTTAACTTCCTCTTTCAAGATTTCCTGCCACCTTGGGCTGGACCCCGTGGGCCCAAGGCACTCTTTTGGCGTGGATGAGGTAAGTTCAGGATCCCCTGGGCCCTGTGCATGTGCGGTGGTCATCCACTTTCGCCCATGTGGGGGCACCTCTGCCTTGCCATTTGTGTTTTCTTTTCACAAGAGTGGAGCCTGCACTTCCCCTTTCAAGACTTCCTGCCTCCTTGGGCTGGCCCCCGTTGACAAAGGCTCTCCGTTGGTGAGAACCTGGGAACCAAAGGATCCCCACGGACCCATGCATACATGGTTGAGAGGCACACTCGCTCGTGGGGGATCTCTATTCTGCCGGGTTTTTTTTTCTTCCTCACCACACAGGTGCCTCGACCTCCCGTTTCAAACATTCCTGCTGCTTTGGACTGTACCCTATGAGCCCGAAATGCTCCGTGTGAAACAAAGATGCCCAGGATCCCCTGGGCTCCACATATGTGCAGTGGGTAGGTACTTTCGCCTGTGGGAGGACGTGTGCTGCACCGTATTTTTTTCCTTCTGCTCCACACAGGTGCCTCTGCTTCCCTTTTCAAGCCTTCCTGCTCCTTTGGGCTGCCCCGCTGGACCCAAACACTCTTAGGGAGTGAAGCACCGATGCCCCAGATCCTCTAGGCCTAGCGCATGCGCGTTTGGGAGACACTTTGGCCCCTGGGCGTACTTCTGCCATACTGTTTTTTTTCCTTCTGCACCAAGCAGGTGCCTCGAACTCCCCTTTCAAGCTTTCCTGCCTCTTTGGTCTGTCCCCCATTGGCGTGAAACACTCTGTGGGCATCAAGGAGGGATGCCCCAGATGCCCTGGGCCCCGCGCTTATGTGGTTGTGGGTCACTTTCGCCCGTTGGGGGGACATCTGCTGCGCCATTTGTTTTCCTTCTACACCACGTAAGTGCTTCCACCTCTTATTTCAAGGCTTCCTCTGATTTGGACTTTCCCTATGGGCCCAAGACACTCTATAGGCAGGAACCAGGGATGCCCAGCATCCCCTAGGATCTCCACAGGTGTGGTTGAGAGGCACTTTCACCTTTACAGGGGACCTATGCTGCGCCATTTTTTTCCTTCCACAACACTCAGGTAACTCGACCTCCGCTTTCAAGCCTTCCTGCTGCTTTGGGCTGCACCCTGTGGACTCGAGACGCTCCATGGGTGTGAAACAGGCTTCCCAGGAAAAGCTGGGCCCCACGCATGAGCAGTTGGGAGGCACTTTTTCCCTTGGGGCGACCTCTGCTCTGCCATATTTATTTCCTTCCACACCATGCAGGCTCCTCGACCCTCCCTTTCAAAACTTCCAGCGGCTTTGGTCTGGCCCCTGTGGGCCCGAGACACCTCTTGGGCATAAATCAAGGATTCCCAGGATCCCCTGGGGCCTGCACATCCTCGTTTAGGTGGCACGTTCGCCAGTGGGGGGACGTATGCCGTGCCATTTGTTTTTTCCTTTGCACCACACAGGTGACTCGACCTGCCCTTTCAAGACTTCCTGCCGCTTTCCTCTGTCCCCCATGGGCCCAAGACTCTGCGTGGGCACAAAGCACGGAGGCCCAGGATCCCCTGGGCCCCATGCATCTGCGGTTGAGAGTCACTTTTTCCTGTGGGGCAGACCTCGCCGCACCATGTTTTTTTCCTTCCATCACCACACAAGTGCCTCAATCTCTGGTTTCCAGCTTTCCTGCCACTTTAGGCTGCCTCCTATGGGCACGAGATGCTCTGTGGGCATGAACAAGGGACACCCAGGATACCCTGGTCCCCGTGTATGTGCGGTTGTGAGGCATTTTCGTCCATTGGGGGGACCTCTGTCACACTCTATTTTTCCTTCCACACCACACAGGTGACTCGACCTCCCATTTCAAGTCTTCCTGCTCGTTTGGGCTTCCTTCCATAGGCCTGAAATGCTCCATGGGCATGAGTGAGGGATGCCCAGGATCCCGTGCACCCCACACGTGTGCAGTTCAGAGGCACTTTCATCTTTGGGGGAACCTCTGCCATGCCATTTTTTTTTTCCTTCCCCAAAACTCAGGTGCCTCCACCTCCAATTTCAAGCATTCCTGCCAGTTTGGGCTGCTTCCCGTAGGCCCGAGACGCTCTGTAGACACTAACCAAGTATGCTCCAACCCCCCTGGGCCCCGCACATGTGCAGATGAGAGGCACTTTGGCCTTTGGTGGGGACTTATGACACGTCATTTTTTTTCTTTCCACAACACACATGTGCCTTGACCTCCCCTTTCAAGCCTTCCTGCTGCTTTGGGCTGCCCCATGTGGGCACAAGACCCTCCGTGGGCATGAATCAGGGACACCCAGGATCCCCTATGCCCCACACATGCGCAGTGGGGAGGCAGTTTCTCCCATAGGGTGGGACTTCTGCCTCGCCATTTGTTTCTTCCTTCCACAACACAGGTGTTTCCACCTCTTCTTTCAAGACATCCTGCCGCCTTGGGCTGGAACATGTGTGGCTGAAGTGCACCCTCGGTGTGAAACAGGGACCCCAGGGCCCCCAGGGCCCAAGCATGAGCAATTGGGAGGCTCTTTCCCCCATTGCAGGGACCTCTGATTCACCACGTGTTTTCCTTCCACAACACAGGTGACTCCACCTCCCGTTTCAATAAATCCTGCTGCCTTGGACTGATGCCATGGGCCCGAAACCCTCCATGGATGCTAATCAGGGATGCCCAGGGATGCCTGTGGTAGGGGGAACTCTGGGGCACCGTTTGTGTTTTCCTTACACAACACAGGTGCCTCCACTTCCCTTTTAAAGGCTTCCTGCCACCTTGGGCTGGACCCCATGGGCCGGACCCCATGGGCCCAAGGCACTCCTTGGGCATGGATCGGGGATGCCAAGAGTCCCCTGGGCCCTGCACATGCCAGTGGGGAGGAACTTTTGCCACAGTTGGGAGGCGTCTGCCTCGTTCTTTGTGTTTTCCTTTCCTAACAGAGGAGTCTGCACCTCCCATTTCAAGCCTTCCAGCCACTTTGGGCTGGCCCCCGTGGGCGGAGGTGTTCCAGGGTTGAGAACCTGGGATGCCCAGTGGGAGACACTTTCCCCTGTGTGGGACCTCTGCGTTGCCATATTTTTTTCCTTTCACATCACATAGGTGCCTCAACCTCCCCTTTCAAGCCTTGCTGCTGCTTTTGGCTGCTCCATGTGGGACCCAGACGCTCTATGGACATGAACTAGGGACACCCAGGTTACCCTGGGCCTCGCGCATGCTCTTTTGGGGGCACATTCCCCCGTGAGGGTCCTCTGCTTTGCCATTTTTTTTTTCCTTTCCACCACACAGGTTCCTCGGCCTCCCCTTTCAAGCCTTCCTGCCGATTTGGGCTGCTGCCTGTGGGCATGAGATGCTTTGAGGGCATGAACCAGGGACTCCCAGGATCCCCTGTGCCCTGCACATGCGAGGCTGGAAGATACTTTGGCTGGTGGATGCAACTCTGCCGCACAATATTTTGTTCCTTCCACACCACAGAGGTGCCTTGACCTCCCTTTTCAAGCCTTCCTTTCTCTTTGGGCTGCCCCCTTTGGGCCTGAGATGCTCTGTGGATGCAAACTAGGGAGGCCCAGGATCCCATGGGTCCCTCACATGTGCGGTTGGGAGGCATTTTCTCCCATGGGAGGGACTTCAGTCACGCCATTTTTTTTCCACACCACACAGGTGCCTCGAACTCCCATTTCAAACATTCCTGTTGCTTTTGGCTGCAACCTGTAGGCCTGGAACTCGAGTGGGTGCAATTGAGGGATGCCCAGGATTCCCTGGGCCTTGTGCATGCACGGTTGTGAGGCATTTTTGCCTCTGGGGGGAACTTGGCTGCACCATTTTTTTTTTCCTTTCACCACCACACAAGTGCCTCGAACTCCGCTTTCAAGCTCTCCTGATGCTTTAGGCTGGCCCCAGTCGACTTAAGATGCTCTGTTGATGCGAACCAGAGATGCCCAGGATCCAGTTGGCAATGCCTCTGCGTGGTTGGGAGGCACTTTTGCCAGTGGGAGGGACCTCTGCCGTGCCATTTTATTTTCCTTCCTGACCTCACAGGTGACTCGACCTCCCCTTTCAAGATTTCCTGCTGCTTTGGGCTGCCCCTTATGGGCTCGAGATGCTCCGTGGGTGTGAATCAGGGAAGCCCAGGGACCCCTGGGCCCTGCACATGCGCGGTTGGGTGGCACTTTTGTCCGTGGGGGGACATCTGCCGCGCCTTTTTTTTTTCCCTTCCTCAAGACCCAGTTGCATCTTCCTCCCTTTCGAAACCTTCCTGCTGCTTTGGGCTTCCCCTCACGTCGCCAAGACACTCCATGGGTGTGAAACAGGGATCCCCAGGATCCCAAGTGCCCCATGCATGCCCGATTAGAAGGCACTTTCCCCTTTAGGGAGGACCTATGCCGTTCCATTTTTTTTTCCTCCTGCAAGTCTCAGGTGCCTTGATCTCCAATTTGAAGCCTTCCTGCTGCTTTGGGCTGCCCCGTGCGGGCCCGAGACGCTCAGTAGGCACGAACCAGAGATGGCTATGATCTCCTGGTCCCCACGCATGCGCGGGTGACAGGCACATTCGCCTTTGGTGGGGACCTATGTCACGTCATTTCTTTTTCCTTCCACAACACACAAGTACCTTCACCTCCCCTTTCAAAATTACCTGCTGCTTTGGACAGCCCCGCCGTGAGCCTGAAAAGCTCTGGGTGCATGAAGCAGGAACACCGAGGATCCCCTGGACCCAGTGCATGTTCGTTTTGGAGGCATTTTCGTCTGAGGTGCAGACCTCTGCCACGCCGTTTTTTTTTCCTTCCACACCACACTGGTGCCTAAACCTCCCCTTTCTAGCCTTCCTGTGGCTTTAGGCTGCCAACGTGTGCCCGAAGCTCTCCATGGGCATGAATCAGGGATGCTCAGGATCCCTTGAGCCCTGCACATGTGCGGTTGGGAGGCATTTTTGTCTGTGTGGGGACCTCTCCCACACCGTTTTTTTTCTTCCACGCCACACAGGTGATTCGACCTCCCATTTTAAGCCTTCCTGCCACTTTGGGCTACCCGCTCTGCTTCTGAAATGCTCCATGTGCGTGAACCAGGGATGCCTAGGATCCCCTGGGCCCCACAAATGCGTGGTTGAAAGACACTTTTGTCTTTGGGGGGGACCGCTGCCACTCCATTTTGTTTTTTCTTCCACAACAAACAGGTGCCTCGAAATCCCATTTCAAGCCTTCCAGCTGCTTTAAGCTGCCCCCCGAGGGAACAAGACGGTCTGTGCACAGGAACAAAGGAGGCCTAGGAAGCCCTGAGACCTTCGCATGTGCAGTTGGGAGGGACTTTCGCCCTTAGAGGGGACCTCAGCCGTGCTGTGTTTTTTTCCTTTCAAACCGCAGAGTTACTTTACCTCCCCTTTTCAAGCCTTCCTGCCACTGTGGGCTGCCCCCCGTTGGCCAAAGATGCCCTGTGGGCATGAAACAGGGATGCCCAGTATTCCCTGGGACCCACGCATGCGAGGTTGGGGGATACTTTGCCCGTGGGAGGGACCTCTGCTGCGCCGATTTTTTTTTCCACACCACACAGGTGTCTCGACCTCCCCATTCAAGCATTCCTGCTGCTTTGGGCTGTCCCCGTTTGCTCCGACATGCCTTGTGGGCGTGAACCAGGGAAGCCCAGAATCTCCAGGGCCCCAGTCATGCTCGTTTGGGAGTCAGTTTTGCGCATGGGGGGAACCTCTGCCACGAAATTTTTGTCCTTGCATACCATACAGGTGCCTCGACTTCCCCTTTGAAGAGAACTGCCACTTTGAGCTGTCCCCCATGGGCCTCAGACACTCTGAGGGTGTGAATCAGGGATGCCCAGGATACCCTGGGACCCACACATGAGCGGTTGGGAGCACTTTCACCTGTGGTGGGGAACACTGGTGTGCCGTTTATTTTTCCTTTCACACCACACAGGTGCCTCAACCTCACATTTCAAGACTTCCTGCCACTTGGGACTGTCCCTCTTGGGCCCAAGATGCTGGTTGGGCCTGAACCAGGCATGCCCACAATACCCTGGGTGCAGTGAATATGCGGTTGGAAGGCACTTTCGCCTGTTGGGGAACCTCTGCTGCTCCATTTTTTTTCGTCTCACAACACACAGGGGACTCGACCTCCCCTTTCAAGAATTCCTGCTACCTTGGGCTACACCCCTTGGGCCCAAGACGCTTCCTGGGTGCGAATCAGGGAAGCCCAGCACCCCCCAGGTCCCATCATGCGCAGTTGGGAGGCTCTTTTGGCTGCAGGGAGAACTCTGCCTCGCCATTTTTTTTTTCCTTCCATACCACACAGGTGTCTCGATTTCCCCTTTCAAGCCTTGCTTCTCTCTGATCTGCCTCCACTGGGCCTGAGACACCCAGTGAATGTGAAGCAGGGGCACGCAGGATACCCTGGGCCCCGAGAGTGAGCAGATGGGAGGCACTTTTTCCTGTGTGGGGACATCTGCTGTGGCGTTTTTTTTTCCTTTCACACCACACTAGTGCCTTCACCTCCCTTTTCAAGATTTCATGCTGCTTTGGGCTTCCTCCCGTGAGTCTGAGACACTCCAAAGGTGTGAACCAGGGAAACCCAGGACCCCCTGGACCCCATGCATGAGCGGGTGAGAGGCACATTCGCCTTTGGTGATGACCTATGCCATGTCATTTTTTTTTCTTCCACAACACACAGGTGCATCGACCTCCCCTTGGAAACATTCCTGCCGTTTTGGTCTGCCCCTCGTGGTCCTGAGACATTCTGGGTGCATGAACCAGTGATGCCCATGATCCCCTGGATGGACTGCGTGCTCTTTTGGAGGCACTGTTGCCCGTGGGGCGGAACTTGTGTGCGCCGTTTTTTTGTCCTTCCACACCACACAGGTGCCTCAATCTCCTTTTAAAAGACTTCCTGCCGCTTTAGACTGCCACCTGTGTGCCTGAGGTGCTGCATTGACATGAACCAGGGATGCTCAGGATTCCTTGGGCCTGGCGTATGTGCAGTTGGGAGTCACTTTCTTCCATGGTTGGGACCTCGGCCGCGCCTTTTTTTTTTTTTTTTTCTCTTCCGCACTACACGGTTGAGTCGACCTCCCATTTCAAGCCTTCTTTCCACTTTGGGCTGCTCCCTGTCGGCATGAAACCCTCTATGGACTTTAACCAGGGATACCTAGGATCCCCTGGGCCCCATGCATGCACGGTTTTCAGGCACTTTCGACTTTGGGGGGGACCTCTGCCACACCATTTTGTTTTCCTTCCACAACAAACAGGTGCCTCTGCCTCAGATTTCAAGCCTTCCTGGCACTTAGAGCTGCCCCCTGTGGGCCTGGTATGCTCTGTGTGCAAGAACCAGGGATGCCTAGGCTCCTCTGGGACCCTCACATGCTTGGTTGGGAGGCACTTTCTCCCACTGTGGAGACCTCTTTGGCTCCGTTTTTTCCTTCCATGACACACAGGGGCCTCGACCTCCCATTTAAAGCGTTTCTGCCTCATTGGCCTGCCCTACTTGGGCCCGAGATGCTTCTTGGGCGTGAATTGCAGAAGCCCAGCATCGGCTGGAACCCGTGAATGCACGGTTGGGAGGCACTTTCGCCCATAGGGGGACCAGTGCCGCACCATTTTTTTCCTTCCATACCACACAGGTGCCACAACTTCCTTGTTCGAGCCTTACTTCTGCTTTGATCTGCCCCCCCAAACTCCTGAGACACTACATAAACATGAAGCAGAGACTCACAGGATACACTGGGCCCTGCAAATGAGTGGTTGGGATGCACTCTGTCACGTTGGGGGACCTCTGCTGCGGAGTTTTTTTTTCCTTTCACCACACAAGTGCTTGACCTCCCTTTCAATGATTCCTGCCACTTTGGGCTGCCCTTCGTGGACCTAAGACCCTCTGTGGGCATGAAACAGGGAAGCCGAGGAGCCCCTGGGCCCCTCGCACTTGCAGTTCGGGGCTATTTTGCCCATGGGGAGACCTCTGCTGTGCCTTTTTTTTTCCTTCCACACCACACAGGTGCGTTGACCTCTTATTTGAAGGCTTCCTGCTGCTTTGAGCTGCCCTCCATGGGCCCCAGACGCTGTGAAGGCATGAAACAAGTACGTCCAGTATCCTTTGCTCCCTATGCATGCGTGGGTGAGAGGCAGATTCGTCTTTTTGGGGGACCTATGACACATCATTTTTTCCTTCCACAACACACAGGTGCCTAGGCATTCTTTTCAAACCGTCCTACCTCTTTGGACGGCACCCCTTGGGCCTGAGATGCTCTGGGTGCACGATCCAAGTAGGCCCAGGATACCCTGGGCCCCGTGCATGCTCGTTTGGCAGGCACTTTCGTCCGTGTGGGGGACCTCTGCCGCACCATTTTTTTTCCTTTCACAACACATGTGTCTCGACCTCACTATTCAAGCCTTCCTGCCTGTTTGGGCTGGCCCTCATCGGCATGAGATGTTCTGTGGGCAAGAACAAGTGATACCCAGGATCCCCTGTTCCCTGCGCATGCACGGTTGGGAGGCAGTGTATCCCGTGAGCGGGACTTCTGTCACGCCATTTGTTTTTTTCTTTCCACACCACTCAGGTTCCTCCACCTCCCCTTTCAAGGCTTCTTGCCGCCTTCGGTTAGACCCTGTGGGCCCGAGGCACTCCTGGGGCACTGCTCAGGAATGACCAGAGTCCCCTGGGTCCCTAAGCATGTGCTTTGGGGAGGCACTTTCTCCTGTGTGTGGGGACTTCTCCCTTACCATTTGTGTTTTCCTTTCACAACACTGGAGACGGCCCCTTCCCTTTGGAGACTTCCTGCCATGTTGGGCTGGCCCTCATGGGCCAAGGAGCTCTGTAGGTGAGAACCTGGGATGCCAAGGATCCCCAGGGCTCCACGCCTGCGGATTTGGTGGTACTTTGGCACTTGGGGGAACTCTGCTACTCCTTTTCTTTTTCTTCCTCAACGCACAGGTACCTAGAAGTCCCCTTTCAAGCCTTCCTGCCTTTTTGGGCTGCACCCTGTGGGCACGAGATGCTCCTTGTTCATGAATGAGGGATGCCTAGGATTCCCTAGGACCTGCACATGCATGGTTGGGAGTCATTTTCGCCCCTGGGGGGAACCTTTGCAGCGACTGTATTTTTCCTTTCATACAACACAGGTGCCTCGACTTCCACTTTGAAGGCTTACTGCCGCTTTCAGCTACCCCCTTTGGGCCTCAGGCACTCTCTGGCCATGAAGCAGGGACGACCAGTATTCCCTGGGCAATGCGCATGCGCCGGTGAGAGGCACTTTCGCCTTTGGTGGGGACATAAGCCATCATTTTTTTTTCCTTCCCAAACACACAGGGACCTCTTTTTCCCCTTTCAAACATTCCTGCCACTTTGGGCAGCCCCCGTGGGCCCGAGACGCTCTGGGTGCATGAAACAGGGATGCCCAGGATCCACTGTGCCCCATGCTTGCTCATTTTGGAGACACTTTAACCTGTGGGGGGATCTCTGCAGTGCTGTTTTTTTTTTCGTTCACAACACAGGAGTCTTGAACTCACCTTTCAAGCATTCCTGCAGCTTTGGGCTGCCCCTCGTGGGCATGAGATGCTCTGTGTGCATGAACCAGGGACATCCAGGATCCCCTGCGACCCGGGCATGCATGGTTGGGAGGCAGTTTCTCCCCTGGGGGGACTTCTGCCATGCCATTTGTTTTCCTTTAAACACCACACAGGGGTCTCGACCTCCGCTTTCAAGACTTTATTCCACTTTAGGCTGCCCGCATGGGGCTGAGACGCCCTCTGAGTGCGAATCAGGGATGCCAAACATTCCCCTGGGCCCTGCTCATGCGCAGTTGAGAGGAACTTTTGCTGGTGTATGAGACCTTTTCCACGCTGTTATCTTTTCATTCCTAAAAACACAGGTAACTCGACCTCCCCTTTCAAGCCTTCCTGCAGCTTTGGGCTACCCCCCGTGTGTCCAAGATGCACCGTAGTTGGGAACCAGAAACACCAAGGATCCCCTGGGCCCTGCGCATGCGCGGATGGGAGGCACTTTAGCCTGTGGTTGGAATTCTATCATGCCGTATTTTTTTCCTGGGTGCAAAGCAGGGACTCATAGGGTCTCCTGGACCCCATGCATGGGGACGCTCTTTTGCTCGTTGGTGGGGGGGGAACCTCTGATTCGCCATTTGTGTTTTCCTTCCACAGCATAGGGGACTCCATCTCCACTTTCCAGCCTTCCTGCCGCCTTGGGCTGACCCTGTGGGCCTGAGCCACTCCATGGGTGCTACTAAGGGATGCCCGTGGTTCCCGGTGCCCCACACACGCACTGTTGGGAGGCACTTCCGCCCATGGGGAACATCTGCCACACCGTTGTTTTTCTTTTCTCACCACACGTGTGCCTCGAACTCCCCTTTCAAGGCTTCCTGACGCTTTGGGCTGCACCCAGTTGGCCCAAAACACTCCGTGGGCGTGAACCCGGAATGCCCAGGATCCCCACGGTCCCCAGCATTGTCGTTTGGGAGGCACTTTCGCCTCTGGGTGGACGTCTGCTGTGACATTTTTTTCCTTTCCACCACACAGGTGCCTCGACCTCCCCTTTCAAGCATTCCTGCCACTTTGGGCTGCCCCCAGGGGGATCAGACGTTCTCCAGGCATGCAACAGGGATATCCAGGTTCCCCTGCACCTTGCAAGTGCGTGGTTGGGGGTACTTTCGCCCATGGGGGGACTCTACCATGACGTATTTTGTTCCTTACACACCACACAGGTGCCTCGACTTCCCCTTTCAAGACTTCCTTCTGCTTTGGGCTGCCCCTGTGGGTCTGAGATGCTCCGTGTGTGCAAACAAGGGATCCCCAGCATCCCCTGGGCCCTGTGCATGCGAGTTTGTGGGCAGGTTCTCCTGTGTGGTGACTTCTGCCTCGCCACTTTTTTCCCAAACTACACAGGTGTTTCGACCTCCCCTTTCAAGCCTGCCTGCCGCTTTCGGCTGCTCCCTGTGAGCCCGAGAGTCTGAGTGGGTGTGAGTCATGAATGTCCAGGATCACCTGGGACATGCACCTGTGTGGTTTGAAGGCACTTTCCCCATAGGGGGACCACGGCCGTGCCATTTTTTTTTCTTTCCCACCATACAACAGCCTCAACCTCCGTTTTCAAGCATTTCTGACGTTTAGCCTGCTCCCTGTGGGCCTGAGATGCCCTGTGGGTGTGAACAAGGGAAGCGCTGGACCCCCTCAGCCCCACGTATGAGCGGTTGGGAGGCAGTTTTTCCTGTGGGGGGAATTCTGCCTCGCTGTATTTTTTCCTTGCACACCATACAGGTGCCTCGACTTCCCCTTTCAAGATTTCCTGCCGCTTTGGACTGCCCAACTTGGGCCCGAAATAATCTGTGGTGTGAACAGGGATACCCGGGATCTGTTGGGCCATGCGCATATTCAGTTGGGCGGCTGTTTCGCACCTGGGGGTATGCCATGCCTTTTTTTTCCTTCCACACCACACAGGTGCCTCGACCTTCCCTTTCGAGATTTCTTGCCATTTTAGGCTGCCCTGCAAGGGCCCGAGACACTCTGTGGGTATGACCAAGGATGCCCAGGATCACCTGCACCCCACACATGTGCTTTGGGGAGGCACTTTCCCCTGTGGGGTGGGACCTCTGCCTTGCCATTTGTTTCTTTCTTCCACAACACAGTTGCCTCCACCTCCTCTTTCCTAACTTCCTGCCACCTTTGGCTGGACTCCATGGGCCAGCAGCACTCCTGGGTGTGAAACAGGGAACCCCAGGGTCTTCTGGGCCCCATCCATGCATGGTGGGGAGGCTTCTCTGCCCGCTGGTTGGGACCTCTTATTCGCCATTTGTGTTTTTCTTCCACAACACATGTGACTCCACCTCCCCTTTCAAGATTCCCTGCCGCCTTGGGCTGACCCTGTAGGCCCAAGTCGCTCCATGAGTGCTATCCAGGGATGCCCAGGGTCCCCTGGGCCCCACGAATGCTTGGTGGGGAGACACTTTCACCCGTGGGGGGACCTCTGCCTCCCCATTTGTGTTTTCCTTCCACAACACAGATGAATCCGCATCCCCTTTCAAGGCTTCCTGCTGCCTTGGGCTAGCCCCTGTGGACCGAAGCCCTCTGTGTGCATGAACCTGGGATGCCCAGGATCCCCAGACCTCTGCGCATGCAGGGTTGGGAGGCACTTTTGCCAGTGGCGGACTTCTGCTGCACCATTTTTTTTCTTCCTCACCACACGGGTTTATCGACCTCCCCTTTCAAGCCTTCCTGCTGGTATGGGCTGCCTCCTGTGGGCCCAAGACTCTCTGTGTGTGAACCACAGATGGCCAGGAAACCCTGGGCCCTGCTTATGCACCGTTGTGAGGCACTTCCATCTGTGGAGGGACGTATGCCACACAGTATTTTTTTTTCTTCCACAACACACAGGTGCCTCGACTTCCACTTTCAAGCATTCCTGCTGCTTTGGGCTGACCCCTCTGGCCAAAAGAAAGACTCTTCGTGAGCATGAATCAGGGATGCCCTGGATCCCCTGGGCCATGCACATGCGAGATTGCGAGGCACTTTTGCCCTTTGGAGTAATTCTGCCATGCTGTTTTTTTTCCTTCCACACCACACAGGTGCCTCCACCTCCTGTTTCAAAGCTTCCTCTGATTTGGACAGCTCCTCGTGAGCCCAAGCCCCTCTGTAGGCATGAACCAGGGATGCCCAGGATCTGCTGGGTCCCGTGCGTGCGCAGTTGAGAGGCACTTTCGCCTTAAGGGGGAACTATGCCACGATTTTTTTCCTTCCACAATACTCACGTGCCTCAACCTCCAATTTCAAGGCTTCCTGCTGCCTTGGGGATGCCCCCTGTGGGCTCATGATGCTCCATAGGCATGAAGCAGGGACACCCAGGATCCCCTGGGTTCTGCCCATGAAAGAGTGAGAGGCCCCTTTGCATTCTGGGGGAACCTATGCCACGTCATTTTTTTTCCATCCACAACACACAGGTGCCTCGACCTCCCCTTTCAAGACTTCCTGCCACTTTGGGCTGCCTCCGTGGGCTCAGAACGCTGTGGGCATGAATCAGGGATGCCCAGGATATTCTGGGCCCTGAGCATGCTCATATGCGGGGCACTTTTGCCCTTGACAGGGACATCTGCTGTGCCAATATTTTTTCCTTTGACACCTCTCAGCTGCCTCAACCTCTCTTTTCAAGCCTTCCTGCTGCTTTAGGCTGCACCCTGTGGGTCTGAGATTCTCCATGGGTGTGAACTAGGGACACCCAGGATATCCTAGGCCCCATGCATGCTCGTGGGGAGGTACTTTCTCCTGTGGGAGTCCATTAATTTTTCCCTTTCCACCACAAAGTTGCCTCGACCTCCCCTTTCAAGACTTCCTGCTGCTTTGGGCTGCCACCTGTGGGTGAGAAACACTCCAAGGGTGTGAACTAGGGATGCCCAGGGTCCCCTGTGCCCCACACATTCAGAGGCTTGAAAAGGGAGGTCGAGGCACCTGTGTGGTGTGAAAGGAAAAAACCCGGTGCAGCAGAGGTCTCCCCACAGGAGAAAGTGCCTCTCAAACGAACAAGCATGGGGACCAGGCCATCCTGGGTGTCCCTGGTTCACTCCCACAGAGCCTCTCGGGCCAACAGGGTGCAGCCCAGAGCAGAAGGAAGTCTTGAAAGAGGAGGTCGAGGAACCTGTGTGGTGAGGAAGGAAAAAATATGGTGAGACACATGCCCCTCAAGCACTAAAGTGCCTCCCAACAGCTCGTGTTCAGGGAACAGGGGAACATGGGCATCTCTGGGTAGCACCCATGGAGCAGCTCTGGCCCACGGGTTCAGCCCAAGGAGGCAGGAAGGCTTGAAAGGGCAATTGGAGTCACCTGTATTATGGGAGGAAAACACAAATGGCGAATAAGAGGTCCCCCATCACGGGTGGAAGAGCCTCCTCACCATGCATGCACAGGTCTCAGGGAATCCTGGGTTTTCCTGGTTTGTGGCTACAGAGCATCTTCGGCCCACAGGGGGCAACCAAATGCAGCAGGAAAGATTGAAAGGGGAGGTCAAGGCATCTGTGTGGTGTGGAAGGAAAGAAAACCGGCACGGCAGAAGTCCCCAAATGGGTGAAAGTGCCACACAACCATGCATGCACAGGGCCCTGGGATAGTGGGCTTCCCTGGTTCACACTCACAAATCGTATCAGGCCAAAGGGGATCAGCTTAAAGCGGCTGGAAGTCTTGAATTGGGAGGTCGAGGCACCTGTATGGTGTGGAAGGAAAAAAATGGCACAGCAGATTTCCCTCCCATGGGCAAAAGTACCTCGCAACCACGCATGCTTGGGGCCCAGGCGATAGTGGACTTCCCCATTTCATGCTCACGAAGCATCTCGGGGCCACGGGGGGCATTCCAAAGTGGCAGGAAGGCTTGAAAGGGGAGGCCGAGGGACCTATGTGGTTTTAAAGGAAAAAAACACGGCTTGACAGTGGTCCTCCCCACGGATGAACGTGCCCCCCAACCACGCATTCGGGGGTCCCAGGGGATCCTGGGCATCCCTGGTACTTGCACCTAGAGCGTCTTGGGCCAACTGTGGGGTGCCCAAAGCTGCAGGAATGTTTGAAAGGGGAGGTCGAGGCACTTGTGTTTTGTGGAAGGGAAAAAAAAATGAGGCGGAATACATCCTCCCTACAGGCGGAAGTGCCTCCTAATCATGCTTGCACGGGGCCTTGGGGATCTTGAGCATCCTTGTTTCACACCGATGGAACGTCCTTGGGACATGAGGGGCAGCCCAAAACAGCAGGAAGTCTTCAAATGGTGGGGGAGGTCGAGACACCTGTGTGGTATGGGAGGGGAAAAAAGGCACAGCAGAGGTCCTCCCCATGGGTGAAATAGCCCCCAACCGTGCATGCGCGGGGCCAGGGCATCCTGGGCTTCCCTGGTTTGCAGCCTCTGTGTCTCGGGCCCACGAGTGGCAGTCTAAAGGAGCAGAAAGGCTTGAAAGGGGATTGCGAGGCACTAGTGTGGTATGGAAGGAAAATCAACAACGCAGAAGAGGTCCCCACACGGGTGAAAGTCTCTCCCAACTGTGCATGTGATAGGCCCAGGGTATCCTGGGGTTCACTGATTCGTCCCCACGGAGCATCTCGGGCCCAAAGGGGGAAGCCCAAAGAGGCAGGAAGGCTTGAAAGGCGAGGTGGAGTTACCTGTGTGGTGTGGAAGGAAAAAATGCCACATCTGAAGTTACACCACGGGTAAACGTGCCTCCTAACTGCGCTTTTGCAGGGACCAAGGGACACTGGGCCTCCCTGTTTCATGCCCATTCAGCATCTCGGGTCTAGGGGGTGCAGTCCAAAGCTTCAGGAAGGCTTGAAAGGGGAGTTCGAGGCACTTTGGTGGTTTCAAAGGGAAAATACACGGCGTGGCAGAGGTCCCCCCCAAGGGCAAAACTGCCTCCCAACCATTCATACCAACATCCCAGGGGATCCTACACATCCCTGGTACTTGGGCACAGAGTGTCTCAGATCCATGGGGTGCAGCTCAAAGCAGCAGGAATGTTTGAAATGGGAGGTCGAGGCACAAGTTTGTTGTAAAAGGAAAACAAAATGGCGTGGCTGAGGTCCCCTTCAAAGACGAACGTGCCTCTCAACCGTGCATGTGTGGGGCCCGTGGGATCCTGGGCATCCCTGGTTCGCACCCATGAGTGTTTCAGGCCGACAAGGGGCATCTCAAAGCGGAAGGAAGGCTTGAAATGGGAGGTCCAGTCATCTGTGGTGTGGAAGGGAAAAAAAACAGTGCGGCAGAGATCTCCCCACGGATGACAGTGCCTCCCAACCGCGCATGCGTGGGGCCCAGAGGATCCTGGGAGTCCCTGGTTCATGCACCCAGAGTGTCTTGGGCCTACTGTGGGCTGCCCAAAGCGGCTGGAATGTTAGGAATGGGAGGTTGAGGCACCTGTGTTTAGTAGAAGGAAAAAAATGACATGGAATGGGTCCTACCTACAGTAGAAAGTCCATCCAAACTGCACATGCATGGGGCCCTGGGGATCCTAGGCATCCTTGTTTCACACCCACGGAGCATCTTTGGGACATGCGGGTCAGTCCAAAGCAGCAGGAAGCCTTCAAAGGGGAGGTTAAGTCACCTGTGTTGTTCGGAAGGAACAAAATACAGCGTGGCAGAGGTCCACCACAGGCGAAAGTGCCTCCCATCTGCGAATGTGTGGGGCCCAGGGGATCCTTGGCGTCCTTGTCGTATGTGCACAGAGGGTCTCATACCCACGGGGTGCAGCCAAAAGCGTCAGGAAGGCTTGAAAACGTAGGTCAAGGCACTAGTGTGGTGACAAGGAAAAAATGGTGTGGCAGAAGTCCCTCCACGGGCGAAAGAATCTCCACACAGCAATGCACTGGGCCCAGAGGACACTGGGCATCCCTGGTTAGCACGCTTGGAGCAGCTCGGGCCCATGGGATCAGCCTAAGGTGGCAGGAAATCTTGAAATGGGAGGCGGAGTCACCTGTGTTGTGGAAGGAATACACAAATGGCGAATCACAGGTCCCCTTCAACAAGGGAAAGAGCTTCTCCACCTTGAATGTGTGGTGTCCAGGGCACCCTGGAAGTCCCTGGTTCACACCACAGAGAGCCTCAGACTTACGGGGACACGTCCAAGGTGACAGGAAGTCTTGAAATAGGAGGTGGAGGAACCTGTGTAGTGGAAAAAAAATAAATGGGAAAGCAGAAGTCAGCCCCCCACCAGCGAAAGGGCCCACCCACCACGCATTCTCAGGGCCTAGGGGATACTGGGCATCTCTGGTTCATTCTCAAAGAGAGTCTTGGGCCCATGGGGGCCAGCCCAAAGCGGCAGGAATTCTTGGAATGTAAGGTCGAGGCACCTGTGTGGTGAGGAAGGAAAAACATACGAGGAGATAGACTGTCCCCCCATGGGCGAAAGTATCTCCCAACCTCATGTGTCTGGCCCAGGTGCTCTTGGAATTTCTGGTTCATGCCCACGGTGCATCTCGGGCCCACGGCGGGCAACCCAAAGCAGCAGGAATGCATGAAAGGGGAGGTCGAGGCACCTGTGTGGTGTGGAAGGGAAACAAAATGGTGCATCAGAGGTCCCAACACGGGTGAAAGTGCGGCCCAGCTGCACAATCGCGGGGCCTAGGCGTTCCTGCATTGTCCCCGTTTCACACTCACGGAGAGTCTCGAGCCCAAGGGGGGCAACCCAAAGTGGCAGGAAACCTTGAAATGGGAGGTCGAGTTACCTGGGTCTTGAGGAAGGGAAAATAGCAGTGTGGCAGAGATCCCCCCACGGGAGAAAGTGCCTCCCAACCACACATTTGTGGGGCCTAGGGGTTCCTGGTCATCCCTGGTTGTTGCCCACAGAGTCTCAAGCCCACGGGGGGCAACCGAAAGTGGCAGGAATTCTTGAAATGGGAGGACAAGTCACCTGAGTCTTGAGGAAGGAAAAAAATGTCGTGGCAGATGTCCCCCATGGGGGAAAGTGCCTCAGAACCGCGCATATATGGGGCACAGGGGATCCTGGGCATCTCTGGTTCATGCCCACGGAGCATCTCACGCCCACGGGGGCAACCCAAAGCAGCAGGAAAGCTTGAAAGGGGAGGTCGAGTCAACTGTGTGCTGTGTAAGGAAAAAAAATAGCACAGCATATGTCCCCCAACAGGCAAAAGTGCCTTCCGACCACGCATACATGGGCCCAGGGGTTACTAGGCATCTTTGATTCACGAACAAGGAGCATCTCGTGCCCAAAGGGGGCAGCCCAAAGTGGCAGGAAAGTTTGAAACAGTAGTCAAGGCACCTATGTGGTGAGGAAGAAAAAAAAAAAAAACGGATCAGCAGAGGTCCCCCACGGCTACAGTCCCTCCCAATCCCACATGAGCATAGCTATTGGGACCCTGGGCAACCCAAGTTCTCGCCCACAGAAGGTGTCGGCCCACAGGGACAACTCAAGGCGGGAAGAAGGCTTAAAAGTGGAGTTGCAGGCGCCAGTGTTGTGAAAGGAAAACACAAATGGCGAGACTGAGGCCCACTCCCAGGGCGAAAATACCTTCCAACCACGCATGCCCAGGGCCCACAGGGTCACCCCAAGTCGGCAGGAAGTCTTGAAATGGGTGGTGGAGTCACCTGTGTTGTGGGAGGAAAACAAATGGCAATTCAGCAGTCACCCCAACAGGAGAAAGAGACTCCCCACCACGCATGCATGGGGACCAGTGGACCCTGGGGGTCCCTGTTTCACACCCAATTAGTGCCTTTGGCCCACGGGGGCCAGCCAAAGGCATCAGGAAGGCTTGAAAGAGGAGGTGGAGGCACCTGTGTTGTGGAAGGAAAAAACAAACGGCAAGGCAGTGGTCCAAACTCACGGGCGAAAGTGCCTCTCCATTATGCATGTGCAGGGCATTGGGGATACTAGGTATCCCTGGCTCACGCCCACAGAGCGTCTCGGGCACACATGGGCCCCCCAAGTCGGTAGGAAGTCTTGAAAGGGGAGGTAGAGGCACCCGTGTAATGTGGAAGGAAAACAAAACGCCAAGTCAGAGGCCCCCACACGTGGGCGAAAATGTCTCTCTACCATGCATGCGTGGGGCCCAGGGGACTCTGGGCATCCCTGATCCATGCCCAAGTAGTGCCTTGGGACCACGGGGTCCAACCCAAGGTGGCAGGAAGCCTTGAAAGGGGAGGTGGAGACGCCTGTGTTGTAGAAGGAAAACACACGGCACCACAGAGTTCCCCCCAACACGGGCAAAAGTGCCTCACCACCACACATGCATGGGACATATGGGCCCTGGGTATCCCTAGGTAGCACCCATGGAGTTGCTCCCACCCGTGGGTTCAGCCCAAGGCGGCAGGAAGTCTTGAAATGGGAGGTGGAGTCACCTGTGTTGTGGAAGGAAAACAGAAATGGTGAATCAGAGGTACCCCCAAATGGGTGAAAAAGCCTCCTGACCGCACATGCGTGGGTCCCAGAGGACCCTGGATGTTGCTGTTTCACACCCAGTTAATGCCTTGGTCCCATGGGGGCCAGGCCAAGGCGGCAGGAAGGCTTGAAAGAAGAGGTGGAGGCACCTGTGTTGTGGAAGAAAATAAACCATGAGGCAGAGTTCGCACTCCACGGACGAAAGTGCTTCTCCGCCACACATGTGTGGGGCGTAAAGGATGCTGGACATCCCGGATTCATACCCACGGAACGTCTCAGGCCCACATGAGCTGGCCAAAGTGGCAGGAAGACTTGAAAGTGGAGGTAGAGGCACCTGTGCGTTGTTGATGGGAAAAAAGTGGTGCAGCAGAAGTCCCCCAAGGGAGAAACTGCCGCGCAACCTTGCATGTTCAGGGCACATGGGATGCTGGGCATCCCTTGTTCGTGCCCACAGAGCGTCTCACACCCACGGTGGCAGCTTAAATTGGTAGGAAGGCTTGAAACGGAAGGTTGAGTCCCCTGTGTGTTGTGGAAGGAAAAAAAGAAGCAGAGCTGCAGAGGTCTCCACAATGGGTGAAAGTGTCTCCCAACCGCATATTCACTGCACCCAGGGGGTTGTGTGCATTCCAGTTTCAGGCCCAAGGTTTGTTTCAAGCCCAAGGGGGCAGCCACAAGCGGCAGGAAGGCTTGAAATGTGAGGTCGAGGCACCTGTGTGGAGTGGAAGGAAAAAAAAAACGGTGCGTCAGTGGTCCCCACCACTGGCGAAAGTGCTCCCAACTGTGCGTATGTGTGGCCCAAGGGATCCTGGTCTTCCCTGTTTCATGCACACAGAGTGTCTCAGGCCCCCACGGGGCAGATAAAAGAGGCAGTAAGTTTTCAAAGGGAAGTCAAGGCACCTGTGTAGTATGGAAGGACAAAAAATCGCGGCAGAGATTCCACCAACGGGCGAAAGTGACTCCTAACCGCACATGCGCGGGTCCCAGGGAATCCTGGGCATCCCTGGTTCGTGTTCACAGAGCATCTCGGGCCCACAGGGGGCAACCCAAAGCGACAGAAAGGCTAGAAAAGGGAGGTCAAAGATTCTGTGTGGTGTGGAAGGAAAAATAATGGTCCGGCAGAGGTCACCCATCAGGCAAAAGTGCCTCCCAAATACGCATGCACGGGGACCTGGGGATAGTGCGCTACCGTGATTCACACCAACAAATTGTATCAGGCCAAAGTGTGGTAGCCCAAAGCTGTAGGAAGTCTTAAATGGGGAAGTCTTGGCACCTGTGTGGTGTGGAAGGAAAAAAACGGAGCGGAAGAGGTCCCCCACGCATGGGCAAGAGTACCCCCAAACAGTGCATGTGTGGGTCCCAGGGGATAATGGGCTTCCCTCTTTCATAGCCAAGGAGCATCTCGGGCCCACGGGTTCAGCCAAAATTGGCAGCAAGGCTTGAAAGTGGAGGCCGAGGCACCTTTTTGGTTTGAAAGGAAAAAAAATCCAGGCGTAGCAGAGGTCCCTGGGAAGGGCAAAAATTCCTCCCAACCGTGAATGCGAGGTTCCCAGGACATCCTAGGCCTCCTTGGTTCTTGCACACTGGTGTCTCAGGCCCATGGGGGGCAGCCCAAAGTGGCAGGAAGGCTTGAAATGGGAGGTCCAGTCACCTGTGTGGTGTGGAAGGAGAAAAAAAAACCTGGCGCTACAGATGTCCACCCCAGGGACGAAAGTGCATCCCAACCACACATGCATGTGTGAGTCTCTGGTTCATGCCCATGCAGTGCCTTGGGTCCACCGGGGGGCAACCTAAAGTGGGAGGAAGTCTTGAAAGGGGAGGTAGGGACACCTGTGAGGTGTGGAAGGACAAGAAAATGGCATGACCAAGATCCGCCCCACGGGGGAAAGTGCCTTCCAAACAAGCATGCACAGGGCCCAGGGGATCCTGGGCATCCCTGATTCATTCACCCAGAGCATGTCGGGCCCACAGAGGACTGCTCAAAGCGGCAGGAATATTTTAAAGGAGAGGTCGATGCACCTGTGTGCAGTGGAAAGAAAAAAAAATGGCCCAGCAGGGGTGCCTCCACGGGCAAAAGTACCTCCCGATAGCGCATGCCTGGGGCCCCGGGTGTCCTGGGCTTCCATGCTTCATGCCCACAAGTCACCTCAGGTCCACAGGGAGAAGCCAAAGCGGCAGGAAGGCTTCTAAGGGGAGGTTGAGGCACCCTTGTGGCATTGAAGAAAAAAAATCGTCGCAGCCGAGGTCCCCGTGACAGGCAAAAGTGCTCATAAACCGCCCATGTGCTTGTCCTAGGGGATCCTGGAGTTTCCTGATTCGTGTCCACGGAGCATCTCGGGCCCAAGGGGTGAAGCCTAAAGCAGCAGGAAGGTTTGAAAGGCGAGGTCAAGGCACCTGTGTGCTGCGACAGAAAAAAAAAGGCACTGCACAAGTCCCTCTAAGGACAAAAGAGCCTCCCAGCCGTGCATGTGCAGGGCCCAGGGGATAATGCACATCCCTGTTTTGTGCCCACGGAGTGTCTTGGGGCCACGGGGCCAGCCCAAAGCAGCAAGAAGTCTTGAAAGGAAATATCGCGATGTGTCAGAGGTATCCCTAAGTGTGAAGTGCCTCCCAACCACGCATGTGAGGCTCTCAGGGGATCCTAGACATCCCTGATTGTTGCAAACGGGGCATCTTGGGCCCTCAGGTGGCAGCTCAAAGCGGAAGGAAGGCTTGAAATGGGAAGTCAAGGCACCTGTGTGTTCTGGAAGGAAAAAAAATGACTCGCCATAGGTCCTCACCAAAGGTGAAAATGCCTCTCACCCGCACATGTGCAGGGCCCCGACGATACTAGGCATCTCTGCTTCATGCCTACAGAGTGTCTTGGGCCCACTGGGACCAGCCCAATATGGCATTATTCTTTGAAAAGGGAGGTCGAGTCACTTGAGTGGCGTGAAAGGAAGAAAAAATAAATGCCACGGCAGAGGTCCCCCCACGGGCAAATGTGCCTCCCAACCGCGGATGCACAGGGGCCAGGGGATCCTCGGCTTCCTTGGTTCGTGCACACGAAGTGTCTCGGGACCAAAGGGGCAGCCCAACGCGTCAGGAATGCTTGAAAGGGGAGGTCGAGGACCCTGTGTGTTGTGAGAGGAAAAAAAAAAAAAACAGGGGTGCAGAGGTTCCACGCAACGGGTGAAAGTGCCTGCCAACCGCGCATTCACTGCACGAAAGGTATTGTGGGCATACAGGGTTTAGGCACAAGGAGCAACTCGGGCCCATGGGGGCCAGCTCCAAGCAGCAAGAAGGTTTGAAAGGGGATGTCGAGGCACTTGTGTGGCATGAAAGGAAAAAAAATGGCGCGCCAGAGGTCCCCACCACAGGCGAAATGCTCCCAACCTCTCATGTGCGAGGCCCAGGGGATCCTGGGCGTCACAGCTTCATGCCCACAGAATGTCTGAGGCCCACAGAGGCTAGCTCAAAGTGGCAGTAAGGCTTCAAAGGGGAAGTCCAGGCACCTGTGTGGCATGGAAGGAAAAAAAAAAATGTCCCAGCAGAGGTTCCCCTACAGGTGAAAGTGACTCCCAACTGCACATAAGCAGGCCCAGGACATCCTGGGTGTCAGTGATTCACACCGACGGAGAACGTCGGGCCCACAGGGGGCGACCCAAGCAGCAGGAAGTATTGAAAGGGGAGGTCGAGACATCTGTGTGGTGTGGAAGAAAAAAAATCGGCAGGGCAGAGGTTCCCCAACGGAAGAAAGTGCCTCCCAACCAAGCATGCATGGGGCCCTGGATATCCTGGGCTTCCCTGCTTTGGGCCCAACAAGTGTATCTGGCTAAAGAAGGGCAGGCCAAAGCTGCAGGAAAGCTTGAATGGGGAGGTCGAGGCACCTGTGTGGTGTGGAAGGAAAAAAAAACGGAGTGATAGAGGTCCACCCCACGAGCAAAAGTACCTCCCGACCCCACATGCGTGGATCCCAGGGGATACTAGGCGCCCCTGTTTGATGTCCTTGGAGCGTCTCAGGCCCACAGGGGCAGCCCAAAGCAGCAGGAAGTCTTGAAAAAGGAGGTCGAGGCACCTGTGTGGTGTGGAAGGAACAAAATACGGCACAGCAGAGGTCTGTCACAGGTGAAAGTGCCTCCCAAACGAGCATGCATGGGGATGAGGGACTCCTGGGCATCCTTGATTCATATCCATGGAGCCTCTCAGAATGACGGGGGGCATCCCAAAATGGCAGGAATGCCTGAAATGGAAGGTGAGGCAGCTGTGTGGTGTGGAAGGAAATAAATACGGTGCAGCAGAGGTCCCCCATAGGCGAAAGTGCCTCTCAATCACACATGCGCAGGGCCCAGGGGAACCTGTGTGTCCCTGGTTCATGCCCACAGAGCATATCATGCCCACGAGGGGCAGCCCAAAGGAGCAGAAAGGCTTGAAAGGTGAGGTCGAGACACCTGTGTTGTGAAAGGAAAAAAGTCGGCATGGACCCAGAGCATTGGGACCACAGGGGGCTGGCCAAAGTGGCAGGAAGGTTTGAAATCGGAGGTCAAGACACCTGTGTGTTGTGGAAGGAAAAAAAAATGACACGGCATAGGTCCACAACTGAGGTGAATGTCCCTCTTTCCCAAGTAGATGCACAGCCAGGGGATAGTAGACATCCTTGGTTCATGCCTACAGAGCGTCTCGGGCCAAAGGAGGACAGCCCAAAGCCACAGGAAGACTTGAAATTGGAGGTCAAGGCAACTATATGGTGGAAAGGAAAAAAAAAAAAAGCGGCACAGCAGATTCCCCCCAACGGGCGAATGTGCCACTCACCCTCGAATGAGCAGGTCCCAGGGGATTCTGGGCATCCCTAGTTCACGGCTATGGAGCATGGTCCACATGGGGCAGCCCGACGCTGTAGGAATGCTTGAAATGGGAGGTCGAGGCACCTGTGTGGTGTGGAAGGAAAAAAAATGGTGCAGCAGATGTCACCCCACGGGAGAAACTGCCTCCCAACTATGCTTGTGTGGGGTCCAAGGTATCCTGGGTCTCCATTATTCATGCCCACAGAACATCTCAGGCCCACAGGGGCATCCCAAAGCTGCAGGAATGCTTGAAAGGGGAGTTCAAGGCACTTGTGTGCTGTGGAAGGAAAAGAAACGGTGCAGCAGAGGTACCCCCAGAGACGAAAGTGCCTCCCAACCGTGCATGAGCATGACCCACGGGATCCAGGGCATCACTGGTACACACCATGGAGGATCTCGGGCACGCGGGGGCAGCCCAAAGCGGCAGGAAGGCTTGAGAGGGGAAATCAAGGTACCTCTGTGGTGTGGAAAGAAAAAAATATGGCACAGCAGATGTCCCCCCACAGGCGAAAGTGCCTCCCAGCCACACATATGTGGGACTCATGGGTTCTTGGGCATCCCTTTTTCACACCCACGGAGTGTCTCAGGCCCACGGGGGGCAACCCAAAGCGGCAGGAATTCTTGAAAGGGGAGGTCGAGGCACCTGTGTGATGTGGAAGGAACAAAAAACGGCACGGCAGAGGTTCCCCCACTTGTGGAAGTCCCTCCCAAATGAGCACCCGCAGGGCCCAGGGGATACTGGGCATCCCTGATTCATGCATCCAGAGCATCTCGGTCCCATGAGGGGCTGCCCAAAGCGGCATGAAGGTTTGAAAGGGGAGGTCGAGTTACCTTTGTGTTGTGGAAGGAAAAAAAATAACGTGGCATAGGTCCCCACCAAATGCGAAAGTGCCTCTCACTCACATGGGCGAGGAGCCCAGGGGATTCTGGGCATCCCGCCTTGTGCCTACAGTGTGACTCAGGCCCAAGGGGGACAGCCCAACATGGCAGGAAACTTGAAATTGGTGGCCAAGGCACCTGAGTGTTCTGGAAGGAAAACACACGGCAGAGGTCCCCCGCAACTGGTGAAAGAGCCCCCCCACCGCGCATGTGCAGGGGGCAGGGGACCCTGGTTATCCCTTCTTAGCACCCATGGAGTGGCTTAAGCCCATGGGTTCAATCTAAGGCGGCAGGAAGTCTTGAAATGGGAGGTGTGTTGTGGAAGGAAAATACAAATGGCGAATCAGAGGTATCCCCAAGCAGCGAAAGAGCCTCCCCACTGCACATGCGTGGGACCCAGGGGAACCTGGGTTCCCTGCTTCAAACCCCGGGATCCACGGGTACCAGCCCAAGGCGGCAGGAAAGTTTGAAAGAGGAAGTGGAGGCACCTGTTTTGTGGAAGGAAAAACAAATGGCGAGGCAGAAGTCTCCACTCACGGGTGAAAGTGAATCCCCACCGCACACACGCAGGACGTAGGGGATCCTGGGCATCCCTGGTTCACACCCACAGTGCGTATCAGGCCCACGTTGAGCAGCCCAAAGTGGCAGGAAAGCTTGAAAGTGCAAATTGAGGCACTTGTGTGGTGGTGAAAGTAAAAAAAAAAAAACAAAAGAAAACGGCGCGGCCGAGTTCTTCCCTAGAGTCAAAAGTGCCTCCCAACCGCGCATGTGTGGGGCCCAGAGGATCCTGTATGTCCCTGGTTCACACCCATGCAGAGTCTCGGGCCCATGGAGGCAACCGAAAGTGGCAGGAAGTCTTGAAAGAGGAGGTCGAGGCAATACTGTTGTGTGGGAAAAAAATGGCGTAGTGGAAGTCCCCACCATCGGAGAAACTGCATCCCAAACGTGCATGTGCAGGGCCCACGGGATCCTGCACATCACTTGTTTGTGCCCAGGGAGCATCTCAGACCCATGGAGGGCAGCCCAAATCTGCAAGAAGTCTTCAAAGGGGAGGTCGAGGCAACTGTGTGATGAGGAAGGGAAAAAATCGTTGTGGCAGATGTACCCCCACGGGCGAAAATGTTTCCCAACAGCATGTCTGTGGGGCACAGGGTACCATGGGCATCCCTGCGTAGCATCCATGAAGTGGCTTGGGCACACGGGGTCATCCCATGGCGGCAGGAAGTCTTGAAAGGGGAGGTAGATGCACCTGTTTTTGTGGAAGGAAAAAAAAATGAAGCGACATACTACTTCTCCCCAAAGGCAAAATTACCTCTAAGTCGCTCATGCATGAGGCCCAGGGAATACTGAAAATTCCTGGTTCCGGCCTACAGAGCAACTCGGGCACGTGGGGGCGGTCCAAATAAGAGGAAGGCTTAAAATAGGAGGTGGAGGCACCTGTGTGGTGTGGAAGGAAAAAAAAACAGGGTGGCAGATGTACCCCCAGGGGCCAAAGTGCCTCCCAATCCTGCATGTGCATGGCCCAGGTGATCAGGGGCATCATTAGTTCACACCAGTGGGGCATCTCAGGCCCAGGTGGGGCAACACAAAGCAGCAGGAAGGCTTGAAAGGATTAGTCGAGGCACCTATGTTGTGTGGAAGGAAAAAAATACCGTGCAGCAGATTTTTCCCCACGGAAGAAAGTGCCTCCCAACTGCATACGTGTGGTGCAGGGTTCCCTGGGCATCTTTGGTTCATGCCCACTGAACTTCTCAGACCCAGAGGGGGCAGCCCAAAGTGGAAGAAAGGCCTGGAAGGGGAGGTCGAGGCACCTGTGTGGTGAGGAAGAAAAAAAGGCACAGCAGAGGTCCCTCATGGGCGAATATGCCTCCCAACCCCACATGCTCGTATCCCTGGGGATCCTGGGCTTCCCAGGTTCTCGCCCACAGAGTGCCTTGGCCCACAGTGGCCAGCCCAAGGTGGCAGGAATGCTTGAAAAGGGAGGCGCAGGCTCCAGTCTTGTGAATGGAAAACACAAACGGCAAGACAGAAGTCACCACCAGAAGGGCGAAAGTGCCTCTCGACCACACATGCGTGGGGCCCAGAGGACTCTACGTGTCCCTGATCCATGCCCAAGGAGTGCCTCGGGCCCTCGGCGTCCAGCCCAAGGCAGCAGGAAGCCTTGAAATTGGAGGTGGAGACAACTGTGATGTGGAAGAAAAACACAAATGGTGCCACAGAGGTCCCCCACTATGGGCAAAAGTACCTCCCCACCACACATGTGGGGGGCCAATGGGACCCTGGGCATCTCTGGTTAGCACTCATGGAGTGACTCGGGCCCACGGAGTCAGCCCAAGATGGCAGGAACTCTTGAAAGGGGAGGTGGAGTCACCTTTGCTGTGGAAGGAAAACACAAATGGCGAATCAGAGGTCCCCACCACAATGGGCGAATGAGCCTCCTCACCGTGCATCCGTGGGTCCCTGGTGACCATGGTCTCCCTGTTTCACACCCAGGGAGGGCTTTGGGCCCACGGGGGCCAGCACAAGGAGGCAGGAATGCTTGAAAGGGGACATCGAGGACTCTGTGTGTTGTGGAAGAACAACAACAACAAAAAAAACAGAGCTGTAGAGGTAGCCCCAACGGGAGAAAGTCCGCCCACAACCGTGCATTCACTGCAACCAGGGGATTGTGGGCATCCCTGATTCAGGCTCAAGGGGCATCTCTGGCCCATGGGGGACAGCCCCAAGTGGCAGAAAGACTTGAAAGGTGAGGTCGAGGCATCTCTGTGGTGTGGAAGGATAAAAAAAGGCATGCCAGAGGTTCCCACCATGGGTGAAAGTGCTTCCAATCACGCATGTGCTGTCCCCAAGGGATACTGGGCATCCCTGTTTCACACTTACAGAGCGTCTCAGGGCCACCGGGGTAGCCCAAAGCAGCAGGAAGTCTTGAAAGGGGAAGTGGTGGCACCTGTGTGCTTTGGAAGGAGAAAAATATGGCGCGACAGACGTCCCCCACAGGGGAAAGTGCCTCCCAACTGTATAACGCAGGACCCAGGGTATCCTGGGCATCTTTGTTTCATGTCCAAGGAGCGTCTCAGGCCTACTAGAGGCAGCGCAAAGCGACAGGAATGCTTGAAAAGGGAAGTCGTCACCTGTGTGGTGATGAAGAAAAAACTGGCAGAGCAGAGGTGCCCCACGGGCGAAAGGGTCACCCAACCGTGAATGCATGGAGCGCTGAGGATCCTGTGCATCCCAGGTTCTCACCCATGGAGCGCCTTGACCCTCAGGGGCCAGCCCAAGGCAGCAGGAAGGCTTGAAAGGGGAACTGCAGGCTCCAGTGTTATGAAAGGAAACACAAATTGTGAGGCAGAGGTCCCCCAACACGGGCGAAAATGCCTCCCCACCACACATGCGTGGGGCCCAGGGTATTCTGGACATTCTTGATCCATGCCCAAGGAGTGCCTCGGGCTACAGGGTCCAACCCAAGGCGGTAGGAAGCCTTGAAACAGGAGGTGGATGTCCCTGTGTTGTGGAAGGAAAACAAAAATGACGTGGCAGAGGTCCCCCCAACAGGTGAAACAGCCTCCCCATGGTACAACTGTGGGGCACAGGGGACCCTTGGCATCCCTGGTTAGCACCCATTGAGCCACTCGCGCCCACGGGGTCAGCCTAAGGCTGCAGGAAGTTTTGAATTGGGAGCTGTAGTCACCATTGTTGTGGAAGGAAAACACAAATGGTGAATCAGAGGTCTCCCACAATGGGTGAAAGAGCCTCCCTACCGTGCATGTGTGGGAACCAGGGCTAGCTGGGTTTCCCTGATTCACACCCACGGTGCGCTTCTGGCCTACAGGGGTAAGTCCTAGGCGACAGGAAGGCTTTAAAGGGGATGTGTAGACCCCTGTGTTGTGGAAGGAAAAAACAAATGGTGAGGCAGAGTTCCCACCCCACGGGAGCAAGTGACTCACCACTGATCATGCACAGGGTGTAGGGGATCCTGAGCATCCCTGATTCATGCCCACGGAGCATCTCAGGACCACTTGGGGCAGCCCAAAGAGGCAGGAAGCGTTGAAAGGGGAGGTAGGGACACCTGTGTAGTGTGGTAGGATAAAAAATGGCACGGCAGAAGTCCACCCCCCACGAGAGAAAGTGCTCGCCAGCTGCATAAACGTGTGGCCCACGGGATCCTGCACTTCCCTTTTTCACGCCCATGGAGCGACTCAACCCCACGGGTGAAGTGCAAACTGCAGGAAGTCCTGAAAGGGGAGTTCAAGGGAACTCTGTGGTGTGGAAGGAAAAAAAACAGCCTCAGCACAGGTCACCCCAGAGGTGAAAGTGCCTCCCAACAGCACATGTATTTAGCACAGGGGATCCAGAAAATCACTAGTTCGCATTCATGGAGCGTCTCAGATCCAGGGGTGCAGCCCAAAGTGGCAGGAAAGCTTGAAAGGGGAAGTCGAGGTACCTGTGTGGTGTGGAAGGAAAAAAATACGGTGGGGCAGACGTCCCCCCACGGGCGAAATTGCCTCCCAACCACACGTACCTGTGGCACAGGGGATCATGAGCTTCCCTGGTTCCCACCCACAGGGCATCTCAGGCTCACAGGGGGCAGGCTAATACAGCAGAAATGCTTGAAAGCAGAGGTAGAGGCACTTGTGTGGTGGTGAAAGAAAAAAAGATGGCGCAGCCGAGGTCCCTCCCACAGGCAAAAGTTCCTCCCAACCGCCCATACATGGGGCCCAGGGGATCCTGGGTATCCTTGATTCACACTCACAGAGAGTCCCGGTCCCACGGCAGGCAGCCAAAAGTGTCAGGAAGACTTGAAAGGAGAGGTAGAGTCACCTGTGTGATGTGGGAAAAAAAAAAATCGATGCGGCAGAAGTCCCCCCACGGGAGAAACTGCCTCCCAAACGAGCAAGTGCAGGGCCAAGAGTATCCTTGGCATCCCTGGTTCATGCCAATGGACCATCTGCGGGTCACGGGGGGTAGCCCAAAGTGGCAGGAAGGCTTGAAAGGAAAGATCGAGGCACCTGTGTGGTGAGGAAGGAAAACAAACAGCACGGCAGATGTCCCCCCATAAGGGAAAGTGCCTCCCAACCGCACATGCGTGGGGCCCAGGGGAAAATGGGCATCCCTGGTTCATGCCCATGGAGCACCTCAGGCCCACGGGGGCAAACTAAAGCGGCAGGAAATCTTGAAAGGGGAGGTTGAGGCACCTGTGTGGTGTGGAAGGACAAAACAATGGCGCCACCGAGGTCCCCCACATGGGCAAAAGTGCCTCACAAACGAGAAAGCGCAGGACCCAGAGTATCCTGGACATCCAAGTTTCAAGCACCCCTAGCATCTTGGGCCCACGTAGGGCTGCCCAAAGAAGCAGGAATCTTTGAAAGCAGAGGTCGAGGCTCCTGTGTGTTGTGGAAGGAAAGAAATGACTTGGCATAGGTCTCCCCGAAAGGCGAATGTGCCTCTCACCCTCACATGCGCAGGGCCCACGAGATCCTGGGTATCCCTGCTTCATGCCTACATAGCGTCTTGGGCTCACAGGGGGCAGCCCAAAGTGACAGGAAAGCTCGAAATTGGAGGTCGAGGCACCTGAGTGTTGTGGAAGAAAAAAAATCGACTTGGCATACATCCTCCCTAAAAGCAAAAGTGCCTCCTAACCACGCATGCATGGGGCCCTGGGGATTATGGGTATCCCTGTTTCACACCCACGGAGCATCTTGTGGACAGGGGTGAAGCCCAAAGCAGCAGAATGGCTTCAAATTTGAGGTCGAGGAACCTGTGTGGTGTGGAAGGGAAAAAAAGGCGCAGCAGAGGTCTTCCTCACGGGTGAAATTGGTCCCAACCGCGCATTCTTGGGGCCCAGGGGATCCTAGGCATCCCTGATTCGTGTCTATAGAGCGTCTCGGACCCCAGGGGCAGCCCAAAGCGGCAGAAATCCTTGAAAGGAGAGGTCGAGGCACCTTTGTGGTTTGTAAGGAAAAAAACACGGCCCGGCAAAGTTCCCCCCAAGAGCGAAAGTGCCTCCCAACCAGGCATGTGAGGATCCCAGGCGACGTTAGGCATCCCTGATTCTTGCCCATGGTTCACCTCGGGCCCACGGGGGCCAGCCCAAGGCGGCAGGAAGGCTCAAAAGGGGAGGTCGACACACCTGTGTGGTTAGGAAGAAAAAGAAAATGGCACAGAAGAGGTCCTGCACATGGGCGATAGTGCCTCCAAACCGCGCATGTGTGGGGCCCCGGAGATCCTGGGCATCCCTGGTTCATGCTCACGGAGCATCTGAGGCCCACGTGGGACAGGCCAAAGGGGCCGGAAGGATTGAAAGGGGAGGTAGAGGCACTTGTCTGGTGTAGAAGGAAGAAAATACGACGTGGCAGAGATCCCTCCGCGGGCGAAAGTGCCTCCCACCCGCGCATGCGTGGGGCCCAGGGCTTCCTGGCAGCCCTGGTTCACAGACTCAGAGCTTCTGGGGCCCACGGGGGATATCCCAAAGCGGCAGGAAGGCTTGAAATGGGAAGTTGAGTCACCTGTGTGATGAGGAAAGCAAAAAAAGGCAGGGTAGATGTCCCTACACAGGGCAAAATGTCTCCCAGCCACGCATGCATAGGGACCAGGGGATCCTCATCATCCCTGCTTCATGCCCACAGAGTGTCTCAGGCCCACGCAGGACAGCCCAAAGGAGAAGGAAGGCTTGAAAGGGGAGGTTGAGTCATCTGTGTGGTGTGGAAGAAAAATAAAATGGCATGGCAGAGATCCCTTCCACGAGCGAAAGGGCTTCCCAACTGCACATGCTTGTGGCCCAGGGGATCTGGAGCATCCAGGGTCCACTCCCAAAGAGTGTCTCGGGCCCATGTGGGGCAGCCTAAAGAGGCAGGAAAGCATGAAAGGGAAAGCCGAGGCACCTGTGTGGTGTGGAAGGGAAAAAATACTGCGTGGCAGACCTCCTCCCACAGATGAAAGTGCCTCCCAACCATGCATACCTGGAGCACAGGGGTCCCTAGGCATCTTTGATTCATGCCCACGGAGCTTCTCAGACCCACAAGGAGCAGCCCGAAGCGGCAGGAAGGCTTGACAGTGGAGAACGACCCACCTGTGTGGGGAGGAAGAAAAAAAGGCAAAGCAGAGGCCCCCACGGGCGAACGTGCCTCCCAACCCCGCATGCCCAGGGCCTTGGAGATCCTGGGTGTCCCAGGTTCTTGCCCATGGAGGGCTTCCACCCACGGGTACCAGCCCAAGGCAGCAGGAATTCTTGAAAGGGGAGCTGCAGGCTCCAGTGTTGTGATAGCAAAATACAAACAGCAAGACAGATGTCCACCCCACACGGGCGAATGTGCTGCCCCACCGCACATGCGCAGACCCTACGGGACTGTGACATCCCTGATCCGTGCCCAAGGAGTGCCTCGGACCCACAGGGTCCAGCCTAAGGCGACAGGAAGCCTTGAAACGGGAGGCAGAGGCACCTGTGTTGTGAAAGGAAAACATAAATGGCGTGGCAGAGGTCCACCACCTCGGGCGAAACTGCCACCCTACTGTGCATGTGTTGGGGCCACGGGACCCTGGGGGTCCCTGTTTCACATCCAGTTGGTGCCTCTGGCTCAAGGGGGCCATCCCAAGGCAGCAGGAAGGCTTGAAATAGGAGGTGGAGGCACCTGTGTTGTGGAAGGAAAAAGAAACAGGGAGGCAGAGGTCCCCCCATACGGGCGAAAGTGTCTCCCCACTGCACGTGCTTGGGGTGGAGGGGATCCTGCACCTCCGTGAGTCATGCCCACAGAGCATCTCAATCCCACATGGAGCAGCCCAACGTGACAAGAAAGCTTGAAATGGGAGGTAGAGACACCAGTGTGGTGTGTAATGATTAAAAAAAACTGCACGGCAGAGGTCCCCACCACGGGGGAAAGTGCCTCCCAATTGCCCATGCACTAGGCCCAGGGGATCCTGGGTGTCCCTAGTTAACGCCCGTGGAGCAACTCCAGCCCACGGGCGACAGCTCAAAGAGGCAGGAAACCTGGAAATGGGAGGTCAAGGCAGTTGTGTGGTGTGAAAGGAAAAAAAAAAAACGCCGCTACAGGGGTCCCCCCACTAGAGAAAGTGCCTCCCAACCGCTCATTCACAGGATCGAGGGGATCCTGCGTCTCCTTGCTTCGTGCCCATGGAGTGTCTCAGGCAGACGGTGGGCAGATAAAAACAGAAGTGAGCCTTGAAAGGGTAAGTCCAGGCATCAGAGTGGTATGGAAGGAAAAAAAAAAGGCATGGCAGAGGTTTCCCCAAGGGCTAAATTGTCTCACAACCATGCATGTGTGGGGCCCAGGGGATCCTAGGCTTCCCTGGTTCTCAACAATGAAATGTCTCGGGCCCAAGGAGGGCAGGACAAAGTGGCAGGAAGTCTTGAAAAGGGAGGTCGAGGCACCTGTGTTTTGTTGAAGTGAAAAAATATGGTGCGGCAGAGGTTTCCCCCATGGGCAAAAGTGACTTGCACCAGCGCATGCGTGGGGCCCTTGGAATCCTGGGCATCCCTGTTTCTTGACCGCAGAGTATCTCGGGGCCACGGGGCCAACTCAAGACGGCAAGAAGACTTGAAAGGGGAGGGGGAGGCACCTGTGTTGTGGAGGGAAAACAAATGTCGAGACAGAGATGCCCCCCACCAGGGGCAAAAGTACCTCCAGAACCCTCATGCGTGGCACCTAGGGGACTTTGGGCATCCCTTTTTCGTGCCCACAGAGTGCCTTGGGCCCACTGGGGCCATCCCAAAGCGGCAGGAATGCTTGAAAGGGTAGGTGGAGGCACCTGTGTTGTGCAAGGGAAAAACAAATGGCGAGGCAGAGATCCCCCATCCACGGACAAAAATGTCTCAACACTGCACATGCATGGGGCCCACAGCACCCTGGGCGTCCCTGGTTCATGCCCATGGAGCGTCTTGGGCCCACGGGGAGCAGCCCAAAGCGGCAGGAAGGCTTGAAATGGGAGGCCGATGCACCTGTATGGTATGGAAAGAAAAAAAAATGGCGTGGCACAGGTCCCCTCACGGGCAAAAGTGCCTCACAACCACGCATGCATGGGGCCCAGGGGATCCTCGGTGTCCCTGTTTCGTGCACCCACAGCGTCTCAGGCCCAAGGGGGGCTTCCCAAAGCGGCAGGAAGTTTTGAAAGTGTAGGTCGAGGCACCTGTGTGTTGTGGAAGGAAAAAAAATGACGCAGCATAGGTCCCCATCAAAGGTGAATATGCCTCTCACCCGCGCATTGGTGGGGCCCAGGGAATACTGGACGTCCTTGATTCATGCCTTCAGAGCATCTCGGGCCCACGGAGGACAGCCCAAAGCAGCAGGAAACCTTGACATTGGAGGTCGAGGCACCTGGGTGTTGTGGAAGGAAAAAAACAACGGCGAGGCCTAGTTCCTCCCTAAAGGTGAAATTGCCTCCGAACCCCATATGCATGGGGCCCAGGGGATCCTTTGTGTCCCTATTTCGCTTCCACGGAGCATCTTGGTGACATGGGGGAAAGCCAAAAGCAGCAGAAAACCTTCAATTTAGACGTCGAGGCACCTGTGTGGAGTGGAATGAACAAAAAAAGCACAGCAGAGGTCCTCACCAAGGGGAAAATAGCCCCCAAATGCACTTCCGTGGAGCCCAGGGAATCCTTGGCATTAGTGCTTCATGCCTACAGAGGGTCTTGGGCCCAAGGTGGGCAGCTGAAAGTCGCAGGAATCCCTGAAAGGGGAGGTGGAGGCACTTCTGTGGTGTGAAAGGACAAAAAAAAAAAAAAAAAAAAAAAAGAAACGCTGCGGGAGAGGTCCCCTTTGGGGAGAAAGTGCCTCCCACCCATTCATTCACGGGATCCAGGGGATCCTTAGTATCCCTGTTTCACATTCAAGGAGTGTCTCAGGTCCACGGGGGGCAGATCAAAGTGGAAGGTTTGAAAGGTTTGAAAGGGGAAGTGGAGTCACCTGTGTGGTATGGAAGAAAAAAAAACCTGCATGGTAGAAGGCCCGCCACGGGCGTAAGTACCTCCAAACACATACGCGTGGTGTCCAGGTGATCCTGTGGTTCCATAATTCATGCCTACGGAACATCTCAGGCCAATGGGGGCAGCCCAAAGAGGCCGGAATTCTTGAAAAGGGAGGTCGAGGCCCCTGTGTTTTGTGGGAGGAAAAATAAACCAAGTCACATAAGTCCCCCCAACACGCGAAAGTGCCTCCCAACCATGATTTCACTACACCCGGGGATTGTAGGCATCACTGTTTGAGGCACAAGGAGCATCTCAGGCCCATGGAGGCAGCCTCAAGAAGGCAGGAAGCCTTGAAAGGGGAGGTGGAGGCACATGTGTAGGGAAGGAAAAAACAAACAGCACGGCAGAGGTCCCCCACAACGGACAAAAGAGCCTCCTCACTGAGAATGCTTGGGGCCCAGGGGACCCTGGGGGTCCCTGTTTCACCCCCATGGAGTGCCTTGGACCCACGGGGACCAGCCTAAGGCGGCAGGAAAGCTTGAAATAGGAGGTGGAGTCACCTGTGTTGTGGAAGAAAAAAACAAAAAGTGAAGCAGACATCCCAACCCACGGGTGAAAGTGCATCCCCACTGTGCATGTGCAGGGCCTAGGGGAACCTGGGCTTCCCTGGTTCACAAATAAGGAGGGTATCCTGCCCATGTGGAGCAGCCCAAAGCAGCAGGAATTCTTGAAAGTGGAGGTCGAGGCACTTGTGTAGTGGTGGAAGTAAAAGAAACAGCACGGCCAAGGTCCCTCCACAGGCAAAAGTGCCTCCCAACTGTGCATGTGTGGGGTTTAGGGGCTCCTGGAAGTCCCTGGATCATGTCCACGGGGATTCTCAAGCCCACATGGGGCAGCCCAAAGCGGCAGGAAAGTTTGAAATGGGAGATACAAGCACCTGTGTAGTGTGGAAGAAATAAAAACGGTGTGGCCAAAGTCTCCCCCATGGGAGAAACTGCCTCCCAACCACACATGCCTGGTGCCCACGGGAACCTGGGCTTCCCTTGTTCGTGCCCACGGAGGGTCTCAGGCCCACGGGGGTCAGCTCAAAGCGGCAGGAAGGCTTGAAAGAGGAGGTTGAGACATCTGTGTAATGTGGAAGGAACAAAATACGGCATAGCAGAGGTCCCCCACAGGTGAAAGCGCCTCCCAACCATGCATGTGCGGGGCACAGGGTATCCTGGGCATCCCTGTTTCAGGCCCACAGAGTGTCTCATCCCCACAGTGGCCAGCCCAAACTGTCAGGAAGACTTGAAATGGCAGGTCGAGGAACCTGTGTGGTGGAAAGGAAAAAAAGTGGTGTGGCAGAGTTCCCCTCATGGGCGAATGTGTCTCCCAAAGGAGCGTGTGCTGGACCAAGGGAATCCTGGTCATCCCTGGTTCATGCCCATGGAGGATGTTGGGCCCACAGGGGCAGCCAAAAGTGGTAGGAAGACTTGAAAGGGAAAGTTAAGGCACCCGTGAGGTGTGGAAGGAAATAAATATGGTGCAGCAGAGGTCCACCCACGGGTGAAAGTGCCTTCCAAATGATCACGTGCGGGGCCCAGGGCATCCTGGGTGTCCCTCTTTCATGCCCATGGAGGGCCTCGGTCCCACATGCGGCAGCCCAAAACGGCAGGAAGGCTTGAAAGGGGAGGTAGAGACACATGTGTTTTGGAAGGAAAACACAAATGACCCATCAGAGGTTCCCAAAGCGATGATTGAAAGAGCCACCACACTGTGCGTGTGTGGGGCCCTGGAGAATTTGGGAGTCCCTGGTTCACATGTGAGGAGTGCTTCAGGCCCACAGGGGCCTGCCCAAGGTGGCAGGAAGGCTTGAAAGAGGAGGTGAAGGCCCCTGTGTTGTGGAGGGAATATACAAGGCTTCAAAGGGAAGGTCCAGGTACCCATGTGATGTGGAAGGAAATAAATACGACGAGGCAGAGGTCCCCCCACGGGCGAAAGTGCCTCCCAGCCGCGCACACTCGGGGCCCAGGGCATCCTTGGCATTTCTGGTTCACACACACGGTGTATCTCGGGCCCATAGTTGCCAGCCCAAAGTGGTAGGAAACATTGAAAGGGGAGGTCGAGGCACCTGTGTGGTGTGGAAGGAAAACAAAACGGCATGGTAGAGGTCCCCTCACAGCGAAAATATCTCCCAACCGCTCATGCGTGGGGCCCAGAGATTCCTGGGTATCCCTGATTCACACCCATGGAGCGTCTGGAGCCCACGGGGGGGGAACCCAAAGTGGCAGGAAGGCTTGAAATAGGAAGTCGAGTCATCTGGGTCTTTAGAAAGGGAAAAAAAATGGCGCAGCAGATGTCCTGACACAGGGGAAAGTGCCTCTCAACCGCTCATGTGTGGGGCCCAGGGGATTCTCAGAGTCCCTGCTTCATGCCCACGGAGTGTCTGGGCCCAGGCGGGACAGCCCAAAGCGGCAGGAAGGCTTTAAAGGGGAGTTCCAGCCACCTGTGTACTGAGGAAGGAAAAGAAAATGGCGCAGCAGAGGTCCCGCCCACAGGTGAAAGTGCCACCGAAACGCGCATGCTAACGGGATGCTGGCCGCCCCTGTTTTGCACCAACAGAGTGTCTCATGTCCACTGTGGGCAGCCCAAAGCGGCAGGAAATCTTGAAAGCGGAGGTCGAGGCACTTTTGCTGTGTTAAAAGAAAAAAAAAAAAACGGCGTGGCCGCGGTCCCCCCCTCAGGCAAAAATGCCTCACAACAGCGCATGTGTGGGGCTCAGGGTATCCTGGGCATCCCTGGTTCACAACCACACAGAGTCTCAGGCCAACCGGGGACGGCCCAAAGTGGAAGGAATGCTTCAAAGGGGAGGTCGAAGAAACTGTGTTGTGTGGTAGGAAAAAAATACGCCATGGCAGAGTTGTCCCCACGGGCGATAAGGCCTCCCGACCGTGCATGTGTGGGGCATAGGAGATCCTGGGTGTCCCTGGTTAATTCCTGCAGAGCATCTCATGCTCACAGGGGGCGGCCCAAAGTGGAAGAAAGGCTTGAAATGGGAGGTCGAGGCACCTGTTTGTTGTGGAAGGAAAACAAAATGGTGTGGCAGAGGCCCCAGCAAAGACGGAAGTGTCTCTCAACCGCGCATGTGTGGGGCCCATGGGATCCTGGGCATTCCTGGTTCATGCCCATGGAGTGTTTCAGGACCACAGGGGGCAGCCCAAAGCGGCAGGAAGGTTTCAAATGGGAGATAGAGTCATCTGTGTGTGTGGAAGGAAAAAATAAACTGCGCCGCAGAGGCCCCACCCAACGGCCGAAAGTGCCTCCCAACCGCGAATGTGCAGGGCCCAGGGGATCCTGGGTGTCCTGGGTTCATGCCCATGTAGTGCCTTGGGCCCACAAGGGGCAGGCTAAATCGGCAGGAAGTCTTGAAATGGGAGGTTGAGGAACCTGTGTGGTGTGGAAGGACAAAAAAATGGCACGGCAGAGGTCCTCCCCAAGGGCCAAAGTGTCTCCGAAACGAGCATGTGTGGGTCCCAGGGGATCCTGGGCATCCCTGATTCATGGACCCAGAGCATCTCCAGAACACGGCGGGCTGACCAAAGCAGCAGGAGTGTTTGAAAGGGGAGGTCGAGGCACTTGTGTGTTGTGGAAGTAAAAAAAAAATGATGTGACATATGTCCCCACCAAAGGCGAAAGTGCCTCTCACTGGCACATGTGCAGGGTCCAAGGGATGCGGGAAGTCCCTGGTTCAGGCCTACACAGCGTCTCAGGCCCATGGGGGGCAGCCTAAAGCTCCAGGAAGGCTTAAAACTGAAGGTAGAGTCACCTGAGTGCTGTGGAAGGAAAAAAAATGGGGCAGCATAGGTCCTCCCTTAAGTTGAAAGTGCCTCCTAACCACACATACACTGGGCCCTGGGCATCCTGGGCTTCCCTTTTTCACACCAATGGAGCATCTTGGGGACATGGGGGGTAACCTAAAGCAGCACGAAGGCTTCAAAGGGGAGGTCAAGGTACCTGTGTGGTGTGGAAGGAAAAAAATAGGCACAGCAGAGGTCCTCCCCAAGGGTGAAATAGCTCCAATCAGCACAGGCGCTGGGCCCAGGGGATGCTCAGCTTCCTGCTTTGCACCCTCGGAGCATCTCAGGCCCACGGCAGGAGCCCAAAGCGGCAGGAAGTCTTGAAAGGAGAGGTCGAGTCACTTGTGTGGTGTGAAGGGAAAAATAACTCCGCGGCATAGGGCCCCTACTAGAGAATGTGCCTCCCAACCACTCATGTACGGGGCCAAGGGCATCCTGTGTGTCCCTGTTTACGTTCACAGAGTGTCTCAGGCCCACAGGGCAGATCAAAGCGGAAGTAAGTCTTCAAAAGGGAAGTTGAAGCACCAGTGTCATATGGAAGGACAAAAAAAATCACGGCAGAGGTCACCCCCACGGGCGAAGGTGATGACCAACCATGCATGCGTGGGTCCCAGGGAAACCTGGACTTCCCTGGTTCATGCCAATAAAGGGTATTGGGCCAAAGTGGGCAGCCCAAATTGGCAGGAACTCTTGAATGGGGAGGTCGAGACAACTGTGTGGTATGGAAGGACAAAAAACGGGGTGGCAGATGTCTCCCCCATGGGCAAAAGTGCCTCTCAACCGTGCATGCACTGGACCCTGGGGATACTAGGCATCCCTGTTTCGCACCCATGGAGTGTCTTGGGCCAAAGGGGGCAAGCCCAAAGAGGCAAGAAATTTTGAAATGGGAGATAGAGGCACCTGTGTGGTGAAGAAGAAAAAAAACGGCACAGCAGATGTCCCCACAGGAAAAAGTGCCATCCAACCCCACAAGTGTAGAGCCCTGGGGATCCTGGGCATCACAGGTTCTCACCCACAGAGTGCCTTGGCCTATGAAGGCCAACCCACTGTGGCAGGAATGCTTGAAAGGGGAGGTGCAGGATCCAGTGTTGGGAAAAGAAAACACAAACGGCGAGACAGAGGTACTTCAACACGGGCAAAAGTTCCTCCCCACTGCACATGCGTTGGGCCCAGGGGACTCTGGGCATCACTAGTCTGTGCTCAATGAGTGCGTCAAGCCCACAGGTTCCAGCCCAAGGCGGCAGGAAGCCTTGAAAGGGGAAGTGGAAGCACCGGTGTTGTGGAAGGAAAACAAAAATGGCGCCGAAGAGGTCCCCAACAACGGGCGAAAGTGCCCCCCACCATGCAAGCACAGGTCCCAGGGAATCTGGGCATCCCTGCATAGCACCCATGGAGTGGCTTGGGCCCACGGGGTCAACCTAGGGAGGCAGGAAATCTTGAAATAGGAGGTGAAGTCACCTGTGTTGTGGAAGGAAAACGCTAATGGCGAATCAGAGCTTCCCCACAAAAGGCGAAAGATCCTACCCACTGCACAAACGTGGGGTCCAGGAGACCCTGGGTATCCCTGTTTCAGAAACAGTGAGGGCCTCAGGTCTACAGGGACCAGCCCAAGACGGCAGGAAGGCTTGAAAGAGGAGGTGGAGGCAACTGTATTGTGGAAGGAAAAAACAAACGTCAAGGCACAGGTCTGACACCACAGCCAAAAGTGCCTCCAAACTGAGCATGCGCAGGGCGTAGGGGATCCGAGCATCCCTGATTCACACCCATGGAGCATCTTGGGCCCAGGTGGGGCAGCCCAAAGCAGCAGGATGGCTTGAAAGGGGAGGTAGAGGCACCTGTGTGGTGTGGAATGAAAAAGAAATGGCACGGCAGGAGTCTCTTCCACGAGAGAAAATGTCTGCCAACCACGCATGAGCTAGGCCCACGAGTTCCTGGGCATCCCTGGTTCATGTCCATGGAGTGTCTCAGGCCCACCAGGACAACCCAAAATGGCAGGAAAGCTTGACATAGGAAGTCGAGGCTCCTGTTTGGTGCGGAAGGATAAAAAATACGGCATGGTTGATGTCCCCCCACAGGCGAAAGTGTCTCCCATCCGCGGATACGCGGGGTCCAGGAGATCCGGAGTTTCCCTGGTTCATGACCACCAGGCGCCTCAGGCCCACAGGGGCCATGTGAAAGTGGTATAAATGCTTGAAAGCAGAGGTCGAAGCAATTGTTCGGTAATGCAAGGAAAAAAATGGCGTGGCCGAGGTCCCCCCTCAAGCCAAAGTGCCTCTGAACCACGTGCGTGAGGGGCCCTGAGGATCCTGGACATCCCTGTTTTACATCCACGCAGAGTCTCGGGCCCACGGGGAGCAGCCGAAAACGGCTGGAAACGTTGAAAGGAGACATCGAGGAACCTGTGTGGTGTGGAAAAAATATCGGCATAGCAGGAGTCCACCCAACGGGAGAAATGCCTCCCACCTGCACATGGATGGTGCCCACGCTATCCTGGGCATTCCTTGTTTGTGCCACGGAGAGAATCAGGCCCATGGGTGGCAGCCAAAAGTGAAAGGAATTCTTGAAATGGGAGGTCGAGGCACCTGTGCGGTGTGGAAGGAAAAAAATACGATGTGGCAGAGGTCCCCCCACGGGCAAAGGTGACTCCTAAACACGCATTTGTGAGGATCAGGGGATCATGGGCATCCCTGGTTCATGCCCACCAAGAGTGTCATCTCCATGGGGGCAGCCCATATTGGCCGGAAGTCTTGAAATGGGAGGTCCAGGCACCTCTATGGTGGAAAGGAAAAAAAAACGGTGCTGTAGAGGTCCCGGCAGGGGCGAAAGTGTTTCTCAATCGAGCATGCATTGGGCCAAGGGGATCCCGGGCATCCCTAGTTCATGCTGATGGAGCGTCTCGGGGACACGGGGGGCAGCCAAAAGTGCCAGGAAGGCGTGAAATGGAAGGTTGAGGCACCTGTGTGGTATGGAAGGAAATAAACACAGCATGGCAGAGGTCCCACCACGGGCGGAAGTATCTCCCAACCGTTCATGCATGGGGCCCATGGTTTCCTGTGCATCCCTGATTCATGCCCACAGAGCATCTCGGGCCAACGAGGTGCAGCCCAAAGTGGCAGGAAAGCTTGAAATTGGAGGTCGAGGTACCTGTGTGGTGTGGAGGAAAAAAAATGGCATGGCAGAAGTCTCCCCACCAGCAAAAGTGCCTCTCAACCGCACATGCATGGGACCCATAGGATACTGCACATCCCTGATTCAAGCCCACGGACCATCTTGGGGCCAAAGGGGAGAGCCCAAAGCGGCAGGAAGTCTTGAAAGTGGAGGTCAAGGCACCTTTGTGGTTTGAAAGGAAAAAATCTCGGCCTGGCAATGGTCCACACCAAGGGTGAAAGCACCTCCCAACCGCACATGCAAGCGTCCCAGGGGATCATAGGCATCCATGGTTCTTGTTCACGGATCTACTTGGGACCACGTGGGGCAGCTCAAAGCAGCAGGAAGGCTTGAAATGGGAGGTCGAGGCATCTGTTTGTTGTGGAAGGAAAATAAAATAAAATGGCATGGCAGAGGTCCCCCCCAAGACGAAAGTGCCTCTCAACTGTGCATGTGTGGGGCACAGGGGATCCTGGGTATCCATGTTTCATGCCCATGGAGAGTTTCAGGTCCACGGGGGCAGCCCAAACGGGCAAGAAGGCTTGAAAGGCGAGGTCGAGTCACCTCTGTAGTGTGGAAGGAAATAAAACAGCACGGCAGAGGTCGGTCCCACAGCGGGCAACAATGCCTCACAACCACGCATGCAAGGGGCCCTAGGGATCATAGGCCTCCCAGGTTTGCATCCACAAAGCTTATCGGGCCAAAGGGGAGCAGCACAAATCGGAAGGTAAGCTTGAATGGGGAGGTCGAGGCACCTGCCTGGTGTGGGAGGAAAAAAAACGGCACAGCCGACGTTCCCCGCAGGGGCAAAATTACCTCGCAACTGCCCATGCATTGGGCCTAGGGGATCCTGGGCATCCCTGCTTCATGCCCATGGAGCGCTTCAGGCCCATGGTAGGCAGCCCAAAGCGGCAGGAAGGCTAGAAAAGGGAGGTCGAGTCACCTTTTTGGTGTGGAAGGAAAAAAAAAGGCACAGCAGAGGCCCCTCCCACGGAAGAAAGTGCCTCACAACTGTGCATGCATGGGGGCTAGGAGTTCCTGAGTGTCCCTGATTCATGCTGATGGACAGCCTCGGGCCCACGGGGGGCAGCCTAAAGCAGCAGGAAGTCTTGAAAAGGGAGGTTGAGGCAACTCTGTGGTGTGGAAGGACAAAAAATGGCACAGACGAGGTCCCCACCACAGGCCAAATTGCCTCCCAATCACGCATGCATGGTGCCTATGGGAATTCTGGTCATCCATGGTTTGGGAACACAGGGTGTCTTGGGCCCATGGGGATAAACCCAAAGCGGCAGGAAGACTTGAAAGGAGAGGTCGAGGTACCTGTGTGGTATGGAAGGAAAAAAGACGTCGTGGCCGAGGTCCCCCTCACAGGCAAAAGTGCCTATAAACCACGCATGGGTGCATCCCAGAGAATCCTAGGGTTCCCTGATTCATGCCGCTGGAGCATCTCAGGCCCAAGGGGGGGAAGGTCAAAGAGGCAGGAAGGCTTGAAAGGCAAGATCGAGGTGCCTGTGGGGTGTGGAAAATAATGGCCCATCAGAATTCCCCCCATGGGCAAAAGTGCCTCAAAACCTTGCATGTGTGGGGACCAAAGGATACTGGGCATCCCTGTTTCACATGCAAGCAGCATCTCAGGTCCACGGGGGACAGCCTAAAACAGGATGTCGAGGCAACTTTGTGGTTTCAAAGAAAAAAATCACGGCGCTGAAGAGGTCCCCAACAAGGGTGAAAGTGGCTCCAAGCTGCGCATGCGAGTGGCCCAGGGGATCCTAGGCATCCCTGGTTCTTAGGCACAGAGTGTCTAGTGCCCACGGGGGACGGCTCAAAGAGGCAGGACGGCTTGAAATAGGAGATTGAGGCACCAGTGTATTTTCAAAGGAAAACAAAATGGTGTGGCAGAGGTCCCCCCGAAGAGGAAAGTCCCTGTCAACTGCACATGCACAGGGCCCAGGGTATCATGTGAATCCCTGGTTCACGCCCATGGAGGATTTCAGGCACACAGGTGGCATCCCAAAACGGAAGGAATGCTTAAAATGCGAGGTGGAGTCATTTGTGTGGTGTGGAAGGAAACAAAAAAAGGTTTGACAGAGATCCACCCCACAGAGGAAAGTGTGCCCCAATCGTGCATGCGTGGGGCCCAGAGGATCCTGCAAGTCCCTGGCTCATGCCCCTGGAGGAACTCGGGCCCACAGGGGGCAGCCTAAAGCAGCAGGAATGCTTGAAATAGGAGGTTGAGGCATATGTGGTGTGGAAAGACAAAAAAATGGCACAGCCGAGGTCCGCCCCACCGGCGAAAGTGTCTCCCAAACGAGCATGTGCGGGACCCAGGGGATCCTGAGTGACCCTGGCTCATGCACCCAGAGCATCTTGGCCCGGCAAGGGGCTGCTCAAAGAGGCAGGAATATTTGAAATGGGAGGTCGAGGCACCTGTGTTTTGTGGAAGGAAAAAAATTGCGCTGCATAGGTCCCCACCAAAAGCGAGTATGCCTCTCACCCGAGCATGCGTGTGGCCCAGGGGATCCTGAGCATCCCTGTTTCATGTCTACAGAGCATCTCGGGCCCATGGCAGCAGCCCAAATCAGCAGGAAGACTTTATATTGGAGGTCGAGGCACCTGAGTGCTGTGGAAGGAAAAAAATTGCGTGGCATAGGTCTCCCTAAAGGCGAAACTGCCTCCTAACCGTGCATGCATGTGGCCCAGGTGATACTGGGCATCTCCGTTTCACAGCCATGGAGTGTCTTGGGGACATGGGGGGAAGCCCAAAGCAGCAGGAAGTCTTCAAAGGGGAGGTCGACGCACCTGTGTGGTGTGGAAGGAAAAAAAAGGAATAGCAGGGTCCTCCACACGGGTGAAATAGTCCCCAACCGTGCATGCGTGGAGCCCAGGGGATCCTGGGATTCCCTGGTTGGCACCCTCTGAGTGTCTCTTGCTCACGGGGTCAGCCCAAAGCAGGCATGAAGGCTTGAAAGTGGAGGTGGAGGCACTTGTGTGGTGTGAAAAGAAGCAAAAATGCTACAGCAGAGGTCCCACCACGGGAGAAAGTGCCTCGAAACTGCTCATTCACAGGGCCCAGGGGATCCTGCTTTTCCCTGCTTTGCATTCACGGAGTGTCTCAGACGAGCGGGGTTCAAATCAAAGCCAAAATAAGGCTTGAAAAGGGAAGTCGAGGCACATGTGTGTTATGGAAGGAAAGAAAACTGCCTTGGCAGCAGTCCAACCACGGGCGAAAGTTCCTCCAAACCGCCCATGTGCAGGGCCCAGGGGATCCTGGGTTTCCGTGGTTTGCACCCACGAAGAGTCTCGGGTCCAAGGCGGGCAGCTCAAGTTGGCAAGAATGCCTCAAATGGGAGGTCGAATCCCCTGAGTGTTGTGAGAGAAAAAAAAACGAAGCAGCACAGGTCCCCCCAAAGGGAGAAGGTGCCTACCAACCGTGCATTCACTGCACCCATGGGATTGGGTGCATCCCAAGTTCAGGTGCAAGGAGCATCTCCGGCCCACGGGGGACAGCCCCAAGAGGCAGGAAGTCTTGAAAGGGGAGGTATATGCACCTGTGTGGTGTGGAAGGACATAATATGGCACGGCTGAGTACCCTCCACAGGCCAAAGTGCCCCCCAACTGCACACGCCTAGTGCTCAGGGGATCCTGATCATCCATGGTTCATGCCACAGGGCTTCTCGTGCCCACAGGGAGAAACCCAAAGCAGCAGGACAACTTGAAAGGGGAGGTCGAGGCACCTGTGTGGTGTCGAAGGAAAAAAAAGTCACGGCTGAGGTCTCCCCCATGGGAAAATGTGCCCATTTACCGCACCTGCGTGGGGCCCCGGAGATGAAGGGCATCTCTGGTTCACACACACAGGGTTCTGAGGCGAACACGGACAGCCCAAAACAGAAGGAAGGCTAGAAAGGGGAGGCCGAGGCACTGGAGTGGTATGGAAAGGAAAAAAATCATGGCGTGGCAGAAGTCCTCCCAACAGGAAATCTGCCTCCCAACCATTCTTATGTGGGGCCCAGGGGTTCCTGGGTGTCCCTGGCTCATGCCCACAGAGCGTCTCATACCCACAGGGGTTAGCCCAAAGCTGCAGAAAGGCTTGAAATGGAGGTCGAGACACCTGTGTGGTTTGTAAGAAAAAAAAACGATGCGGCATAAGTTCCCCCACGAGAGAAAGTGCCTCCCAACCACGCATGCCTGGGGCTCAGGGCTTCCTGGGCGTCCCTGGTTCGTGCAGCCAGACTGTGTCGGGCCCACAGGTTGCTGCCCAAAACGGCAGGAAAATTTGAAAGAGGAGATCGAGGCACCTGTGTGTTGTGGAAGGAAAAAAAATGACGCGGAATAAGTCCCCACCAAAAGGGAATGTGCCTCTCACCTGTGCATGTGCAGGGCACAGGTGATCCTGGTTGTCCCTGGTTCTTGCCTACAGAGAGACTCGGGCCCACGAGGGGCAGCCCAAAGCCGCAGGAAGGCTTGTAATGGGAGTTCGAGGCACTTGTGTGTTGTCAAAGGAAAAAAAATAGCCGTGGTGGGGGTCCCCCTACGGGCAAAATTGCCTCCCAAAAGCACATGCAATGGGGTCATGGGATCCGGGACTTCACTGGTTCGTGCCCATGAAGTGTCTTGGGCCTAAGAAGGGCAGCCCAAGGCGGCAGATTTGCTTGAAAGGGGAGGACGAGGACGCTGTGTGTTCTTGAAGGAAAAAAAGAAAACGGAGCCGCAGGGGTCGCCCCAACGGGGGAATGTGCCTCCCAACCGCGCATTCACTGCACCCAGTGGATTGTGGACATCCGAGGTTCAGACCCAAGGAGCGTCTCTGGCCAATGGGGGACAGCCCCAAGTGGCAGGAAGGCTTGAAAGGTGAGGTCGAGGCACCTGTGTGGTGTGGATGGAAAATAAACCAGTGTGCCAGAGTTCCCCACCAAAGGTGAAAGTGTTCCCAACCGTGGATTTGCGGGTCCCAGGGTATACTGGGCATCGCTATTGCATGCCCACAGAGAGTCTTGGGCCCATGGGGGCAACCCAAAGTGGCAGGAAAGCTTGAAATGGGAGGTCAACTCACTTGTGTGTAGTGGAAGGAAGAAAAACCGGCGCGGTAGACGTCCCACCCATGGAAGAAAGTGCCTCCCAACCGTGCATGCATGAGGTGCAGGGGATTCTGGGCATCACTGATTCATGCCCATGGAGTGTCTCGGGCCCACAGGGGAAAAACTACAGTGGCAAGAATGCTTGAAAGGGGAGGTTGAGGCACCTATGCGGTATGGAAGGACAAAAAAACGGCCACGTTCCACCTCACGGGCTACAATGCCTCCCATACAAGAATGTGCAGGGCCCAGGGGATCCTGGGCGTCTCTGGTTCGTGCACCCAGAGCGTCTTGGACCCAAGAGGTGCAGCCCAAATCGACAGGAAGGCTTGAAATTGGAGGTCGTGGCTCCTGAGTGTTGTGGAAGTAAAAAAAAAATGGCACAGCATAGGTCCTCCCTAAATGCGAAAGTGCCTCCTAACCGCGCATCACCAGGGCCTTGGGGATCCTGGGGGTGCTTGTTTCACAACCAGGGAGCATCTTGGGAACATGTAGGACAGCCAAAAGCAGCAGGAAGTCTTCAAATTGGAGGTCGAGGCACCTGTGTGGTGTGGAAGGGAAATATTAGGCACAGCAGAGGTCCTCCCCACGGGCGTAATAGCCCCCAGCTGCGCATGTGCAGGGCCCAAAGGATCCTGGGCTTCCCTTGTTGGCATCCTCAGAGCATCTCAGGCCCATGGGGGAAAGCCCAAATCGACAGGAAATCTTGAAAGTGGAGGTCGAGGCCCCTGTGTGTTGTGGAAGGAACAAAAAACGGAGAAGCAGAGGTCCCCCCAGTGGGAGAAAATGCCTCACAACCGCGCATTTACTGCACTCAGCGTGATTGGGGGCATCCCTGGTTCAGGCCGTAGGAGAGTCTAGGGCCCACGGGGGACAGCACAAAGCAGCAGGAAGGCTTGAATGGGGTGGTCGAAGCAACTGTGTAGTGTGGAAAGAAAAAAAACCGGCGCAGCAGAGATTCCCCCCACGGGCGATATTGCCTCCCAACAGTGCATGTGCAGGACACAAGAGACCATGGGCATCCCTGGGTAGCACCCACAGAGCGGTTCGGGCCCACGGGTCAGCCCAAGGTGGCAGGAAGTCTTGAAAGGGTAGGTGGAGTCACGTGTGTTGTGGAAGGAAAACACAAATGGCGTTTCAGATGTCCCCCCCCCGGGTGAAAGAGCCTCCCCAACGGGCATGTGTGGGGCCCAGGGGAATCTGAGTGTCCCTGGTTCACACCCGTTGAGCACCTCGGGCGCACAGGGGCTAGCCAAAGGCGGCAGGAAGGCTTGAAACAGGAGGTGAAGGCACCTGTGATGTGGAGGGGAAAAAGAAATGGCGAGGGAGAGGCCCGCCCCTTAAGGGAGAAAGTGGTCCCATACCGTGAATGTGCAGGGCCTATGGGATCTTGGCTACCCCTGGTTCATGCCCGCAGAGAGTCTTGGGCCCATGGGCGGCAGCCCAAAGCGTCAGGAATGCTAGAATGCGGAGATCAAGGCCCCTGTATTGTGTGGAAGGAAAACAAAACGACTCAGCAGAGGTTCCCCCACGAGAGAAAGTGCCTCCCAACCGCGCATGCATGGGGCCCAGAAATTCCTGAGCTTCCCTGTTTCACATCCACGGAGAGTCTCGAGCCTACGGGGGCAGCCCAATGTGGCAGGAAGTCTTGAAATGGGAGGTCGACTCACTTGGGTCTTGAGGAAGGGAAAAATAACGGCGTGGCAGAATTCCCCTCACAAGCAAAATGCCTCTCAAATGCGCATGCACAGGGCCGAACGGAACCTCAGAGTCCCTGCTTCATGCCTACAGAGCATCTCTGGTGACACGGGACAGCCCAAAGTGGCAGGAATTCTTGAAATGTGAGGTAGAGACACCTGTGTGGTGTGGAAGGAAAACAAAATGGCAAGGCAGATGTCCCTCAAAAGGGGGGAAAATGCCTCCCAACCATGAATGGGCAGGGCCCAGGGGACTCTGGGAATCCCTGATCTGTGCCCAAGTAGGGCCTCGGACCCACTTTGTCCTGCCCAAGGCGGCAGGAAGCCTTGAAAGGGGAGGTGGAGGCACCTGTGTTGTTGAAGGAAAACACGAACGGTGTAGCAGAGGTCACCCACCACAGGCGAAAGTGCCTCTCAACTGCACATGTGTGAGGCCTAGAGGATCCTGGGCATCCCTGTTTCCCGCCCATGGAGATTTCTGGGCTCAACAGGGGAATCCCAATGCAGAAGGAAGACTTGAAATGGGAGACTGAATCATCTGTGTGGTGTGGAAGGAAAAAAAATACGGTGCGGCAGAGGTCTCCCCAATGGACGAAAGTGCCTCCCAATCTTGCATGCGCAGGGCCCAGGGGATCCTGGGCGTCCTTGGTTCATGTCCATGGAGTATCTAGGGCCCACAAGTGGTAGGCTAAAGGGGCAGTAATGCTTGAAAGGGGAAGTTGAGGCACCTATGTGATGTGGAAGGACAAAAAAATGGCATGGCCGAGGTCTACCCCACGGGTGAAAGTGCCTCCCAAATGAGCATGCACAGGGCCCACGGGATCTTGGGCATCCCTGTTCCATGCACCCAGAGCATCTCAGCCCCACAAGGGGCTGCCCAAAGCCGCAGGAATGTTCTAAAGGGGAGGTTGAGGCACCTGTGTTTTGTGGAAGGAAAAAAATGACGCAGAGTAGGTCCACAGCAAAGGCCACGATGTCTCCCACCTGTGCATGTGCGGGGCCTTGGGGATACTGGGAGTCTCTGGTTCATGCCTACAGAGCGTTCATGCCCCCCAAGGGGAAGCCCAAATCGCAGGAAGGCTTAAAATTGGAGGTCAAGCCACCTGAGTGTTGTTGAAAAAAAAAATGGCATGGCATAGGTCCTCCTCCCTAAAGGTGAACGTGTCTCATAACTACACATCCACGGGGTCCTGTGAATCCTGGACGTCCTTGTTTCAAACTCACAGAGCGTCTTGGGGACAGGTGGGGCAGCCCAAAGCATCAGGAACTCTTCAAAGGGGAGGCTGAGTCACCTGTGTGGTGTGGAAGGGAAAAAAAGGCACAGGGTTGGCACCCTCGGGCATCTCGAGCCCATGGAGGGCAGCCCAAAGAGGCAGGAAATCTTGAATGAAGAGGTCAAGGCCCCTGTATGTTGTGGAAGGAACAAGAAACGGAGCAGCAGAGGAACCCCCAACGGGTGAAAGTGGCTCTCAACCATGCATTCACTGCACCAAGGTGATTGGGGGTATCCTTGTTTCAGGCCCGAGGAGCATCTTGGGTCCACAGGGGCAGCCCCAAAGTGCAGGAAGGCTTGAAATGTGAGGTCGAGGCAACTGTGTGGCGTAGAAGGTAAAAAACGGCACACCAGATGTCCCCCCAACAGGCGAAAGTGCTCCCAACTGCACATGTGCAGGGAACCCTGGGTATCCTTGATTGGCACTTGCAGAGCGTTTCGGACCCACGAGAGGCAGCCAAAAGTGGCAGAAGGCTTGAAAGGGGAGGACAAGGCACTTGCGTGGTCTGGAAGGAAAAAAACTGATGCTGCAGAGGTCCCCCCATGGGCGAAAGTGCCTCACAACCTCGCATGCGTGGGTCCCAGGGCATCATGGGCGTCTGTCCGTCACACTCACACAGTGTCTTAAGCCCACGGAAGGCAGCTCAAAGCAGCAGTAAGGCTTCAAAGGGGAAATCGAGGCACCTGTGTGGTATGGAAGGGCAAAAATAGTCTCGGCTGAAATCCCCCCCACAGGCGAAACTGACTCCAAATCGCGCAGGGGCGGGTCACAGAGAATCCTGGCCTCCCTGGTTCGTGCCCACGGAGCATCTCGGGCCCAAAGGGGACAATCCAAAGCGACAGGGAGGCTTGAAAAGGGAGGTTGAGGCTTGTGTGGTGTGGAAGGAAAGAAAAAAGGCACCGCAAATTTCCCCCCCAACGGGCAATAGTGCCTCTCAACTGCCTGTGCAGGGCACAAGAGATCATGGGCATCCCTGGGTAGCACCCGTGGAGTGGCTCGGGCCCAAGGGGTCAGTCCAAGGCGGCAGGAAGTCTTGAAAGGGGAGGTGGAGTCCCCTGTGTAGTGGAAGGAATACACAAGTGGCGAATCAGGCGTCGTGCCCCGGGTGAAAGAGCCTCCCCACCGTGCATTTATGGGGCCTAGGGGTTCCCTGTTTCACACCCACGGAGTGCCTCCGGCCCAGGAGGGCCAGCCCAAGGCAACAGGAAGGCTTGAAAGAGGAGGTGAATGCACCTGTTGTGGAGGGAAAAAACAAATGGCTAGGCAGATGTCCGCCCCCCACGGGCGAAAGTGCCTGCCCATCGTGCATGCTCGGGGCCTCAGGGATCCTGGTCACCCCTGGTTAATGCCCACGGAGAGTCTTGGGCCCACGGGGTGTAGTCCAAAGCTGCAGGAAGGCTTGGAATGCGAGGTCGAGGCCCCTGTGTGGTGAGGAAGGAAAAATATGTGGCGCGACAGAGGTCCCCACCACCGGAGAAACTGCCTCCCAACCGCGCATGTGTGGGGCCCAAGGCATCCTCGGAATTTCTGCTTCACACCCACTGTGCGTTTCGGGCCCACGGGGGACAGCCCAAAGAGGCAGGAAGGCTTGAAACTGGAGGTCGAGGCACCTGTGTGGTGTGGGGAAAAAAAAAAAAAAAGGGCACACCTGAAGTCTTCCCCGCTGGAGAAACTGCCCCCCAACCGCGCATGGGCAGTGTATTATTCGCCCCCGTGTGCATGAACCAGGGATGCCCCGGATCCCCTGGGCCATGCACATGTGCAATTAGGGGCACTTTTGCCCGTAGGGACAACTCTGCCATGGCGTAATTTGTTCCTTCCACACCACACAGGTGCCTCGACCTCCCCTTTCAAGCCGTCCTTCTGCTTTGGGCTGCCCCCTGTGGGGCCATGACTCTGCGTGGGTGTGAGGCCAGGGATGCCCAGGATCCCCTGGGATCCACGCGTGTGTGGCTGGGAGGCATTTTTGCCTGTGTTGGGGACCTTGGCCCCGCCGTATTTTTTTCCTTTCACCACCACTCAAGTGCCTCAACCTCTGCTTTCAAAGTTTCCTGCCCCTTTGGGCTGCCCCCACTGGACCTGAGAAGCTCTGTTGGTGCGAACCAAGGACGCCCAAGATCCTGCTGGCACCGCGCATGCGCGGTTGGGAGGCATTTTCGCCCATGGGCAAGACCTTTGCCGCGCGATTTCCTTTTACTTCCCAAGCACTCAGGTGACTCAACCTCCAATTTCAAGCCTTAATGCCGCTTTGGACTGTCCCGATTGGGCCGGAGACGCTTCCTGGTCACGAAGCAGGGACTCTGATGAGCCCCTGTGCCCCACGCATGTGCGGTTGGAAGGCCCTTTCCCCCATGGGGGGACATCTGTTGCGCCATTTTTATTCCCTTCCTCAAGACCCAGGTGATTCGACTTCCCATTTCAAGGCTTCCTGACGGTTTGGGCTGCCCCCGTGGGCTCGAGACGCTTCATAGGTGTTAATCAGGGATGCCCAGGTAACCCTGGTGCCCTTGCATATGCGGTGGGAAGGCACTTTGGCCCGTGGGGGGTGCACTTCTACCTCGCCATTTGTTTTTTCCCTCCATAACACAGGTGCCTTCACCTCCTGTTTCAAGCCTTCCTGCCACCTTGGGCTGACCCCGTGGGCCTGAGCTGCTCCATGGGTGTTACCCAGGGATGCCCATGGTCCCCTGTCCCCCACACCTGCGCTGTTGTGAGGCACTTTCGCCCGTTGGGGGATATCTATCTCACCTTTTTTTTTCCTTCCTCACCACACAGGTGCCTCGACCTCCCTTTTCAAGACTTCCTGCCACTTTGGCCTGCCTCCGTGGGCCCCATATGCTCAGTGGACATGAACCACGGACACCCAGGATCCACTGGACTCCACACATGAGCGGTTGGGAGGCACTTTCACCCGTGGGTTGTACCTCTGCACGCCATTTTCTTTTCCTTCCTAACCACAAAGGTGCCTTGACCTCCCCTTTCAAGGTTTGACCTCCCCTTTCAAGCCTTCCTGCCGCTTTGGCCTACATTCCGTGGGCCAGACACCCCCCAGAGCATGAGCCAGGAACGCCCAGAAATCCCTGGGCCCCGCGCATGCTCGTTTGGGAGGCACTTTTGCCCGTGGGGGGATATCTGCCTCACCATTTTTTTTTCCTTTCCACCACACAGGTGCCTTGAACTCCACTTTCAAGCCTTCCTGCCACTTTGGGCTGCCCCCCATGGGCATGAGATACTCTGGGGGCATGAATCAGGGATACCCATGATCACCTGCACCCCGCACTTGTGCGATTGTGAATCACTTTCACCCAGGGGGCACCTCTGCCTCTCCGTATTTTGTTCCTTCCACACCACACAGTTTCCTCTACCTCCCTTTCAAGCCTTCCTGCAGATTTGGGCTGCCCTCTGTTGGCCTGAGATGCTCTGTGGGCACGAGTAAGGGATATCAAGGATCCCTAGGACCCCGCACATGCACGGTTGGGTGGCAGTTTCTCCCGTAGGGGGGACTTATACCATGACATTTTTTTCCACACAATACTAGTGCCTCGACCTCCCCTTTCAAGAATTCTTGCTGCTTTCGGCTGCCCCCTGTGCGCCCAAGACACTCCATTGGCATGAACCAGGGATGACCAGGATCCCCTGGGACCTGCTTATGTGCAGTGAGAGGCACTTTCGCCTTTGGGGGGGACATATGCTGCATCACTTTTTTGTTCCTTCCAGAACACACAGGTGGGTCGACCTCCACTTTTAAGCCTTCCTGCCACTTTTGGCTGCCCCCAGTGGGCTCGAGATGCTCTGGGTGCATGAAACAGGGATGCCCAGGATGACCTGGGCCCGCGCATGCTCATTTGGGAAACACTTTCGCCCTTGGGGCGGACCTCTGCGGCGCCGTTTATTTTCCTTTCACAACACACAAGTGCCTCGACCTCCCATTTCAAGCCTTCCTGCTGCTTTAGGCTGCCCTATGTGGCCCCGAGATGCTCTATGGGTGTAAACTAGGGACACCCAGAATACACTGAGCCCCACGCATCCTCGTTTGGGAGGCATTTTCGCCCCTGGGGCTTCTCTGCAGCGTGGTTTTTTTCTTTTCCTTTCCACCACACGTGTCTCAACTTCCCTTTTCAAGACTTCCTGCCACTTTGGGCTGGCCTCTTGGGCATGAGATGCTCTGTGAGCATGAACGAGGGATGCCCAGGATCCCCTGTCCCCTGCACATGTGCGGTTGGGTGGAAGTTTTGCCCGTGAGGGTACCTCTGCCAAGCCATATTTTGCTCCTTCCACACTTCCACACCACATAAGTCCTTCCACCTTCCCTTTCAGGGCTTCCTGCTGCCTTTGCCTGCCCCCCATCTGCCCAAGACTCTGTAGGGATGTGAGCCAGGGACACCGTGGATCCCATTGGCACTAAGCATGTGCAGTTGGGAGGCAATTTCTCCCGTGGGCAGGACCTCTGCCGTGCCATTTTCTTTCCTTCCTCACCACACAGGTGACCCGACCTCCCTTCTCAAGACTTCCTGCCGCTTTAGGCAGTGCCACATGGGCCCGAGACAGTCTTTGGGCATGAAGCAGGGACTCTGAGAATCCCCTTGGTCCCGAGCATGTGTGGTTGGGAGGCACTTCCGCCTGTGTGGGAGATCTCTGTTGCGTCGTCTTTTCTTCCTTCCTCACCACACAGGTGCCTCGACCTCACTTTCCAAACAATCGTGCCATTTTGGGCTGCCCCCCGGGGTACAAGACTCTCTGTGGGCATGAACCAGGGATGCTCAGGATCCTCTAGGCCCCGTGCATGCGCAGTGGGGAGGCACTTTCCTCCGTGGGCGGCGAAACGTCTGCCTTGACGTTTTTTTCCCTCCACAATACCCGTGCCTTCACCTCCTCTTTCAAGCCTTCCTGCCGCCTTGGGCTGGCCCCCGTTGGTCCAAGGCTCTCCGTGGGTGGAAACCAAGGACCCCCCCCGGGTCCCTTGGACCCCACTCATGCGCGGTGGGGAGGCTCTTTTGCCCGTGGGGCGGGACCTCTGATTAGCCATTTGTGTTCTCCTTACACAACACAGGTGACTCCACCTCCCCTTTCAAGACTTACTGCCACCTTGGGCTGATCTCTTGGGCCCAAGCCACTCCATGGGTGCTACCTAGAGTTGCCCATGGTCCCCTGTGTCTGGCACACTCGCTGTTCGGAGACACTTTCACCCGTGGGGGACATCTGCCACACCGTTTTATTTTCCTTCCTCACCACACAGATGCCTCGACCCCCCTTACAAACCTTCCTGCCGTTTTGTGCTGCACCCCGTCGGCCTGAGATGACCCGTGGGCATAAACCACTGTCACGCAGGAAACCCTGGGTCCCTCACATGTGAGGGTGAGAGGCACTTTGTCCCGTGTGGGGACATCTGCTGCACCATATTTATTTCATTCCACACCACACAGGGGCCTGGACCTCCTATTTCAAGACTTCCTGCAGTTTTGGGCTGCCCCCCGTGGGCCTGAGGTGCTCCATGGGCATGAGCAAGGGATGCCCAGGATCCCGTCATCTGCACGCATGTGTGGTTGGGAGGCAGTTTCTCCCGTGGGGAGGACTTCTTTCATACCTTTTTCTTTTTCACACCACTGACGTACTTCTACATCCCCTTATAAGCTTTCCTGCCACTTTGGGCTGCCCTCTGTGGCGCAGAGATGCTCCATGGGTGCGAACTAGGGACACCCAGAATACACTGGGCCTTGGGCATGCTCATTTGGGAGGCACTTTCGTCTGCGGGGGTTCTCTGCAGCGCAGTTTTTTTATTTTCCTTTCCACCACACAGGTGGGTCGACTTCCCCTTTCAAGCTTTCCTGCCGCTTCGGGTTGCCCCCACTGGGCATGAAATGCTCTGTGAGCATGAACCAGGGACGCCCAGGATCCCATGTGCCCTGCATATGCGCAGTTGGGAGGCACTTTTGCCAGTGGTGGTAACTCTGCCACGCCATATTTTCTTCCTTCCACACCACATGGGTGCCTCGACCTTCCATTTCAAGGCTTCCTGCCGCCTTCGGCTGCCCCCTGTATGTCCAATACCCTGTAGGGGTGTCAACAGGGGACACCTAGGATCCCGTTGGCACCAAGCATGCGCAGTGAGGAGGACTTTTGAGCGTGGGCAGGACCTCTGCCGCCCCATTTTCTTTTCCTTCCACACCACACAGGTGACTCGACCTCCTCTTTCAAGCCTCCCTACCGCTTTGGGCTGTGCCGCGTGGGCCCAACATGCTCCATGGCAACAAAGAAGGGACCCTGAGGATTCCCTGAGCCCCACTCATGCGTGGTTGGGAGGCACTTTGGCCCGTGTGGGGGACCTCTGCCCTGCCGTATTTTTTTCCTTCCTCACCACACAGGTGCCTCGGCCTCACTTTCCAAGCAATCCTGCCGTTTTGGGCTGCCCCCCGTGGACCCAAGTCTCTCTGTGGGCATAAATCAGGGATGCCCAGGGTCCCCTAGGCCCCTCGCATTCTCGTTGGGGGGGAAGTTTCGCCCCTGTGGGGGGGACCTCTGCTTCGCCGTTTGTGTTTTCCTTCCACAACACAGGTGCCTCCACGTCCCATTTGAGGCTTCCTGCTGCCTTGGGCTGGACCCCGTGGGGACGAGACACTCCTTGGCTACAGACCAGGGATGCTCAGAGGCCCCTGGGCTCCATGCATATGCGGTGTGGAGACAATTTCGCTAGAGTCTGGGGGACCTCTGCCTTGCCGTTTGTGTTTTCCTTTCACAACACTGGAGCCTGTACCTCCACTTTCAAGCATTCCTGCCACCTTGGGTTGGCCCCCGTGGGCTGAAGCGCTCCGTGGGCGATAACGTGGGATGTGCAGGATCCCCAGTGCTCTGTACACGAGGAGTTGGGAGGCACTTTCGCCCGTGGGGGAACTCTGCTGCGCCATTTCTTTTTACTTCCTCACCACACAAGTGACTCAACCTCCCCTTTCAAGCCTTCTTACTGCTTTGAACTGTTCCCCTTTGGCCTGATATGCTTTGTGGGCATGAACCAGGGAAGCCCAGGATCACCAGGGCCCCAGGAATGCGTGGTTGGTAGGCACTTTCGCCCTTTGGGGGACCTCTGCCACGCCATATTTTTTTCCTTCCACACCACGCAGTGCCTCGACCTCCCCTTTCAATCACTCCTGCCACTTTTGGTTGACCCTTGTGGGCCCCAGATGCTCTTTTGTTGCAAATCAAGGATGCCGAGGATCCCCTGGGCACCGCACATGAGTGGTTTTGAGCACTTTCACCCGTGGAAGGGACATCTGTCTCACTGTTTTTTTGTCCTTCCACACCACACAGGTGCGTCGACCTCACATTTCAAGATTTCCTGCCACTTGGGGCTGTCTCCCATAGGCGAGAGGCAACTCTTAGGCCTGAACCAAGGATGCACACAATCCCCTGGGTGCAGTGAATGCACGGTTGGGCGGCACTTTTGTCCGTTGGGGGGACCTCCGAGTCTCCGTTTTTTTGGTTCTTTCCACAACACACAGGGGCCTTGACCTCCCATTTCAAGAAGTTCTGCCGCCTTGGGCTGCCCACTTTGGGCCCAAGACAGTTCAATGGGCGTGAACCAGGTAAGCCGAGTATCCCATGGTCCCCACGCGTGCGCGGTAGGGAGGCAGTGTCTCCCATCAGGGGGACTTCTGCCCCATCGTTTTTTTTCTTTCCACACCACACAGTTGCCTCGACCTCCACTTTCAAGCTTTCCTTCCGCTTTGGGCTGCACCCCGTTGGCCCAGGACACTTCGTGGGTGTGAATCAGGGATGGCCAGGAAACACTGAGCCCTGCACATGCGCCGTTGGTAGGCAACTTCGCCCATGGAGAGCCCTCTGCCGCGCTGTATTTATTTCCTTCCACACCACACAGGTGTCTCGAACTTCCCTTTCAAACATTTCTGCCGGTTTCCGCTGCCCCCTGTGTGCCCCAGGCTCTGCATTGGTGTGAAGCAGGGATGCCCAGGCACCCCTTGGCCATGCACATGAGTGTTTGGTAGGAAATTTTGCCTGTGGAGGGGACCACGGCTGTTTCGTTTTTTTTTTTCCTTTCACCACCACACAAGTGCCTCAACCTCCACTTTCAAGCATTTGTAGCGCTTCAACCTGCCCCCTGTGGGCCTGAGACACCCTGTGGGCATGAACCAGGGAAGCCCAGGATATCCTGGGCCCTGGGCCCTACATATTCGCGATCGGGAGGCACTTTCTCCTTTGGGGGGACTTCTGCCACACCGTATTTTTTTCCTTTCACAGCACACAGGTGCCTGGACTTCCCCTTTCAAGCCTTCCTGCCGCTTTGGGCTGCCCCCCTTGGGCCTGACAGTTTCCGGTGGTGTGAGCCAGTGATGCCCCGGATCCCCTGGGACAGGCTCATGCGTGGTTAGGAGGCACTTTAGCCCCTGGGGGTATCACTGATGTGCCATTTTTATTTCCATCCACACCACACAGGTGCCGCGAACTCCCATTTCAAGATTTCCTGCAGCTTTGTGCTCCACACCGTGATCCTGAGATGCTCCGTGGGTGTGAACAAGGGATGTCCAGGATCCCGTGGGCCCCACGCATACGCGTTTGGGAGGCAGTTTCTTCTGTGGGGTGACTCCTGCCGCGTCATTTTTTTTTCCTTCCACACCACAGAGGTGCCTCTACCTCCCCTTTTAAGCCTTCCTGCAGCCTTGGGCTGGCCCCTGTGGGCCCGAGGTGCTCCCTGGGTGTGAAACAGGGACACCCAGGGTCCCCTGGGCCCCACGCATGTGTGGTGGGGAGGCTCTTTTGCCCGATGTCGGGGCATCTGGTTCGCCATTTGTGTTTTCCTTCCACAATACAGGTGACTCCGCCTTCCTTTCAAGACTTCCTGCCACCTTGGTCTGACCCCGTGGGCCCTTGCTGCTCGATGGGTGCTAACCACGGATACCTAGGGTCCCCTGGGCCCTGTACATGTGCGGTTGGAAGGCACTTTCTCCCGTGGGAGGACCTCTGCCACGCCATTTTATTTTCCTTCCACACCACACAGGTACCTCGACCTCCCATTACAAGACTTCCTGCTGCTTTGGGCTGCCCTCATGGGCCCAAGATGCTCGGTGGGTGTGATCCAGCAATGCCCTGGATCCCCTAGGCCATGCACATGTGCGGTTGGGAGGCACTTTTGTCCCTGTGGGTAATTCTGCCACTCTGCTTTTTTTTTTCCTTCCACACCAAACAGCCGCCTCCATCTTCTATTTTGAGTCTTCCTCCAATATGGACAGCTCCCCGTGAGCCTGAGACATTCTGTACGCATAAATGAGGGTTGCCCAGGATCTCCTGGGCCCCACGCATGCATGGTTGAGAGGCACTTTCACCTTAAGGGGGAACTATGCCACGCCATTTCTTTTCCTTCCACCACACACAGGAGCCTCTACCTCCCCTTTCAAACCTTCCTGCTGCTTTGGGCTGCCCCCGTGGGCCCGAGATGCTCTGGATGCATGAACCTGAGATTCCCATGAAGCCCTGGGTCATGTGTATGCTCATTTGGGACGCACTTTCGCCCATGTGGGGGACCTCTGCTTCATCACTTTTTTTCCTTTCACACCACACAGGTCTCTCGACATCCCCTTTCAAGACTTCCTGCTGCTTTGAGCTGCCCTTGTGGGCATGAAATCCTCGGTGCAAATGAAACCAGGATGCCAAGAATCCCCTGCGCCTCGCACACGCTCAGTTGGGAGGTACTTTAGCCTGTGGGGACAACTCTGCCAAGCTGTATTCTGTTCCACATCACACAGGTGCCTCGGCCTCCCCTTTCAAGCATTGCTTCCGCTTTAGGCTGCCACCCTTGGGACTGCGACACTCTGTGGGTGGGAACAAGGGACGCCAAGGATCCTATGGACCCTGCGCATGTGCGGTTGGGAGGCAGTTTCTCCCATGCCATTTTTTTTCAACACCACACAGATGCCTCGACATCCTCTTTCAAGTTTTCATGCTGCTTTCTGATTACCCCATCGGCCCAAGAGTCTGCGTGGTGTGAACCAGGGAAGCACAGGATCGCCTGGGCCCCACGCATGCACAGTTGGGAGTCATTTTTGCCTGTGGGGGGACCTCGGCCGCACCGGTTTTTTTTTTTTTTTTTTTCCTTTCACCACTACAGAGGTGCCTCGACCTCCACTCTCAAGCATTTCTGCCTCTTTGGCCTGCCCCCTCTGTGCCTGAGACGACTTGTGTGCACGAACCAGGGATGCCCAGGATCCCCTGGGCCCCATGTATGCGTGGGTGGAAGGAACTTTCGCCCTTGCATGGGACCTCTGCCACGCCATATATTTTTCCTTGCACACCACTCAGGTGCCTGGATTTCCCCTTTCAAGGCTTCCTGCCACTTTGGGTTGCCCCTGTGAGCCGGAGACCCCCCATGGGCATGAACCAGTGATGCCCATGGTCCCCTGGGCCCTGCTCATGCACTGTTGGGAGACACGTTCGCCCGTGGGGGGACATCTGCAGCACCGTTTTTTTTCCTTCCTCTACACAGGTGCCTCAACCTCCCATTTCAAGCCTTCCTGCTGCTTTTGGCTGTCCCCTGTGGGCCTGAGACACTCAGTGAGTGTGAACAAGGGAAACCCAGCATCCCGTGGGCCCCACACATGCGTGGTAGTGAGGCAGTTTCTCCCGTCTGGTGGACTTCTGCCATGCCATTTTTTTTTAACACATTACACTGGTGCCTCGAACTCCCCTTTCAAGCCTTCCTGCCGCTTTTTGCTGCCCCTTGTGGGCCCGAGACCCTGCGTTTGTGTGAACCAGGGAAGCCCAGGATCCCCTGGACTTGGAGCATGCACGGTTGGGCGGCACATTTTCCCGTGGTGGGGAGCTAGGCCACGTCTTTTTTTAACTTCCACCACCACACAAGTGCCTAGACCTCCACTTTCAAAATTTCCTGCCGCATTGGACTGCTCCACGTGGGTCCGAGACACTTGGTGGGCATTAATCAGGTATGCCCAGGATCCCCTACACCCTGCGCAGGCATGGTGGGGATGCACTTTTGCCCGTGGGTTGGGGGGTCCTCTGCCTCCTCTTTTGTTTTATTCTTCCACAAAACAGGTGCCTCCACCTCCTATTTCAAGTCTTCCTGCCGCGTTGGACTGATCCTCGTGGGTCTGAGGTGCTCCGTGCGTGAGAACCAGGGAGGCCCAGCGTCCCCTAGGCCCCATGCATGTGCGGTTGGGAGGCTTCCTCATGCATAGTGGGGGACTTCTGATTCGCCATTTGTGTTTTCCTTACACAACACAGGTGACTCCACCTCTCATTTCATGACTTCCTACCGCTTTAGGCTTGACCCCTTGGGCATGAGACCCTCCGTGGATGTTAACCAGGGATGCCAATGGTCCCCTGGGCCCCACACTTGTGTGGTGGGGGAGCACTTTCGCCCATTAGAAGGGACCTCTGCCATGCCATTTGTCTTTTCCTTCCACAGCAGAGGCTCCTCCACCTCCCATTTCGAGGCTTCCTGCTGCCTTGAGCTGGACCCCATGGGCCTGAGGCACTCCTTGGGCATGGACCTGGGATGCCCAGAGTCCCCTGGGTCCCACACATGTGCGGTGGGGGAGGCAATTTCGCCTGTGTAGGGGTACCTCTCCCTCGCCATTTGTGTTTTCCTTTCACAACACTGGAGCCTGCACCTCCCCATTCAAGCCTTCCTGCTGTTTTGGGCTGCCCCCCTTTAGCCTGATGCGCTATGTGGGTGGAAACCAGGGAAGATCTCCAGGGCTCCACGCATGCGTGGTTCGGAGGCACTTTCGCCCATTTGGGGACCTCTGCTGAGCCATTATTTTTTTCCTTCCACACCACACAGATGCCTGGACCTCCCCTTTCAAGCCTTCCTGCAGCTTTGGGTTGCCACCTATGGGCCTGAGATGTTCCGATAATGCAAAGCAGGGGCACGCAGGACCCCCTGGGCCCCGCGAATGAGCAGTTGGGGGGCACTTTCTCCCATAGCGGGACCTCTGCTGTGGCGTTTTCTTTTCCCTTTCACACCACACAAGTGCCTCGATCTCCCTTTATAAGACTTCATGCCACTTTAAGCTGCCTCCCATGAGCCCAAGATTCTCTGAGCATGCCAAGCAGGGAAGCCCAGAATCATCTGGGTCCCACGAATGCATGGTTGGTGGCTGTTTCGCCCGTGGGTAGGATCTCTGCTGTTTCTTTTTTTCCTTTCACACAACGCAGGTGCCTCTACCTCCCCTTTGAAGACTTCCTCTGCTTTGGGCTTCCCCACAAGTCCCCAAGAAGCTCCGTGAGTGTGAAACAGGGAGGCCCAGGATACCCTAGGCCTTGTGCATGCGGGGTTAGGAGGCAGTTTCGCCTTTAAGGAGGACATATGCTGAGCCATTTCTGTTTCCTTCCACAACACTCAGGTGCCTCGACTTCCAATTTTAAGCCTTCCTGCAGCTTTGGGCTGTCCCCTGTGGGCCTGAGTCGCTCTGTAGGCATGAAACAGGGAAGTCCAGTATCCCCTGGGCCCCGTTCATGCATGGGTGAGAGGCACATTCGCCTTTGGTGTGGAGATGTTCCTTCCACAACACACAGGTGCCTCGACCTCCCATTTCAAAATTTCCTGCGGCTTTGGGCAGCCCCCCATGGGCCCGAGATGATGTGGTGGCATGAATTAGGGGCGTCCAGGATCCCCTGGGCCCCACACATGCTCGTTTGGGAGGCACTTTGGCAGGTAGGGCGGACCTCGGCCGCGCAGTTTTTTTCTCCTTCCACACCACAGTGGTGCCTCAACCACCCCATTCAAGGCTTCCTGCCACTTCAGGCTTCCCCCTGTGAGCCCGAGGTGCTTCATGTGCATGAAGTAGGGATGCCCAGGATCCCCTGGGCCCATCACATGTGCAGCTGGGAGGCACATTCGTCCGTGAGGGGGACCTCTGATGCGCTGTTTTTTTTCTTTTTCCTTCCACACCACACAGATGACTCGACCTCCCATTTCAAGTCTTCCTGCCTCTTTGGGCTGCCCCTCATTGGCTCAAAACGCTCAAGGGGCACAACCAGGGACGCCCAGGATCCCCTGGGCCCCACGCATGCATGGTTGAGAGGCACTTTCGTCTTTGGGGTGGACCTCTGCCACGCCATTTTGTTTTCCTTGCAAAACAAACAGGTGCCTTGACTTTCCTTTGAAGTCTTAGGGCCGCTTTGAACTGCCCCCCGTGGGCATAAGACACTCGGTGGGCATAAAGCAGGCATGTCCAGGATCCACTGGGCCACACACATGCACGGATGGAGCACTTTCTTTCGTGGTGGGGACCTCTGGCCTGCCATGTTTTTTTGCTTCCACTCCACTCAGGTACCTCTATCTCACCTTTGAAGACTTCCTGCCACTTTGGACTGTCCACCGTGGGCCCAAGATACTCCTTGGGCCTGAATCAGGATGCACACAACACCCTGGGTGCAGTGAATGCGAGGTTGGCATGCACATTCGCCCTTTGGGGATACCTCTGTGGCTTCTTTTTTTTTTCCTTCCACAACACACAGGGGTCTCGACCTCCCCTTTCAAGCATTGCCTCCGTCTTGGGCTGCCCCCTTTGTACCTGAGATGCTTCATGGGCATGAACCAGGGAAGTGCAGGATCTGCAGGGCCCCTAGCATGTGTGGTTGGGGGGCACTTTCCCTTTTGGGGGACTTCCGCTGCACTTTTTTTTCTCCCTTCCACACCACACAGATGCCTCGATCCCCTTTTTCAATAATTCCTGCCGCTTTGGGTTGCCCCTGGGCCCAAGATGCTCTGTGGGTAGGAATCAGGGACACCCAGCATTCTCTGGGACCCACGCATGTGTAGTTGGGAGTCACTTTAGCTCTTGAGGGGAACCTACGTTGTGACGTTTTTGTGTCCTTCCATACCACACAGGTGTCTCGACTTCTCATTTGAAGCCTTACTGTCGCTTTGAGCTGCCTCCTGTAGGCCTGAGACACTGTGTGGTTGTGAAGCAAGGACACCCAGGATCCCCTGGGTCTGGCACATGCATGGTAGGGAGCACTTTCGCCAGTAGTGGGGACCGCTGGTGTGCTGTTTTTTTTGTTTTTCCTTCCACACCACACAGGTGCCTCGACCTCACATTTCAAGCCTTCCTGCCACCTGGGGCTGTCTCTCATGGGCCCAACACACTCTTAGGGCCTGAACCGGGGATGCCCACAATTCCCCAGGCACAGTGCATGTGCGGTTGGGAGGCACTTTCACCCACTGGGGGGACCTCTGTGGCTTCGTTTTATTTTTCCTTCCGCAACACACAGGGTCCTCGACCTCCCCTTTCAAGAATTCC